>NC_141695.1:489911330-490660080 GCF_964263255.1 Lissotriton vulgaris | reverse complement strand
CTGACTATGCTAAACTTAATTGGGTTGTGTTACCAACTAGCTCAGAGGTCACTGGAAACTTTCTTCTCTGCATAGGAAGTGATCAGCTTCCTTGGCACAGACAAGAAGGGATTCAGTTTTCCAACAACCGTGCAACATGACAACTTTGCTCCCCAGATCAAGAGTCGATCTCTAGGGTCGTGTGAAACAATAGACATGTATTTCACTCAGTCAGTCTAGTGCAGTTTACTTTCACGAGATGTAGAGAATAGAGAGACGGGCGTTTGTCAATAAAGGGTTAACATTTATTGAACAGTCTTTCTTCTCATGCAAGAGAAATGTATTGCCACAATTGCAATAATTGTTATTATAAAAAGTACGTACAGTAAGATAAGTATTGCGAAATAGAACTGTAAAAGCATTGATATAGTTTCTTAGCCATACAATGGTTTAAAAGTAATAAAACATATATACAGTCATATATACATTAGGCTAACATACTCAACTGGTGCTTCTAACTAAGCCTACCCCAGTGTGCCTGACCTAAGCCTAACACGTGCAAGGGGAGTAAGTAAGTAGCTTTAAGTTAAGTTGGTTTTGCCAAGGTTTGTTTCAAGAATTCTCGTCTAAGGGTTTAGTCAACACCATACCTCTGAATAGAATGATGGAGGATTGGTATCTCCTTCAGGGGTCACTCTCGATATCCCAGTCACCCGCGAGGGTAGACCGGAAACGCCGGAGCTGGATTTCTCTGCACGAGAAAGACAGCGGGTCTCTTCAGCGCGTCGAGGAAGGAGGGGGGACAGCGTCCGCGGGCAGCTGGAATCTGCTGGATGTCTTCGCAGAGGGACGGCTGTTCAGCTCCTAAGCGTACTGTACCATCGTTCGCGCTTTAGCAGCGATAATGGTATCAGCAGCTTCACCACCACAGGGACAGCAGGCTGCAGCGACAGGGTGCTAGCTTCACCAACACGGGGTCTTGCAGACAGCTAGCGTCAGCAGCTCGTACAACAGGCATTGCTTAAGGCAACGTTGGTAATATTTATACCTGACAGGTGCCGGGTTTGACGCAAGTTTGCTAGACATAAGATGTCAATTAAAGATGTCACTAGGAAGTGATAGTTATCAGTTGCTCATTAGAGTTCCATTACTAATCAAAACATAGCAAGCGGGGATTTCCATGTTTGCTGAGTTTTTATCTTGTTGAAGAACTCGGAGTGTTATCTAGGAATATCAGATAGTGACTTCTGCTATGTCATTGCACTAATTGGTCGCAAAGGAAGTGGCAGAGAGAACTATGCTGGAATGTGGCTCTGTTCGTGTGAGGCCAGAGATGACTTTTCAGAAAATCGCACTTGAACGGTTATGCCAATATAGGGAATAAATGGATTTATAGCCGAATAGGGGCATAAGGTCACAGTATCGATCAGGAACCTAGATAAACACGCAACACCCACTCCACGGGTTAATGTCCATCAAAATTACTAAAACTAAAGCAATTAGATGCATGTGTAACATTGCCCACCCCAAAATACATAAATGCATTCGAAATAGGCGTACTTGTAATACATGAAATTTAGGTACTGTACGTTTTTTAAAGCATAGTAGTCATTCAAAAAATTACTGCATATGAAATCATTGAACGATTATGCAAAAAGAATTACACATGAAGTATCTCTAACAGAAGAAGGGCGAGATAAATCATCACATAAAAATGCATTGTAATAACATGTGTGCTAGAGGCTGGTGTAATATTGTTATGTCTCTAGATGTGTTTAGAAATAGAAGTGTGAAGCTTCTGTTCTCTAAGATTAGTTTTTACGTTAAGCTTCTCAAAAGTTATTGTTTCTCTATGGGTGAGAACATCGTATCAGACAGGCTCTCAAAAAATTGGTCTACAAATTCAGGTGACAGTTCAACCAAATTAGATAGCGCTGTAACTTGGCAGGTGTGAGAATGATTGCTGTCATCGTATTCAGGACCAGCAATGCTCACAGAACGTTGTACCTGGGTGATGCTGCTTTTGTCGCTTGCTCCACTGTTACCACCTAGTCGTAGCACAGGAGTCTCCACAAATGCCGTCATCAGGATTGGTAGCCACTGGGGACAACACAATGCGTGAGCCGTTATTGGACTGAGCAAAGTATCGACGTCCATTGGTACTGCTGATGGAAGTGAAAGACAGATGTCCAACACGCATTCATCGCCGCAAAGCATACACCGTAGTACCGGTAAGATACAGTTCTGCCATATAGGTCTGAATGAAAGGAACCAGGTCATGTTTAGATCTCTCAGCCTGGCCAATCCAAGGACGTTAGTTATCCTGTCCCGATAGCGCATTGCTAGGATTGTCTCTTCCATTCCCATGGGAGCTATGTCTGAGTTTCGGCTTGCCATAACGAAGCAGCAGGGTCAAAAATAAAATCCCTGCTACAAGTCCCAAAAATAATGGTATAGCCGCCAAAAACAGAGTGTACAAAATTAGGAACGATTCCCAAAATTGCCTGGAAGGGTGTTAGCAGTCCCGTAAAGACTGTCTTAAATATGCCTGGGATGCTTGTTGCACTAGACATGTTAAGGAGTTGGCTTAACATTTCTACGAAATGCACGGGGCAATTTGTTGATAAAAGGTCATGAACTTCAGTAGCTGTCCTTGCAACTAGAAGATCATACGTCTCTTTAGATGACGTTATAGGCACTGTTGTCTGTAAAAGTACAGATTTCATTTTGCTTAATGTATCAATTCGTATAGAATAGAGATTCAGACGAGGCCAGATGGGAGTCACTGTGTCTGGAGGCCCACTCGGAAACAATGCTTGCATACAGCATTTGACCATGGATGTTACTTCTACTAGATAACTTTTCCCTGGCACGAGGCCACAACATCTGTGATCCGTTCTAAGAATGTAACTCCCGTTCGAAAGTTGCATAAAGAAGGGCTCTATCTGAGTTGCAGGTGTGACTAGCTGGTGGCATGAAAGGTTGTTTGAATTTCCATCACATGCTCCGTGTAAATTAATACCCTGACACAAAAGTATACTGCTTAGTGAATGTTTACAGTTCTCACCACTAAGAAATACATTTTTGTCGCTGTCACTATAGCAAGAATGAGTGTATGGTGATTTCCATTCAGATTTTACATATCCTTTACCCAATTGTTCATATTGGCCAGCAGGTATATACTCAAGGCACTTTTTAAATCGGAAAGTTGTTATCGGAATTGTGATAATTCCATGTATTATCCATTCAATGACAGGACTCTCTGACATTGTCAATGGTAATCTCTCGAGTTTTTCGATGCTCAGGATTGTTATAATCCCTGGATGTTGTCTCTGGGAATATCTTGAGTCTAATCTGGTCATTTTTAACCCCTGTGTTCTATTCAGGAATCTATCTTGACAGCTATTTGTGTCTGTAGGCCAGATTAACCACTTTTTCCAATCAGGATGTGTTCTGTTGAAATGTAAAATTTGTGACACGCCTAACTCAATATCTGTGGTTGCATTCTCAGGTATTGGCTTTGGAATAGACGGTGTTTTAAGGTCTTTGATCTTAGCTAGGCCAAGACAAGATGTTTGGTGTATTGTGTCATTTAAAAATAACATTTGTTCTGGTATCATGCAGGTTGTAAACAGTGCTTCAATGCCTTGCACCTGCCAATCTTTTGTACCCCAAATTGTTTTCGTTTCAATATTATTTTTCCAATAATCAAAACCAAATGTCATCATTTTGTCATAAAATGCTTCTGAATATATCAATTTAGAATTTGTCAGCATTGTTTTCATTCCTGTTTTATCTAACAGTTTGTAATAAAACGTTTCTGCATTACTGGTGTTAAACCCTGAGAAGTATTTGAATTTCTCAAAGAATGCTTTAGAACTGCTTTTAGGTGGTGTAGAACAATGTTCCCATTGATTATACATAAAAACATTTCTAGGCTGTGCAGATTTATGCAAGTAATGATCCCCATAGTGGGTGTAACAGAATAATTGCTCATAACTAGATGAACCTTGTAAATAATCATGATCTGTGAATCTAGCTGACATTACTAAATCAGACATCATGTCATTAATACTGTTAAAGTCCCAATCATCAGAGAATGTACTAGGTGTCACAAAGTCACTTAAGGAAACCTTTAGTTGATGAGGATATTTCAGGATTTCGACCGGACCATATATCTCATAGTCTGTTTTCTCCCATACTACCCCACCAGGTATTGGAATTGCTGTGACATTTACTGTTGACAGTTCTCTTTTCTTCACGTGGGATGATCTGTGTGGTTTCAGGACTAGGTTGATGTTCTGACTTGCTGTGTCCATTGTAATATATTTTCCCTCAATGAATTTTCCCAAACAAAGTACCATGATGAGCCAAAGCAGGAGGAAAAATACACCTAGACCGAACCAGAACTCTAGCCAAGGGGAAATAAGGTAGATTTCCTTCAGTTCATGAAAGAGTTCTGTTGCTTTTTCTTTAAAAGACATTTTTGTTTCTGGCATCACTTCGGGGTTGTTTTGAACTTCAGAGAAGTTGTCGAAGTTGATGAAATAACCAGAGGCAGTTCTGTCAATTGATGGGATTGTTCTTTCAATCTGTCTCTCGGTAGCACTTTCTGATGCCACATCATTGTAGACTGGTGTTGTTTCTTGACGAACTGTTTCAATCTGTGTTTCAAGAGGCACGAGTTCCATGGCATTATTGCATAGTCCTTCATTGTGCACTGCAGGCTGATCGAATGTGATTAGTCTTTCAGTTTGAACCTCTTGGATTGTTGCAAGTTTGGGTATTCTGTTGTTTCTTGGGAGTCCACTGGGCCTACTGTTAATTATAGGCCACATGCTTGTGGTTTTACCAGATCGATAGACACGACTCTGTTCTCTTTTTTACCAGCAAGGGGCGGTAGCACAACTGATCTTGTTCCGGTGACTGCTAAGACAGGTACTGCTTTTCTGTAAGAAGGCCCAAATTCCTTCTTCACCGCGATCTTTTCTCTGACTAGATCCCCAATCTTTGGAATCCAGACAGGCCTTGCTGGGGCTGTTGCTGGTGGTGCCTCGTCAGTGGTACTTGGCTGTTGCTTTAACTTTATGTTGCTTAAGGATTTTCTTGTTTCATTCAGTTCCTGTAAAACAGCCAAACGATCTTTGATGTCAAAGTCTGTTGTTTTTTCTTGTACCACTGACATCTGACTATCGAGGTCCTGAACACGCATTCTAATTCCGAACAATAGTTCGTATGGGCTGAAACCTTTTAGAGAATTTCTTGGCATGTTGTTAAGACTAGTCTGGACACTTATTAAATGTTTGACCCACCCAACGCCTGAACCTAATACCTTCGCTGTTATAGATTGCTTTATGTCCCGGTTTTTTCTTTCTACCACACTATTCCCTTCCGGGGTATGACGGACAAGAATACCGCAACCCATTTCCCATGCTAGCCATGGCCTCCTTATAAGCTCGAGAGCTGAAAGCAGGACCCTGGTCAGAATGGAACGTGGTAATTGCGTATATGCCGATATGGACTCGCAAATCTTTTATAACCATTCTAGCGTCAGCCGAGCGCTGGAGGCCTCATTATTTAAGTGCTTTTCGTCTTAATGGTGTACACTGGGACGCGCTTCTCTTCTTTGATTGCGCAGATAGACCGCCTTATGCTGTCTAGAAGGGATCCTGAAACTACACTGGCCTGTTCATTACTGCGATCTCTGTTGCAGTCTTCACAATTTTGAGCAAAACATTGAATATCTATACTCATTCCTGGCCACCAGTACTCTGATTGTAATTCTTTCAGAGAGGCTTTGATTGTTTGGTGTTTCAGTCCCAACCCCATGTGTGCTTCCAGTAAGAGGAAGCCCCTCCTGCTCCTGTTTGGAATTACTCTGCCCCCCACTCCAGGGATTCGAGCAAAAGGAACGGAGTTTGCATCGATTATGTATGCATAATTGAGTGGATAGTTTACGGGTAGTGCTGCACAGTCGCCTTTTACGGTCGTTTTCACTGCCAGCATGGTTTCCCCGTCTATGTATTTATCTGTACGCTTTTTTGTGGCTACGGAAGCCGGGTTAGTTGCTTCCGCTGTGGCTGTATTAGCCAATGAATTCCCTGCAACGTGAACGCCATCACGTCGGAGACTCTGTGCGTGAATCACGTGAGTCTTTTGTAGTTCTTTACTTAAAAGAGCTACCTCGTTCCAGAGCAATTTATGCTTTATTGTGGCACCTGTGTCATCTTTGTAGCCGTTTTCGATCCAACTCTGCAGTTTATTGTTGTAAGAATTGACGCAAAAATGAGAATCGCACACGATAAGTGTCGGGAATTCACGTTCTGCATTTTCGAGCGCCATCTTTAAAGATCTGATTTCAGTTCTCTGAACCGAACAGTACTTTACTGATTCAGTTTTTGTTACTTTCGGTTTAATTTTACCGCACAGCCAACGACATTTAATAATCGCACATGCTGCATCGTAGGATTTTCTCTCTACGCTGAAATGCTGTACAAAGCTATCTGTATAGATTATACAGGCGTATTGTGGGAGAGGCAGAATTTCGATTGGCAGAGGATATTCTTCTTCATATTCTAAATCATTCAGTTCTTCGAATTGCGGGGCGAAATAGTATTTCACATCTTCCGCTCCTAGAGAATCTATACACTGTATCCATTTCGGATCCAGTGACACTGTAGGCAGGTTTACTGGGCTGAATAGCGCTTCGAAGGCGGATTCCGCTGTAAGGATATTAATCCGTTTGCCGTGTGCTAGTTCTCGTTCATTTGCTAATGCGATTTGCACTGCTTTCACAGTTCTTTCTGTGTGACTGAATGTTTTTTCTGCTTGTGTGTACAAGTGAGATTTAATTGAAATTGGTACCTTTTCTCCCTCATTAGAGGTTAGGTACGTGAATCCGCATCTTCCTGGGATGACTCGGATTATAAGATCGATCGTGTTGTCACGTGTATCTAATTTTGTTTTTGCTAACATGTCTGTTTGCAGTGATCTCAAAATTTCTGTGTGTTTTTGAGTCCAATTGATTTGTTTAAAATCAGGTTTAATTAGTTCGTAGAGAGGTTTAATCCTCTCTGCGTAATTTAGAATGTAGGTTCTTCCGAAATTCAGAAAACCTAGTATGGATTGTAAATTCTTCAGCGTTTTTGGAGCTTGGAGTACAGCGCACTTCTCTAAGAAGTTGTCCGCTAGGCTTTTCCCTTCACTTGATAATTCGTACCCTAAGAATAGTACTGTCAGATGGGCAATTCGAGACTTTTTAAAGTTGACTTTGTAACCCTCTGCTGTGAATCCAAGTATAATGGTGTTCACTCTTTTCAAGTGAGTATCCAAGTCGTCGTCTGTGAGATAGATATCATCTACGTAAGATAATGCCTCATCATCATAGATTTGTAGTAACTCTGTTACCCTAGCTGAGAATAGTCCTGGGCTGTTCTTGAACCCCTGTGGGAGTCGACAGAATTTTTTCTGAGACCCAAATGCAGAGAAAGCGGTCAAATATCTGCTTTCTGGTGCAATGTTTTGACAAAAGAAACCATTAGATATGTCTAATGTCGTTTTGTATTTTTTCCTAACTATATTATTCATTAGGGCTGCACTATGCGAGTTTTGTACTGCAAAAGTTTTGCAACATGTATTAAGATGTCTGTAGTCCAAAACTAGACAATATGAATTGTCTGGCTTGGAGACAGGAAACAAAGGATTGTTCATTTGAGAGGTGCATGTTTCAATCACCCCCTGGTATTCAAGTTGATCTAAGATCTCCCTGACCTGTTTTTTAGCTTCTTGCTTTATGGGATACTGCCGTTGGGCAGTTGGTTCACTTTTTAATTGGATTTTGTGAGGAGGAGAATCCTCATCCCATCCTACATGATTTTTATATAATGCAGGTGCCTGGGCTACTGCCCATTTCCTTGCATAGGTATATTTTTTGTGAATCGGAATGTGATTCGAGAAGGCAGGCATAATCACTTCTTCGCCACGAGGGCACTCCCTGACAAACTCTGGGGGCCAATCTTTTTCAGCTAACAGAATATCATAGCCTTTTGAGAGCTTATCCCAAAATAGACCCTTAATTTTCCTAGTCTTATCACCCTCTATACGCAATGTTATTTCGTATATTTTATGGGGCTCGCTAAGTCTGGTGTCGGCAGTTTCAACCTGAATGTATTCATTCGTGTCCACTCTCTCCAGATGACTCATCAAGATCTTGCGCGCTATACTGATCTATGTGGCACTGTCCAACATTGTCAATGCCCACTCCTCGTTTTTCAACTGTGTCCTCAGTATTCTCGGCATGGTTGATTACTCTAATACTGGCTACCTTCTTTTTCTGAAATTGAGATTTCTTATTTTGAGCAGGTTCCTTGTCTTTGGACTTGGTGTGCTCTCCTGGGTCTGACCGTCCTCTTCTTTCCGAATTCTGTGGAAGAGATCGAGAGGGACGTGTACCAATACTTTGATATCTATCAGGTTTTTTCAGATTATCCCTATTTCTAAGGTTATATCTTTTCTCAGAGGGCTCCCTCTGGGGAGACTGGCGTTCTCGAGTCGGAGTTCTTTCCCTCCGTCGAGGAGACCTTCCTCTGGACTGGAAAACTTTTTCCTTGGGAGTGGATTGTTTATTTCCATCCCAGCTCTTTTTAGGAGTGTTTAAATTATTTTTGATAAATAATTTTTCAGGATTTTCGAGCAGTTGGGGCTTAACTGGTTTCCCACCCAAGCTGTCTCTACCTAATTCTTCATAGCATTTTTCTATGATTTTTGCAAGCTCAACAGGATCTTTTATATCTGTTTCCTTCAACTTCTGGCGGATCGCCACAGATGCTGCTTCTCCTTTTATATTTGCTAATAATATAGCCGAGACCTGCTTGAAGTCTTTCAGTAATTTCATACCTAGATTTAAAGCGGGCTCTGGACCGAATTCATTTTGAATCTGTTTTAGCACTTCTGGTATTACCGCCATAGACGGAACACCGTGTGTTTTTGTGTAAATGGAAGCAAAGACTGTACCCCAAGTGTCGCAGTCCTCCACGTGTGGTGCGATTCCCATAGGAAGGCAGATGGTCAAGATTCTGTGTTTCTCAATAGGGGTAGTATCAGGAAATACTGCCTCTATTTGAGTGATTTTCTGTGCTAACCAGAAAGGAATTTGTTCCCGTTTTACGGGTGTTTTACCAAGACATGACTGTATGTTCTGTGGTGTAATTTTATTTGTATTCCCCTGATGAGGGGTCAGCTGTGGTGTATTAACAGCTGGCTGGACTGTTGCAGTCCGCATTACATATTGGACTAATTGCCTATGTATTTTTATTAGTGTTTTGAGCTGTGCTAACAGCTCTTCCTTAGACATTTTTGCAATGTCAGGATGTGGTGTGTAGCTGGCTAGAACCGGCCACGTGGCTCCTGGTCTACCTAGTGGACCGAGCCTGGTTATGTGATCATTGTGTTTTAGGGCGCCATTAAACCAGAGCAGGTGCTCTTGAAATCTAAGTGGAATTTCAATCTCCTCGAAAGGAGCGTACTCTTCCGGAGGTTTCTCTATTTTGTAATAGTGAAACTCTTTTGTTATAGCGTTTACCGCTGGAAAGTTTATCCATGAATAGAATACCTCTGTCTGCCGATACTCGTGAGCCTCTATCACGAAAATTACTGTACCACCTTGAGGTGTCAGTCCGTTTTCTATAAGTTTTAAAGTTATAGATCTTCTTAAGTGGACCGGGATGATAATAGCATCCGGGTCAGCCTGTAGGAGACTCGAGTCCTCCTCTATTAGTATGGATGCCAGCCTAGCTGCTTCCCTTTCTTCTTCACTGTCTGACATTTTATAAATGCAGGCTTTGCAGAGTAGGTCTCCAAGGAGACAAAGATTAGGTGCACAATATTTTGGAACACTGTATCCTTCAACGTTGAATAAACCAGAGCTTTACATAGGAATCTCTTCCTACTGAGTTCGGGCGGATTTTAACCTTTCACCCACTCCAGACGTCTATTGGAGTATTTACGGGAGAAAGGGGTCTGTGTGAAATATGCACGACTGAGTTACTCTAACGTCTTGCGTTAGTTTATCGCCTTACCAAACGTTTGGGCGCCATGTAGTGTAGTTCCTAGTTTCCCACTAGGCCCTGCGCATTGGAATAACATAAACAGTAGTATCGACGTGGAACTGCAGATATTCCAGGCCTCCACTGACTGTGCTAAACTTAATTGGGTTGTGTTACCAACTAGCTCAGAGGTCACTGGAAACTTTCTTCTCTGCATAGGAAGTGATCAGCTTCCTTGGCACAGACAAGAAGGGATTCAGTTTTCCAACAACCGTGCAACATGACAACTTTGCTCCTCAGATCAAGAGTCGATCTCTAGGGTCGTGTGAAACAATAGACATGTATTTCACTCAGTCAGTCTAGTGCAGTTTACTTTCACGAGATGTAGAGAATAGAGAGACGGGCGTTTGTCAATAAAGGGTTAGCATTTATTGAACAGTCTTTCTTCTCGTACAAGAGAAATGTATTGCCACAATTGCAATAATTGTTATTATAAAAAGTACGTACAGTAAGATAAGTATTGCGAAATAGAACTGTAAAAGCCTTGATATGGTTTCTTAGCCATACAATGGTTTAAAAGTAATAAAACATATATACAGTCATATATACATTAGGCTAACATACTCAACTGGTGCTTCTAACTAAGCCTACCCCAGTGTGCCTGACCTAAGCCTAACACGTGGAAGGGGAGTAAGTAAGTAGCTTTAAGTTAAGTTGGTTTTGCCAAGGTTTGTTTCAAGAATTCTCATCTAAGGGTTTAGTCAACACCATAACTCTGAATAGAATGATGGAGGATTGGTATCTCCTTCAGGGGTCACTCTCGATATCCCAGTCACCCGCGAGGGTAGACCGGAAACGCCGGAGCTGGATTTCTCTGCACGAGAAAGGCAGCGGGTCTCTTCAGCGCGTCGAGGAAGGAGGGGGGACAGCGTCCGCGGGCAGCTGGAATCTGCTGGATGTCTTCGCAGAGGGACGGCTGTTCAGCTCCTAAGCGTACTGTACCATCGTTCGCGCTTTAGCAGCGATAATGGTATCAGCAGCTTCACCACCACAGGGACAGCAGGCTGCAGCGACAGGGTGCTAGCTTCACCAACACGGGGTCTTGCAGACAGCTAGCGTCAGCAGCTCGTACAACAGGCATTGCTTAAGGCAACGTTGGTAATATTTATACCTGACAGGTGCCGGGTTTGACGCAAGTTTGCTGGACATAAGACGTCAATTAAAGATGTCACTAGGAAGTGATAGTTATCAGTTGCTCATTAGAGTTCCATTACTAATCAAAACATAGCAAGCGGGGATTTCCAGGTTTGCTGAGTTTTTATCTTGTTGAAGAACTCGGAGTGTTATCTAGGAATATCAGATAGTGACTTCTGCTATGTCATTGCACTAATTGGTCGCAAAGGAAGTGGCAGAGAGAACTATGCTGGAATGTGGCTCTGTTCGTGTGAGGCCAGAGATGACTTTTCAGAAAATCGCACTTGAACGGTTATGCCAATATAGGGAATAAATGGATTTATAGCCGAATAGGGGCATAAGGTCACAGTATGGATCAGGAACCTAGATAAACACGCAACAGTCTTTCCTGAATGCTGAGACCTGAGCAACATGACTGATGACCGGTGGAGCTGTTTGACAGCTTATGAGCAGTCTGGCCCTGGTTTTCCCCCTTGGCAGTCACCTACCCAGCCAGATATTGGGCATTGTTCCCCTTCATCTCTCTGCTTTTACTCCTTCCTCCCCTCCCTCCCACGAAATATTGAAACATTGTTTATGTGTACTGTACCTTTCTATGCTCTTGTATCTGATGTATCTTATAACGCAATGATCCTAAATTTAAAACGCTCTGATTCCCTCTTGGGTCAAGTTCGCACTATATAAAACTTTATAAATAAATAATAAATAAATAAGTTACTATGCTGACCTGCTGCCCTCTTGCACAAGTGAGAAGGACTAGACCTGCATCTGTTGAACCCAGGACCATAGAGTGACTCCAAGGGCTAGTTGCCTGTCCTACTGACGAGAGCTACAGGGACAGAAGGCTCCAACTTTTTGATTGTTTTTTGCGCCTGTCACGAATGCCCAATGTTGTATTACAAAGAATTGTATTAGGTGATCATCGTACACAGTTCTCATTTATTTTCATTTCTAACATCACTGTAAATGCGAGGTGAATTGAAATTAAGGTCTTGTTAATCTATCTCGTTTTTTGTGAGCACAGTTGAAACACCTATAATGTCGTTAACGCATATAATGTATTTGAATATATTGACTGATTTACCGAGACATGGGTTCGTTAAAAATGAGAGAATGTTTATTATTTTTGTTAACAGATTAAACCCCCGAAGAAGGGCCGAAGGGGCCTGAAATGCATTTGGCAGTTCCACAAAAAAGTGTTTTATTATTGTGAAGTATATGTAATTCATGTATTACAAAAAAGCAAAGTTTTGTGATGTAAACAAATAAAAGGGAAAAAGATTGTTTTTTGACAAGAAATTCACATTGTGGAAATTACATTTTATTTGAGTGTTGATAAAGTACATCATCAATATACATATTTAAATTGTGATTCCACCAAGACTAGGTTAGGCAACAGTGCGCAGAAGCCAAGTGGAAACACTTGAAGTCAAATTAGTCTAGTTCATAGGCACACAGGGACAGTGTGCATGCTTCAGCAGCACGCCTGATGAAAAGAAATATAAGTAGATCAAATCATATTTATTGTGAGTGCTCATTTTCAATCATACACATAGTCCAACAACCTTGAACCCAGCCTCTGGACGCTGATATCTGTGAGTCCTACCCTGCCAAGTTGTGTTACCCAGTTCTGGACCCTTGGAATTGGGTCTTAAGGTACTCTGCCAGCCCATCTGTGGTTTCAGTAGAACCAACACATCTCCTCTGCTGTGCCGTGTAACCCTGACCAGAATGGCAGCACAGCCTATACAGCGTGGATTTTTTTGATGCAAAGACTTTGCATCACCGCCCTTACCCAGCCAGGAACTGCCATTGCGCGAAGCATCCCTGACGTAGGCCTTCGCATCGCAAGCCCCTCATCAACAGCATTCTTGACCAGGACACAGGATTCCACATCTCAATCCGCAGCTTCTTCGAAACCAGCGGGTTTGCGACGCATCTCGAAGCAGGACTTCACTTCTCAAGTCCCTCTATGATGGCATCCTCTAAGGTGACGCAGGTCCTCGCATCACATATTCGTAGCTTCCAGGAATCGCCGCTGCGCGACACATCCTTGACATGGGACTCAGCAATGCATTGTAGCCAGGATTTAAGCTATACTTGTTCAGCAAGACTACTATAAGGCTGTAGCCTGTTAGTTTGTGTTTTTTGGTGTTATTTACACTTAAGTCTTTAAATCTGCATATCTCTTGTTGGACTGATTGGAATTTTGTCACTTGCTTTTCCTCTATTTTTTACTAAATTGGTGTGGGATTCCTCTTGTGTACTGTTTTCACTTCATTACTATTTGAAGTGCTTCCTAAATATTTTACACGTTGTTTCTATGTTAAGCCTAACTGCTCAATGCAAAGCTACCAGAGAGTTGCACACTGGCTAATTAGGGGTTTGCTTGAGACTTTACCGTGACAAGGAATGTGGTTGCTCAGTGAACACGGTCTCACCCCCTCAACCAGTAACCCAATTTCTTGCACTTGTTACTATTGCTCAGTTATATTTTCCAATAAATATTTTGATATCTGGACTCTACAGAACTTGTATCTTTGACTTTTTGGTAGTTGGGTTCTCCCAATCAGGTACTGTGAGAAGTTGGCCTGGTATATAATGCTCACTAATTCTAGTGATCACTTTGTACCATGCCAAGCAACCCTTATGATGATGGTTGTAATTCAACCTTGTAGACCAGTTATCCTAGTGGTAACGTGGACAAAGCAGTCTTAGGCTAAACTCTGAAAGGCATGTGAAGCCAGCTGTTATACCATACACAACCCCCTTGAATACCAAATGAAAGGGACACCACACAGATATATATTGAAAATATATATTGATTTATTAACTATTAAAATCCCCTGGACTCTTTATGAGCACAGAAGCACAAGCGTTAAATCACAAGACAGTTTAAAATATACAAAAGTTGCACAATATGGATGAGCCCTAGGGGCCACCTAAACCATATACTAAATAAGTGGTATAAGAGATACCTAAAGGAAAGTGAAGAGGCCTAGGGCCTTGGGAATCGCTGGAGCTATTCGAGACTGGAGTTAACTAAGTCGGGAAGGCCCACGGGACTCGGGTGCAGTGTTCAAAGTGCACGCACTTCTCAATACAAAGTCTATGGTGCGTAAAAAGCACAAAGTTAGAAAGTTAGGAACCTTCCGAGTGACCTACGGAGCTGAAACTTAAAACACAGGCCCTTGGGATGTGTACCAGTGCAGGAGCACCGGCGGAGCTGAGTTACCTCACCCACAGGAAGCGGGTGCACAGGGTCGAAGATGTGTCGGGTTTCGTCACGCTGGTCGATGGTGCTTGGAGCTGAAGATGCTGCAGGCGGCTCGATGAGAAGAGTTCCGGTGGATCCAAGGGTGGATCGGAAGAGTTGAAGACCTGAAAGCAGAGGGGACAGTGTTCAAAGTCACTAGCCAGTGACTGCCCTGGAACCAGAGTGGAACCAGGCGATGTCGGGTGCAAACAGGCGTTGTCGGGTAGCTTCTTTCTGCAGCCACGTGGATACCCGGGGTCGAGGACGTCCAGGAGTCGGTCACGAGCTGTCCCACGTAGGCTTCTCGCTGTTGGCGGTGTCGGCGACCTGATCGGAGCAAACAGGCCTTGGCAAATGCAAGCCACGCAGGAGTTGAAAGATGCTGTTCACTCGGACCAGCAAGGTCAGAGCGAGGGCTCCTTTTCACAGGAGCTTGGGTAGGTCTGGAGCAACCAGACCTGCTGTTTAAATCTTCGGGTTCGTCGCCAAGATGGCCGCTGACCACGTGGCTAGTGGCCGGGATGGCGCGTCGAGTGGCACGGTGCAAAAGGGCCCCACGCAGATCGTGGAGATGCTGGGGGGCTGATCTTCGGTGCAAGGGCTGCTCGGTGGTGGGGGTTCTCAATCCCCAAAGCACAACGTCGAGGATGCCTCAGAAGCTGCGCAGTCAGCTTGTCGAGTGTCTTTCAAGAGGTCCGGTCCCACGTCACTCGGTGCCTCCACGGGTCCCTTCTTCGCAGGGACTGTGGATCGGGCTCTGAGAGGTCTGGGAGTCTGGTTCTTGTCGGGCTCTGGGCTCGGTCTCCGGCGGGAGGCGGCGGCAAAGCAGACGTCGAGTTGCTGGTTGGTACCTGTGTTCACAGGGTGGTCACTCCTTGGCCACAAGGGAGATTCTTCTTCAGTCTTCTGTGCAGCAGAATGTCGAAGTCCAGTCTTCTTCTTAGTTTTAAGTTGATTTCGGGATGATCTGCTGTGCAATGGCACTGCTCCCCCTCTTATTCCCAAACTGGGGGTGGATCACCTACTAGGTCCCTCCTCTGGGTGGAACCAGGAAGGGGGGCGGTTACACCCCCTTTCCTTTGTCCAGCTCCGCGCCAGGACTGGGGCTGGAAGGCCCCAGAACCGGTTTGGACTGGCCTATGCACGGGGACACCTTGTGTGCCCCGGGCATGTCTGATTCTTTTCAGCCCTGTCCTACCTAATACACAAAATCCTGTCTGGGGTGGTGCTCGCACCTCCCAAGGCAGGAAACCCTTTGTCCAGGCCACCATCTGCCGAGTTTCGGTCAGCAGCAGGAGGCCAGACTTGTGTCTGTGGTGGCAGCGTCCATTTTGTGAAGCTGAGGCTCTGTTTAACTTTAACCGGGGTTAAGGCTACGCACATGTCGTGTCCCTCTAGAAGGGTGGAATGCTATCCCCGTCGCCAGAATTGGCGAGGGGATAGTATTCCAATTCGTATGACACCTTACTCGACATGTTTTGATAAAGCCAAACCAAAGATAGCATTTAACCGCGAGGATTATAATGCACTTAAGAGTATATGGTATGGCAATATCCCGGAACAGCTTAGGGAGTGGTTCCCGACAGCTGCAGACAGGCTCAGCTCATGCCAGAGCACCATCTCACATATTTCCAAGCACTCTGCCTCCAGGATTGATGAGGCCTTCCATAGGAGTGGCTGATAGGAACATATGTGTCCAGTTTAGGGTTAGGCACAGGCATACTGTATCTAAGTAAGAGGTGATTACACCAACTTACCCCAGCTGAGTGATCAGCCAGTTGTGTCAAATATGGAGGCCAGGCCAGGGGTGGCACAATACATGCTGCAGCCCCTGGTAGGCCTTGGCTACACCTATGCCCTGGGTACCTATGGTACACTGTTACAGGGGCCTATAAGGTGAACCAATTCCAATTGTGTTATGCACCTAAGGTACATGGAGTCCATTTTAAGGAGAGAGCAATCAGCCTGGGGCCCTGAATAGCAGGATCCCAGGCCAACTAAGTCAAAAACCAGCTAAACACCAGGCAAAAAGTTTGGGGGTAACCATAGTCAGATATCCACCTTCCTACAGGTACCAAGTTGCATGTGTCGTTTCTTAACCAATAAAAATATTTCTACCATATTTTACATTTTTGTAGGTTAGCTGTAAAGTGCGTGCGTGCAAAGGTGCAAGCTGCTTACATTCCAAATGTGTGCCTTTAACGAAGCTTTTCCTTCTCATTTTTTGCGGCAGCCTTGTGTCATGAGCTTACGAATGCATATGTAGCAGTTCAGGGTAACGTGTCCTGGATGTTAGCAGAAAAAATGTCACCACTTTTCTATTTATAATGCCAGGGTCAACACTGTGTGGGTCAGCATCAAATTTGCTTTGCAAATGGTAGGCCTAACTGCCTGGTGTAATCAAGACATGTTGGTAGCGCACGCATTT
This sequence comes from Lissotriton vulgaris, assembly GCF_964263255.1. Classification (NCBI taxonomy): domain Eukaryota; kingdom Metazoa; phylum Chordata; class Amphibia; order Caudata; family Salamandridae; genus Lissotriton; species Lissotriton vulgaris. The sequence continues at coordinate 490,643,180 of NC_141695.1, read as the reverse complement.
TGAATATAAAAATAAAAAATAACATAGTTTATGTGCTCTGTTATAAGTAGGCAGTTAGACCCTACAAAAATATATTGCTAAAACCTATGTTTTGCTAACTCCAGTTAGAAAATAAGTAGGAAGTCATTTGTGTGACATTTACCTTTGTTAAGAAAAATAAGCATCACTTTTCAGTATACAGATTTTTAATTTGAATGCTGCTAAAACCCTTGTATAAGTTGTCACATTTTCTGTCTTTGAAAAACGTGCCTGCGCTCCTGGCCTTAATATCATTTTTGTCTTTGAGATCCCCTCACTGGTAATTGATTCAATTCACTCTTCCTCTGTTCTCTTTAGAGCTGATCAAAGCCTGCACGGACAGAAAGGCCTTCTTGCCCTTTACTTTCTTTCGATTTTAACATTTATCTGCCATTGGGACCCATGACACATCTCTTGTTATGGTCGGGGAAAGAAGATGTGGCTAGAATGGGGTGACATCTCTTTTTGATCCTGTAGGTGCCAGAGTATATTTACTTTGGGAATATTTAGGAGGGAGATTATTCTAGGCCAAACTCCTGCCTATTAACCCTTACAGGGCTGCGAACAATATGCCTTTCTAGGGGGAGGTGGACCGGAATGATAAGAGAAAATGGCCTTTGTGGAGGAATACCCATCTGCCTGATGAAGGACTGAGGAGTGCAGAATCACTGAATCTGAAACAGCTGTTACTAGCGCCAGGAAAAGTGGGCTTTCGCGGACCCACATAAATTGATAGGCAGGCTCTGGCTGGGACAAGCCTGCCAGCTTGCGACCTTCTTTTTTAAAATAGAGAAAGTGTGGAAGATTCTATGAAAAACTAGCAAAATAATGGGTACCTGGAATTTAAGGTGCGAACCTGTTTGGGAGTGTAAAAAAGGTTATTTCTGGAGGACAAAGACAAGGTTCAACTCACACTACGAAGATGCCCCTTCAGCAGCTACATGTGTATGGTTTGGTCCACTCAGAGATGTCAAATACTTAGGCTAAGCTTTAATTGGGAGATAAAAAAACTACAAAAAGATGTTTAAAGTCGCTCAAAACACTGACTACTACTTGACTACCATCATGGAAATGGAAGTAGTTTAGGACACCCGCCCTACATAAAGGGTGGTATGGTCCTGCCCCTGAAGCGTGCCAACTCTCATCGCTGATGTACTGCCCGTGGTGCCCACCTCTAGGGCACATCACCACTGGTCCGATGACATCTGATTACACATTTGGGGGTTAAAGAGGCGGGTCCCCTCAACACAAGACAGGCTTCTGAAGAAATTGTTCATTAAGAATCTGGTTTGGCCGCTGGTACTGCAGGGCACAAAGGTCCGGAGCCTCTATTCCCTTCAGAGGACACCCAGACCACACCCTTTCCAGGCTACTAGATTAGAGATCATGTCACTTCCTGCCCTGACAGAGAGGTTACTTTATTGCATTCTGCACTGAATATACCTCCCCTGGGTGAGAATAATGCCACCCCGATCAGGCACGATGGCGTTTCCCTTAGCGAGGCCGGCACATAAACACTATTCTTCAAATAACGAAAGACAATTTAAAGTGACTGTACTTTGATAATATGAATGATCAGCTGGGTGCAACTATTCAGAGTTGAATTAACGCCAATGGTTTCGCTCAGAGGGCGGTGTCATTGAACACGTGCGCGTTCTGCAGCAGCACCTGCCTCGTGTGGGGGACGGGGCGGCATCTGCTGGAGCTGTCTGCTGTAGGGTGACCAACTGGCATTGGTGCAAATTCAGGACGGTGAGTGTAAAAATTCAGGACAAAGGGTCAAAATTCAGGACACAAATTCAGGACAGGAGGTCAAAATTCAGGACAACAGGTACGTTTTACAGACACATCAGAGGTCGCGCAATAGTATATAAGTAAGCCCAGCCATTTCCGAACATATTCAACCATTTGCAAACCTATCCATCATGTATCCTTCCATCTATCATTTCACTCATCCATCCCTTCATCCATCCCCTCATCCATCCTTTCACTCATCCTCCATTATCCATCCATCCATCCACCCTTTCACCCTATCCATCTGTACACTTATCCATCCACTCTTCATCCCATCCATCCATTCAGCCATTTACCCTTTCACCAATCCAGCCATCCTTTCACTTACTAATCCTTCCACCCATCCACTCTTTTAGTCATCCATCCATCCTCCCTTACTCTCTCTATCGACCATTTCACTTAGACAGCCTTCTTTCCATCCATCCATCCACCCACCCATCCATCCATCTACTCATCCACTCATGAATCCATCCATTGTCCCTATCACTCATCCATCTATAATTTCCCTTCTTCACACATCTATTCATCCTTTTGTCCATCTACCCTCCCTTTCACTCACTCTTCCATCCTTACACCCACCCTTTCACTCGTATGTCCATTCATCCACCCTTGCACTAATCAATCCATCAATCCATCCATCATTTCACTCATCCACCTACCCCCATCATCCACCCACCCACTCATCCATCCTTTCACCCACCCACCAACCAATCCACTGATCCATCCTTTCACCCACCCACCATCCACCCACCCACTCATCCATCCATCCTTTCACCCACCCACTCATCCATCCATCCTTTCACCCACCCACTCATCATCCATCCATCCATCCTTTCACCCACCCACTTATCCATCCATCCTTTCACCCACTTTCCATCCATCCATCCATCCTTTCACCCACCCATCATCCATCCATCCATCCATTTGTCCTTCCCCTCATCATCCATCCATCCTTCCCCTCATCATCCATCCATCCTTTTCCCTCATCATCCATCCATCCTTTTCCCTCGTCATCCATCCATCCTTTTCCCTCATCATCCATCCATCCATCCTTCCCCTCATCATCCATCCATCCTTTTCCCTCATTATCCATCCATCCATCTGTCCATCCCCTCATCATCCATCCATCCATCCCCTCATCATTTATCCATCCTTCCCCTCATCATCCATCCATCCTTCCCCTCATCATCCATCCATCCTTCCCCTCGTCATCCATCCATCCTTCCCCTCATCATCCATCCATCCTTTTCCCTCATCATCCATCCATCCTTCCCCTCATCATCATCCATCCATCCTTCCCCTCATCATCATCCATCCATCCTTTTCCCTCATCATCCATCTGTCCTTCCCCTCATCATCCATCCATCCATCCATCCTTCCCCTCATCATCCATCCACCCTTTCCCTCATCATCCATCCATCCTTCCCCTCATCATCCATCCATCCTTCCCCTCGTCATCCATCCATCCTTTCACCCACCCCCTCATCATCCATCCATTCCCTCATCATCCATCTATCCATCCTTTCACCCTCCCCCTCATCATCCATCCATCCACCCTTCTCCCTCATCATCCATCCTTTCACCCACCCCCTCATCATCCATCCATCCATCCTTCCCCTCATCATCCATCCATCCATCCTTCCCCTCATCATCCATCCTTTCCCGTCATCCATCCATCCTTCCCCTCATCCATCCTTCCTTTCATCCATCCTTCCCCTCCATCCATCCATCCTTCTCCTCATCCATCATCCTTCCCCTCACCCATCCATCCAATCCATTTATCCTGCCCCTCATCCATCCAACCTTCCCCTCCATCCATCATCCTTCCCCTCATCCATCCTTCCTTCCTTTCATCCATCCTTCCTTACCCTCACCCATCCATCCATCCCATCCATTTATCCTGCCCCTCATCCATCCATCCTTCCCCTCCATCCATCCTTCCCCTCCATCCATCCTTCTCCTCATCCATCATCCTTCCCCTCATCCATCATCCTTCCCCTCACTCATCAATCCATCCATCCTCTCTCATTATCCATTTATTCAAGCTTTCATTCATCCATTCACCCTTTCACTAATTCATCCAGCCATTCACACATCCCTTCACTTACTTACTCGCCCACCTTTCCATATTAATTTTGAGCTGAGCCCTTTTGAGAAGAGGCCCATCAAGAACTTCACCATCGCTGCAGGGGCCGTTCCAGGACTGGGACAGAAGCCACCCAGGGCGGAGACAGGATCCACCACAGGGGGGGACAAGAGCCATCACAGGCGGGGGTGGACTGGAGCCACAACATGGGGGACAGGAGCCATCACTGAGGGGAGGGCAGGAGTCATCACAGGAGAGGGAACGTGATCCACCAGGGTGGGCACGCAGTATTCTAGTATCATCTTGGGCTTCTCGCCCCCTCCTGCACAAGACAACGAGAAGACAGGCTCTCTGTCCAAAATGCCACCCCCCACTGTGATATACAGTACTTACAGGAGATACTCTAAGAGAACCGATTGAACTCATTGTCCTCCATACTTTGTTAATCAGTGTGGGTGGGATTGTGCCATTTCTTTATTGTATTACATTATGCATGTTTGAAGAACCGAGGTGTGCTTACAAATTAGTGACAGTAATTAAGCTCGGTGAAGAGAAGCAGGTGCTGCCTCGGTGTAATCAGGGGTGAAATCTGGCCGAGTCTAGGATGTTTGGGGTCCTGGGTAGAAATGGAATGTGTGAGCCCCCCTCTAAATAGCAGATACAAGACGCATTCAGGGCTGTTTGCATGTGAATGGATGCCTCCTGCTCCTGAACCTGCAGCCCCTCCCTCTGTCACCTTAAAGCACCTCTTAACAGCTCATCAAGGGCTGGAGGTGTGAGGCCATCCCGCTGTGCCTCTACAGTGCTGCTGGGGGTCTGAGCTTTCATACAGCATCGGAGTCAAGAAGGGAGGTGGGGGCTGTAGAGAAGAGATGTAACCAACCAGAAGGCCAGTGCGGCCAGACGTGCGAAGACATCAAATCTACAGGAAGGAGACACCGTAGTGGTCCATGACCGACACCCCGGATGGAAGTATAGGACCCCCTATGAACCGGACTTGTGGACCGTTGAAAGGATCAGAGGAACCATGGTGACTGTCAAGAAAGGTGAACAAAGAGTCAAGCACGCGCTCAGGGGGAACCAATGGGCGCACTTCCTGGATGGAATACATGGGCTCAGGCCGGAGGTCAGTCATGCCCGCCAGCAAATGTGGCAGATTAAGAATGAACTGAGTGTCGGGGATGAAGGTGTGGTCCTTCGAGGGCATCTAATAGTGATACCGGAAGACCTCCATCCCAGGATTCTGTCCCTCGCTCACGTCGGGCATCAGGGAATGGCCAAAACAAAGGCCAGGCTGCGGTGCCGAGTCTGGTTCCCGGCGATGGACCTCAAAGTAGAAGAGATGGTGAGGGCCTGCCACGCGTGTCTAATCACCGGAGGAGATCCCGCCCCGGCCCCTGTCATAACGGAGCCCTCCCCGACGCTGCCCTGGACCAACCTGAGCCTGGACTTCGGGAGTTTCCCGGATGGTCGCCATACCCTGGTACTAGTGGACTCTTTCTCCAAGTTCCCGGTGGTGGAGGTAATCCCCTCCACAGCTTTTCCCCAAGTCAAACGGAATCTAGACAAGATCTTCGCGACCATGGGATTGCCGGAGGAAATTAAAACAGACAACGGTCCTCCCTTTCAAGGCCGAGACTTCCAAGCCTACTTGGACGCCCTCCAAATCAAACATCGGAAAATCACCCCCTTGTGGCCGCAGGCCAATGGAGAGGTGGAGAGACTTATGAGGACCATTAACAGAGCCCTGAGGATTGCCGTAAGTCAAGGAGAAGATCCGGAATCAGCTCTAGACCGATTCCTGGGAGCCTACCGACAAACGCCCCACTGCACAACCAAGTGTGCCAAGTGTGCGCAGCTGTAAAAGTCCTAAACGGTGCAGCTGGCACTATTTCCTGCGCAGCTGTAAAATTGTTCACAATAAATACCACACAGTTAAAGAGGAGTTGATGAGGATGACTGACTAGACTAAGATGGCCACCAAAGCGGTGGACTAGTCTAAGATGGCCGCCAAAAAGGAGAGTAGGGAGCCAGAAGTATAAGTCCTTTGTCTGTTGTTATTGGGTTTAGCAAGTCCAGTTTCCCTTTCTGTTAATGGGCAGGTCAAGATGGTCCATCTTCTATGTTGCTGCTTTCATGTTGCTGCTTGGTGGGGAGGAGAGAGCCTTATCTCAGTGCAGGTGACCCCTGACCGAGTTGGTATGCAGCCTCATGGTCATCTGTGGGCAGTGGGGCGATTTATTACTCTAGTTTATAGCCCCCGCCATTTTAGCCAAAGGAGAGACTCTGCCACGTCGACGAAAAACCCTTTGTTAGGGGGAATCTACCATTTGATCAATCCAGGCAGCGAGGGGGAAAGCCGGCATACATGTGTAGAAAAGTGACAAAAAGTTAAAAAAGTTATGTACACACACCTTTAGGGCTGCGGGCGGCCACTCGTAGTGAAACCCCAATCTTTTCCAGTGCTTGAGTCACACTAGGGGGAATGCTCCGGTCGTCGTCCGTCGTCCCCTCAGTTCCTGCCTGCCTCAGGGCTCACGCCAGCAACTCCCCGGGCGGCGGCGCCACACCTCCAACTCCCGGCGCAGCCCAGGCAGCAAAGCAACAGAGGCTGTCCCGGTGTGTGCATGAATGGCGGTGGCAGGCTTCAGGGCGTCGGGGCAGCTGCTAGACCAAGCCTGCCTCAGCTCGAGCCGCCCGTCTCAGGGTTCCTGCCACAGGGGAAGGTCCGGTGTCAGGGACTGTCCCGGTGTGTGCAGTGACTGCGGTGGCAGGGTGGCAGCCTTCAGGGCATCGGGGCAGCTCCTAGACCAAGCCTGCCCTCGAGCCGCCCGTCTCAGGGTTCCTGCCTCAGGGGAAGGTCCGGTCCGGGAAGGTGCTGTGTCGACGGGAGTCGCAGCACACGCACCCCAGCGCCTGCTCGCACATCCGGCCCCCATTTGCCGGCTGGTAGACTATATTCCGCAAGATATCACACAGGCGGCCGCCTCCGCTGTTGCGTGGGTAGCCCCAGAGAGGGGCCTGAGAGGCTCCCGCAGCGATGCTGGTCCCACAAACGCTGGGGGCTCTGTGTGGGTGTGTGTGTGGGGGGCTCTGTGTGTGTCATTTGCGAGAGATAAAGCTAGTGGCATTGATTACAATGCCATTTATTTAAGTTAAAAAAAACATAAATAAAAATAATGTCAAGAGCAATGCAAATAGCTCTAACTTTAACAATGGCGAAACCATTGCATTGTAAATGCTTGTTTTTTGTGTTCCATGGCGATTTTTAATCCCAATCCGACCCTGGCTACAACTAGGGTGACCAACTGGCATTGGTGCAAATTCAGGACGGTGAGTGTAAAAATTCAGGACAAAGGGTCAAAATTCAGGACACAAATTCAGGACAGGAGGTCAAAATTCAGGACAACAGGTACGTTTTACAGACACATCAGAGGTCGCGCAATAGTATATAAGTAAGCCCAGCCATTTCCGAACATATTCAACCATTTGCAAACCTATCCATCATGTATCCTTCCATCTATCATTTCACTCATCCATCCCTTCATCCATCCCCTCATCCATCCTTTCACTCATCCTCCATTATCCATCCATCCATCCACCCTTTCACCCTATCCATCTGTACACTTATCCATCCACTCTTCATCCCATCCATCCATTCAGCCATTTACCCTTTCACCAATCCAGCCATCCTTTCACTTACTAATCCTTCCACCCATCCACTCTTTTAGTCATCCATCCATCCTCCCTTACTCTCTCTATCGACCATTTCACTTAGACAGCCTTCTTTCCATCCATCCATCCACCCACCCATCCATCCATCTACTCATCCACTCATGAATCCATCCATTGTCCCTATCACTCATCCATCTATAATTTCCCTTCTTCACACATCTATTCATCCTTTTGTCCATCTACCCTCCCTTTCACTCACTCTTCCATCCTTACACCCACCCTTTCACTCGTATGTCCATTCATCCACCCTTGCACTAATCAATCCATCAATCCATCCATCATTTCACTCATCCACCTACCCCCATCATCCACCCACCCACTCATCCATCCTTTCACCCACCCACCAACCAATCCACTGATCCATCCTTTCACCCACCCACCATCCACCCACCCACTCATCCATCCATCCTTTCACCCACCCACTCATCCATCCATCCTTTCACCCACCCACTCATCATCCATCCATCCATCCTTTCACCCACCCACTTATCCATCCATCCTTTCACCCACTTTCCATCCATCCATCCATCCTTTCACCCACCCATCATCCATCCATCCATCCATTTGTCCTTCCCCTCATCATCCATCCATCCTTCCCCTCATCATCCATCCATCCTTTTCCCTCATCATCCATCCATCCTTTTCCCTCGTCATCCATCCATCCTTTTCCCTCATCATCCATCCATCCATCCTTCCCCTCATCATCCATCCATCCTTTTCCCTCATTATCCATCCATCCATCTGTCCATCCCCTCATCATCCATCCATCCATCCCCTCATCATTTATCCATCCTTCCCCTCATCATCCATCCATCCTTCCCCTCATCATCCATCCATCCTTCCCCTCGTCATCCATCCATCCTTCCCCTCATCATCCATCCATCCTTTTCCCTCATCATCCATCCATCCTTCCCCTCATCATCATCCATCCATCCTTCCCCTCATCATCATCCATCCATCCTTTTCCCTCATCATCCATCTGTCCTTCCCCTCATCATCCATCCATCCATCCATCCTTCCCCTCATCATCCATCCACCCTTTCCCTCATCATCCATCCATCCTTCCCCTCATCATCCATCCATCCTTCCCCTCGTCATCCATCCATCCTTTCACCCACCCCCTCATCATCCATCCATTCCCTCATCATCCATCTATCCATCCTTTCACCCTCCCCCTCATCATCCATCCATCCACCCTTCTCCCTCATCATCCATCCTTTCACCCACCCCCTCATCATCCATCCATCCATCCTTCCCCTCATCATCCATCCATCCATCCTTCCCCTCATCATCCATCCTTTCCCGTCATCCATCCATCCTTCCCCTCATCCATCCTTCCTTTCATCCATCCTTCCCCTCCATCCATCCATCCTTCTCCTCATCCATCATCCTTCCCCTCACCCATCCATCCAATCCATTTATCCTGCCCCTCATCCATCCAACCTTCCCCTCCATCCATCATCCTTCCCCTCATCCATCCTTCTTTCCTTTCATCCATCCTTCCTTACCCTCACCCATCCATCCATCCCATCCATTTATCCTGCCCCTCATCCATCCATCCTTCCCCTCCATCCATCCTTCCCCTCCATCCATCCTTCTCCTCATCCATCATCCTTCCCCTCATCCATCATCCTTCCCCTCACTCATCAATCCATCCATCCTCTCTCATTATCCATTTATTCAAGCTTTCATTCATCCATTCACCCTTTCACTAATTCATCCAGCCATTCACACATCCCTTCACTTACTTACTCGCCCACCTTTCCATATTAATTTTGAGCTGAGCCCTTTTGAGAAGAGGCCCATCAAGAACTTCACCATCGCTGCAGGGGCCGTTCCAGGACTGGGACAGAAGCCACCCAGGGCGGAGACAGGATCCACCACAGGGGGGGACAAGAGCCATCACAGGCGGGGGTGGACTGGAGCCACAACATGGGGGACAGGAGCCATCACTGAGGGGAGGGCAGGAGTCATCACAGGAGAGGGAACGTGATCCACCAGGGTGGGCACAGGGGTGGGCATGCAGTATTCTAGTATCATCTTGGGCTTCTCGCCCCCTCCTGCACAAGACAACGAGAAGACAGGCTCTCTGTCCAAAATGCCACCCCCCACTGTGATATACAGTACTTACAGGAGATACTCTAAGAGAACCGATTGAACTCATTGTCCTCCATACTTTGTTAATCAGTGTGGGTGGGATTGTGCCATTTCTTTATTGTATTACATTATGCATGTTTGAAGAACCGAGGTGTGCTTACAAATTAGTGACAGTAATTAAGCTCGGTGAAGAGAAGCAGGTGCTGCCTCGGTGTAATCAGGGGTGAAATCTGGCCGAGTCTAGGATGTTTGGGGTCCTGGGTAGAAATGGAATGTGTGAGCCCCCCTCTAAATAGCAGATACAAGACGCATTCAGGGCTGTTTGCATGTGAATGGATGCCTCCTGCTCCTGAACCTGCAGCCCCTCCCTCTGTCACCTTAAAGCACCTCTTAACAGCTCATCAAGGGCTGGAGGTGTGAGGCCATCCCGCTGTGCCTCTACAGTGCTGCTGGGGGTCTGAGCTTTCATACAGCATCGGAGTCAAGAAGGGAGGTGGGGGCTGTAGAGAAGAGATGTAACCAACCAGAAGGCCAGTGCGGCCAGACGTGCGAAGACATCAAATCTACAGGAAGGAGACACCGTAGTGGTCCATGACCGACACCCCGGATGGAAGTATAGGACCCCCTATGAACCGGACTTGTGGACCGTTGAAAGGATCAGAGGAACCATGGTGACTGTCAAGAAAGGTGAACAAAGAGTCAAGCACGCGCTCAGGGGGAACCAATGGGCGCACTTCCTGGATGGAATACATGGGCTCAGGCCGGAGGTCAGTCATGCCCGCCAGCAAATGTGGCAGATTAAGAATGAACTGAGTGTCGGGGATGAAGGTGTGGTCCTTCGAGGGCATCTAATAGTGATACCGGAAGACCTCCATCCCAGGATTCTGTCCCTCGCTCACGTCGGGCATCAGGGAATGGCCAAAACAAAGGCCAGGCTGCGGTGCCGAGTCTGGTTCCCGGCGATGGACCTCAAAGTAGAAGAGATGGTGAGGGCCTGCCACGCGTGTCTAATCACCGGAGGAGATCCCGCCCCGGCCCCTGTCATAACGGAGCCCTCCCCGACGCTGCCCTGGACCAACCTGAGCCTGGACTTCGGGAGTTTCCCGGATGGTCGCCATACCCTGGTACTAGTGGACTCTTTCTCCAAGTTCCCGGTGGTGGAGGTAATCCCCTCCACAGCTTTTCCCCAAGTCAAACGGAATCTAGACAAGATCTTCGCGACCATGGGATTGCCGGAGGAAATTAAAACAGACAACGGTCCTCCCTTTCAAGGCCGAGACTTCCAAGCCTACTTGGACGCCCTCCAAATCAAACATCGGAAAATCACCCCCTTGTGGCCGCAGGCCAATGGAGAGGTGGAGAGACTTATGAGGACCATTAACAGAGCCCTGAGGATTGCCGTAAGTCAAGGAGAAGATCCGGAATCAGCTCTAGACCGATTCCTGGGAGCCTACCGACAAACGCCCCACTGCACAACCAAGTGTGCCCCGGCCCATTTACTGTTCAAAAAGGCCCCCAGGGACATCATCCCGTCCGCAAGTTCGTGGACACCACCTGAGCGAGATGGGGACGCCATTCAGTCCAGAAGAGATGTAACCAACCAGAAGGCCAGTGCGGCCAGACGTGCGAAGACATCAAATCTACAGGAAGGAGACACCGTAGTGGTCCATGACCGACACCCCGGATGGAAGTATAGGACCCCCTATGAACCGGACTTGTGGACCGTTGAAAGGATCAGAGGAACCATGGTGACTGTCAAGAAAGGTGAACAAAGAGTCACGCGAAATGTGTCATGCTTTAAACCAGCGAGGGGAGGAACAGAGGACCAAGGCGAGGAAGAAGAGGTCGGGCCACGACAAGCCGGTCTGTCTCCAACAGCCTCATCATCAGCGAGAGGGTCTGATGATCAAACGTCGGTCGAAGACCAGAGGAGAAGCCAAGACCCGTTGCCGTTGCCGTGCGTATTGGCCGACAATTCCCCGACCTGCAGAGCGCAAGGAGAAGTGTCCCCGGCTGGGGACACTCAATCACCAAAGGGCCGAAGCCAAAGATACAACCTTCGGCCAAACCCTGGCCCAAGCCACAAGTTACGGGACTTTGTGTGTACCTCCCCCTGAAGACCAAGAACTGGTGATGAAGCAGACTGAAATGAAGGAGGGATGTAGAGAGCCAGGCGGGCTCTACCATACAATGTAGCAACACTCAGGCATCCACTCCACCCCTCAGGGCGGGCACGCCCCGAGGGTATAATAAACCCCGGGAAAGATCGCTCGTGGTCTTCCCGGCAACCTGATCCCAGAGTGTCTGTCCAGTCATTTCACGCTAAGGCCCCCATGTTATAAGGCCCTGACCCCATCACCACAGGGGCAAGCTGTGCCCGGTTAAAATTACGGACAAATGGCGTCCGTTAAAGAATCCTTCACGGACAACGGACAGACAGCCAAAATTACGGACTGTCCGTGAAATTTACGGACGGTTGGTCACCCTAGTCTGCTGGAGTGTGTGGGAGACGGGGCGGCATCTGTTGGAGCTGTCTGCTTGAGTGTGTTTGGCCTTGGATATCAAGTCACGGCTGCTTGATACACTGAGCTGTGATGTCTTCTAGCCAGACCGAGCTCCAAAGTACACTCCAGGCTTATCTTTCAGTCTCAGGTCATAGGGCACCTAGGTGGAGAGAGGCAAGTAAGTGACAGACCGGATCTTTAACGCTTAGACACCAAATATCCCTGGCTGCACCTGTTTATGGACCATATTTGCCTTTGACAAGTACTCGGTGTTCCAAATTAAGACTCCCCGCTACAGTTTACCCATCATTTTTAGCAGGGTCGGACTGAGAACCCAAAGCAGGCCTGGTTATTTTCTCGTACCAGCCCTTGGGAAAGCACAGCCTGGCCCCGGGTGGCTGGAAACGCTTGCCTGCTGCTTTTGTCACTGGAGGCTGATATAGCAGGACTGCTGCAAAACCGGCCCCCATTACCAAAACCGGCCCCCGCTACTACAAAACTGGCCTCAGGCCTTCCGGGGAAATGCCCGATGCCCATTACAGCAAGTCCGGGCCTGATTTATGGATGCGGACATGAAAAGAAATCCTCAGTAACAGTACTTAATACTGTTGTTCAATCTGGCATCCAGAATTTAAATTACTTTTGGAAGGTTTCGTAAAGGTGACAAACATCGCATTTCTCAAAGACAGCCAACTTTGCAACACGTTTTTCAAAAAATGTTGCAAAATAATTTCCCCACAAAAAATATTTTTGGGTTGACAGTTTTCCCATTAAAAAGTGGCTTTTTGTTTGGATTTTTGCGCTGCAAAGTTTGGAAAAATGTGCAGCACTTGATTGAAAATTTTGTGATTCTGGACAAATACCTTGGTCCTTTATGTCTGGTAGGCGGGCACCTGATTTTGCAAATTAGTGAAAGCTCTGTTGACAGACAGCGCTCTAGAGATCTAGAGATCACTTGACTGGTGGATATTTCTCTGCCTTAGGGAGCAGTGCTGCTGCGGTGGGCCCACAAAAGGTACTGATCCTTCACCAGGAGATTGCTGTTGAAGAACAGAATAGCAATGACCCAAACACCCAGGTAGATTTCTCCTGGGTCAAACTGATCACTGTGCAACTTGCTTACCTGTGCGAGGCGACCATCCTTATTACTTGATAGTCCCGTGGCAGACGAGCTGTCAAGTCAAAGTGGCCAACAGCAGAGACAGTTGTGGCTCTTCCCTCACAAAACCTGGTTATGGGGAAGAGGAGCAGCAAGTTTTTCCGGATGGTGCATTCACCCTTTTATGACACATGCTCCTTTTCACCTATAGTAGGGGTGCTGAGTGCTGAGTTCAACGGAGAGAGCATCCGCGGGTGCCTTGGGGCTGTTTTTAACTGGTTTCAGTTGAACAGCCTCAAGTGCAACCCTGACAAATCTGAGGTGCTTTTCTTCGGGTGTCAGGCTGACCCGTTGTGGCAGGATTGGTGGCCTGTGAATATGTTCTCTCCCTCGTCTTCCTCCCAAGTGGCCAAGAACCTTGGGGTCAAGATCGACAATGGTCTATCTTTGAAATCCCAGATCTTGGGCCTGACTGGCACCTGTTACGGTCTCCTTAAAATGCTGCGCAAGTTTCTTCCTCTGCTCCCTTTGATGCATAGGAAGACGACTGTCCAGGCCTTAATTTGTTCCAGGCTCGATTACTCAAATGTATTATATTTGGGTCTTCCGGACTACCTATTACAAAAACTGCAGGTGGTCCAAAACTCGGCGGCTAGGGCCATTTTTGGCCTTCCCCGCCAAGCCAGAGCCTCTGATCTGTTACTCTCCCTTCATTGGCTCCCTGTTAGGAAGCGGATCATTTTTAAGGCACTTACGCTGGCTCACAAGGCACTCCATGCAGTAGGAGCTGAGTACATCCAGAAACGCCTTACCTTCTACGAACCCACAAGATCCCTTAGATCGGAATCCCTTGGTTTGGCAATTGTCCCTGTCATCAGGAAAGCTAGGATAGGGGGTCGCTCTTTCAAACATCTTGCTCCCAAGTTATGGAACACCCTCCCCTTGTCTCTCCGCTGTACCTCAAACCTTCTGGCCTTTAGAAAAGGTTTGAAAACATGGCTCTATGGTCAGTGATTGGTCTGTCTTCTCCTTTTTATCTTTCTTTTCTGTTCAGCTGTGGGTCAGAAAGCGCCGGGACACTCCTCGGAGTAGCCGAGCGCTATATAAGATACCCATAACATTAACATTAACATTAACATGCACTTTTGTTGACAAACACTAAATTTATCCTAATCTCCTTATGCCTAAAAATGTAAACGTATGTGCTTGCCCAGAGACCCAGTGTTAGATAGCTTCACGTCATTGACAATCATATTGTGAACTCAAAATGCTGTTGCGTGGTCTGAGGAACTACTTGTGGGGGTGCAAGAGAAGTTGTGGTCATGTAATCATAACGCAAAGAGTTGAGTGTCACTTATAAGAGATAGAGATGTACTCCATTCATTTGTGGTAGGTCGCAAATAGCAGAATGTCCAAAGTTTGTTCTGGGAACGATGAGCGTTTAGACTAGGATAGTTTCCTTTAAAGGAATACAGGCCAATTATTAGCAAGGGCACCGTAGCTCAATAGAGAGGGGCTAATTTTGTGTGGTGTTAGAACTGGCTGATCAGTGCTAAAGTGCATATGCTCTCTGTGTAAATTTTGATTACGATTGGTTATCCCTGATTGGCATATTTGATTTACTGGTAAATCCCTAGTAGTGGGTCTGCAGCACTGGTTGTGCTACCCACACAAGTAGCCCTTAAAATGTATCCCAGGCCTCCACCACAGTGTCTGCACACAGTTTTACCAGCCATGTTGACCTGTCAAGTGCACTCACTTGCCAGACCCTAACCTTCCCTTTTCTTACATTTAGGGCACCCCTCAGGTAGGCCCAAAGTACCCACATGGGCAGGGTGCACTGTATGTGAATTGTAGGACATGTGCTGGTGTGTGCTACATGTCCTGATAGTGAAATACTGTGCATTTCGTTTTTCACTATTGAAAGGCTGTTACCATGGGACCTGCCTTGTAGCATCTTACAAGTGTAACTTTCCACTGGGACAAGATGGAGAAACAGAGTTTAGGCTTTCTGAACTCAGAATTTAATAACACACCTTTTAGTAGAGGTGGGTTATATATTTTGTGGTTGAAAATGCCACGTTTAGAAAGTGGGCATTTGATAGCTTTACCATTCTATGTGCCTCTGCCTATTTATGTATTCGCCGTCTGGTTATGAGTGACAGGAGCTGGGAGGTGCATTCACTCTAGACAGTCACAAGGGGGGTGCTTTAGGTGTGTCCTGCCTCTCCTGGGTGACTTTGACCCAGGCTGAATAGACCTATCTGAATTTAGAGTGGTGGGAGGAGTTTTCACTAGCACCTGAGTAGCTGTGTCTGCTCTGCACAATGCTGTGTACACCTTCTAGAGTGAAGCTGGACCACGTAGGACATAACTGGTTTTGCTGAGCTCAGAGTCTCTTGAAACAAAGACTACAAAGATAAAATGGGGTATAAATATTAGACCTAAAACCACAGAACTTTAGATTACTTCTGGAATCAAGAGGAACCTCTGACAAGGAAGAAGAGCTGAAGAGCTGTGAGGAGGAGTACTACCCCTTAGCTGCGTGTTGCTTTGTTGGGTTAGCCTGCATTTGCTGCTTCTGCTAAGGAGAGGACAAAAACTGGACTTTGCTTTGAAACCTGCTTGAGAAGATTCTCTGGGCTTCTGTGTGCTTGCCTCCTGTTCTTACGTCTCAGGACCACATAGACTTCATCCACAGCTTCCTGGAACTCTACTGCTGGGAGTTCTGACCTGTCAGGGGGTGCCTATTGCAGGTCTTGTAGTGTAGTTCCTATATTCCCAATAGGCTCTGCGCATTGGAATAATATATCCTATAGATTTGACGCAGGACTTAGGTCGACTAGGTTTCTATCTAATATATTAGACTTAATTGTGAGTGCCAGCTAGCTCAGAGGTCACTAAAACTTTCTCGAATACACAAGAAGGGATTCGTTTCTGTCAACCGCATAAACATGACAACTTTATTTCCCCAAGATAAAACGTATCTTCAGAGTCGTGGAAACAATAGATAGATATTTTGCATGCTTTGTTTCATCAGAGATGCAGAGAAATAGAGAGACAGGCGTTTTCAATAAAAGATTTATTGAACAGTCTTCTTTCTCATGCAAAAGAAATGAACCGCTACAATCGAAATACTGGTTGCAAAGTGTAATGTGTACAGTAAGAAGAGTATTATAAAATATTACTGTAAAAGCATTGTATGGTTCCTAGACCATAGATAAATACATGCATAAATAACTAAGGCTAAAAGTACTCAACTGGTGCTCTAAAATACGCCTACCCCAATGTACCTAACCTAAGTCTGGTATGAGGGAAGAAGTAAGTGTGGTGTAGCATAGGTTTAGTTTCTTTTTGTCAAGAATCTAACCAAGATTTCTTTTTGGGTCTAATCAGCTCCGTTCCTTGGTTTTAGAATGAAGGAGGTCTGGTATCTCTGTCTCAGGACTCGATTTCCCAACATCCAGCGAGGGGAGCTTGGAAACACTGGAGCTGGATTCTCCGCGAGAAAAAGGCAGCCTCTCTGTCAGTGCATCAGCTGGAGGGTCAGCTTCCTTCGGCACTTGCTGTAGAGAGCTGCGTCGGGCAAGTAGATAGTCGAGCTGCTCTGAACCACCGTGTGTTTGCTTGGGCAAGTGTAGGCATATTTATACCTTGAAGGTGCCTACTTTGACGTAAAGTCGGACATAATAACGTCACCAAAGAACCCCAAGGTAATGGTAGTTCTTTGAAAACGCCATGATTTCTAGGACAAATCAATATTCAAGTAAGGGGATGACCCTGACTGCTGAAGCCGAGTTTTCCAAGAAATCGTTGTGGCTTTTTGGAACGAGTGGAAGTAGCCATGCCTGTATTTGGACTAGATGGGTTATGTCTAAATATGGGCAGGATTTCTATGCCTATATAAGGGCAATGTGAATTTTACCCATATAAGGGCATGAATCGGTAAATTTTGCTTGATTTTAAAATGCTTCACAACAGTCTAAGACTCTAGAGTTTGTTCTTGCTGCAGAAAACTGCTAAGAACTGCAGGCTAGGTCACTCCCCACGCCACACAGCTCCACCAGTTGTGCCCGTGTCTTCCCCCCTGCTGCCACTGCCCCCGTGAGTTCACCGCTGCTATCAGGTGCCTGCCTGTGTGTATTTACTCGCCACAGTTATTTTGTGCCTGTGTCTTTATTTTGTCACTGCTGTATTGTGCTTTCTCCGTATTTTGCCTTCCTTGAGCCCCGCTGCTCAGTACCCCCATCTCTGCCTTCTGTACACCGTCGTCGCCTTCCACGTTCCCGCCGCTGCTCCTCTGCAGCCCGCCCCCTTTTTCCCCTTCTGTATCCCTTCCAGCAGCCCATTCTTTGCCCCGCTCCTGCCTTCCAGCTGCTCCTCCCTCCCACCTCGCCTTAAATGGCGGCCCGCCAGAGGCAAGCCCATCTGCGCCCGTCCGCGCCTGGACCGCGCCCACCACCATAACCCCTGGACCTCGCAAACCCCACGACACCAGACTCTGCTACAACTCCAACACCCTCCACGCTTTCAACACCGCCGGAAACCACCGCTGCTTCCAGGCTGCACCAAAACGCACCCACGGACCCTACTCCTGCCACACCTGCAACTTCACATGCGACAGAACCGCCAAACCTCCAAGGACGGGACCCAACCAGCTTCGCTGATACTCCTCAACACTCGCTCCGCATGCAAACACACCATCAAGCTCTGGGATCTGCTCGACAACTCCGCCCCAGACGTTGCCTTCCTGACCGAGACCTGGTGGAACGATTCCTCGGTAAGCATGGGCGGAAAATCCGTTCCGCTCACGGATTTTCGGTAAATTCGCAATCCGCGAGATTCACGAATTTCCCGCAAAATCCGCAAATTCGCACGCAGCGGATTTTTTTTTCTTGGTGATACAATTTTGCGGCGTGCGGCGTTCACTTACCGTCATTCAGCGTTTGCCGAGTTGTTTTTCTCGATATTTTTGCGAGTGCTGCGCCATTTTGGATCTTGCTGCGGGATCCCGCGGGAATTTGGTGACGCATCGCGAGAGTTCGCAATTGCGAACATGTAGGTGCGGCGGGCAGCAACAATCTCGCGCTCGCGAAATTACAAAATTTGCAATTCTGCACAAGAAATCTACTAGCAAGCAGCATAGACCTTCTGAAAATGATGATTTTTATCAGAATAAGTCCTCAGGTTGACATTTGCCTGCACTTTTTGGGATTTGAGGCCTTTTGACTCTCTTTGGATCACTTTTGGATTAGAAATCAACTTTCATAAGTAAGTTTGTTAGGGGCATTACAGTGGCTGTTCTGCAGAAAGCACTCAGCAGGTGCAAAAGTTCACTCATCATTAGTAACCATTCCCTGTAGTACTTCCTGAGGGCCCCCTCCAGAGTTCAGTTGCCTATGTTTGTTTGGGGCTTTACAGTTGCTGTTCTGCAGAAAAACGAATTTTCAAAAATGAAAGCACTCAGCAGGTGCAAAAGTTCAAACTCATCATTAGTAATAGTAACCATTCCCTGTAGTGCTTCCTGACTGGGGCCCCTCCAGAGTTCAGTTGCTAGTTGCAACAATTGTATGACCCTGCTCTGACCCTCACAGCAGGCTCATAGAATAGCTACAAGTAGGCCACAAAGGTCCTGGATAAAAAAGTTGCACTGCAACAGAAAGCAAATTACAGATAAGGAAGCAGGTGCCAGACTGGAATTTTAAAACAGTGACACATTAATAAACCAACCCCAAATTAATTCATGTCAGTTGAAGCAGGGCAGGTGTGCTTGCTTCCCCCCCCCCATAATCTACAGTGATGATGAACCAGAGGGAGGCATTGATGTACCAGAGGGTGGCATGGGTGAATCAGAGGGTGGCAGTGGTTAAACAGAGGGTGCTGGGAACCTGTGATGATGAACCAGACGTAGAAACAACATAGTCGCGACCGTTGCGAGCCGACAAGTAAGTTCGCAATTGCGAACTGGTACCAAACCCTCGCGAACTGGCAGAAACCCTTGCGAACACAAAAAAATAAAAAATCCACAAATTCGTGAGAATTCGCAGATTTTGCGGATTGCGAGTTCGCAAATACGCAAATTCGCGAATGCCAGATTCGCAAAATTCGCCCATGCTTACTCCTCGGTGCCCGACATCCCCATAGCCATCCCGGACGGCTACAAGATCACCCGCAGGGACTTCACCAACGGAATCGGAGGAGGAATAGCCATCATCCATTAGTCCACCCTCAAGGTCGCCACCCACGCAGACGACACCCTCAACACCGCCGAACACCTGCACTTCCGGATCCACACCGACCCCAACACCACCCTCAGAGGAACACTTATCTACAGACCCCCGGACCCTGGGCTCAGTTCAGCGACTCCATCGCCGACCTTACCAGCACCCACGCACTCGCCTCCACGGACTACATTCTCCTCAGGGACGTGAATTTCCACCTTGAGAACAACAACAACGCCAACTCCGCCACCCTGACCGACAACCTCGGCCTCAGACAATTCGTCACCGCACCCACCCACACCGCCGGCCACACGCTTGACCCCATCTTCTCCACAGGCTCCCACGTCACCTTCGACCACACCACCGAACTCCACTAGACTGACCACCGCTGCATCCATTTCACCTTTAAGAAACCAACCATGCACCACCACACCCAACAGCTGCCTCGCCGCTGCTGGAGCAAAGCCACCGAAGATCAGCTGATCACCTCCCTTGCCAAGAACCCACCCACCGACCCCACCAACCAAGACGCAGCAGCCCGCAACCACAGACAGTTGATTGACAACTGCGCCAACACCCTTGCCCGCTCAATAAACCCTCCTACAGCCACGCCAACAAGAGAGCCACCTCGTTCACCGATGACCTCCAGGGCTCCAAATGTGCATGCCGGACACTGGAGAAGACATGGCTCCACGAGCGCACACCGCACAACCACGCAGCCCACAAGGACGCCACCCGCAGACACCACCACCTCATCAGATTAGCCAAGAAATCCTCCTTCAAAGACCGCCTGGATAACCATGCACACAACAGCAAAGAGCTCTTCAGCATTGTAAAGGAACTCTCCAACCCCAGCGCCAACGCCAACGACATCCCGCCCTCACAAGAACTGTGCGACTCACTAGCCATCTTCTTCCACCGCAAGATCGCTGATATCCATGACAGCTTCATCACCACGACCGCCCGACTACGCCAGACTCCACCCCCCCTGTGAAAACCACCAGCGCCAACCGCCTGACCTCCTGGTCCAACATCAACGACGACGAGACACGCAAGGTCAAACTCCATCTACTTAGGATCCCTGTCTGACCCGTGCCCACACCACGTATTCAACAAAGCGACAAAGTCGCACCACAACTACGAAAAGTCATCAACATCTCCTTTGAAACAGCGACATTCCCGGAAAGCTGGAAGTGCGCCGAAATCAACGTCCTCCTCAAGAAGCCCAAAGCATACCCCAATGACCTCAAGAACTTCCGGCCCATCTCCCTGCTCCAGTTCCTGGCAAAGGTCATCGAGAAAATCATCAACATGCAACTGGCCCGCCACCTGGAAGACAACAACATCTTGGACCCATTCCAGTCCGGATTCAGACGAAACCACAGCACCGAGACAGACTTCATCGCCGCCACAGACGACATCAGGCGGCAACTAGACAACAGCAAAACATCAGCCCTCATCCTCCTGGACCTGTCAGCCGCCTTCGACACGGTCTGCCACCGCACTCTAAAGACACGCCTCCTAGAAGCCGGAATCCAAGAGAATGCTCTTGACTGGACCACGTCCTTCCTCTCCAGCATAACCCAGAGCGTCCACCCCCCACCCTTCCGATCCGAAGCCACCGACATCATCTGCGGCGTCCCCCAGGGCTCATCCCTCAGCCCTCAGCCCCACGCTGTTCAATGTCTACATGGCCCCCCTCGCACAAGTGGCCCGCCATCACAACCTCAACATCATCTTCTACGCCGACGACACCCAGCTCATCCTCTCCCTCACCAAGGACCCACACACCGCCAAAACCAACCTCCACGAGGGAATGAAGGCCGTCGCCGACTGGATGAGGAGCAGCCGTCTGATGCTGAACTCGGATAAGACGGAGGTCCTCATCCTCTGACCGACCCCCTCAACCTGCGACTACTCCTGGTGGCCGACCACACTGGAAACAGCACCAACACCCACCGACCATGCACGCAATCTAGGATTCATCCTCAACTCCTCCCTCTCCATGTCCAAGCAGGTCAACGTCGTCTTCTCCTCCTGCCACACCTTCCGTATGCTTCTCAGGATCTACAAGTGGATCCCGACCAAAACAAGAAGAACGGTGACACAGGCCCTCGTCAGCAGCAGACTGGACTATGGCAACGCACTCTATGCAGGAATCCCAGCCAAACACCTACGACGACTACAATGCATCCAAAACGCCTCTGCCCGTCTGATCGTCAATGTCACCCGATGCAGCCACATCACCCCCCACCTGAGAGACCTACACTGGCTCCCCGTCGACAAGAGGATCACCTTCAAGCTCCTCACCCACGCACACAAAGCACTACACAACGCCGGACCAGCCTACCTGAACAGCATACTCAGCATCCACACCCCCACCCGCCAGCTCTGCTCCACCAGCATCACCCTCGCAGCTGTCCGCTGCATCCAACGAATGACCTCCAGTGGCAGATACTTCTCCTACCTCGCCGCCAAGACCTGAAAACCCTCCCTACCCACATACGGCAGACCCAAGACCTTCTCCCCTTCAGAAGGCTCCTCAGGACCTGGCTCTTCGAGCAGTAGCAGCAACCCCCCCTCCCCTCAGCGCCTTGGAACCCTCACGGGTAAGTAGCGAGCTTTACAAGTACTCTGATTGATTGATTGATTGAAGAACTAAAGTTCCGAGGAAAATTGACGCCTCACCATCCTTGCTACTGAATTTTGCAACACAGCACAGCTATGCGGGAGAAATTCCAGACGCACAGTGCTGTGCAGCCAAAAATTCAACATAGCATCTGCCAGCGGCCCGAGAAACCAGCTGCATGCCGGGTCCCATGCACTGATCTCCAACTTTGAGGATCACCGACTCCAATGCAGATCCTGATGGGTGGCAAGAAGAATGAATGCATCGCCGGTCGGTGGCTGGATAAATTGAGGCAGCACTGGGGTCGCTGTCACCGCATTGCCTCCAGCTTGTCCGGATTTTATGCACATCGCACCTGTGCGCCCAATCTACAACAACACTGGGGCTGCTGTAAGAAACAGACACATCACCTTCCAGCACAGTAGGAGACCATCATATCACCTCCTCTCCTGTTAGGAAACAATGCCTCACCGCCCCTGCGTAGCAGTAAGGAACCGGCGCATCACCTCCTCTAGAGCAAGGAACTGATGCATCACCTTCCCTGTGTGTAAGGAAATGCAGCATCACCTCCCCTGCGGATGTTTTTGCTTGTGTGTTTGACGAATGTAGACGTTACTACGCATACATTTACAACACAGTATTTTACATTGCGTTCGTTACAACGCAATTCGTTACAACGACTTGCTCTGAAGGGCGCTGGACTTAGGAATAGTATGATTTACTATTCCAACTCCAGTCTACGTACAGTAGGGAAGGTGTTGGAATAGTAAATCATACTATTCCCTAGGTTAGAGCGCCATCCAGCGCAAGTCGTTGTAACGACTTGGGTTGTAATGACCGTGATTTAAAGGCATTGGCATGCAATGTTCGCATTGTAATGGATGTTTCCAGTGTTTGATTCATCCACTGTAATTTGTGCTGAAAGTGACACATCCATAGTTTCCTATGGACAGAACTGTACTTACCTTTTCAAATTTCATACTTCAATATCTGTATGCTGGATTTTTGTCTGTTTTGTCTTGATTGGTTTAGATAAAGATATTTTATTTTTTGTGCTGTTTTAACTTTGCTACTGTGTGTTATATACAAATGCTTTACACATTGCCTCTATAGTTTAGCGTAACTGCTCTGTGTCAAGCTACCAGAGGGTGAGCACAGGCATGTTCTTTACTCAAACTTAATAGAAGGAAGGGTCCCTACGTGGACAGGGTGTAAGCCACTGCCAACTAGAGATACCCATTTCTAACAGGTACAGTTTCAGTACAAAATAGTATTTTTAGAAATGGGTGTCTCTAGTTGGAAGAGGTGTGCACCTTTCTCCAAGTAGGAACCCTTGCTTCTAGTCAGTGTAAGGGAGTTACCCCCTTGTTAGCTTGGCATGAGCATGAGCGGACAGGCTTATCCCAAAGGCAATGTGTAAATAATTTGTATTCAAAACACACAGTAACACAGTAAAAACACCACAAATGGACACCACATAAAATAGAACTTTTAGAAACAAAATAGTTCCAACTGAGGCGAATATGAAATAGTGAAAGGTGTAAATCCAAAGTATGGCGCCGACCGTGAGGTGCGCAGCACTGGTCACAGATTCACAAGATCCCCAAACAACTGTACCTTGGAAAAGGAAGACTATGGACTATGCACAGTTTTGTGGAGGGGAGAGTGGAGGGGAGACCGCGTTGCAGAGGTCAAGGCCGAGTCCCTGGTTGCCACTGGGGAGGTTAGGCGTCAACTTCGTGAGGAGGCGAGGTGTCAAATCCTGGACAGGAGAAGTTAGGAGGCATTGGCGGTGAGGCGTCGGTTCCAGTGATACGATGTGAAGTCGAAGAGATTGTGAAGTCATCTTTGTCAGTTATCGGCTCAGCAATAACAGTATGCAGACGCTAGTGATGATGGCATCGGTGCGGGCGATGGGTTCGGGAAGGCCAATAACTGCAGGTGCCAGAAGGCGTCGAAGTACATTGGATCTACGGTACAGGTGGAGCGGTGTGTTGGGCACTGCACGTGCAGTGCCCCCAGCCTCGATGCAGGTCTCCGCATCACTGGCGCTGTAGCTGATGACGTCTGAGTTGTTTTTCTTGATTTGCAGCACCAACCATACAATTCCCAGGGCCTAGGAACTGCAATTGATGTTCTTTTGAATACAGTCCTCAGAGGAGTACAGATGCTGGTCAGTGGGTTGCAGGTGAAGTCTTTGTGGGGAAACAAATGCTTACAACGTGGGTTTCACACTGCGTGCAAACACAACGCGGTCATTAAAGTGACTGCGTTGTTACAACTCAGTGCCATTACTACGCAAGCAGTTGGCGCTCTTGGATAAGGAATAGTATGATTTACTATTCCAACACTTTCCCTAGTGTTGCACACACTGGAGTTGGAATAGTAAATCATACCATTCCTAAGTCCAGTGTGCCATCTAGCGCAAGTGGTTGTAACGACTTGCGTTGTAGTGGTCATGCTTTTTGATAACGCGGTTGTTGTAACGACCGCGTTGTGTTTGCATCGCAGAGTAAAATCCGCGATTTAAAGAGACATGTTCGTCTTTGTGTCCCTGAGACTTCGGAGGAGAAGGCCAGCATACACACGCCGTTGAAGATTCTTCTTCAAGAAGGTTCACAGCAAAGTTCCAGTCTTTGTCCTCTCCTTGACAGTAGCAGCAAGTTCAGGGCAACCCAGCAAAGCACACACAGCAAAGGGACAGTACTCCTCTTTACAGCTCTACAGCTCTTCTCCTTGGAAGAAGTTCCTTTGAGTCTAGAAGTGATCTAATTCTCTGGGGTTTTAAGGTTCAATACTTATAGCCCATTTTCCCTTTGCTCTCTTTGTGGCAAGGGTCTCTAAACCCAGTCCAAACCAGTTTGATCCTCTCTGCTGCAGCATCACTACATGAAGTGGGGACAGCATTGTGCAACTGTTTATTCGGTGCTGGTGAATCTCCTACCAGCATTCTAAATGCAGCCAAGGTATATTTAGCTCAGCTATGAGTCACCCAGGAAAAGCAAAACATACTCCAGCCTCCCCTGTGGCTGTCTACAGTGAATGCACATGCCCAGCCCCATTCACTACAAAACCAGACAGTCAATACACAACCCGGCAGAGATACACAAGATGGTTAAACAAGAAATTGCCTACTTTCTAAAAGTGGCATTTCAAACACACAATTTTAAAACCAACTTTCTAAAAAGACGTGTTAGTATATTCTGAGTTCAGAGAGCCTAAATTCCATCTCTCTATCTGGTCCTAATGGAAAGTTATATTTGTAAGATGTTACAGAGTAACTCCTATGTGAGTCTATGGGACACAAATACTTTCAATAGTGAAAAACAAAATAGACAGTTTTTCCCTATAAAGATATGTAAAACACATCAGCACATGTCCTATCTTTTACCTACAATACCCATGGCCAAGGGGGTACCTTCAGCCTACCTGAGGGGTGCCTTACATGTAGGAATAACGAAGGTGAGGGTCTGGCAAGTGGGTTCACTTGCCAGGTCGACATGGCAGTTACAAACTGCGTGCACAGACACTAAAATGGTAGGTCAGAGGCCGATTTGAAGGGGCTACTTGTGTGGGTGGCACAATCAGTGCTGCAGGCCCACCAGCAGGATTTGATTTACAGGCTCTTGCACACTCAGTGCACTTTACTAGGGATTTACAAGTAAATCAAATATGTCAATCATCGATAGTCAATCATAATAACAATGGCCCAAGGGAGCATTTGCACTTTGATACTGATCAGCAGGGGCAAAGTGCCCAAAGCATTTAAGCCAGCAAAAACGAAATCTAGCATTCCATCAAAAATACAGGAGTTAAAGGCAAAAATTCAGGGGAAACCATGACAAGAATGCCAAGTCTAACAACTATGCTTACACATTGTTTAAAACTTTTCTAACTTTCCATGTGTGTTGTACATTACAGGTACACAAGAAAAAGTTAGAACTGTTTTGATAAAAGTACACGTTTCTAGAACACTTTTCTCATGCATCATGTCTGCTTTGATGAGGTCTATATATTTGATGCAAAGCCATGTCTACAATAGATGGGGTGATAATTGATTGCAAAGGCACACCCATGTACCAGCTCTGCGATGCACCCTTAATGCAAAGTAGTGCAAGAAGGCTACATGCGCTGCTGCCTTGCTTTACTTTAGGGTTAATTTGTAGCACAAATCAAGATTTGTGATGTTAAGAATGTGGTATTAGGGGCAAGATGGCATCCACCGGGTCGGATGAGGGAGCAACTAACTCCTGGCTTCCCCCCCTTTCGGTGTGTATTGATGTGAGTTTTATAAAAATACGGCAAAAAAACATTAAATCCTAAAACCAAAACATATTATAGTTTTAGTCTTTCCCGTGCACTAATAGCAGGAAACCTTGAAGTGGATGAGGAATTTTTATCTTAGAGTTACGGCCCCTGGTTAAAATGCTTCAAAGGGCTCCCTGGAACACGGCTAAATGAAATGAAATTAATGAAATGAAATGTCAATTTATAAAGCGCAGTTACTGCCCTGGGGTGTCCAAGCGCTAGCTTCATGGAAGACAATCTCATTTCATATGCTCTATCAAGGGCCCCCAAATCTCAGTGCACAATTTTTGTCTTTTCAATGATTTGAGAGAGTAGAGGCTGAGTTCTAAATTAAAAATATTATACAATTCAACCCGCCGTATCTCAAATGAAGGGGCTTCTTGCTGCAGCCAGACTGACACAACACATAGCCGTGCTACCGCTACCGCTACCGCCACAAATATTAGATATCTAAATGGATACCCCCGTTGGCCCCTCTTTAGAGTGTCACCAACTCCTGTTGACATAACATCCATTGTTTAACGAATATCCACCCCTGTCATTTCATTCAAAAACCCCTCAATATGCCCCCTCCATTAAGTTAGATAAGTACAAACATAAACGATATGCGTGATATCAGCCTTCTCCACTGCACGTCTAAAACACTTCCCATCATTTGATCCCCCCATTTCATCATACTCGCGGGTGTTTGATATAAGCTAAATAGTGACTTGAAATGTTGAGCTTTCAAGTGAGCTGAAACCAACATTTTTCCCGGCCCTTCCTGTCCTGGCCGTACATGCCATTTCCTATCTTGGGCTCCCAGATCACCCTGCTGCGTCTCAATTAACGTACCATACAGTACCCCTTTTTTAGCTATACGCTTAACTGCCTCAACTAAAGGGTTAGTCTTCATCCCTCTGCTTCTGGTGTTTCCATAGATTATCTCGTATTTGAAGATATTTAAAGAAGTCAGTTTTTTGCAGGCTAAATCTGTCCACTAAGGATACAAATAAAGCAAGCCCTTCTTCTTCACCTAAATCTCCTAACTGCCTTATCCCCTTAGCTCTCCATTTATCCATTCTAAGATCCCAAAATATAGCGGGTAGCATTATCCTGGGAATACTTGGGGTATAAAATCATATCTCCGAAATGTCTAACATCCTCCGTACTGCCTTCCATACCTTAGGTGCTGCCACTACCACCTTAAATCGCGTTGCCTTAAAATAACTTGCCTCCAAAAATTTAAATAAACAATTTCAGCCTTCTGACCCCAGCAGCATCTGCTATATTGATGGTGTCTCCGCCAATGTGCCCACTTACTCCCCTTTTAACAATATCCTCATATTCTGAAGGAGGCAAGCATAATAGTAAAATGTAAAATTAAGGACGGCCCAGCTCCACGCTTACGTGGTAACATCATAAGTTTAAATGCCTTCCGAGATTTCCTTTGCCCCCACAAGATCCTGTCGCACAGGAATTGTAATATCTGTAGCTGTATTAGTGTCAGCTCTAGTGGTACTGCCCTACAGTAATACATAACTATGGGGAGAATATTCATCTTAAGTGTGTTGCACCTCCCAACAAGTGTGAGATGCAAGCATTCCAGCCAATTCAATTGCTGTTTCATCCCGGCCAACATACTTCCCCAGTTAACCTCTAATAATTCCTGTAGGCACATCCTAATTTTAATACCTAAATGACTGGCTTCTCCAGTTACATGAACATCCCCAGGGCAGGCCTCTTTGGTACATACAATTTGTGTTTTCATTGTGTTTAACTTATACCCCGTAACCCCCCTCCCCCCTAATATATGAGCCAGCCGCTCTATCTCTAAAATCGCTTGCCCTGGATCTGAGGTTGCACCGCAATATCATCTGCATAAGCTAAAACTTGTGCATGGTACTGCCCACAGAACATAGAGCTAATCATATTACTCTTTTCCAACATTGACAAAAACAGAATAATGTACAGGGTAAATAACAACGGGGACAAGGACATCCCTGCCTTGTCCCCCTAGTTATATACACCAGCTCCGATTCTTTGCCCATTATATAGATCCTAGCTATCAGTGATTTATACATAGCTTGGTTAGCTCTGATAAAGCCTGGGCCAAACCCCATCTTACGCAAAACAGCCCATAAAAATGGCCAGGAGACTGCGCCTTTTGGGCATCAAGAAATATCAATCCTAGCCTACTTTGTTGTATATTAGCAAAATATATTAAAGACCTACTCTATTTATATGGTTGACCGTTCTCCTGCCAGGTATAAATCCATGTTGATGGATTGATCACAAGGGGGTGATTACTCGCGCCAATCTGGTTGCTAAAATTTTGGCATAGACCTTGCCATCTGCATTTAAGAGGGAAATTGGTCTATAAGACCCTTCAAATCTGAAGGTTTATCTTTCTTCTTAAAAACTACTATATTGACCTCTTCCATTACAGTGACATGTTTCCCAACTGTGCCTCTTGAAATGTATCCAGCATATCCTTCTTTTTCTTTTTTTCCATAAATCTTTTTATTAACATAGTTCATAAGACAGATAGTATCCATGAGACATGACAGAGAGTAGTAGTACATTTAACCAATAGCGACACAGGAGGACACAAGTGGGATACATGATTACTTTAGTCAAACCACCAAACTCCCTATGATTCTCTGTATTTCGACCAGGACCCCCACACTTTCCTCCATTTCTTGATGGAGCCCCTACTTTTGTATATAGTCTCTTCAGCCCGCCGTCACCAATCAAGGTCTTGCCTCCACTGTTCCCATTGCGGAGGTGTCTGTGACCCCCAACCCCTGGTGAGGTTTCTTTTCGCTACCCCCGCTGCCATAGCTAGCTAAAGCTCAACATATCTGGACCAGCCAGTATCCCCTTTAATCATGAGCAACAGCCACCTTGGCTCCATCTGGACCGTTTCGCCCACCACCGCAGACGTAGTGTCTGTGACCTTAGTCCAGAAGGGAACTATCTCGGGGCATTCCCACAGTATCTCATAAAAGGAGCCCTCCTCTTGGCAACCCCTCAGGCAGAGAGCTGATTGACTCCTACCCCATGCATACAGGTGTGTGCGGGGATAGTAGATGCGATGTAGTATCTTTAGCTGCACTAATCGGAACCTGGAGGGAATTGCAATTTCACGCGGACTCTGTATGGCATCTTGCCAGTCATCGTCATCTAT
Source organism: Lissotriton vulgaris (assembly GCF_964263255.1). Lineage (NCBI taxonomy): Eukaryota > Metazoa > Chordata > Amphibia > Caudata > Salamandridae > Lissotriton > Lissotriton vulgaris. Next base: position 490,613,520 of record NC_141695.1, on the reverse strand, counting down.
GGTGCAGATGTGTGAGGAGCCTTCCCTGAAAGCTTGAGAACTTTTAGAGCAACACAGAAAAAGTATTTCATTTCTGGAGGACCGAGGCAAGGTTCAACTCACACTACGAAGATGCACCTTCAGCAGCAACGTTTGTATGGTTTGGTCCACTCAGAGATTCAATTAAATTCACAGCATTTCTAGAGCGCACAGCTGCCCCCGAAAAAAGCATCACAGCACTAGCAGAGAACTCAATGAATAGAAAAAGCCTAAACAGGGGTCCGGAAACTGGGTTCACAAGGGCTACACCGCAAACTAAGAGGCAGTGCCCTTCATAGCCTGGGAGCCAGATATGAGAAATAACTCCCACCTCTTCCTGATTTGTAAATGCGAGTTGGAGCAATTGCAGAGATTTCAAATACATAGGCCAAACTATACATGTTAGGTGAAAGTCAACACAAAATTGTGCAAACAATATTGATGGATCAGTTTTAAAATGCAAAAGATTTTTTGTGCCAAACAATTGACTATCATACAGTGCCCAATGCTCTTTGCACCTACCTAACGATAATGTATGCAAGAGGGGTTGTCAGGGGTGGGCCAGTGCAAAAACCATAGGTAATATAATAAACAAGCATTTGCAATGCAATCGGTCTCGCCTTTGGGACCTTATATGTATTTAGCTATGTAGCACATTAGACTGGGTGCTGAAACATCTATTGTTCTTTAACATGGAGGGAAAGTAAGCACCAAACTGCGTGACATGGCAGGTATGGGAACACATGGAGAGAAATATTGCCTTTCAGTGGGAAATGGTATAGTCCAAAGCAGTGTTTTTAATATAAAAGAAGGGCCTTCGGTGGTCATATCACTGAAAATACAATATTTGAATTTTTTTTTATTGTCTGCGGGTGCTTGTGGAGGACAATTTCGATGGACTGGAATCTAGAGAATGCTAAAGTGATTCTGGAATTTTACTGACCTCTGCTGGTCGTTTTCTAACTAGACAGTTAAATAGAGGCAGTTGAACAGAAAAAAAGTCCCTAAGCAAAAGCAGACAAGTCCTAGAGCTGATATCCAGAGCCCACAAAGTACATACACATATAAGTATAAACTAAAGTATATACTAAAGTATATACAAGAGGTCTCAAATGCTCTACCTAAAAAGTGATCTGGCTTTGCCACAAATCCCTGTACCAAGTGAAACTAGGCATATGTCACACAGTATTTCACCTGTATACCAACGTATATCATATTCTTTACATTAAAGCACATATCATACATGTCTGATCCATGTGCGGTAACTTATATGTAGAAATTTGCACTGGTAGGTGCACCTCCAGTGCAAACCCTAGCCTTTGCTCCATAACGAGAGGCTGAGCAACATGCAGAAGAGCCACATTTAGCTTAAGTGCTGACGATGCCATCAACAACTGACTATTGGCAATGAGAACTGACATTTGTCACTGTTGACTGAAGGATAGTTAATCAGGATCACAGTGCAGTATTTATGGTGGGCTGTGAAAACCATTTATTTATCTTGTGGAGCCTTACTTGACTACAGTTTCAGATTCTGCGCTGCTCACAATTGCAAATCTCCATTAAAGCTTCTTTTCCTTCTATATATAGTTTTCCTTGAATTTCAGTATGCAGAGATAGATTAGTTCAGAGCTTAGTATTTAGGCATATAAATTAATCTTTCCAGTAAATAATATTCACGGTATGACACGAGCGAAACTAAGGGCTTTATTTACAGTTTGGTGGAGCTGGACATCCTCCAAAAAAGAGGCAGATGTCCCATCTGTTGTGTTTAGAGAATCATTGAAATAACTGCACATTTAATAATTCAGAATAGACATCTGCCACTCTTTGTTCAATGTGCCACATCCTCCCAAGTCTAAATAAGACCCTAAACTACATTTGTTTGTTTGGCACAATACCTAAATATCTCAATATAATATATCCATCTCAGTCAAAATTACATACAGGTTTACTTATTCCAATTACATAATAATAACATCTGTTATAACACAAGAAATCTTATGCTAGTGTTTTGTTCATCCAGATTTTATTGGGGGGTCACACCAGGTAGATCCTCAGTACCAGAAGAACATATGCTGTTTCAGAGAAAAGGAGAACTGTCAGGCACCTCTCACTCCTCATCTAGTGAGTAAGTTTTGCTCAATTAGAAGAGTTGTTAGGCAAACGCGTCAGAGAATCTCTTATTGTCCCTGGCACCATGCTAATATAGGCCTAATATAGAGGCCTAGTTCTGTCCCTCGCTATTGAGATCCTGGATTTGTCCTGTGAATATGTGGGGTGAAACAAGCATACCCACACTGTGGGCAGTAGACTACTGTTCCTCTCCTGGATGTACCTTGTTAAAGTGTTAGTGGCTCGATACCTTGTTTTCAGAAGAGATCAGTAGTATAACCAGACAATGTTATTTGTTTCACAGAGAGTGAGGCCTACTGGCACTTATGTAAAGATTTGCTATTTTGTGTAAGCCCATATCAGTGTGCTGGTGTGAGTGCACCTGAGTAGTGGAGGCAAATGGCATCCATTTTGGACGGCCTTGGTCTGATATAGCACAAGATGGAGGGTGAATGAAGTAGGTATTTATAAAACACTCCAATAACCAAGAAAGAGTGTCTAGGCACTAAACATATATAGAGGTTGTGTAGCAGTCAAGATGGTGATGGGCGGTCTTAGCAGTGTGGAAACCTAGTTTGAGGTTTTTTTAATGGAAAATAGTCACATATGGGCACAACGTAACTTCAAAGGAAGCTCATTCCAGAGCTTAGCAGCGAAAGAGGCTTAACAGTTACCACCCCTAAGGGAGCTTAAATAGCAAGGAGCCTGAATAAGTGTGACTCTAAAAGATCTAAAAGAGTGATTAGGCAAGTAGGGTAAGATTAATCTTTGAAGATACATTTGGCCTTTTTGTTGTTGATCGCATGTCGGTTTGCAGAAAGGGCTTTCCGAGTTACTCTTTTGTGAATGGGGAGCCACTGAAAGTGAGATGAGATAGGCTGATGATGTGGGGCATAAAAATGAGCATATCTGAAGTGTTCTGAGCCACTTGCAGTTGGTGGACCTGATACTTCTGAAGTTTCAAGTAGAGGATGTTGGCATAGTCGAGTCTGGTGGTGATGAGAGCATGTAACGCTGATTTCCGTGACAAACTAAGTAGACTTTTGACTCTATTTCTGAGTATTTTAAAACAGCACCCTCAATCAGCAGAGATTTGAGGACTGGAAAAGATCATTATTGAACTTCACTCCCAGTTCTAAGCATCTTGACAGGGGTGGTAGGTTCTCCAAGCTCAGAGGCCACCAAAGTAGGGGCGTTATGGAATTGAGTTTATGGAGGATGAGGATATCGTTTGCATGAGTTTGATTTGAAAGTACCCTTCATCCAGTGAATGGAAAAGCACAGCACTGTTTGAACGAAAGTTGAGTAGCAGTGATGTTGTCAGAGAATACGCTATTTAGTTGCTTCTCATCTGCTTAAGAAATGGCTCTCAACTCAAAAGATAGAATCAAACTCGGGCAGAGAAGCCACGTTACAGACAGCTATGTTTAGTGATGATCCAGAGTTATGCCAGATCTTACTGTAGATGGAGGGAAATTGGCGGCAGAGTGACTATCTGGGACCAGTTGGAAAGAAACACATTCTAAGGCAAAACCACAAATGCAAAGATTTTTTATTACTCTGCAGCAAATTGGTGTGCAAGATTGTATGAGAAGCCACAGACAGGTCAATTGCCACAGAACCTCCCTGGTTTAAAATTGCTTTTTTGTGCTCTAAAACTGCCGGCAATGCTGATTCCATACTGTGCTATCTACAAGATCTAGAATGTGATTTGTGAAATAGGGACTGTTTTCTAGAAATTCTGAGCTGAGTGTTGAACCATTTTTCCAACATTTTGGAGGGAGCAGGGTGATAGGTCTGTAGTTAACTAGTATTGTATGGTCAGATAAAGGTTTCTTCAGTAGGAGACCACATGAGCTTGTTTCCACAACTCCAGAACAGTGCATGTCCTGGGAGAAGTGTTAAACAGCTGACATAGAATATTCAAGGCTGTGTGTAGCACCATGACCAGAATATGCCAAGCATAAGGGGAGCACAGGTGACCCTGACATGAATGATGCACTAATGATGCGACATAGAAGAGAAACTCGACAGATAGGCACCCACAGAGATGACAGGGAGTGCTTTCAAGCAATGCCGGGACTGACTGTCCCATGAAATTCAAATAGATATTGGCAATTGTACCTCAAAAGAAAGAAGCGAGATAATCTCGGTGTTGGATAGGCGAGTAGCCTTATGACAGGCTTGAGAAGATAGCAGAGATTCGACAATAGGGAACATTTCTCTAGGAGCATTATTAGATTATTTGTTTCTACTAGTGCAGAAAGTGTCTGGAGTGGCCTGCATAAGCCATTCATCATTGTGAATGGTTGTCCTATGTGCTGTTTCGTCCTAAGGGTCATTATAAGTTCACCACTTCCTCTCCATAGCTCTCCAGAGGTGCTTTGTTGCTTTTAAAGAGACTGTGATCCAAGATGTTGGTAATCGCTTATAGGAAGATGTGCTAATTTTAAAAGGGGCAATCTTATCAAGAGCTGCTGGAAGCCAGGAGTTAAAACTGATTGCACCAGTGGAGACGATGCCTCTGACAGCGAAAGGGAGAAACAAAAACCCTTGAATCAAAAGTCATCCGCCAGGTCTCAAAATTACGAAATGTAGAACCAGGTCTCATCCTTTCAAATGTTTGTAAGAGAAAAGCCAAGGCACTTATCCGATATCCAAAGTCATGTGCCACCTAGACGTTATCTCCAGCGACATCACGTGAGTGAACTCTCCATCAGCTGAACATAGTTCATCTCTCCAATTCAGCGAGGGGAAAGTCATATTTCACCACAAAGCATTCCTCACAGGCATCTCACGATTGGAAAGTATATGCAAAGAAAGTTGCAACAGCCTCCAGTATGAAATCACTGCCATCATCCGAAAATAGTTCAGCCATCCAATTTAGCAATGGGAAAGAACATACGTGCTCCTCCAGCATCGGATCCTCCTGCAACGTCAGAGGACAACTCGGTGGGTTCACCAGATCGCTGTGTGTCAGAAAGGCATTCGCCGCTGTAGAGATCTCCCATTGGCCTAGAACTCCATTTATCGCTGCCAAGGCCATAACTCTCTCGCCAGAACAGATCAACTCATGAGCCACCACGGGACGCATTAGCTGATCAAAATCGACGTCAGGAGCAGTCCTCAAGCATAGGCACAAATCAATGGCCCAATCGAACTCGCAGTTTAGGCAGTGAAACACAGGTTGGACACACGTGAAGTCGGTGAACCGAAATGACAATCTATAGGCCGTGCTTAATGCTGCAAGCGGCAATGTTCCATAGTAATTGAGCATCCGATTACGGCACAGTGTCAGGAGGCGTTGAACGGCGTCTTGCGCAGGATGGGCATCCATGTTTTATGAAGAAAAACACCAACAGAAAGCCTGCGGCTACAGCCAGCAATACAGGTATTCCACCAAACAAACTCGAAAAAATAGTGTGGAAAAACGTGGGAATGAGACCAAAAACTTTTTCAAACGTAGTCACGAGGCCACTGCTTACTAATTTAAAAAAATGTGCCAGCCCAGTCGTTGAAGAAGCATTAAAAATCTGGTGTACCAGCTCGCAGAAATGAAATGGCAAATCAGTGTTTAAAAGCGCCTGCACCTCTGTGCGGGTGTTAGCTATGTGAAGGACATAAGTTTCCCGGGCCGAACTCAGGGTCACTTGTTTTTGAGACAAAAGAGCCCTTATTCTGCTTAAACCATTGAATTTCGCTTCCAAGGTTGGGATCCGTGGCCAGATGGAGACATCTGAAGAGCCATGCGTGGGTGGGTATAGGACGTTCTTGCAGCACACTACACGCTCTGATACAGTAACTATATAAGCCACACCAATTAATAAACCACAACATAATTCGTTGTTTAAAAGCAAATAACTACCATTAGCTAATAAAGTAAATGTGGGAACTACTGCTGGAACTGGCGTGCCTTTTAAAACACATGCTAAATTTGGGCGGTCCTGATTACAAGAACCGTGTAACTGAATGTGTCTGCATATTAATGAATGGTCAGGTGACTGTGTGCATTCCTCACCATTAAGATTCACTTCTTTTCCATCTTTCAGACATCTGTACGTGTATGGTAATGACCATGCCTCATGTAGGAATGCATTGCCTAGTGGCTCATATCGTCCTATAGCAATATACCGCATACAGTTAGTACATTTATATAAAGGAAATGGTAATGTAATTAAACCATGAATAAGCCATGTGGCAGTGGTGGTTTCAGCAACAGAGAAAGGTAAGGATTCTAGCTTCTCAATATGTAACATAGAAAACGATGCATCACGCATTGAAAGCATGCGCTGTTTATCAGTAAGATTAAAAGGGGCAAAAAGTGATGAAACGTTCAATGAGGTCCAGGGAACTCGACCAGCCTTAATTGTCTGTAGAGTCCAGGCAAACTGCATTACAGAACGTAATTGATTTTGACCATGGTATAACGTGGACACTTCATCATGTACAATATCAACAACAGAAGAAACAATATTATCCAATGTGTAAATTCTGGAAGAAAGCGTGTTAATACTATTATCGACCACTGCAAGCACTTTTTCCAAATTGGCTTGATCAATAGCCCTCAGGCGTTTAGCTGCTTCGACTCTTGAAAATTTCCAAATTTCATTGTAAATAGCATAAATAAAGCGTTTAGACCTACCCATAGTCGGGCCTTTTATAAAATCATTTAACTCTATGTTCTCATTCAACTGGGACAGATGCAGTTTAACTGCAGCTAAAGTGGAATGTTGTAACCAGTTCTGACACAATTTGCCTACTGAATAAGTTGTAACAGTGTGATCTGAGTCAAACCTGGGATCTGGCCTGATGCGTGTAAAACCCTCAGACAAACCCAAAAAACGACTTTGGCAAGAATCAGAGCTTCTTTGCCATAAAAGCCACCCATCCGGATCAAAACTGGAAATATTAAAGGAGGAATTCTGCAAAAGTGCTTGTACCTCACTTATGGGCAATGTAGTGAAATTACTCCAACCTGAATATTCTTCCAAATCAGGGATAGTAGGGGTATTTAATTTTTTAGATGTAGCCAATCCAAAACATGTTGTTTGGGAAATAGTCGAATTTAAAAACAACATGTGATTCGGGATGAGACATGCACGATGCAAAGCCTCAGTGCCTTGTACCTGCCAATCTTTGGTACCCCAAACCGATTTAAGGTCAATAGCATCCTTCCATAACTCATAGCCATCCACAGATAACCTTTCTAGAAAGGACTTTGAATACAACAATTTTGTGTCAGTCAGTCTAACTTTTGGCATGGATTTCTGTTTTACCTTGAAGTAAAAAGACTCAGGATTTGATTGATTAAAATCTGTAAAGTAAGAGTATTTTCCCAGAAAAGTACTTGAGCTCCCCTGTAAAGGAGCAGGGCAATGTTCCCACTGAGTGTAATTCACAGGAACCCGCCTGGAACTTGTCTTGTGCAAGAAATGATTTCCATAATGTTGGTAACAAAACAAATCACCATAATTGACAGAATCTAAATACAAATCCTCATCATCAAAGGCCGCATAATATTTCAAATCAGAGAACAATGCTTCTACGGCCTGAAGATCCCAATCATCAGAACGAATATTTTGCTTAATCACATCTCCCATGTTTACTCTAAGCACATTAGGAACATTAATAACTTCTGTGGGGCCATGTATCTGAAACCTAACCGCATCCCACACAATCCCATCAAGGACAGGCCAAGCAGTAATTTGTACTGAATGTAAGTCTCTCTTTAGTCTGTGTGCTGAATGTGAGGAGGAGTGAGGGGCCAATGTTCCATTAAGGTACCGAATTCCTGTTCTTTCTTTCACATAATGGCCATCAATCAGGCGGAAAAAATAAAACACAAAACCAATTGACATAAAAAGATAAAATGAAAATAGTATCAGCCAAATGTATGTCCAAGGTGGAACTAAAAAATGTTTTTTAAACAACGTGGCATATTTTGCAATAGTCGATGGTTTCTTTGAAAGTTCCGAAACAGAGTCAAAAGAGAATCTGGACTGGTTAGCCAAACGAGCATGTAAATCGGACATGGATAAATCAGCAGGATCTGCATAGGTCACCTCATCAATGTTAGTAACAGGAATAGTATTTAATAAAGGACTTGATATGGCAGGCATCTCGAGGGACACCTCCTGATCTGCACCAGATGTAATAGCCAGCACAGAGTGCCTCACCATGGAAGGACAGGATACAGCCGGTGTCATGCTATGAAGAGTCGGCCACCCTGTGTGTCTTGACATTGTCAATAGAAATAAATCTGTTTTCTTTACGACCTGGAAGTGGTGGTAAAATGACTGTTCTTGTGCCCTTCACTCCAAGGACCCGAACTGGCGCTCGATATGAGGGACCAAACTCCTTTTTGTTATCGATCTTCTCTCGAACCAGTTCTCCAACTTGGGGTAGCCAGCCAACTACCGGGATCTGCAACGCATCATCCGACGTGGAGGGCAAGTGTTCCTTTGCAAGACTGTCTCTGGTCTTTTGTAGATCCTGTAAAACATTGCAATGTTCATCTACGTCAAAGGCCGCGGCCTGGGCCTCGCAGTCTGCACCATCAAGGTCAGGGACGTACATCTTGATACCAAAGAGCATTTCGTATGGGGTCCGCCCACCCAGAGACCTTCTAGGGAGATTATTAAGCGCACGCTGCACGCCATAGAGGTGGGTCAGCCAGTTTCTACCAGTGCCTATAACTCGGGCTGTCAAAGATTGCTTTAAGTCGCGGTTCATTCTTTCTACCACAGAATTGCCCTCAGGCCTGTAGGGGCTTGAAAACTTCACCTGTACTCCCAACGAAACCATAGCATCCTTATACGCCTTAGAGGCGAAAGCCGGACCCTGATCTGAATGGAAAGCACCACAAGCAAAGATTCCCACAAAGACACGCAAATCCTTAATGACAGTCCGTGAATCAGCGCTGCGATGCGGCCATAACCACACAAAGCGTGTGCATGAGTCAACTGCTACTAAGATGTATTTATACGCAGTATCAGAAGAGAAAGGACCGCAGTGATCCAAATAAACACATCCAAGTGGTTTATTAGAGATGTACAACTGTGTCTGAGGCGGACGCGCAGCAGTAGAAGGCTTAATCTGCTGACAAATGTCACACATAAGGACATAATCGCGCGTCTGTTTGTACAGTCCCCGCCACCAGAACCTCTGTTGTAGCTGAGACACAGTGGCTGAGACGCCCGCATGCGCAGACGCCACACCTTCATGAGCCGCTGTAATCAGAGAAGCTCTGCGATCCGAGTTGGGAACTAGACGCTCTCCAACTTCAGGAATTTTCACATAAGGAACCTTATCGGGACTTAAGTGGTATGTGTACTTCGAAGGGAACCCCGCAGGATATTTACCTCCCTTCGCCGTGGCAGCAACAGCCGCCAAGATGTCATCATCTATTTTGCTCTTGGACCTCGTGACTGCTGCAACTAAGTATTTAGATACCGCTGACTTCGCTGCTTCATCAGCAAGCGAATTGCCAACAGCGTGGACTCCCACGCGCTGGTGGCCGAGAGTATGAATCACAAACACGAGCGGCAGATTTTCTTTAAGCTCCGCCACTCGGACCCAGATCATTTTATGTTTTATTGTGCTACCTTTGGAATCACGAAAATCATTCTGAATCCAAAAGAACAAGTTCTCATTGTAAGACTGGACACAGTAGTAAGAATCACTTACGATCAAAGTTGTCACACTAGGATCTGCGTACTCCAATGCGAGCATAAGAGCACGGAGCTCTGCTAATTGTGCGGTGCAGTCTCCAAGCGTCTGCGTGTGCACGACACTGGACTTGAACTCATCGTTCACCATGGCACCGACCACAATGGCGCAAGCGGAAACGTAGGCATGTTTAGAGCCATGCGCAACCTGCGCCGAACCATCCGTGTAAATGATACAGTGGAAATCCTCCAACGGCCGCATTGCTAAAGGAGCAGGATGAACAAATTCATACTGTAAATACTCCTGCGACCGTAAAGCGGCGTCAAAAATAAACGTGACATCCTGAGAAGTCAAGGAAGTAGCCCACTGAATCCACCGAGGGTGCAAAGCTTTAGAATTAGGTACACTGGCTTTCGTGACCGCCTCCAAGGCAGGACACGGGGTAACAACCAACATGCGCTTTCCCTGCGACAGGGCACGTTCTTTAAGAATTGCCATCTGCACAGCCGTTAACACTTTCTCCACAGTGGAAAAACGCAGTTCAGCCGAAGTGTACAAGTGCGACTTGTAAGCAATAGGTACAGTATCCCCCTCATTAAAAGTCAGGTACGTGAAACCCACCGTCCCAGGGATAATTCTTATCACCAGGTTGGTCTGGTTATCACGGGTCTGTAAGTAGTCAGAAGTGAGCAAATCAGCCTGCAAAGACTGCAGAATGGCTGAATGCTCTGGCAGCCAGCATGATTTGGAAAAAGATGGTTGTACCAAGGCATATAAAGGCTTGATACGCTGGGCATATTCCGGAATGTATGTCCTCCCGAAATTTAAAAAACCCAGTAAAGACTGTAATTTTTTCAGCGTTGTCGGAGAGCGCAACTGCGCGCACTTCTCCAGGAAGTGAGGAGCCAATCCCTTTCCTTCATGGTTAAGTTCATAACCTAGAAACAACACTGTGTACTCCGCAATGTGTGATTTTGCAAAGTTAAACTTGTAACCCATATCTGCAAAGTTACAAAGTATGCTGTTTACTCGACACAGATGCACCCAAAGCTCGTCGTCTGTGAGATAAATGTCATCCACATACGAACATGCAACTGGATCGAAACTCTCCAAAAGAGAGACTATGCGGGCGGAAAACACTCCAGGACTATTTTTATATCCCATTGGGAGTCGTTTAAACATTTTTTGTACGCCGCCGCATGTAAAACTGGTCCATTGGGAACTTAGACCATCTACTCTATGTGCATAAAAACCATTGGAAATGTCAAGCGTGGTTTTGAACCGTTTACGCTCAAGACTATTCACTAGGGCAGAGCCGTGAGTATTCTGTACTGCACAGTTACGGCAATGCGAGTTCAAATGCCTGTAATCCAAAACTAGACGATAAGAGCCGTCCGGCTTGTTAACAGTAAAAAGGGGATTATTCATTGGTGACACACATGTTTCAATTACACCTTGATATTCCAATTGTTCAAGGATAGCCGCGACTGAAGCTTTAGCTTCACGCCGTATGGGATACTGGGGTTGTGGCTGAGGCTGTGACCGTAAAGGAATCTCATGGCTAGGGGACAATTTATCCCAGCCACACTGATTTCGGTACACAGCCGGCGCAAGCGCCAGAGCCCACTCTTCTGCAAAATGCAGCGCTTCCACTCTCGGTACAGTGTGCGCGAAACTGGGGAGGATTACCTCCTCCCCTCGCGGAGCTGCGAGAACAAAAGGTGGGGGCCAGTCAGCCTCCGAAAGCAAAATGTCATACGTATCCGAAAGATTCTCCCAAAATACCCCTTTTACAGTTCGCTGCATGTCACCTTCAATTAACAGGACAATTTCAAAAAGTCTTTCAGGGGGAGCAACATGTGTATCAGCTGTTTCGATTACAACATAAGTGTCAGTCGCTGTCACCTTCAACAGTGGACGGAGGGCCTCTCTCACTATGGTAATCTCCGCCGCGCTGTCCAGCAAGGTCAGAGCCCACGTCAGATTCCGAAGCCGCGTTCTCACTATCTGGGGCATATCGATGCGCCGTTAAGGCTGCGACTTTCTTCTTGGCAGACTGCGGTCTCTTTGGCGTAGAGTCGTCCCGCTGGTCCCCTTCACTTCGCGTGCGGGGCTGGCCACGTCCTTGCTGACCACCCCTGCCCCTGCCGCCCCCTCCACCACCGGTTGACGGAGCCGATGAGCCCTGAAAGGAACGAGGAGAGCGTTGGTCAGATGCCTGATATCTGTCAGGCGATTTAATCGTAGCGCGGTCGCGCAATTCATAAACACGCTCTGACTGCGCAGGTTGTGAAGGCGCCGGACTCGAGACCTGTGTCTGTTGTTGTTGTTGCTTACCCTGATTCTGCTTCTTAGGCCAATTTTGTTTTTTGGACCTGGGCTGTCCACCTGTTTCCGAAGACTGCCCCTGGGGCTGCTTCTTTTTCAAGAAAAACCTTCGCACCCTTAGAATTGCGGCCAACCATTTCATAAGCCGCCACAATTATTCTTGCCAGCTGACGGGGTTTCTCGGCATCGGGAATTAACGCCAGACCATTGGCCACTTGAAAGTTCACTGCATCCCCTTTTACATTGGCAAGGATAATACCGCAAACTGTCTCAAATGAACCGTTCAGGCGCATACCCAACTCAACCGCCGACTCAGGTCCGTGATCATCCTGAACACGTTTGAGGATCGCAGACAGGTTCGACACTGACGGTGTGCCAAAGCACCTCGAGTAAACCGCTGCAAAAGTCCTACCCCATGTCTCACAGTCAACAAGTTCCGGGGCTAAATCCTTCGGTAAACTAAGCGTAAGAATCCGGTGTTTTTCACCCGGAGTCGTATTAGGAAACACAGCCTCCAGCTGGTCGAATTTCTCGGCAAGCCAGTAAGGAAAATCATCCTTATTTTCTGGCTTTCTGCCCATAACGGAATTCACCAGGACAGGACTGATTTTCAAGCCAGCCTGGTCTGCTCGAAGCTGTGCACCTGCGGGGGCTGCGCCATGAATATTACGACCAATGTAATGAACAAGCGCTCTAATCACTCCAACCGAGACCTCATGAAGACGCCTCAGGTCGGCTACGTTACACGTGGCGCGATTAGGATGAGGAGTAAATCCACCCAATGCGGGCCAATTTGTGCCCGGAATGGATAAAGGACCTAACCTCGGAGCGGTTAAAGAATGGGGTAGGGCGCCACCAAACCAAACTCCGTGCTGCCAAGCGTCAATAGGTACTTCCAGTGCCCTGTACGGAGCATAAGCCTCCGGTACAGCCGAGGCAGTGTATGAATGATAGACACCCGAATTAGCGTCCATTTCCGGAAATGTCACCCATGAATAAAACAATTCGTACGGGTACGCATGTTCCGCACTCACCACTAGAACCACAGCCAAGCCTTCCGCAGGTACATTATATGCCCGCAAGTGGTCGCGAACCGCGACTCGGCTATGCTGCGCAATTTCCACGGCCATGTTAGCACAGGAAGTGTAAAGAGACAAAGAACAGTATGTAGCACAACTGGGTAGTAAGTCAAAGAAACCGTTTATAGAAAAATTCAAGCTTGAAAAGACCTATTTCAAAAATAGGTAGGTTTTTCCGACACCACCGTTTACCGGAAACGGGTATGAAGGTGTTAAGGTTTGAATGATATACTACTCGAGTGTCATGAAATACGGCCAACCAATCCGTTGGGCGCCATGTAGCAGGGTTTCCGTTCTCCCACAGAACTGTGCATAGAGATCTAGAACCTTAGTGAGTTAGGATGATCCAAAAACTCATCTCAGTGTCAGAAATCTCGTTACCTAGCTAGCTACAGTGTCTCATGGATCATTATGGAATGATACATGTATTAGACAAACCAGAACATGATCTTTAGAATACCTCAGGAGTCGTGGAACACATGAACACTCTTTCGTTATATAATCATTTCAAACCAAAACTGAGAGTCAAAGAACACAAGTGCAAGTTTGAAATATTTATTATTCAATGCTAAGTTCTCAAACGCAGTATCTTGTATAATACCAAAATGCAGATTATAAAAATCAGAGTCAGCAGCATAGTCACTAATCCATAGTAAGCAAAAGGTGCTAGCATGTTATAATGCAATTTCTATAGAAATCTATATCACCTATATTTCGCGCACCCTATCTAGTATATTATATTATATCTAAGAAGGTCTCATTCGGGCTTTAGCAGGGCGACCCCATACCTCTCAATGTCAGTAGGAGCAGTTCACATCAACCGCTACCAGCTCTCTTCGTGCGCAGCACCAAGTGTCTGCGTTCATTCCGTGTAACTCTATCTTAAACCCGCGTAGAGCCCAAAATGTTGGCATCAACATTATTTGTGTTATGTCTAATGTCTAATGTGGTGCGAGGATCAGACCTCCTAGCAACCTTGTGTTAGGTTAATCTTAGAGTGTGCAGCTCTCAGTGTGCAGACAGTTGTACCAAGTGTACCAGGCAAAGCTGATAGCATAGGAATAACATATTATTCTCAAATAAAGCAACTCGCCGCTTCTAGGGTGAAAGCTACAACAACAAGTACGTGTCGTGTGCAAAACTGAAGCCGAAGGCAAAACGGCTGTTTAAACATGTAATACACTCATGCTAACTTAACGCAATATATGTAATGAAGTATCCATATGACAAGGGGGTCATTATGATGGAGTGCGGATCCCAACCGGCGGTGGAGATCCACACTCCATAACTCCCCGCCCGACCGCCAATTACTCCCACCATATTACCATGTCGGGGGTACCACAGCGGACGGAAATACCATCTGCCGCTTTTCCTCGGGCAGGCAATTGTCACGATTGCCTGCAGGGCGGAAAAGGCCCACAATATGGTGACAGTGCCTTGCAGGCACCACCATCCATATTATGATGTGTGCAGTGGGGATGCCGTTCCATGGTGGAGAGTCTGCCATGGAAAGGCATGCAGAGATTGACTTAGGGGGCCTGTTGGGGGCCCTTAAGGGCATGGGGGGGTGGGTGGCTACACTGGGGGTACCTCTGGTTCCCCCCTTCATTGCCATAAACAAGGTGGCAGGCACCACACGTTGCCTGTCAAGTGGTGCATTGCAATGAACAACATGCACCTCTAACATCGCCGCAGGTGCTGTTTACAGCACCACCCGCCGCAATGTTTAAGGCAAGAATGCACTCGCCAGTGTGGTGAGCGCATCCTAATTTGCCTCGTGGGACTGCCGCACCTTTGGCGGTCGTTCCCATTTTCAGTTACGGTCCGCCCGCCATCGTAATGGTGCCCTAAGTGCGGCTTATAAGTTGTTCTGGATAACCTTAGTAGAAGTTTGCATGGTTTTTACACTTGGTTGATCTAGCAGAGAAGGCTTGATAAAATAAAGTATACATGAAACTGTGCAGGGATCGGACCAAAAAAGTAGATTAGACCAGACACGTGAATAGAAGAAATGTTAGAGAAAATGAGACCATGGGTGGACAGAGTTAGGGTGAGAAAATCACAATGTGGAAAATGGTGCTTTTTCCAGCACAATTTTGCTAATACATTCACCAAAACATGCTGGAAGTGTGGGAGGCGTATGGAAGCTTATCTAATGTAGTGGGACGTATCAGCTAGAAGTGTATGATATCATAAGTAACAAAATGTTCTCTTTCGAGGAGCATCAGTAGAGCCAAGCACAGAGGGTGCCTGCGTCTTCCAGGACTGGACTACAGTGGTGGTGGCGGGGGTCACTCAGTGCCTGCCAGTGGGCACTAATCAGAGACATGTAAGGCACTGACAGGTCTCAGGTGGCTGAGAGGTGTTGATCCCTCCTCTCCAATAACAAGCATCAGCATCCGTCTCCCTCTTTCATCATGGGCCAGTGCCTCTCTCTTTTTGTGCTGATTAAGGGAATCTGAGTAGGTGTTGTCAACTGCACAGTGGAGTCAATGTAATAGCAGGAAGCTAATTAGAGGAACTACACTGAGCTTGTTTCAAATTAGCGTAAGCATGTGTGGTGTGTCAGTCAGGGGCGCAACTAGACCTGAACCTCGGGGGGGGGACTAACACTCCAAGCCAAGGCTGGTCCTTGCACTCGTTGCACACGGTGCAACAGTCCTTTTTGGTGCCCTCTCCCCAATTTCCTCCTTCTCCCTGAATTCCCTCACTACCACTCACCAACAATGCACCTCATCTCTCTATAGCATCTTTCTGACAAACATTTCATTTTTTAATAGCGCTACTCATAGTTTACTCACACTCAGTTCTATGATCTGCATGGTACACATTCTTTGTAGCAGACAAATTAACCCTATGTGCTTTGTAAGTGGCAAGAGTGCCCATGTTCGTGCAGGGTGAGCGATGCAACAGTGTGAAAGTAGGGTAAGGGGAGTGACTGCAGGGTGAGTGAGGTGACCATTTGAATTTGGGTGAGGATGTTAAGTGCAGAGTGGGACGAATGAAAGCATGGTTAGTGATGAGCTTGCTTGAGTGAGATTTCAGATTGAGCAGTGAGGGGGTCAGGCGAGTGAAGTATCACATGAGTTCAGGGTGAGTAGTGAGCTCGTTTGACTGCAGGATGAAGTACAGGGCGAACAGCGCAGGTGCATTGCGAGTGCAGAGTGATCACTGTGAGTGCAGGGTGAGCAGGTGAATGGTGTGAGTGCATGGTGATCAGTGTGAGTGCATCAGAATCACTGTGAATGAAGGGTGGACATGAAAGTGAAGGTTGAGAATGAGGAGAGCGTTGTCTGAATGAAGGGTAAATTCCCAGACACTTGAAGTAACTCAGCTTGTTATTGACGGCAGAGTAGGGTTTCAGATGTAAGTTAAACTATTGCTATTATGGCATTAATCAATGATCGAGGGTGGAGGAAATAAATAATGTGCTGATCCTGCAAAAAACTTCCTGTCTTATGAGGGGGGCTGCCAGCTCATTATCTTGATGTCCCAGATAGTAGAAAAATTAGCAGTTACCTAAAGCCGCATTTTCAGTCCTTATCTGTGCATATTTCGAGCAGCAAACTATAACTAGGAAGCACTTTTAATTGTGTTGTAGTGCTGCCTGAATTATCCATGACTAATAATCAAAGGCAGCAAAGACAGAAAAGTTACATTACAAATGAATACGTGCTTTTTATTTATAAAACTATTTAGTGTCAAAACAAGGTATATGCAGGCTCTTTAAACAACACATGGCTGCCATTTTTCTTTTGTCAACCCTACTTTATATTCATTTTCATGAAACGCATTCTCAGACTACAGGAGTAAATGTAAAATACAAATGTATGGAATTGGAAGAGTGGGGGCCCAGGGGGTATTGGAAGTAGAAATCAAACAGCCTCGGTTACCAGTTTACAATGGTATGTACATATGCAAATGGTCTTTAAAGAGCTTTGAAAAACTTGGTGTGCCGTAAATAACTGCCCAGTCGAGCCCACAGCAGCTCGAGCTGAGACATACGACTGGGGGGGCTGAAGCCCTTTCAGCCCAAATTTGGCGTTGCGTGCCTGGTGGCAGTGCACTGCATGTGACTTGTGTCATGTGCACTCTGGTCCGATCTCTCTATTGCAGAGAAGTTGAGCAGCAAGCTTGTGAGAAGCCTGCCCCTTTCTGAACTCGTCACAGGGTAGGATGTGCTGGGAGAGTACCGGTTTTTCTTCAGCTGTCCCAGCAGATTTCGGCAATTTTGGCTCATGTCCCGTTTTTTAGGTTTTGCCTAGCAAATGCGTACGAAGTACGCATGCGCTAGGAAAACCTTATGCTTTTCTCTGTGGGGTCGGGTATCCGCCCCCTCCTCCCATTGGCTAGCTCCATAAATGGAGGCTAGCCATTGGGAGAGGGCTCTGTCCGTCAATCCCGGACCAGATTCGGGGGCGTTCCCGAGAATTTTTCGCTTTTGGCTACGTCAGCCGAAAGCCTGTTCTCGGGAACGCCCCCGAAACTGGTCCGGCATTGAGCCGGCACCCGCCTTCCTGCTCGGGGCCAACGGCACCTCGAGTAGCACCATTGGTTGAAGCACAGGTCATTTGAAGTGGAATGTACGGGGTTCGCGCCAGCTATATGCCCCACTCAATTTGGTACATTTAATTATTCTACACAAACAACGTTTCCCCCTCAAAAAAGGCACACAACGGTTCAATTACTTCCTCGTTTACTTTTTTACGACATATGCCTGTCGCACCGATACACAATGGAAAGTCACGGATGTGACATAAAAGTAAAGAGAAAAGGAAAAGTGCTTTGTTGTTGTTTTTCGACAAGAACCAGCACATCCCCCCCCCGCGCTGCTGCGCTGCGCACAGCTTCGCCCTCGGTGTGCCACGGGTCTGACGCTGCGGCGGGGGGGGGGGGCGCCGACCCCTGCTTCTCGGCGGGCTCTCGGGTGCCCCCGGCCCATGCTGATGTGTGTACAGTACGGTTCATCTGCGCCCCCTGGCACCACACACGTGCCGTGCTGGAGTTCTGGACTCCTGAGCTGATGTGCTGTGTGTGTGCCACGGATGTAGCTGTTGCTCTCCTGGCGCCCCAGATGTTACCACTGGCCGAAGCGTTGCCCAAAATTCTACCACAGTGGACAGTGGTACAGACACAGGGCGGAGGCACCCCCTACAGGGCCACGTAGCACAGGTGACTCAGTCGATTTGGCAGCAGCGCCCCGTGCACCCCACCCCAGAGTCACCCCTGTCACGTGGGTGCTCACGCCGGCGCCTCCTGTTCGGCCACAGACGAGGTACCTCAGTCACGTGGGCACACACGACCGGCGCTAAACTATCGCCACAACCACTTGGGTACCAACGCCCGGTGCCTCAGTCACTAGGGTACCCACGCTCGACGCCCCCTGCACGGCATAAGAAAAGATAGGTACATCAGTCACTTAGGTACGTACCCTCGCCTGGCTACCTATGCACAACCACAGCACAGACACCCCAGCCACTGGGGAACCCATCCCATGTCTGCCACCACAACACAGGCACTTACTGCAGTTACGCCCCCGAGCACGGTCAGTCACAATCAGCTGCACAGACACCCAGGCTCAGCGGCTCCCCAGAATAGGCACTGTAAACCACCCGGGATCCCCCAAACAGCGCCTGACGCACCGTCGCAGCTGGGCACACGGGCACTCGCGCCGCGCCGACCACCACAGCACAGGTACTGTCTGCCAATGCCACAGGCGCTCGCGCAGGGTGCCTACCGAGAACAGCCACCTTCACCCGCATGGGGCCTGATGCACAGAGATCCTGGCACCACCACAGCACAGGCACTTGAGACACGCGGGCACCTACGCCGGGCGCCCCTGCACCACCACAGAACAGGCACCCCCAACTAAATACACAGATGCACGCGCAGTGGCCTGCGAGAACAGCCACCTTCACCCATAGGGGGCCCGGAGTACAACGTCCCTGGCACCACCACAGCACAGGCCCAAGGGGTGAACCAGCTGTGAGACCCGCAGCCGCTGCGTGAACACCTCCGTGGAAATGAAGAAGCGAAGGACCAGGCCGAGCCAAGACTAACCCCGGGAAGAAAGGCGGCTTGGGGCCGCGGCTTAGGCGAACAGGGAGGGGACCATGGACAGACGGAGCCCAAGGGAACTTCCAGCAGATGGCACCGACAAGCGGCAGCATCCCCTAATGGCCTAACGCACACGGGGCACAGGCACGATGAAATGCAGTGTCAAGAACCAGAGATTGGGGGCCGATTATACGTTGCCCTTGCCACAACCCCGCTATAATATTTTTGCAGGGGCACTGGGGCGAGAGGCACATTGCATTGGCCTTCGGTCACAATTTTAAGTTGAGCCAGGTATCTTTCCCTGGCAGACACCATCAGAGGCCAGTCCTTAACTTGTATACTTTTATCACGTATTCCAGAACAGAGGCAGTCCTTTAGTGTAGACTTTCATCACGTATTCCATTACAGGGCATTGCAGGCAGATCATCTAAGGCCAGTCCTTCACGTGTCTACTTTCATTACTTATTCCAGAATAAGGCATTGTGTGCAAAACATCAGAGGCCAGTCCTTTAGTTTAGATTTTCATCACCTATTCCAGGACCCTTGCTCACATCCAATCTAAGGCCAGTCCTTTAGTGTAGACTTTCATCACCTATTCCAGAGCATTGCGCACACACCATCCTAGGCCAGTCCTTTACGTGTATACCTTCATCACTATTCCAGAACAGGGCCAGTCCTTTAACAGAATACATTTATCACCTATTCCAGAACCATTGCTCACATCCCATCTAAGGCCAGTCCTTCAAGTGTAGACTTGTATCACTATTCCAGAACAGGGCATTGCGCACACGCCATTCGAGGCCAGTCCTTTAGGTATATACTTGTATCACGCATTCCAGAGCAGAGCATTGTACACAAACTTTTGGTGAATACAATGCCAGCAACCACGCACAAGAAAGAATAATGCACAGAAGAAACCCGCGCAGAGGGGCCAACCGCATCTTCAGGAAGTTATCTGCTATGGATGCAAAACTTTCCGTTGTCGCAGCCCACGCTGATGACAACATATGCACAACCATCCATAGGTCCAAACGCTGTGGCTCGCACGAGGAAATTACATTTCATAGGAATAGAGAAAAGGCGCACAGAGGGACCAGGGAGGCCCGCCATGGTGGGGCTTCCTACCGTGGTGCAGAGGCCTGAGATGCAAGTGGAACACAGTTATTTAACGTGTAGATTTGAAACATGGAGCCATTAATGTTTCGATATGCTCCTCTGAGCAGAGTCAGTCCAAGGTACAGCACCCGGTGCATCCAGACTTCCGCTCAGAGCTCTAAATATCCGGAAGAGCTGTCCACTTACTCCTGTGCACTGCACTTTTGTGATGCCAGATGGCCCCAAACATCTACTATCCTTGTTGCATGTGCACTGCTTCTGGTGAGCTATCAAACGTGGTTAAGCTTTCAGGGTTCCAAAGAGGTAGCGCAGACAGTGGTGACTTCAAGTGATGTTACTTCCAATGATGTCATGCCTTCAAAATTATTTGTTACTATTCAGCCCCCTTTTGGAGTAGATTGGCTCCTTTGAACATCACTTCACGGCCGGTGCATTAGACATTATCTAAACGCTATAGACAGAGCACCCCCCCCCCGACCCCTATAGGAAGCGCAGAGTTTAGGAGGGACCCAAGAACACTGTAGCCCCGGCACTGTCGCGATGCGGCGACTTGCAGACCCGCGACGACTTCCTCGCGAGATGCAGGCGGCATTGGGAAGTGCAGAGTTGTGCTGAAGGCGCGTCACTTAACTTCATGCTTGCCAGCTGTGCATTTTACACACCTCCAGTTTTTTAACCTAGCATCGAGTATTCTGCACGGGACGCCATCTCTTTTTCATTTTTTTGTTGCCAGCTTGTGACCCTGTTTACGTGCCTTTGTTGCCTGCTTGTGACCCTGTTTTCGTGCCTCTGTTGCCTGCTTGTGACTCTGTTGCCTACTTGTGACCCTGTTTTCGTGCCTCTGTTACCTGCTTGTGACCCTGTTTTCGTGCCTCTGTTGCCTGCTTGTGACTCTGTTGCCTACTTGTGACCCTGTTTTTGTGCCTCTGTTGCCTGCTTGTGACCCTGTTTTCGTGCCTCTGTTGCCTGCTTGTGACCCTATTTTCGTGCCTGTTGCCTGCTTGTGACCCTGTTTTCGTGCCTGTTGCCTGCTTGTGACCCTGTTTTCGTGCCTGTTGCCTGCTTGTGACCCTGTTTTAGTGCCTCTGTTGCCTGCTTGTGACCCTGTTTTCGTGCCTTTGTTGCCTGCTTGTGACCCTGTTTACGTGCCTCTGTTGCCTGCTTGTGACTCTGTTGCCTGCTTGTGATCCTGTTTTCGTGCCTCTGTTGCCTGCTTGTGACCCTGTTTTTGTGCCTCTGTTGCCTGCTTGTGACTCTGTTTACGTGCCTCTGTTGCCTGCTTGTGACACTGTTGCCTGCTTGTGACCCTGTTTTTGTTCCTCTGTTGCCTGCTTGTGACTCGGTTGCCTGCGTGTGACCCTGTTTTCGTGCCTCTGTTGCCTGCTTGTGACCCTGCTTTCGTGCCTCTGTTGCCTGCTTGTGACTCTGTTGCCTGCTTGTGACCCTGTTTTCGTGCCTCTGTTGCCTGCTTGTGACCCTGTTTTCGTGCCTCTATTGCCTGCTTGTGACTGTTGCCTGCTTGTGACCCTGTTTTCGTGCCTCTGTTGCCTGCTTGTGACCCTGTTTTTGTGCCTCTGTTGCCTGCTTGTGACTCTGTTGCCTGCTTGTGACCCTGTTTTCGTGCATCTGTTGCCTGCTTGTGACTCTGTTGCCTGCTTGTGACCCGGTTTTCGTGCCTCTGGTGCCTGCTTGTGACCCTGTTTTCGTGCCTCTGTTGCCTGCTTGTGACCCTGTTTTCGTGCCTCTGTTGCCTGCTTGTGACTCTGTTGCCTGCTTGTGACCCTGTTTTCGTGCCTCTGTTGCCTGCTTGTGACCCTGTTTTTGTGCATCTGTTGCCTGCTTGTGACCCTGTTTTCGTGCCTCTGTTGCCTGCTTGTGTATTTCTTAGCTCTGTCTGCCTGGTGTTTTGTGCCGTTCTACCCTCTGTTACAATCATCCCCCCTCGTTTTTTGTGTCCTGCCCCGTGATTTGTGCCATTCTGCCCTCCGTTACAATCACCCCCCCCTCGTTTTTGTGTCCTTCTGCCCTCTGTCTGCCTGGTGTTTTGTGCCGTTCCTCCACCTGAACTGAGCCCTTTAAAATAAGGCCATGCTCCAAAAAGTACCACATCCCCCAGCCCTGAACAATAAAAAACTGCCCCTACCTCCGTGAAGTACTCTGACTCTGCTCCCTACCCTCCCTTGGCGCCTAAAACTGTCCCCTGCCATGCACCCTACAAAGCCTCGACTTAGTAAACTGTCCCTTCTCTGTATGCTTCGAGGCCGTAAAATGTAAGCCTAGGCACAAATGGATGGTTGGATTTGTGGGGTAAAGTTTTATTTAATGTGATTTTATGTAGCGCGAACTTTACCCGAAGGTGTCAGAGCGCTTTACATAAGAACCAGTTGCCAAACCTAAGGACTTTGATTTACACGTGTTAAGTAAAAGATACGAACAAGAAAACAATTGAAATGTACTAGATGTAGTCACACAAAGAGACTGTTGATTCTCGTTATATTTCTATATACATATGGAAGGGATATGAATAGATGTACTGCAAGAGTCACATAGGAATGTTAGAGTAGAAAGGTCTACTGCATATACTAGTGAATACAGTCATCTCTATATACAGAAAAAATGAGTTATACTTAGAGGGGTCGTAGTGGGACACAGTGGGTGGATGGATGTATGCATGATGTATGGGTGGATGCATGGATGGGTTGTTGGTTGATGGGTTGGTGGATTGCATACATTGTTGAGGGATTGGCTGTATATATGCAACTATCCATCCATCCATCCATGCATCTATCCATACACCCATCCATACACCCATCCCTGCATGCACCCATGCATGCATCCACCACCTCATCCATGCAAGCATTACAACAAGAGCCCGCAGCTCTCCATCGTCTCTCCTCGCCCCCCCTTCCCTGAGCCCGCAGCTCTCCTTTGTCTCTCCTCCCCCCCCTTCCCTGTGCCCTGCCCTGCTATTGTAAATGACAATGCCATTTATTTATGTTAAAAAAACATAAATAAAAAAAATGTCAAGAGCAATGCCAATAGCTCTAACTTTAACAAAGGCAAAACCATTGCATTGTAAATGCTTGTTTTGGATAGGGTCAAGAAACTGAAATAAGTGAGAGTCATTTTTTCAGTGCTCTATAGCAGTGCTATTCAGCAGCTGTTATAAGCATTTTAATAAAGAGGTAGGATACTGGTTTTATTTATTTTCTTAGTGCCTCTTCTGTGTTTCAATGTTGATAACAGATGTCATTCTGCGTCGCACCGTTGATGTAAATTTGTGGTCCTTTGTCTATTTTTGCAAAATGACCTAGTTTTTGGTTCTGAAGATCTGGTCACCCTATCACAGGGTGAGGTGGGATCAGTAAAGTATGCTGATTGCCTTCTATGCTGTGACGAGTTAGAAAGAGTGGCCCTCGCTCATTGACATGCAGCCTCTGGCAGCACAGGCTTAAAGCTCCCAGGATGTATTCAATCACTGCTCCTGCATTTCGTCACAGGAGGTGTGGCCTAACACTGTGTAAAGCCACACAGGGTCAGGACTGAAAGAAAAGAAGGCCAGTAAATCCAGTGACAAGACACACAAGCGTGTGTGCCTTCCAAAAATGTCTTCATTACCGGACCATCGCTTACAGCGGGCATCATATAGGCTGCAGTGAAGCACGAGAATGGCTTTGCATTAAAAAGAAGCAAAAAATAGGGAGGTGTATTGCTTCTTGACCTCGATTAGAGAACTGTCATGCCACTGAAAAATCGACCAGAAAAAGGAGAGGATGGAGAAATTGGCGTGTTTGACAGTGATGGGAGTTAATATTACAGCTAATGAATGAGGTAGCCTGGGGGACAATAGATGAGAGTGGTTGAGAAAGAGGAATATATTTTGACATTAATGATCACCCCCTTTTGAGTCATGGAGGTTGCAGAGGTTGAGAATGGTGTATCCAAAATTGAAATGGTAGATTATGGCTGAAGCCACGCAGAGTATGTTGGCGGTCCTGCAGAGGCCCTATTTTGTACTTTCAATGTAATGAAAATTCAGCATAGAGGAATCAGTATCATGTGTCACAACACAATTCCCATATCTGATATTAATCTTCATTGTGGTCTGTGAGAGGAATTTTCTAGCAGTATCATGAATCCATTAGAATGATCTCATCAGCCATCTTGGATCTGAATGGCCCCCCCTAGTGGCTTTTAGAATCCAGGAGAAAATATCTTGATATCAATCTCCAACCCAGAGTTATAAATAACCCCATCCTTACCTGCCACAGCTCCCTAGCAAATGAAGCAACAAAGATGGAGAGGGACTACAGAGATAACAATTTACTGAGAACATCCAACTGATTGAGCCAGCCATTGGATTCACATTGCTGCAATCAGTGGGCCTTGCGGCATCATGGACAATCTGACAAAAAGAAGAGATAGAGCAGATCGTAACATGTAATGAAGCCATACAAGTGTTGTAGTGTTGCTGGGCCATTTTTGTTTATATATATATTTTGTCTCTTATCACTTTCTTCGCACTCTCTCGCTTGGTCCACAGAATGTATAACTATGATATATTACTGCATTTTCAAAGTACCAACATGTAAAATTATTTCAAAACATAAATTGTTAAGATCGTTTAAAGTGACTTGCATTAGTACATTTATGAAGATTATTATCTTAAAGTTTCGGGGCATTTATATTTAATATAGACGTGCAGCACCCTTTTCTCCTTTCTAAATTGGTGCACAATTTCACATGTGCAAAAGATGGAATTCAAAATGAGATTCTGAAATAACACAAATCATCTGGATTACATTAGTTTCATTAATTCTTCAAGCATATTATTATTTCATAAGAGTAGTTAGGAAATGTTATTCCATGTCAATTCATCACTCAACATTTCAATTACAAGGTGAAAAGATACACCAATACTAGTTAATAGAATACAACCTATGTTATTCAAATGACTATATCTTGTCTAATCTGCACTCATCCGCATGCTTTTAGGATGCAGTAACTAGGTTTTCTCATGTTTTCTTCAGCATATAATTGGTGCAGGTTTATCAAAGTTCTCTTTCAAATATTGTGAAAAGGGTAGGGCTGATGGCCTTTTTCAAAGTTGCCCGGCGCTAACCGCCTCTATACCATTCTAGTTACCAAACAAAGAGGCAGGCGCTGGAGACTGGAAGGCAGGAAACAGAAGTTTTATTCCGACGGAGCAGAACACATCAGATCAGACAACAAGGTATCGTTTCGAGGTGCTCTAACAGCCTCTCTGAGGCCTGGCCTTTTATACCCTGGTTTATGACATGTGAGCATTCTTTATTGCAGAAAAGACTCTTTGAAGTATGAAAAGACATCCCCGGAATCCCCGTTTCAGACCCACCCCCACACGTATCTACTGTAGAGGTCCTCACCCCACATACAATAGGAGGGGGCTATCACGCAGCTGAGTGTTCCGCCGATTCTTAGGATGTGTGCGCCTGATCGTATCCCAGGGGGTGGGGAGGCCATGATCAATAGTAGCTCCTTTGAAGAGGAGCGACTCCATACAATAGGGGGGCAATAAACTGTATCCCCAGGCTAGGTGATGGCCTGGGACCCGTGCGGACAACCGGACTCAGAGGAAGGGGTCATCAAAGGAGAGGTATTCATGAAAGGAATGGTCTGCACGGACAATCGAGCGCAGAGGAAGAGTTTATCAAAAGAGGGGTATTCATGAAAGGAAAGGAAGTGCTGGTCAGGCGCGGGTGCGACTCCCAAGGACAGAGTCATGCGGAAGGAGAGGGTTTATGACTTGCGCATGTGAGAGCGGGGGCAGCCAGGGTGTGCAGGGGATGCTCGCAGGGTCAGGGGAGCGCGCTGGCGATCGATCGTGTACAGGGAGACCATGGTACCTAAAATAGCTGCCATGCATATTGTACATGGATGACAAGATGGCGCAGATGATGTTCAGTTCGCAAACTAAAATTCCACAGTCCTCCCTTTTAACATGTCTCGCCAACTTGTCAATTCGGGTCTATCCCCATAAGGCCACGTACTTCTACCTCGTAGAGGGGACTCATGTGCTCAGTCCAAAGTCTTAGGGCACATGCAGTTTGAAATGAGTGCACACAAAGATGGCAAGCATTGAATACCTAGGCAACACCCACATAGTATCACAATCGGTATCAATATGAATGTAAACAACCTCCATCCCCAGCCCTTCAAAGTGTCCCAAAACCAGCTCCCAAGCGACCATCCTTCTTGCTCTTGGTGAACTTCTGAGGAAAGTCTATGGAGGTGCTCAATTGCCTTGTAGACTGAGGGCGAGTTATCTGGCACGTAGGTGCAACAGCTAGATCCGATGATGCGGCATGCTCCTCCACGATCGGCTAGAACAACATCTAGAACCAGGCGATTTTGAAGGGTCACAAGGCGGACCGCCTGAAGCTCAGCCGTGTTGTTAGCGAGGGTGCCAGCTGTGATGTTGATGGTTGTTTCTATTGCCTGGGTCAGATGTCGGATGGTGCGGCTGTTCGCCATCGGGCCCCACAGAGGAACAAGTCCCTTCACCGCATCCAGGAACTGTGCTCCAGTGGAGTCGGCTTGTCCAATGTCACTTGCGCGTCTCTGCCGGTGATGATCAGCAGGGGCTACATACGTGGGGGGGAGGACGAAAGCGATGTAGCAAGTGCCTCTCCAACCTTTCGGGAGCCAGGTGTAAACTTTGGTGCCACAAACAAAGTACATATTCGGAGAAGCAACAAAAGAGGGGGGGTCAATTGAGTCCAGTGACCTTGTGAAGCGGCAGGCACTAAGACCTACCAGCTGTCTTCCCAGGCCTTCGATGCACACCTGGCCAGTGACGTTGATGACAGACAGGGCCACAGTCAGAGTGGCGGCGGTTCGCATCCGTAGGTGGGAGAAGGTGGCTCTAGCTGGATTATGGAGCACCTGCATTTCTACTCGCTCCTTTGCAGGGATGTCCATAAGGAAGGCGGAACCAGAGGGAACAGGACACAAGGGAGCAGATGTCCTTCCGGTTTTGTTCAGCCAGAACCCATGGTAGAAGTGTGACACTGTTTGACCAGAAGTGCCGTTGTCCTTGTGGCTTTCTTGCATGAGGATCAACCGGCAAGGCAGGAGCCATGAACTGAGAAAGGAGAAGGGATGAAGGGGATGGAGTGACCGGTGGCATGCGGGAGCAGTCCGCAGATCCAGCAGTTGGTGGCATTTGCAGCAAGGTTGTGCTGGTGCAACAGTTGTACAAAGGAATTGTTCCAAAACTCCTTACGTCTCTCTCGGATCTGAGGTGAGAGGGAGATCAGGTGATGCTCTTTCATAGTGGTTGGCTGTGCAGTGGTTAGCAATATCTGATGAGCAGGAGTGCTTTCCTCCAAGATCCAGAAGGAAGTCATGAGGAGGAGGCAAAAGAGGAAAGTAATGAAGAAGGCGATTGTCTTTGATTTGTGCATATTGTCAGTCTTTGGTTCCTGTAGTGGGTATTTCCGGCTGCTTCCATCATCTTCTTATCTGGCGCTTCCATCATCTTCTTATCTGGCGCTTCCATCATCTTCAAGGTGCTCGGTAGCGGGCAGAACCACAGACTTTGTTTAGCTTCTCTCCGGGTAACCCTTGGTGGTGTTTGGGTCACCGTTCTGAGATTTAACTTAGTCCGTGTTCTACTTAGCCGAAGCTCCCTCCTTTCGACGCAGGAAATACCCTTCCCTGGATGGTACAGTGGGATCAGGGAATTTTGCAAGTTCAAGTGCCTCGGTATCGGGATAGCAGTTCAGTGATGGTCGATCCTTGTTCAGGAGCTAGTCTTGACTGTCGATGTCTTCGGTGGTGGCCAGGGTCGAGGAGACCTTCTTGCAGTGGTGTGCGTGCAGCCAGTGCCGCTTCCCCTCCACTCGAAGAGCCGTCCGGGTGGTGATTAGTACTTGCCAGGGGTCCGTCCCCCGGGGTTCCAGACTCTTCGCCCGTTGAAAATTCCGGACTAATACATAGTCCCCCGGATGGATGTCGTGGCCCGGACCCCTGGAAGCATCGGGGATGGCCTGCTGCACCTGCTGATGAATGACAGACAATGTTTTTGTTAATTTGTACAAATAATCAGACAGCAGGACGTCCGGGACGTCATGAATGGAGGTCGGTTTGGGGGCAGTCCAAAGGTTCATTGGTCGCCCGAATACAACCTCATAGGGGGTCAAATGGTGCTTAGTGGGGGTGGAGCGCATTGATAGCAATGCCAGTGGGAGGGCATCTGGCCATTTAAGTCCTGTGGTGGCCACTATTTTTGACAATTTCAGCTTCAATGTAGCGTTGTGTCGCTCCACCAAACCAGCAGATTGGGGGTGGAAGACCGCATGGAACCTCTGCCTCACACCCAACCCCTTCAAAATTAGCTGGATAACTTCTGCTATGAAGTGGGGGCCGTTGTCGCTCCATAAAATTCGACAAAGGCCGTAGCGAGAAAAAAACTCTTTCAGTAGTACTTTGGCAGTAGTCATGGCAGTATTATCACGGGTTGGATAGGCTTCCACCCATTTGCTGAAGGCACATACAATGACCAGTACATACTTTAAGCTTTGGCATCTCTCTAGCTGAATGTAATCCATCTGGAGGACCTCAAAGGGGTGGTCGGGATCCCAAACCCTCCCCGGGGCACTACAGTTCCTTTCCCGGGGTTGTGTTGCAAGCAGATAAGGCACTGCTGGACCAGACGTTTGGCTGAGTCGGGGATTTTGTCGTTGTGCCAGACTTTGGAAATGAGCTCGATCATGGGGGCAGATCCTATGTGTGCGGGGGAATGTGCCATAGTCAGTATGGGGATCAGGTATGAGTCAGGCAGCAACCATTTGTTCGCATCCTTTGTCCGCCAGCAGCCTTCATCGTCCTTCAGACCCACCCGTGCCCACTCAGTCAGTTCGTGAGGTGTGCTGGCCGACTGGATGTCTCTAATCGTCTCCCTAGCGTCAGTCCATTTCTCTGCTTGTGACCTGGTCACATACATGCGTGCCATTGTCCTATTTTCAGCTGTGGTTCGCGCAGTGATATCGGCTAGCGCGTTTCCTTGTCCGACTAAGTCCGTCACCTTCTTGTGTGCCTGACACTTGATCACTGCTAATCGTTTGGGGAGTAGTACTGCTTCGATCAGGGCAGAGACTAGATCCCCGTGGAGGATGGGTGTGCCGTGGGACGTCAGGAATCCCCTTTCCCTCCATAAGAGCCCAAAATGATGAACCACCCCGAAGGCATACTGGCTGTCTGTGTAAATGTTCGCCGTGGTCCCTGTCGCTATGATGCATGCTCGTGTGAGGGCTATTAGCTCTGCCGCCTGCGCGGATCGTTGTGTGATGCGGGCTGTCTCAACTACAGTTCGGGCTGTCGTTACCGCATAGGCAGCTGAGGTGGTGCCATCTGGGAGTTTGATGCATGAGCCGTCTACCCATAGCTCTCCATCAGGGTCTGTGAAAGCAGTGTCTCGGAGGTCAATTCTACTCCTAGTTTGTTCGTCCGTGAGGGTTACACAGTCGTGTATGGGAGGCACGTCGGGGTCACTTTCTGGCAAGGGCAACAGTGTGGCAGGATTCAAAGTCGTGCATCTCTTCAGAGTGATGTGGGGGGCAAGTAGGGTCAATTCGTACCCTGTCAGTCGTGCACTAGTCAGGTGTTGAGTCTTGGTCTGGTTCAAAAGGGTGTCGACCGCATGGGGTACTAACACAGTGAGGGAGTTCGAAAGTACGATTCCCTCGCTCTGACGGATAGAGACAGCAGCGGCGGCTACTGCTCGAAGGCAGGCAGGCAAAGCTCTGGCTACGGGGTCAAGAGTAGCAGAGAAGTAGGCACAAGGGCGCTGCTTAGGGCCGATGGGCTGAGTTAGAACAGACAACGCGCATCCCTCCCTTTCGTGAGTGAAGAGTGAGAAGGGCTTGGAGTAATCCGGTGTTCCCAGGACAGGTGCTAAACAAAGGGCATCCCGCAACTCTTTAAAGGACGTTTGGCATTCGGGGGTCCAAGGGAGCGGGAAGGGGACATCTTTGGCCAACAAGGAAAGTAGGGGTTTTATTATGAGGCTGAAATTTGGTAACCACTGTCTGCAGAAAGAGGTTAGACCCACCAAAGAACGGACTTGCTTTTGGGTTTTTGGGATGGGGGTGTCTAGGATGGTTTGGATTCGATCGGGCGTAAGTTTCCTCCCTTCTTTGGACAGGAGATGGCCTAGGTATGTCACTTGAGGCTGGCAGAACTGCAATTTCTTTTTAGAGACTTTGTGGCCATTTTCTGCAAGAAAGTGTAAGAGTTGGACAGTGGCTGTGATTGCAAGTGGGGTGGTGTCGGCCGCCAAAAAGATATCATCGACATATTGGATCATCACCACTCCATCTGGTAGCTGGACGGCGTCCAGCTGTCTTTTGAGGGCCTGGCTGTAAATGCTGGGACTTTCAGTGTAGCCCTGGGGAGCTCTACAAAATCGGTATGAGCGGGATTTTAGGGTGAAGCCGAAGAGATCACGGCTGTCTGGGTGGATGGGGATAGAGAAAAATGCATTTTTGAGGTCAATAACAGTGAAGGTGGTGGCAGTGGACGGGATGAGGGTCAGAATGGTGGTGATGTCTGAGACTACAGGGTACTGGGGTACAACTACTTTGTTAACCTCCCGCAGGTCGATGATGAAGCGGTACGCTTTCTCATCTCCCTCGCCTTGCTTCTTAACAATGGGTAGGATAGGGCTGTTGCAGACATTGCTAACTACTTCCTCGACCACTCCTGCATCTACCAGGGACTGAATGATCGCTACCAGTGCCTTCTCGCCCTCGGGCGATATCCGATACTGTGGGAGTTTCGGGAGTATTGAGTCTTGTCTTACCGTTATGTGCACAGGGTCAATCATCATTCGTCCCACATCAGAGTCATTTTTGGCCCATAGGTACGGGGGCAGGGTGTCGAGCAAGGACAGGTCAGTGTCAGTTATGGAGTATATGTGTCGTGCTGGGCAGGATTTGGACATGCTCGGGTTGTCGTACAGGATGACTCGAACTCCATCTGGGGAACACCTGATGGTAGCTCGAAAATGCTTTAGTAAATCAATGCCCATAATGGCGTCAGGGGAGTTGGAGGAGAGCAAAAATGTTGTGTCAGTGGGGTTGTTTTCTAGATCAAAGGAGATAGGTACGGACAGGGGGTTAGTGGAGGGCGTCCCATCGAAACCTATCGATGTAATGTGTGAGCCAGACAAGGGTGCCCTTGGAATCAGTCGTTTCGATAACACACTACGTGTCGCCCCAGTGTCTACTAAAAATGGAGACTTTGTACCCAGGACCTTAGCGGTGACGTAAGGACCTTGCTGGTCAACACAGAGCTCGACTGGATCCCTCCCTTGCCCCTGGCAGTCCTATGCAAAGTCGGGGGCGTTCTCACTGTCGGATAGTTAATACTGGTTCTGTCGGGGATGGTCAAACGTGTTCGATCTCCCTGGTCTGTCGTTGTTGGTGTCGTTTGCGTACCCTCGTCCCTGCCCCCTATTTCTCGGTCCACCCGCTACGTCCTTGGGGTCCCTATTTCTGTTCATTTCTAACAGAACCGGACACTGGGATTTCCAATGGCCGAATCCTTTGCAGAAGTCACACTGGTCCTCGCTAATGTCCCTACGTCCAATGTGGGGTGTTTGGGTGCGATCTTTAGGAGGTGGATTTCTAGGGGCGGTTGATTGGTAGTTCCCCCTGTGGGGTTCTCTTCCGACCGCTACCCCTTGTATCTGGGCTATCATCACCCTTTCTTTCAAATCTTTCTTCTTTCTCTCGGATGCCCTATCACTCTCATTCTTTTGATGTTCGTAATACTGAGCCATCTGAAGGATAGCTGCGGGTTTGGAGGCCCCCCAACTACTCTCGCTCGTCTGTAACTTTTGGGAGACCTCTTGTGATAGACCCTTTACATAATTTTGCACAAACAGGTGTTGTCCGGTGGCAGTGGTCATGCTTGGCCACTGTAGTCGGAGAACACCGTCTCAAATCGGGAGAAGTATTCCGATACGTCTTCCTGGGGTTTCTGACGGCAAGCCGTGACTATCGACCAATCTACCTTTTTCTCTGGGATTAATGTCTTTAGCTTCTGAACTATTTTGTCTGGGAGTTCCAGTACGTCTTTTACAGGTTTCCTTCCGGGCTCTCGCTGTCTATCTAGCTCACTGAGTTGATTCCAGGTATGTCCGAACAGATCTGTGTGGTCGGCTTTCCGGATTTGCTTCCACACGTCAGCCGGCAGACATAACCCGAAAAACAAGTCAATGTCCGCTAAAGTCATTATCGTCGAACCCAAGGCTGTGCCTAATTCGGTATAAAATGCTGTCGGGTTCTTTCTTAAATCGGGCAGGGTTTGCCTAAAAGTTAAGATATCTTGTCGATCCCAGGGTTGATAAACCCAATTGTACACAACCCTCCCCTTTGCATCTGTGTGGTTGATATCGTCGTTTGTTCCCTGACCTCGTGGCGGAACCCAGTAAGGGGCCACTTCTCTGATAGGCATCATAGTGTTGGCTACTTCTAATGAGGACTCGGTCGTTTCAGGGACTGTAATCTTGACTTCTGGTTTCTGTTCCGTGAGGTGGCGGAAGACTTAAAGCGTTTGCATGAAGAGGTCCGTCACATCGTGTTCAGTCCCATCTCCGACATAGACCTTTCTATATAGAGTTGTCAATTTAGCGGGGCCCTTATTCTGATACCTATCCTCATATGCGTTCAGGTTGTGGTAGCTGAATCGTAAAATGAAATGCCGTCTGTGGCTACCGGCATGTGAATTGTGCATATCCATCGTGTATTCTTTGCTCTCCTTCCGTTCTACTAGTGTCTTCACTATCTTGTCAATCCCATCCCGCTCATCTTTGCTCAATCTATTTGGTCTGGCTGATGGTTGCTTGCTAGCCTCGGGGTCATCTGGTGTCGTTACTAATGCAGCTGGTGCAGAGGCCGCAAGGGCCGGGGCACTAGTGCTAAGGTCACTCTCGCTTGTATTTGGAGCTGGTAGGTGCTGTATCAGAGGTTGACAGGGGGCATATGGAGGGGGCATGTAGATGATTGGAGGACCTAGCAGTAACTCATTGTTCGCCTGTTGTTTGGAGGGCAGCTCAGGGTAGAGCGTAGAGGGGGTCCTAACATGGCATTGGCCTGTCTACCCTGATTCTTGCTTTTGTGTAGCTTCCTTTCTTTCTTTTATTTCTTCTTCTAGTTGCTTAGCGGCTAGGTGGGCTGCCTTTCGTAATTCTTTCCCTATTTTTGCTTCTTCTCTTTTCTTTCGTTGTTCCGCTTCTTTGCGCCACATGCCGATATTATCGAGCATGGTGGGCGTAGTCTTATTTTTCTGGAGCGCTGCTTCTAATGTTTCTATTTTATGATCATCAAAGGAACCTATCAGTGGCCACTGACTTTCGGGGTCCTTCTTTGTATATTTATGCCATAACTTGTTATAAGCTATAGCGACTAGTCCATGCTTAATGAACATGTCCTTATTAGGGGTGCCTTCCAGTGGAGCCGGATGGTTCATCTCTAATAAGCGGTCCGGGCTAAACAGGCTACCAATCAGTGGGGAGAAGATAGGCATGACGGATTACAACGGGGACAAAAGTCTGCACTACCTATCTTATCACTGCGCGCAAAGACTAGACAGAATATTTCTATTCTTCGTTGTTTGCAGGCGGTGAATACCTCAAAAGAACCAATATCGAACAATCAATGTTCGGTCAATCAAACAATCAATGGGGAGAATAAGTAGGCACGACGGGTTACAACGGGGACAAAAGTCTGCGTTACCTACCCTTTCACTACCTGCAAAGAGAGAACCTGTTCTTCCCTGTTTGCAGACAGAGAATCTCCAGAAAACGATCCGCGAACAATAGTTCGGGCCAAACAATCAATCAGTGGGGGAGGAAGATAGGCACGACGGATTACAACGGGGACAAAAGTCTGCGCTACCTATCCTTCGCTACCTGCAAAGAGAGAGCCTGTTGTTTCTCCGTTTGCAGACAGCGAATCTCCAAACAAATCAACAAAAGAGTAATACTAGTATTATCCAAATCAAACAATCATTTCACAATTTGTCGCATTTAAACGACCTTACCCAGACCGCATGGACAGTTTTGACGTAAATAATTAATTTACTCTCTTAATTTCTATGCAGGTAAGTACTTAATCAATAATAACTCAATCAGAAGGAAAGAAAACAGAGTCCGTGGTGTTAGAGTTTCTAAGGGTTTTATTCCTCATAAAGGAATCAGGATATCATGTTCTGACCACCACAGGGGTGTCAGAAGGGATAGATGAGCGCGCTCTCGTTTATTGACAATACATAGCTTATATACTTGATTTACATCATAAGGTTCAATGTAAGAGGCGTAACAGCTGAGAGAAGACAAGATAACAGTATACACGTGGTACTAGTACATCATCAAGAGGCGTAAACTAGGCGTGAACTAGAGGTGTGTGCTAGAAACGTCACTGATAGGTGACGCAAATGGGTGGCACCAAGGGGTGGTGCTAACAGAATGTCTGGCATGTCAGATCAACTTGTACTTCTATCATATCTGATATCTGATGTTTAGGAACTATACTATCTGGGCGGAAAGGTCTCTAGGGCAGAAGCTACTCTATGCTAACTGTGGATGCGTGTATGAGCGCCTGAGTGTCTACATGTGGAGCGTGGGGGCACGTGGCCTTCCATGGAAGCATGGCAACGGAGGCTATGAATTACTTGCATTAAGACAGGTCGGCCCTTTGGCTCTGCAGCTGGGGAGGATGTTTACAGAATCTAGTAGGCAGGAATGTATTCTCGGGGAGCGGAACAGATAACTCGAAGGTTATAGTCAGTCTTGGCAGAAAGCAGGCTTGAGCTGAGCGCGAGGGGCCGCGCTGAAAGTAGGACAGAGTTCATGATTACAGTGATAGCCTGGGCAGAGCCAGGAGCCACAAAAGAGGTTCAGATGGCAGGAATTCAGGGCCTACTCTGGCTAGAGCAGGAGAAAATACGAAAAGTGTACTACAAAAAGACGGTGGCATAGCATACTTAGGAACGGACTACATAATCCATTCATGGTGCATCTGAAAAAGGACAAGTTGACGTTGGACGCAAATGTATTTGCGTCTTCATAGCTGGCACAGGAGGGAAGTTACATGCACTTTAAGCTGGTACATGGAGTCGGTGGGGTACGCGCTAGGGAACACATCATGACCAAAATTTAATTTTCTTCATTCCCTCCTTGTTCCCTACGGACCCTTCATGAAATATCGATCCTCATGAATCGATCAGTCTGTTCTTGTAACATCATTTGTTCTTCTTTCTTTCGGTTACGTTTTGAATGAAAACTGGAATGTTCAATACAAGAAGTGGCACACAGTCCACAAATCGCTGGCCCACACTGCAGGCACAGGCAGCAACTAAATACTAGGACTAGGCCAACGCCTAGGAAGGATAGGATCTTCCATCCCCAAGCTGTTAACGTTGTCCAGAACCAACCGGACCAAGTCCAGGTGCCTGGAGTCTGATGTATCTGATTTGCAATCTTATGGAGACGGGTGATAGCTTGATATACAGATGGTGCATTTTGTGGAATGAAAACACAGCAGCTTGACCCGATGACCTTACAGGCTCCACCTCTATCTGCCAAGATGACGTCAATTACAAGACGATTCTGAAGGACAACAACCCGCATAGCGGACTGCTCTTCTGTTAAGTTACCTAAGGCGGAGGTAGTTTCATTTACTACTGCTTCAAGTGTTCTAGTTAATCTGCGTATTAATTTACTATTCTGGACAGGGCCTAAAAAGAAAAAGAATCCTTTATTAAAATCAGTGTACTGTTCCCATGCCGTTTCTGTGTAGTCGATAAGGGGGGCATCTCTTCTGGGTCTATTCTTTACTAGATTGCTATTTCTATGGTAATCAGAAGGAGCTAGAAAAACAGGTGGCAAGAGGAATGCAATATAACAGGTACCATCCCAATCTGGAGGTAGACGAATGTATGCGGTATGACCACACACAAAGTAAGAATGACTGATAGCTTTGAAAGATGATTTTCCATCATCACTGAATTCGACCACAGTAGTGCATTTACTATGACCTAAGTGTACTGAACCTTTCTTCTTGATACATAATTCACCAGTGACTGGTAGTACTGACATAATGGGCAGAACTGGTGTGGCTTCGGATTCGACAGTGAGAATCATAAGGCTAATTGTATAATTACCTAATCCATATACTTCATTTTCTAGATCAGTTCCTATTCTAACGGGAAGTCCCTCCTTATCCGGGTAACAGACGTCTAGTAGGACCAAGTTCAGGTTTCCCCAAACCCAACCCCCATCGAAAACAGCAATGTCGGGATCTAAAGAATTAATTATCTTAAACCATGCTCCGCAGGAGCCATTGTGAGTGAATGGATACGGAAAGAGAGGCAGGGCTCCCTTGTAATTCTGGTAGGGAGGGAGTCGGCCACATATCCAGCAATTTGTAGCATTGTTAGTTTGATGAGAATGATGTAACATACTAATGAATGTATTGTTGCGCAGCGCAAGTCTGTAGGAAAGCTCATGAGGAGGTAACTCACTAAAAGTGTGTTCAGCAGAGACATTGTAAGCAGATTGTTCACGCTTGAAGATAGGATAGTATATAGATAACAAGATGCTAGCAACAATGATTAATATACTGAGAATAAACATAATTATTAGTGTCACTATGCAGTGACTACGAAGTGATTTGCAATATGTTCTTTTCTTTTCCTCTCTCTCTCTAACTCGATCTAGGGGGTACATGTCAGAAACTATTTAACCGATTCACCTAGGGGAGGACTTAAACAATTAAACTGTCTGACTTGCTAGATCGTAACTTCATACGGTATTGTTCTTGAGGAGTTTTTTCTCGTTTGGATTCGGAAAAGTCTTTGTTATCACAGTCTTTGGTGGGGGTGGGTGTGTCTTGTTCCGGTTTCAGTCCTGGGAATGTTTTGATATGGCTTAGGTGGACCCACCCCTTTCTGCCTTCCAACTTGACTGCGGTCCTTGTAGTGAGTAAAACGGTCTTTGGAGACTTCCAGCGGGGCTCCAACGGACTTTTCCTGTCGAAGTTGCGAACTAGAACAACATCTCCGGGGCGGACATCATGCTCCTTCACATCGGTGTTGTCAGGGAAGGCTGCGGCAACCTGTGAACGACATGATTGGAGTGCAGACATCAAGGAGGCAAGGTAATCTGTCAACATATTAGAATCAACATCGGTTATCTTTTTAGGAATGGGCGTCCCCCACATATTCGGTGGTCTGCCAAAGACCACTTCGTACGGAGATAGCCCTGATCTCGAATGGGCAACCATTCTCATATAGAATAGTGCCACTGGCAGGGCGACTATCCAGTCGACCCCTTTGTCCTGACATATTTTGGCAAGGCGGATCTTTAATGTCTGATTATGCCTCTCAACAAGGCCTGCGGCTTCTGGATGTCGGACACAATGGAACTTCCACTGGTATCCCAATAACAAGGAAACTTCTTTCATTAGGGCAGACGAGAATGGCTGACCGTTATCTGAGTACACGACACGAGGCAAGCCGTACCGTGGGAAAAATTCACGAACCAACTGTTTGGCAGTGGTCGGAGCAGTGTAATCTGGGACTGGGTATGCTTCGGTCCAGCGGGACAGAGCACAGACAATTACGAGAACATATTTAAATCCTCGACAACGGTCCATCTGGATATAATCCATCTGGAGGACTTCAAAAGGGTGTTCAGGAGGATGGAATCCACCTTGCTCTACAGGGACGCTTTTACCTGGATTGAACTGACAACAGATCATGCAAGTACGCACTTTCTGTTTTGCTGCTGCTCGTAAGTGTTTATTGTACCAGAGATTTTGCAAACTGTCTAGCATTGCTTTCTCTCCTAGGTGGGCAGGACTATGTGCTGTATTTATCATGACTTGAACCATAGAGTCAGGGAGAAACCATATAGATTTTCCCTTCGTCATCCAACCTTGATCTGTCTGGATCCCTCCTAGTTCGGTCCATTTCTTTATTTCGTCTGCAGTAGCATGTGTCTGAATGTCAATAACGTCTAGTGTGGGATCCCTGACTATCATACAGTTTGTCGGATCTGTTGTCTTTGTCGTGTCAGTTGTCTGAGTGTGAGTCAGTGCTGTATGTTTTGCTGTCTGATCTGCCAGGTCGTTACCCTGGGAAACAGAATCTGTGACTTTAATATGTGCTTTACACTTCATGACGGATATGCCTGAAGGCAGATGTATTGCTTCTAACAGTGCTTGAATGAGTGGACCATGTTGTATCTTTGTACCATGAGAGGTCAGGAAACCTCGTTCCTGCCAGAGCATGCCGAAGTCGTGTACAACTCCGAACGCATAACGGGAATCAGTGTATATGTTAACATTTCTGTTCTTGGCTAGTATACAGGCTCGGGTCAGAGCGATGAGCTCTGCCGCTTGAGCAGACAATGTATCAATACGATGTGTTTCTTTAACTTCGGTTTCAGTGGTCACTGCATATGCGGCCACTAACTCTCCTGTACTTGTTCTCATGCATGAACCATCCACATAAAGTGTCAGGTCTGGATTTGTCAAGGGAACATCTGTTAAATCTCGTCTGGGCTTTGTTACTGCATTAA
The DNA here is from genome assembly GCF_964263255.1 of Lissotriton vulgaris. Classification (NCBI taxonomy): domain Eukaryota; kingdom Metazoa; phylum Chordata; class Amphibia; order Caudata; family Salamandridae; genus Lissotriton; species Lissotriton vulgaris. Next base: position 490,574,511 of record NC_141695.1, on the reverse strand, counting down.
TGATCTCTATACAATCATGTGGAGCTGGATCTGTCATAACTGTAGGTAACAATGTCGCTGGGTTCAAGATACTGCAGCGTCTGATTTCTATGTGTGGCTGGAATAATGTCAATTCGTAACCTGTAAGTCGTGCTATAGTCAAGTGTTGAGTCTGGGTTCTGTTTAACAGAACCTCTACAGAATGTGGAACTTGTACTGTTAACTGATGACCAAGAACAATTGAATCGCTTTGTCTGATTGCTAACGCTGTTGCTGCTACTGACTTTAAGCATGCAGGGAGTGCCTGGGCTACTGAATCCAATGTACTTGAAAAATAAGCACAAGGCTTATGTGAACCTGCTTGATCTTGAGTGAGGACAGACAACGCTGTACCGTCACGTTCTGTAACAAAAAGTGTAAACGGTTTGCTGTAACATGGTGTCGCTAAAACTGGTGCTTGGCATAAAGCTTTCTTTAATTCCTCAAAGGCTTGTGTGTGTTCCTGAGTCCAAGGGAGGACAGTCGAAGTCGCTGCCTCCTGTGTCGTTAACTGAATGAGTGGTTTAGCTAGGAAGGCATATTGAGGAATCCATTGTCTGCAGTACGAGGTGAGGCCTATGAAGGCCCGCACTTCCTTTTGTGTCTGGGGTTGTGGCATGTTTACAATTAATTGAATGCGATCGGGAGTGAGCTGTCTCCCCACTTTGGACAGCAAGTGACCCAGGTACACAACTTGCTGAACACAGAATTGGAGCTTTGAAGGGGACACCTTGTGTCCCTTGTCGGCCAGGAAATGCAAAACTGTTAGTGATGCTTGTTCACATTCGGGCTCACTTCGTGCGGTGATCAGTAGATCATCGACGTACTGTAGTAAGGCGGTATTAACTGGCATTTGAATACAATCTAGTTGTCTTTTCAGTGCTTGACTATAGATGCTGGGGCTTTCTGTAAATCCTTGAGGTGCGCGGGAAAATTTGAAACTTCGTCCATTTAAACTGAATCCGAAGAGATATTGGCTCTCCGGGTCAATAGGTACACTGAAGAAAGCGTTCTTGAGATCGATTACAGTAAAGAACGTTGCTTCTGAATCAATAGCAGTTAACAGGGAGGAGATATCGGGGACCACAGGATACTGTGGTACAATGCATTTGTTCAGTTCTCGAAGATCAATCACCAGCCGGTATACTGGCGGTGCATTGCGGTCTGTACGTTTAAGAATTGGAATGATAGGTGAATTACAGATATTGGAGTCGGTCTCTACGACCACTCCTTGGGCAATAAGCTCTTCAATGATTTTCAGTAAAGCCACTACAGCATCGGGTGGTAACTTGTATTGTCTGATTCTGGGTAGAACAACTCCTGTCTTGAGTGTAACACGATATGGAGTGATATGCATACAACCTACATCAGCTGGGCCTTTTGCCCATAAGTGATCTGGTACATTTTTCAATCTGACATCAAAGTCACGTAAAACGTAATGACCCTTGAAATCCCGTAGAAAGAGTCTGACTCCTTCCGGGGAACAGCATATGATAGCTCCTAGAGCCTTCAGTGTTTTAATTCCTAACAGATTTTCTGGACATGATTTCGTAAGTAACAAATCTGTAACTCGAGATAATGGACCCACAGCTAGTGGTACTGGTTCTGACACTTCATTTACAATAGGCTGTCCTGAAAAACCAAGGGAAACATTCTGTGAGCCTGAGAGGGGTGCCCCTGGAACTTCATTATGACTTATAGTAGTGCGACTTGCCCCTGTGTCAATTAAAAACTTTCTGTCTTTTCCTAATACGTGACTATGTACATAAGGACCTTCTTGATCTACAGGAATTTCAATAAGAGGCAAATCACCTTCCCTCTCTAGGCTGTTTCATGTATATCGCTGATAATCTGGATATGCCGACTGGGCATACTGGTACATCTGTTGTGAAACTTGCCGGGTCGCGGCAGCGGGCTGTGTCTGAGCATGCTGTGGCTGTGGTACTGCTACGGTCTGTACTGTATGGGACTGATCATGCATAGGCTGTATATTCTGCATTGGCTGTTCGTTCTGTGAGGTCTGTTGTTGACCCTGTTCATGTCTAGGCGGACGCGGTCTTTCTTTAGTTTTACCTGTCTCGATGTTATGTTTCAGGACTGGACATTCATGTACGTAGTGACCTGGCTGCTTGCAATAATTACATGTCCCTTTAACGGGAGCGGCAGAATGATTGGTCTGGGCCCCACCTTTTCTATGACCCTCGGCTGGAATTGTCTGAGCTACTAACATTTTCATTTTCGTGTCTTTCATACGTTTCTGTTCCTGATCTTGTTCTTCCCTAATTCTATTCTGGTGATATTGTAACATTTGTAACATCTGTGATGGCGTATTTGCCTGCCAAGTACTTTCAACCTTGTACACTCTATTTTTAACTAGTGGTAGGGCGTTCTCTACTAATTTTGTTACAAAAAGGTGTGGATATGATTCGCTACTAGTTTTTAGACCACTATTTATGATGAAACATTTCTCGAATCGCGAATAAAAGTCACTAGTATCTTCATCTTGTTTCTGTTTACAGGACGAGATTGCGTCCCAATCTTCCTTTCTAGTTGTCAATAATCTTGGCAAAACCTGTACTATTAAACCTGGTAATGCTTTAGTCAGATCCCCAAGGCCTAACCCTGGGACTCGTTTGCTTTCTTCGTCTTCTATTTCCGCCCATGCTATCTTTGACTCTCCCACCTCCCAATCCTTTTCCTTTAATTTCTCGTAAATGCCCGTGGGCAACAGTACTTTCAACATTTTTGTAATATCATCATACGTGTAATCTCCCATCAGTAACATGTCTTTGAGCTCTCTGTGAAAACCTGCCGGGTCTTTATCATGGCACGGAACTAATTTCTTCATTTCTAACAGTTCTAACTTAGTCAATGGTGTGTGAACATACACACGCTTCAAGCGTTGGTCCGTACCCATAACTGGGTGTACTTCTCGTAAGGGATTCTGACTTTCAATGCCACCACCGCATTGCATGTGGTACGTTTTTCTTTCTGGAGGCGGGGCGGGAACATATTCAGAGCTTAGGAAGTTGTAATACTTACGTCGTTGCTCTAGAATTATCTGTATTAATTTGGTACTAAAACCTCTCCATCTATCCATGAGTAGTGCTTCTAATGTCTCGTGTAAGGGACCTGGATCAGAATGATGATTTCTGAACTTGATGAGGAGGTGCTGAATCATATATACACCTGTTATTTTCTGCTCTTCCGGGGAAAGGTTCAAGAATGTCTGTACTAACGTGTCATCATTATATATGTCTGGGTTTTCGGCCCATAATACAGCCGACCGAGCTAATTCCTGTTCGTCCATTGAGTTCAGTACATGGTACCCCATTCGGTCTCGAAGCCTTTTATCAGTTTCTTGGAACTGATGTTCAGAAGAATTCGGATTTGTTAACTCAGAAAAAAGAACTCTCTTGCTCTCTGGACGGACACCCTTCCTAAGGTAGGCTCCCCTACCTACATACGCTATAGTATCTGTTGATTTTCCTGATGCTTTTCCTAATGTTTCATGTTCCTCTTCCTCCTCTGAGGAAGTTTTATCATTCTCTTCCTGGTGTGCTGTCAATACTGCCTTTCTTATTTTCTGGGACATACTGGCTATGCAAGTCCCTTTATCATGCCTTGCGTCTGCTATATTTTGACCCCACTTGTTCAATGCGTCTAACTCACTTTGATCTGTCCCAGGCCTGTCTCGTTCTCTTATCACACAATTTATAAAAAATCGTAATATCTGTGCTTGAACGTCAACTTTCTGTTTATGCATGGCAGCTTTGACACTTTCGGGGTCTTTCCCTGTCAGTACGAACTTATATAGTCTGTCGAGAATTTCCTGCATTCCTACATAGCATAACAAGTTATCGGTGGCAGATCTTAATCGGAGTGATGCTAATACCATCAAATCGTCTTTTCCGGGTACTGGATCATATCTACAAACTGACATCCTATCTTTGAATGCGTCAAGCCGGGATGAGTAGGGAGACTGGAAAGGATTCTGCGTGTCCCTTAAATGCAATCTGTGTGTCGGTGGCGGGGTCTGTAGACCCGCTGTTGTACCTCCTGAGACGGATGCTTGGGCATTATCTCTCCGCGGAGTCTGAATCTGAACTTGAATTTGTCGTTTAGTAAGATCAGGTAGTACTGGTTTCGGTAGGTCCGTTTTGAGTGGGGGAAGTGGCGGAGCTGGCGGAACAGGGGAGGTCTGTTGCGGTACCGGCGGAACATTATCTGGGGGCGCAGTGCCACCCCCATCCCTGTCAGTAGGCAGGGCACGAACGGGCAGATTGGTGTAAGCTGGTACTACATCCTCTAGATATGAATTTAGGAATATGTCTTTAGTAGTTTTATGCATTACTTTAGTTGGGACTAATGGTGTCGGTAAGTTTTTCGGTATTTCTGATTCAGTTTCAGATGTGCCATCTGCTGCAAGATACATACCGTTTACAAGATTATTTCGGGCACGGTCTATTTGTTCTGTTTTTACTCGGATCCCTTCAGTAACTAATTCGTTTTCTTGCTCTTTATCTGATTCTTTAAGTCTGTCTTCTCTACGGAGTGCTTTGTCAGCACGCTTACGTGATTCCTTACGCCAAAACTCTATGGCGTCCTTCTGAGATTGTCTGGCTTTCTTTTTCCATAATGCTTCTTCTACCCTCATGATGCACTCGGCATCCCACGTTCCGGTAACAGGCCATCTGTGTCTTTCGTCTAGGTGTTTGGTGTAATCGGCCCATAAATCTAGATATAATATGGCATCTATGCCGTGTTTTTGATACATAAAATTGCCTGGAGTGTCCCTAGGGGGGATAGGAATTTCTTCCTCCAGTAACCCTTTCCTAGTTCCTATCTGTTTTAACTTGTTGAAGAACGGCATCTTGCTTACTTATTACTGAACGTTAGGTCTTTATTCCTTAATACGAGTCTACAGCTAGTTGATACAAGAGATACAATAATACACAGTACCACAGTCGCATTCATACCACAACATTAATTACATGAAAACATTGAAGACATAGCTAACTACCCCCTATACTGAATGTACCGCTCAACAGTACGGATACACTGGTGTAACAGTGCAGAAATTTCGGAATACTTTATATACTGCTAAACAGTACAGATACACTGCCTAAAAACAGTGCAGACCGGACTTGCGTACCCAAACCCGTCTAGATACGACCCAGCAATGGTACTCACCGGGAAGCACGGAAACAGAAGGCCTCGGAAAACTCGACTGGACTCGACTCAGAACTTCGGAAAACTTCGGAAAACTTCGGAAAACTGGTGGGCCTCTTCACACCTCGGACCTTGCTTCTTTCGGCTGGGCTCTGGTCGGGATCCTCCGCACTCCTCACCGCCTCGTCTGGGCACTGATTGCAGTCTTCGTCACCTCCGTGGGTCAGAGGGGGATGCAGGAAATCCTGCCAGTACACGTGTAATCCGTCTAACTGATGGCAGGGGACACGGATTGCAACGCACCTACCGGCGCGTGAGGTGGGGGAGGGGTCCCTGTTCGGGCGCCAAAATGACGTAAATAATTAATTTACTCTCTTAATTTCTATGCAGGTAAGTACTTAATCAATAATAACTCAATCAGAAGGAAAGAAAACAGAGTCCGTGGTGTTAGAGTTTCTAAGGGTTTTATTCCTCATAAAGGAATCAGGATATCATGTTCTGACCACCACAGGGGTGTCAGAAGGGATAGATGAGCGCGCTCTCGTTTATTGACAATACATAGCTTATATACTTGATTTACATCATAAGGTTCAATGTAAGAGGCGTAACAGCTGAGAGAAGACAAGATAACAGTATACACGTGGTACTAGTACATCATCAAGAGGCGTAAACTAGGCGTGAACTAGAGGTGTGTGCTAGAAACGTCACTGATAGGTGACGCAAATGGGTGGCACCAAGGGGTGGTGCTAACAGAATGTTGCAATATCAGCAGAAAATCGGAAGCTTGGATGCGCGCGCAGCTGCATGACGTGTGATTGACGGGGTGCAGGGGTCTTGACATTTACACTGACGGAAAGGGACAGAAGTCTGGCATGTCAGATCAACTTGTACTTCTATCATATCTGATATCTGATGTTTAGGAACTATACTATCTGGGCGGAAAGGTCTCTAGGGCAGAAGCTACTCTATGCTAACTGTGGATGCGTGTATGAGCGCCTGAGTGTCTACATGTGGAGCGTGGGGGCACGTGGCCTTCCATGGAAGCATGGCAACGGAGGCTATGAATTACTTGCATTAAGACAGGTCGGCCCTTTGGCTCTGCAGCTGGGGAGGATGTTTACAGAATCTAGTAGGCAGGAATGTATTCTCGGGGAGCGGAACAGATAACTCGAAGGTTATAGTCAGTCTTGGCAGAAAGCAGGCTTGAGCTGAGCGCGAGGGGCCGCGCTGAAAGTAGGACAGAGTTCATGATTACAGTGATAGCCTGGGCAGAGCCAGGAGCCACAAAAGAGGTTCAGATGGCAGGAATTCAGGGCCTACTCTGGCTAGAGCAGGAGAAAATACGAAAAGTGTACTACAAAAAGACGGTGGCATAGCATACTTAGGAACGGACTACATAATCCATTCATGGTGCATCTGAAAAAGGACAAGTTGACGTTGGACGCAAATGTATTTGCGTCTTCATAGCTGGCACAGGAGGGAAGTTACATGCACTTTAAGCTGGTACATGGAGTCGGTGGGGTACGCGCTAGGGAACACATCATGACCAAAATTTAATTTTCTTCAGTTTCCTGTCTTCCGAATCCAGCGCCCGATCGTCCTCTATTCTTCGTGATCTTTGCGGAACTCCTGATGGTTCCCAGTCAGGACCGTAGATCACTCGAGAGAGGTCTGTTCGGAATCAGTGAAGTTCGGATGATCGGCTGTCAGACGAGGGTCTATCGGACAGGAGCTCTCCCGATCGTTGCAGTCGTTCACTCTATCTTCAGGACCTCTCCCACTGGATCCACGAGTCACTGATGGGCCCCACGTTTGGGACGCCAATTGTGAAAAGGGTAGGGCTGATGGCCTTTTTCAAAGTTGCCCGGCGCTAACCGCCTCTATACCATTCTAGTTACCAAACAAAGAGGCAGGCGCTGGAGACTGGAAGGCAGGAAACAGAAGTTTTATTCCGACGGAGCAGAACACATCAGATCAGACAACAAGGTATTGTTTCGAGGTGATCTAACAGCCTCTCTGAGGCCTGGCCTTTTATACCCTGGTTTATGACATGTGAGCATTCTTTATTGCAGAAAAGACTCTTTGAAGTATGAAAAGACATCCCCGGAATCCCCGTTTCAGGCCCACCCCCACACGTATCTACAGTAGAGGTCCTCACCCCACATACAATAGGAGGGGGCTATCACGCAGCTGAGTGTTCCGCCGATTCTTAGGATGTGTGCGCCTGATCGTATCCCAGGGGGTGGGGAGGCCATGATCAATAGTAGCTCCTTTGAAGAGGAGCGACTCCATACAATAGGGGGGCAATAAACTGTACCCCCCGGCTAGGTGATGGCCTGGGACCCGTGCAGACAACCGGACTCAGAGGAAGGGGTCATCAAAGGAGAGGTATTCATGAAAGGAATGGTCTGCACGGACAATCGAGCGCAGAGGAAGAGTTTATCAAAAGAGGGGTCTTCATGAAAGGAAAGGAAGTGCTGGTCAGGCGCGGGTGCGACTCCCAAGGACAGATTCATGCGGAAGGAGAGGGTTTATGACTTGCGCATGTGAGAGCGGGGGCAGCCAGGGTGTGCAGGGGATGCTCGCAGGGTCAGGGGAGCGCGCTGGCGATCGATCGTGAACAGGGAGACCATGGTACCTAAAATAGCTGCCATGCATATTGTACATGGATGACAAGATGGCGCAGATGATGTTCAGTTCGCAAACTAAAATTCCACAGTGTGTCATAATCGATTTATAAACTAATTAAAGGGTTCGGCAGCTTAACACAAGCTGCAAAGGCCAAGGGTTAGTTGTGCAATTTCAAAGCCTGATCAATAATTTGCAGAACACATACTAGAGATCCGAAGCATAACACAGCAAACCAGAACTAATCAAAAGGCAAAAACTGAAGGTTGGTTTTCTGAGTGTATGCAAATTTACATTTTAGATAGTTTTTACAACAAGGTTAGTAGTGTGATATTTCAAGTAACTGTATATATATATATATATATATATATATATATATATATATATATATATATATATATATATATATATATATATATATATATATATATATTGTTTAATAGACACTTAACCAATGCCAAGAAAACTGGGCAAGAGAACTGCAGTGCCAAGCTGAAATCGAAACCAGCAAGAATTAGGTACTGCTAATAGTGCTGACATCATTAAAGTGTGAATAAGTAAATTCGTGATAACAAATAGATATTTGAATACCAAATCCAGATTACGTTAATATGTATCCAGCAACATACTTCTGCTGAAAGACGTGAAGCACAGGCTTGATAGGCACATAAATAGCCCATCTGGTTGTGAAGATAACATCAGAGAAGCAGTCTTTCATCTCTCTCACCACCAACTCCTCTCATCTTGTGTGCAATCCAAGAGTAAGGAGAAGCTAAGGGTGTTCTCCCTTGTGGGTACAAGAGAGTGAAGGAGGACAGACATCACCCCCACTGGGCCAGGAGCACAGGTTAATTAAAATTGATCAAATACTTGATAAAAACCTAGAAAAGTCTGACGCCAGGGCCGATGTCTGCCTGTCATCCAGTCTCCCCCGGTATGACATCTGCACTTTCTGTTGGAGGAGCTGTGGATCTGTCCTCTTGTACCTAGAAGTTTGCATGGAGAGCCTGCCTGGCATAGCAAGAGAGAGACTTTAAAGGAGGAGACCATGTCTCACTGGTTGTCGGACATCAAGAGACAGCTGACTACATGAGAGCGAGCTAGGCAGAACCCATCTGTCAAGTGAGCCCCCAGGTCTGTCATGCTCATTCCTGATGGAAATCACAACTGCTGTCATCATGGTAAGCACACTAGGGAATCCAACTGCTGTGATAATTGTCACTGGAGACTATGACCATTGCTAGTCTTATCCGGGTGGCAACTGTACTTCATCAAGGCAGGGCTACACCACAGCATCCATGAAAAAGTCTGTTGCAGCCTGGTCTGCACTTTTGCCTGCAAGGCATAGTCAAAGAACTGAGGCTGGACACGAACAGACGGACATGATGTGCACCCGGCTTCTTACTGGAGCTTCACCTGCTTGTTGCTCACTGCGTCCTTGACGTGTGGGCGGGCTGATGAGCCTACAAGAGACAATGAAGGACTTGAACATGCCAATCCAGTTCTACAATGGGGTAAAAGTGAACAGTGAGTGTTCTTTCAACTGTGAGCAAGAAAACGTTGCACCTCATGGAGAGTAAAAGTTAAATGACGGTTGCCTCTATCAATTCTCAACACAAAATGAGATTTCCAACAATAATGTTTTGATAGAAACATGTAAAATGGTTAAAAACTAAAACATGAGATTTTCTACAGCATTGTAAAAGCATGCATAAGAATTTTGAAATGTGTTTGCTTATGCAATGTAATCACCTGTTTAGGATTCTACACATAGTTAACCTAGAAAATATGCTGCTGATGAATACTAGATGTGACAAATGAAACTAATGTTTACACAATGAAAGCCTTGAAAATTATTAAAATGCTGAGTTTAAAGATGCTTGACAGTATAAAGATTCGTAGTTTTCTTTTGTATTGTGTGGTGCAAATGTGTATATCAAAAGTGACACGTATATTAATCTGTTTAGAAAATAAAAACATGAAAAATTGTTTTAGTAATACCTAATATTGATATGTAACTTTTTAGAGAAGAATAATGAGTGAATTAACTAACAAAAATTATGTATTTATATTAATGTGTGTTTTATTTTAATCATAACGTGATAACGATTTATAAAGTTTTTATGTAGGCCTCACAGTATTCTTTTCTTCGTTCGAAAAGCAGAATCTAGCTGAAGTAGTCATTTTGGATGCTGTGAGAAATTTTCATGAAGTTTCTTTCTTATGCTTGCAAACAAAAGTCTCTTAACTCAGCAACACTTTTGACAAAAATGTATCAATACAACTTGGATTGCGAGCGTGTGTGATGTGTTGATCGTCCTGAGGCGGAAGCCGGGACCTTGCCAGTGACTTTTTCGAGTGTTGACAAATTGTTGCTGTGCTTTTTAAAACTGCTGCCCATTATTTTAAACTTATTGCAATTTGCACTTAGTCTCACCATTCACTAGAGACTCTCCCCCCCGTGGGTCCCGCCATCTTGGATGAGGAGGCGGCCGAGCAGACTAGTGCTCCGCTCCTCCCGCCCCTTCCGACATAAAAACCCGAGTGCTGATGCATCCCGCTGATTGCGAGCGTGTGCGATGTGTTGATCGTCCTGAGGCGGAAGCCGGGACCTTGCCAGTGACTTTTTCGAGTGTTGACAAATTGTTGCTGTGCTTTTTAAAACTTCTCCCCATTATTTTAAACTTATTGCAATTTGCACTTAGTCTCACCATTCACTGGAGACTCTCCCCCCGTGGGTCCCGCCATCTTGGGTGAGGAGGCGGCCGAGCAGACTAGTGCTCCGCTCCTCCCGCCCCTTCCGACATAAAATGGCACCCCCACCTAGGAAGCGCAGCGGGCACGCCGATGGCGCGCCGAAGGCTCGCCAAAGGCAAGCACGTCTGCGCCCGTCCGCGGCCAGCCGGGGACAGGGGCCACAACCCCTGGCCAAAACGGGCCGGTAATATGCTGGAGCGCACAGCAACTCCGCGCCCTTTGTCCTGTTTTTGCCAAAGCCTGTCTCCACAGTCTTAATGCGGAAGACACCAATAACTGCAAAAAGTGTCAGTATAACTGGCACAACAGATCTACGACAAGGGCTGAGAACATTAGGCTTACATGTGGTCTACTTAATACCAGATCCATGCAGAAACATAATCTTGACATATTCGACCTGCTAATAGATATGAAACTTGATCTCCTGTTTCTTACTGAGACTTGGCTTGATTCCATCTCAGAGCCGGATATAGTTGCTTCTCTTCCTGCTGGCTACACCTTGGTACGCCTGGATAGATCTGAAGGCAGAGGTGGGGGGATAGTTATAATACCTAAGCAGCCATTGTATTGTCAACTTGAACCTCTCGCTATCGCTGATAGTGAGACAGGAGCTTTTTCCATTAGGGTTAATGCTGGGAAGACGCTGAAGGGCTTCTTGATTTATCGCGCTCCTGGTCCTGCTCCCCACTTCATCACCAGCCTTACTGAAGGCATAACGGAAGCCGCTCTGCGTAGGGACAAGTTTATGCTCTTGGGCGACTTGAACATCCATCTGGAAGATCTAGTGGACAAAGGAGCTACTGACTTCTATCATCAGCTACAGTCCCTCCAACTATATATTAGATCTAAGGCCCCGACTCACCAATAAGGCCACTTGTTGGATCCCATCTTTGCCAACTGGGAAGATATAGAAGTTAAGTCCCCCGTCCCTGTCCCCTGGTCAGACAACTTCTTAGTACCTTTTATAATAACTATCCCTGCTAGTAACACCCAAAAGCATTCCAATACTAAATACTTGAGTCGCAGATTGACCGCGTTTACCAAAGCTAAGTTCGATACTGCTCTGACCAAAGGCGGCAGACCAGGAGGTGAGGATGCTGATACTGCATCAGATAGATTAGATGGTCGCTTTACTAATGCTTTGGACGACACAGCCCCTCTTCGTCACAAAAAACCTTGCAGTAGACCCCATAAATCCGCCCCCTGGTTTAGCGATGAATTGCGCCTAGCTAAAGCAGAATGTAAACAACTAGAAAGACAATGAGATAGATAGGCAAACGCAGAGAATATCATAGCCTGATCAGGCGTGCCAAAACTAGCTACTTTTCAGGGAGGATAGGAGAAGCTCAAAACTCAACCAAGGAGCTATTTAAAATTTATAAGGAAATCTCTCTCTGCGACTCATCTGTTGACCCATCCTCGATCTCAGAGGAATCCTGTGACCGCATTGCCGCTTTTTTCTTAGATAAAGTGGCCAACATCTACTCCGCTTTTTCAGGGGGAAAGGAAAAGGTAACAGAGTTCAGTGAGAATATACTGGTGGATGTAGGTGCCAACAGGTTGGGCAACTTTGTCACCCCATCCCCTAATAAGCTTCAGCAGATATGCTGCTCCATTAAGTCAGGATCCCCCCGTGATCCGGCATCACCGAAAATTCTTGGAGAGAGTATCAAAATCCTTGAACCTTATGTTAGGGATGTTCTGGATCTTTCTTTTAAGTCCGGCACCGTACCCAAAAGGTGGAAGCAAACGATAGTGCTTCCGCTTAAAAAAAAACGAATCTCAGTTGGGATAGGCTGGACAATCTCTGCCCCATCTCCCTCCTCCCCTATATGGCCAAAGTGGCAGAAAAGGTGGCAAATCTTCAACTTATGGCATTTGTGGAGGAAGCCAACCTTCTCCACCCTACCTAGTTTGGCTTTCGCTCACGCCACTCCACGGAGTCCGCGCTGCTCATGGCCACTGAGACCATCAGGCAAGGGGTGGATGGGGGGCATACCATGGCTCTCATCCTACTTGACCTGAGCGTCGCCTTTGACACTGTAGCACACTTCACCTTGCTACAGTGTCTTAACAAAGGCGGAGTAAATGGGGCAGCGCTGAGATGGATCCAATCTTTCCTGACTGATAGGGGCTTTCAGGTCAGACAGGGAGAATACTACTCCCGCGTATTCAATCTTGATCAAGGGGTCCCTCAGGGCTCTGCCCTGAGCCCTACCTTGTTCAACCTTTACGCTTCCCCTGTAGCCACCATCGTTGAAAGTCTTGGTATTCAACTAGTGTCATATGCCGATGACACACAGCTGGTCATCTCACTGTCACGGGCACCTGAAGTTGCGGCATCCAGCTTCAGTGCCTGCATGCAGGAGCTTGCTTCCTGGATGTCTAACAACTGCCTGAAGCTGAATGGTTCTAAAACTGAAGTGCTCGTGGTAGGAGGTGGTCTGACTGTGTGGTCCTCGGCATGGTGGCCAGACTGCCTTGGCTCTACTCCTGTGCCTTGTCAACAGGCCAAAAATCTCGGAGTACTATTTGACTCCGATCTGTCATTTGCTCCCCAGGTTAATCGGGTGGTCGGAATGTGCTTCGGTATGCTCAAGAGCTTACGTAAGGTCCTGGACCTACTTACCAGGCAGACACTTGTGCATGCCTTGGTCACATCCAGGCTCGATTATGCTAACCTTCTATATCTGGGCATAACAGCTAGAAGCCTCAACCGTCTTCAAGTACTTCAAAATGCCACAGCCCGGCTGGTGCTGAGGCTCCCTAGGAGAACGCCCTCTAAAGCTGCTCTGAAGTCCCTTCACTGGCTTCCGATCAGAGAAAGGATTACCTTCAAAGCACTATGCACGTGTCATCGCATCATAGGAGGCAGTGCGCTCGCCCCCCTAAATAGCCTCATCACCCCCTACAGACCAGAGCGGATGCTTAGATCTTCTGGCACCGGTCTGGTAGCTGTTCCCAAAATCCGTAAAGCCCGCATGGGGTGCAGATCTTTCAGGCTTCTCGCAGCCTAGAGCCGGAACCTGCTTCCAACAGAACTTCGCCTCTAACCCTCTGAGGCCAAGTTCCGCAGAGCCCTAAAAATCTACCTCTTCCACCTAGCATTGCTGTAACCTCCTGATCTGATTACTCCACACTTCGCTTCAGCGCGGGGACACGCCGGGGAGCGTAACCATGCGCTTTACAAAACTCCATAATAATAATAACTGCAAACCCACAGAGAGCATTTGGGAACGGACAGATAGTGAACAAAGTGAAACTTCTTACTTCTGTGGAAAGGATGTAATTATAAATCTATAACATTGATGAATTTGCAAAAGGATTACTTAATGCTTCCGGATTTCTTAGTGAGGTATTGTTCACACCATGAGCAGCCAACTGCAGACAACCAATAAAAACCATATCGTGTGACGAAAAGTTTTGGAAGTATAAAAAAGGATACGTTTGGAAGTATAATTGGCCCCAGGAGGAGGAGTCAAGAGCTGCAGGTTGTCATTTCAATTTCCCTGCCTGGCATCCTGTCGGCCTGAACTCAGATGTCCTTTCCTATGCCAAACCCTTTTGAACTGAACCTTCGGAACTGAGTCAAACCTGTACTTTTCCCGGCTGGTAAAGAGTGCAGGTATAACTCTTCGGCTGAAGAGTTTATGGACTCTTTCCTGTGACTCATTACACATCAACTCTGCATATTTGGCTTGTAAAACCTAAATGATGAAACTAGACTTTTCCCATTCAAACCTTAACCCCTTCATTCCCGTTTCCGGAAAACGGCGGTGTCGGAAAAACCTACCTATTTTTGAAAAAGGGCTTTTTAAGCTTGAATCTATCTAAAACGGTTTCCTTGAATTACTGCCCAGTTGTGCTACAAAGTTATCTTTGTTTTTTCACGTTCCTGTGCAGTCATGGCACAAGCCGTGGACATCCCGCTGCATAGTCGCATTGCGGTGCATGATCATTTGCGGACTTATGATGTACCTGCTGAAGGCTTGGCTGTGGTTCTGGTGGAGAGTGCGGAACATGCTTACCCGTACGAACTGTTTTATTCGTGGGTGACATTTCTGGTAGTGGACGCAAATTCGGGTGTGTTCCACTCGTACACTGCGTCACCTGTACCTGCTGAATATGCTCCGTACAGAGCACAGGAAGTACCTATTGATGTTTGGCAGCATGGAGTTTGGTTTGGTGGCGCCCTACCCCACTCTTTGACCGCTCCGAGATTAGGTCCTTTGTCCATTCCGGGCACAAATTGGCCCTCTTTGGCTGGATTTACTCCTCATCCTAATCACGCCACTTGTAACTTAGGTGAACTTAGGCGACTTCATGTAGTCGCCATTGCCGTGATTAGAGCCCTTGTGCATTACACAAGTCGTAATGTTCAAGGGGCAGTCCCTGGAGGTGCAGCCCTTCCGGCAGGGCAGGCTGGTTTGAAAATCAGTCCTGTCATGGTGAATTCCGTTATGGGCAAGAAGCCCCAGGATAAGGATGATTTTCCTTTTTGGCTTGCCGAGAAATTTGACCAGCTGGAGGCGGTGTTTCCTAATACGACTCCTGGTGAAAAACACCGGATTCTTACGCTTAGTTTGCCGAAAGATTTGGCCCCTGAACTTGTTGACTGTAAGACCTGGGGTAAGACTTTTGCGGCAGTCTATTCGAGGTGCTTTAGCTCCCCGTCTGTGTCCAATCTGTCCACGGTCCTTAAACGTGTTCAAGATGATCACGGGCCGGAATCGGCAGTGGAGATGGGTATGCGCCTATGTGGCTCCTTTGAAGTGGTTTGCGATCTGATCCTTGCGAATGTCAAGGGGGATGCTGTGAACTTTCAGGTGGCTAACGCTTTGGTGCTGGTACCCAATGCCGAGAAACCCCGACAGTTAGCGAGGATAATTGTGGCGGCTTATAAAACCGTAGGTCGCAATAGTAAGGGTAATAAGCCTTTTTCTACTAAGGAGAAGAAGCAGCCCCAGGGACAAGCTTCGGAAACTGACGTTCAGCCCAAGTCCAAGAAACAAAATTGGCCTAAAAAACAGAATCAGGGTAAGCAACAGCAACAACAACAAACACAGGTTTCGCGTCCTGCGTCTTCGTTGCCTGCGCAGTTGGAACGAGTTTATGATTTGCGCGACCGCGCGATGATTAAATCGCTTGAACGTTTTCAGGCTTCTGACCAACGCTCTCCTCGTTCCTTTCAGGACTCATCGGCTCCGTCAACCGGTGGTGGAGGGGGCGGCAGGGGCCGGGGTGGCCAGCAAGGACGTGGTCAGCCCCGCCGGCGCAACGGTGCAGTCAAGCAGGAGGGCTCTACGCTAGTCATGGGCGAATTTTGCGGATCTTGCGTTCGCGAATTTTGCGGATTTGCGAATTCGCAATCCGCAAAATCCGCGAATTCCCGCGAATTTGCGGATTTTTTTTTTTTGTGTTCGCCCGTGTTTCTGCCAGTTCGCGAGGGTTTTTACAATTTCGCAATTTGCGAACTTACCTGTCGGGTCGCAAGTTTTGCGAACTTGTTGTTTCTACGTGTCCAGCCTGTTTGGGACACTCTTCTTCACCACTGCCACTCTCTGACTACTCATGCCACCCTCTGGCTCACCCATGCCACCCTCTGTTTCATCACCACACCCTCTGGTTGTCCAGTGTACATTATTTTCGGCAAAGCAAAGCACACCTTCCCTGCCTCAAGTGACCTGAATTAATTTGGGGCTGATTAATGTGTCACAGAATATTTTTTTAGCTGGCACCTGCTTCCTTAGTGCGCCCTGATTAGTGATCTTTTGCACTTGCTAAGTGCTTTCATTGTTGCAAAATTAGTTACAACACCTGCCCTGCCCCAACTGACAATAATGAATTAGGGGCTGATTAATGGATTTTAACTTCCAGCCTGGCTCCTGCTTGTCTCCCTTAGCTGTAATTCAGGACCTTTGTGGCATATGTGTAACTATTCTGAGGTTCAGAGCAGGGTCACATAATAGTTGCAACTGGCAACTGAACTCTGGAGGGGCCCCTCAGGAAGCACTACAGGAAATGGCTACTAATGATGAGCCTGAACTTTTGAACCTGGCAAGTAGTTTCAGTTTTGCTAAGATCGTATTTCTGCAATTTAGCACTTATTCGCGGGGCGCGAAATTGTACTGGGAAGCCGCGAACTCACGCGAACAGTGCGAGCAGTGCGAGCAAAATCCGCTGCTCGCGGATTTGCGGATTTTGCGGGAGATTCGCGAATCTCGCGGATTGCGGATTTCCCGAAAATCCGCAAAATCCGCGAGCGGAACGGATTTTCCGCCCATACCTACTCTACGCCTCAGAGACCGCAGTTTGCCAAGAAGAAAGTCGCAGCCTTAACGGCGCATCGATATGCCCCAGATTGTGAGAACGCGGCTTTGGAATCTGACGTGGGCTCTGACCTTGCTGGACAGCGCGGCGGAGATTACCATAGTGAGAGAGCATACGAAATGCTCTTTGGTATCAAGGTGTATGTCCCTGACCTCGACGGTCTAGACTGCAAGGCCCAGGCGGCGGCCTTTGACGTAGATGAACATTGCAATGTTTTACAGGATCTACAAAAGACCAGAGACATTCTAGCAAAGGAACATTTGCCCTCCACATCGGATGATGCGTTGCAGATCCCGGTAGTTGGCTGGCTACCCCAAGTTGGAGAACCGGTTCGAGAGAAGATCGATAACAAGAAAGAATTTGGTCCCTCATATCGTGCATCAGTCCGAGTTCTTGGAGTGAAGGGCACAAGAACAGTCATATTACCACCACTTCCAGGTCGTAAGGAAAACAGATTTATCTCTATTGACAATGTCAAGCCACACAGGGTGGCCGATTCTTCATAGCATGACACCGGCTGTATCCTGTCCTTCCATGGTGAGGCACTCTGTGCTGGCTATTACTTCTGGTGGTGAGCCGGAGGTGTCCCTCGAGATGCCTGCAATTTCCAGTCCTTTATTAAATAATATTCCAGTTACTAACAATGATGAACTGACCTACACCTATCCAGCTGATTTATCTATGCCAGATTTGCAGACTCGTTTGGCCGGCCAATCTAGATTCTCTTTTGACTCTGTTTCAGAAACTTCAAAGAAATCCTCAACTATTGCAAAATATGCCACTTTATTTAAAAAACATTTTTTAGTTCCCCCTTGGAAATACATTTGGATGATTTTATTTTCATTTTATCTTTTTATGTCAATTGGTTTTGTGTTTTATTTTTTCCGTCTGATTGATGGCCACTATGTCAAAGAAAGAACAGGAATTCGGTACCTTAATGGAACATTGGCGCTCTTTCCTCTTCACATTCAGCACACAGATTGAAACGAGACTTGAATACAGTCAACATTACTGCTTGGCCTGTTCTAGATGGGATTGTGTGGGATGCGGTTAGGTTTCAAATACATGGCCCCACTGAAGTGATTAATGTTCCGAATGTACTTAGAGTGAACATGGGGGATGTGGTTAAACAAAATATACGTTCTGATGATTGGGATATTCAGGCCGTAGAAGCATTATTTTCTGATTTGAAATATTATGCTGCGTTTGATGCTGAGGATTTATACTTAGATTCTGTTAATTATGGTGATTTGTTTTGCTTCCAACATTATGGTAATCACTTTCTGCATAAGACAAATTCCAGGAGGGTTGCTGTAAATTTCACACAGTGGGAACATTGCCCAGCTCCAATGGGAGGCAGCTCTAGTACATTTCTGAAAAAATACACTTATTTTACAGACTTTAATCAATCAAATCCTGAGTCATTTTATTTCAAAATGACACAAAAGTCCATGTCCATAGTTAGACTTACCGATACAAAATTGCTGTATTCGAAGTCCTTTCTAGACAAGATAGCTGTAGATGGCTACGAGTTATGGAAAGGAACAATTGACCTTAAATCGGTTTGGGGTACCAAAGATTGGGAGGTACAAGGCACTGAGGCTTTGCACCGTGCATGTCTCATCCCGAATCACATGTTGTTTCTAAATTCTACTATTTCCCAAACAACAAGCTTTGGATTGGCTACTTCTAAAAAATTAAATACACCAATTATCCCCGAATTGGAAGAATATTCAGGTTGGGGTAATTATACTGAATTGTCCATTCGTGAGTTACAAACTCTATTGCACAATTCATCCTTTAATGTATCCAGTTTGGATCCGAAGGGTTGGCTGATGTGGCATAGAAGTGCTGATTCTTGCCAACGATGTTTTCTGGGTTTGGCTGAAGGGTTCACACAAGTCAGATCTGATCCCCGTTTTGAAACTGATTATACTGTCACTACTTACTCTGTGGGGAAACTGTGTCAGAATTGGTTACAACATTCCACGTTAGCTGCAGTTAAACTACATCTGTCTCAATTGAATGATAATGTGGATTTAAATGATTTTATAAAAGGCCCGGCTAATGGTAGGTCTAAACGGTGGATTTATGCGGTTTACAATGAAATTTGGAAATTTTCACAAATTGAGGCTGCTAAGCGCCTAAGGGCGATTGACCAAGCAAATTTGGAAAAAGTGCT
This sequence comes from Lissotriton vulgaris, assembly GCF_964263255.1. Taxonomy (NCBI): domain Eukaryota; kingdom Metazoa; phylum Chordata; class Amphibia; order Caudata; family Salamandridae; genus Lissotriton; species Lissotriton vulgaris. Next base: position 490,555,424 of record NC_141695.1, on the reverse strand, counting down.
TGCAGTTGTCGATAACAGTATTAACATGCTTTCTTCCCGCATTTACACGTTGAACAATATTGTCTCTTCTGTAGTTGACATTGTGAATGATGAGGTGTCTGTATTGTACCATGGTCAAAATCAATTGCGTTCAGTAATGCAGTTTGCATGGACACTACAGACTCTTAAGGCGGGTCGCGTGCCCTGGAGTTACATGAACGTGTCCTCCCTATTTGCCCCATTTAATTTGACTGACAAGCAGCGCATGCTTTCCATGCGAGATGCATCATTTTCTATGTTACATATTGAAAAGTTATATGGCCGGGATGCCTGTCACCCCCTCCCAACACAATCCCCAAGGATGGGAAGACGGACGCAGTTCTGAACTTTTGGAAGGCGGGAGGGAGTCACCCTCCCGGCCATATTTATTAAAATATGAAACAAAATTAAAACATTAAATAAAAGTTTCATATCATGTACAATTTTCATTTATTACATTTCGATGAAGACATGTTCATTGGCTAACCTTAACAAATCTCTAATACAAAGGTTTCCTGGCCGAGTCTAACATCCTGCAAATGCATACATTCTAAATTAAAATTGTACATCCTAGCATTAAGGGCCAACGGCAAGGTCGCAACCGGTGTCAGATCCCTACTACCAAAACTCTCGCCCTCACGGTGTGAGTGGCGGCCGCGCAGAGGACTGTACCCTCCGTGCCAACTCTAATTTCCCATGTCTTGTTGGGGGCCCCCATTTCCGCTCGCAGCCATCTTAAAGGTTGTCCGAGCACCCGTGTGAGGTATCTGTAGGAAGGACAGCGTGGACTCCCCCACCACCCCACACTCTCTATCACATCCGCCGTCGCGGATATCCGGGCCCCGGGAAATTCGTAGGAGGGGCATATAACCGCCTCCTCTCCTGGAAGGGGCCTATGGCCGTCTCCCCTAAGGCGACCCATCCTTAGTGGGTGCCGCCTCCCAGTGGGAGGGGCCAATGGCCGCCTCCCCCCGGGCGCTCCCATCCATAGTGGGTGGCGCCCCCCTCTAGGGACCTTGAAATTACTGCTCACCGATCATGACCTTACCGCCCGACCAAAAAATAAATACAACATTAGTTTACCTACTAAGGGAGAAAATATCATCCTGTCTACTTGTATCAATTGTTTACTCCTAAAGAAAAACAGTACCTACAGACAGAAGTCACATCATTAAACTAGACATCCATTTTCTTCTATACGGAGGGAAAGAAGATGTTATCAGAGCAAAACTTTATTGCAAAACTAACATTGCCATAAGGGGCTGGTGGGTGGGTCAAAATTGCTCCTTGTTCCGTCGAGGGCTCACGTGCAACGAGTGGGTGCAGCTTCCAAGCACAGGAACAAGAGGACGCTTCTTCGGATACCCGCTCTCTTTATTCCTCTTCAGGGAGGGCGTATACCCTCCGCCGGTATGCCTACTGGGCGTGGCCATCGGTGTAGGTGTCTAGGACAACCCCTCTTGGGCGGGAAAAGGCGCGCCCCGGCTACGCCGCTTCGGACATACCAGCCGAGACACGCCCCCCGCCCAAAATGGTTTCCCGGGAGGATTGGGGCACCCAACCATACGTTCGGGGGGACCGAGTGGTCGCCCCTTTCCATATGGCCGGGATGCCTGTCACCCCCTCCCAACACAATCCCCAAGGATGGGAAGACGGACGCAGTTCTGAACTTTTGGAAGGTGGGAGGGAGTCACCCTCCCGGCCGTATTTATTAAAATATGAAACAAAATTAAAACATTAAATAAAAGTTTCATATCATGTACAATTTTCATTTATTACATTTCGATGAAGACATGTTCATTGGCTAACCTTAACAAATCTCTAATACAAAGGTTTCCTAGCCGAGTCTAACATCCTGCAAATGCATACATTCTAAATTAAAATTGTACATCCTAGCATTAAGGGCCAACGGCAAGGTCGCAACCGGTGTCAGATCCCTACTACCAAAACTCTCGCCCTCACGGTGTGAGTGGGGGCCGCGCAGAGGACTGTACCCTCCGTGCCAACTCTAATTTCCCTTGTCTTGTTGGGGGCCCCCATTTCCGCTCGACGCCATCTTAAAGGTCGTCCGAGCACCCGTGTGAGGTATCTGTAGGAAGGACAGCGTGGACTCCCCCCCCACCCCACACTCTCTATCACATCCGCCGTCGCGGATATCCGGGCCCCGGGAAATTCGTAGGAGGGGCATATAGCCGCCTCCTCCCTTGGAAGGGGCCTATGGCCGTCTCCCCTTAGGCGACCCATCCTTAGTGGGTGCCGCCTCCCAGTGGGAGGGGCCAATGGCCGCCTCCCCCCAGGCGCTCCCATCCATAGTGGGTGGCGCCCCCCTCTAGGGACCTTGAAATTACTGCTCACCGATCATGACCTTACCGCCACAGGCCGGATAGTTGACCGGCTATCCGGCCCCCCCACAAACTCCTCCTAAAGGTCATGCTTCCTCAAACCCCTTAGCCATGCTATGAAGTCTCCTATGAGTAAGACATTCCCCTCCTTGGACAGGTGAACCCCATCATTCAGATACATGTGATCACCCCGAATACACCCATGCGGAATGCTATGCAACTGCGCAGATCGAAACAATCTACCAATTTTGTTGTTAACCTTCTTCACCGAATGGTTCAGTGCTGACACTGAAAGGCCCCCCCGCCAAACCCTTCTGGGAATCATGTGGGACTAGGCAATCATGCACCCCGGGATTCTTTTTGCCAACCAGCTAACGGCAGACAAAACTCGCTCGAGTAATACTCGCCTACCCAGTGTCACCATGTCATTGCCCCCAGGTGTACTATGATTACAGATGGCGGTGACCTCTGCCGCCCTAAGAGACCCTCAACAAAAGATTCGAACTGGTCAATACAGAGCCCGCCCCTTCCGTGGAAGGCCACTCTGTACCCGTATTCCCCAGCTGCGTGAGTCACGTCACCTGCTTTGAATACGTCCCCGGCCCGCCTCACGTATGAATGGCCCACGACCCAAACCACTCTCTCCTCAGCAGGTGATCCGTGACCGCTGGTCCCCTGGTACTGGGTCGACTGCAAATTCCGCCCCGCATGATATGCTCGCGAAACTGTAAATCAAACAGAAGACACGAAGCGTGAGTGCATGTAACTTGACTTCTCAACATGTGCAATCGCACATACCTTTTAAAACAATTCGAGGACCATCGTCCTAACTGTTTCACCTCTTCCGCACTCTGACCCCTGGCTGTAGCCTCAGTAGCAGCCCCTATCCTAAAGGAGCGGGTCCCAAAATCGCACGGGTCCATGCCCGTCGCTGCGATTGTCAGTGCTAGCACCCTCTGGAACTGAAACCTCGTCAGTGGGGTGGCATCGATGTGCCTCAGCAAACTCCCCCCCCATGTATCCGCCCTCAGTGCCAAGTATTCCTCAATGCACCTTATCGGGCACGTGGGAGACCCTCGCATGCGCTGGACAACAACGCTGCTTCCCATCGCTCCCTGGTCAGTTTTGGACCTAGCTATCGTGATCACCATTGAATCACCCCTAATTAGGATGTGATCCCTGCACAAGCCTCCCTCCACATCTTTCTTATTCCTTGCAACCAGTTCGCTCACCTGCATAGCCCCATGGAACGCTAATGCGAAAGCTGCCCGGAACAGAACTGCTTCAAATTGGGAGGAGCATGTCGTCACTAGTTTTGCCATTAGTAGGGACAACCTTTCCAAGCCAATCGGGCGTCTCTCGTCATGCCTGCGGCCCTCGAGGCGCTGCCAGCCGCGAAGGGCTTTTTTAGCCAAAAAGGAACCTGTTGGGTCTTTGATGCCATGTACCTGCGCCATGAATGAGATGGCCGCCCTGTGTCTATTGGCCGTTGCCGCTGATCGGCCTTCTCTGTGCAGTGCTACCACGAACCCCAGGAAGGACTCCTCCTGCCCCCAGCTCTGACTCCCTGTGGGACCCAAAAATGTACAATAGGAACGAAACGCTCTTCGGGGAACGGTGCCGCCACTAAGTCCGCTGTAGGTAGATAACCCCTGAACGCCTGCATATGTGAACGAGAGAGTGCATCAGCCGCATGATTCAGTACACCCGGCACATGTTTCGCCCTGAACTGTACATTTAGTCTCATGCAAAGTAGCACAATTTCCTTCAGCAATCTCAAAATCAATTTGCAGCGTGCTGCCTGATTGTTAATGCATTCTACAACAGTCATATTATCAGACCAAAATACAACTGAGCGGTCTCGGAACTCGTCCGGCCATGCCCTCAGAGCGACAAAAATTGGGAATAGTTCAAGGAACCCTATGTTACCTGTAAGACCGCTGGCGTGCCACCACGTCGGCCATGCTTGCGCCCACCATCGATTACCGAAGATGGCGCCAAATCCCACGCTCCCCACCGAGTCGGTCCACAAACCCAGCTCGTTCGAAGACGCTGGCGGATTGTTCCACACTATTCGACCGTTGAAGTCCGCCAAGAATGCCAACCAAATGCGCATGTCCTGGCGAACCTCTGCAGACAGTCTCGTGCGGTGATGTCCTTCTTTGAGACCAACCATAGCTTGTGCAATAGAGCGTGAAAAGGGGCGAGCCATTGGCATCACCCTCAAGGCAAAGTTAAGCTGACCCACAACTTGCTGTAACTGGTGCAGGGTCACTCTCATCCTACCAAGGCAAACCTCCAAGGAAGCCCTAAATTTCGATACCTTACCCACTGGCAGGCGGAAACACCCCTCCACAGAATCGAGCTCAATTCCCAGAAACTCCAGTGAAGTAGATGGTCCCACCGTCTTACCTGGTGCCAATGGTACCCCAAACTCCTCCATGAGGCTGCAAAAATGCTGTAGCGCCTGCGCACATTTCGTGTCGCCGGCAGCTCCCAAGAACAGAAAGTCATCTAGGTAATGCATAACATGCCTATGCCCTGTGGCCTCGGTGAATGCCCACTCTAAAAAACAGCTGAATTTTTCAAAATAAGCACAAGAGATGGAGCAACCCATCGGCATGCATTTATCCATGTAGTAACGTCCTTGGAACGCAAAACCTAGCAGACGCTGATCCCGTGGGTGTACCGGGAGCAACCGGAACGCCGACTCGATATCTGATTTCGCCATCAGCGCCCCGGGGCCCAGGCGATTCAACATGGTGACGGCATCATCGAAGGATGCGTACCGCACCGAACAGACTCCTGGGTAAATCGCATCGTTTACTGAGAAACCCCTTGGAGCCGACAGATTATGGATCAGCCTAAATTCGCCCGGGTCTTTTTTGGGGACCACCCCTAATGGGGAACAGATGAAATTCGCTACTGGCGGGTGCTGAAAAGGGCCAGCGACTCGGCCTAGGGTCACCTCTTTAGCGATTTTTCTCTCCACCACACCTGGATTATGCTGTGCCGAAAGCTGGTTTTTACAAAAAGGTTCCCCACGAAAATCCCCCGCCGGGATGTGGAAGCCATATAAGAATCCCTTCCTCAGCACCCCAGCGGAGACATAATCAGGGTATTAGTTTAACCAGGGAGTCATAGCCATGAGATCAACGGGGTAGGCAATTGTACACAACGATCCCCCTCAGTCTTGTTTGGACCCTCCTCTACCCCCCGACCCGCTATTTTTTGACCTGCATGAACTCTCCGGGTGAGAGGAATTCCCACAACCCGCACACGCATGTTTGAACTTACATGCCCCCTGCGGTCTGGTACAGTTGTCTCTATTGAAGCCCCAACAGACCCCCCGCTTTCCACCATTCCCGCCGGTTCTCGGCTGGTGCTCGCCACCGGCGCCTGCCCGAAAGGGCACCGCGGGCTGCTGGCGGGAAAACCCCGACCCATTCCCACCTGGCGAGGACGTCCTCGCCGCGCCAGGCAGGAGCTGCTTCTGCCAAGAAATCGAGTCAAGGCAATCCCATGTCAGAGAGGAATCATACTCTTTCGCTTTACGGAATTTCATGTCGTAACCCATCCATTCATTCCCCTCATATGTTTCATAAAAATCCATTATACGTGCCTGATAACAAGACAGTTCGGGCAATACCTCGGGCTTACGTTCGCCAATAATCGCAGTAAACATTGCAAAGGCCTTGGCCCAATTTGCTATCGTCTCCTCCACCCTGAATCCCGCCATTTTGGCTCGCCAGACACTCGGGTGCCACAAATCTTTCTGTGTCTTAGCATACTCCATCTCGCGATGGTCAGTCAACAACGAAAACATATTAACATACTTGTCTGCCCATATCAATTCTTTCGTGGCCAACTGGATATGTTGAACCACTCTCTCCCGTCTTGAGGGCAATGAGCCCTCCCCGGCCACTGGCAAAGCGAGCTTACCCGGTTCGGTCGTTGTTCCCGCCGCTTTCTCGAGGCCAGCTGCCGGTCCTTCCGGGGTCACCTGTGGGGAGACAAGAGGGAGATTCGCCTTCGCGGCATCTCGCGACTGCTGCAACTGCTGGATTAGTAACTTGGCCTCTTCGGCCGTGTCTCCGGGCGCCGTAGCACCCCCTGCCTTTTTGTTAAGCCATGCGTCCAACTGGGTGGCCAATTCGGGAGGCATATCCTCGTCGTTGGCGGGCGTAATCACAACTGGAATCGGTTGATCCGCGTCTGGGGTTGGTACCGGGCCATCGGCTGGTATGGCAGGGAGAACTGGAGGTACCTCAGGGACCGGAACCTCCCCTGCCCCCGCCCTCCTTTTGACCCGCTTTCCTCTACCCTCGGGGACGACTCCCGGCAATGCCGGGCCTATTACCTTTTTCGGGTTACCCGGCTTGTTCATTGCGGCCAGTTGTTTCTTCATGCCCGCCATATCCCGACCAAGCGCTGGGACTTGTCCGATGCTTCGTTCCATTCTCGCCATTCTGTTCACCAACATGCGAAGTACTTTGTCTGTCTCAGAACCCATTCCTGCCTTCTTGCCAGACATCGTTTCGATTATCCGCTCCGAGTCGATCAACACGGTCCTGGATCCTTCGCCTCGAAGTCACTGAAAGAGAAAAACAAGAATTACAAGTTCTCAAAATTGCTCCTTGTTCCGTCGAGGGCTCACGTGCAACGAGTGGGTGCAGCTTCCAAGCACAGGAATAAGAGGACGCTTCTTCGGATTCCCGCTCTCTTCATTCCTCTTCAGGGAGGGCGTGTACCCTCCGCCGGTACGCCTACTGGGCGTGACCATCGGTGTAGGTGTCTAGGACAACCCCTCTTGGGCGGGAAAAGGCGCGCCCCGGCTACGCCGCTTCGGGCATACCAGCCGAGACACGCCCCCGCCCAAAATGCTTTCCCGGGAGGATCGGGGCACCCAACCATACGTTCGGGGGGACCGAGTGGTCGCCCCTTTCCAGAATCTTTGCCCTTTTCTGTAGCTGAGGCAGCTGCTGCAACATGGCTTATCCATGGAGTTATTACGTTACCATTTGCTTTGTACAAATTTACTAATTGTATGCAGTATATTGCAATAGGGCGATATGATCCTCTAGGCAGTGCTTTCCTCCATGAGGCATGGTCCTTACCATACACGTACAGATGTCTAAAGGATGGAAAGGAAGTGAATCTGAATGGTGAAGAATGCACAAAGTCGCCTGACCGTTCACTGATATGCAGACACATCCAGTTGCATGGTTCTTGTAATCAGGACCGGCCTAATTTAGCCTGTGTTTTAAAAGGCACGCCAGTTCCAGCAATAGTTCCCACATTTACATTATTGACAAACGGTAGTTATTTACTTTTGAATAACGAGGAGTGTTGTGGGTTAATGGTCGGTATCGCTTATGTGGTTACTGTATCAGAACGTGTGGTGTGTTGCAAGAACGTGCTATATCCACCCACGCATGGGAATTCAGATGTTTCCATCTGGCCGCGCATCCCAACCTTGAAAGCGGAGTTCAATGGTATGAGCAGAATAAGGGCTCTTTTGTCTCAAAAGGAAGTGGCCCTGAGCTCGGCCCGTGAAACTTATGTCCTTCACATAGCTAACACACGCACAGAGGTGCAGGCACTTTTAAATACTGACTTGCCGTTTCATTTCTGCGAATTAGTTCATCAAATCTTTAATGCCTCCTCCACGTCTGGCTTAGCTCATTTTTTAAAATTGGTTAGCAGTGGTCTCGTGACTACATTTCAAAAGATTTTTGGTGTTATCCCCGCTTTCTTCCATTCTATATTTTCAAGTCTGTTTGGCGGATTCCCTGTTTTGCTGGCTTTGGCTGCAGGCATTTTGATATTATTCTGCTTCCTAAAACATAGATGCCCATCCTGCGCAAGAAGCCGCTCAGTTCCTTCTGACACTGTTTCGCAACCGGATGCTTGATTACTATGGCACCCTGCTGCTTGCGACTTTAAGCACAGCATTTGGATTATCGTTTCGATTTTCCTATTTCACATGTGTCCAGCCTGTGTTTCATTGCCTGAGCTGCGATTTTGACTGGGCCATTGATTTGTGTCTCTGCTTGCCTTTATCTCCTGAAGTCGATTTTAATCACCTCATGGGCCCCGTAGTTGCTCACGAGTTGGTTTGTTCTGGCGAAAGGATTATGGCCTTGGTAGCGATGCATGGACTAATGGGTCAGTGGGACATACCCGCAGCGGCGCATGAGTTTCTGGCACATAGCGTTCTTGAGAACCCACCGAGTTGTCCTCTGATGTTGCTAGAGGGTCCGGTGCTGGAGTAGCACGTTTGTTCTTTCCCATTACTTAATTGGATGGCTGAACTGTTTTCGGATGATGACAGTGATTTCATGTTGGAAGCTGTTGCTACCTATTTTGCATATTCTATCCACCCATGAATTACTTTGGAGACTTTCATTATAATGGCACGTGACTTTTTAGTAATTCTGAATGGTGCCTTTTTCTTACGGACATTCAACTTTATATGTTCTAGGCCTATGATTTTATATTTGGCCTCAAGTTCAAGACTTTTATTACATTTTGTTTGGCCACTATAGGCATTCATACATATTGTTATATAATTATTTTTTACATACATTTACCTTGGCTCAATATTGTTGAACTCTGCTTTCATTTTATGCCTTTATTATATTATTGGCTTGTTTTTTTTTGACCGTCCTCGGATCATTGGGGGGGTGTCATATAGTTACTGCTTTTTCTATATACTGTGTTAAGTTAGCATGAGTTTATTAAATGTTTAAACATCATATTTTCCTTCGGCTTCAGTTTGCACACGACACATAATTGTTATTGTAGCTTTCAACCTAGACGAAAGATGTGATTTATTTGAGAATAATATGTTATTGCTCTGATATCAGTTGTGCTTGGTACACTTGGTACACTGTCTGCACACTGAGAGCTGAACCCTCTAAGAATAACCTAACACAAGGTTGCAGGGAGGCCTGATCCTCGCACCACATTAGACATAACACAAATAAAGTTGCTGCCAACATTGGGCTCTAAGTGGGTTTAAGATAGAGTTACTGAGAATGCACAAACACACTTGATGGTGCTTCGCATGCAGAGAGCTGGTAGCTGATGATGTGATCTTCTCCTACTGACATTTAGAGGTATGGGCCCGCCCTGCTAAAACCCAAATGAGACCTTCTTAGATATAATATAGTATGCTAAATAGGGTGCGCGAAATATAGGTGATACAGATTTCTATTGATTCTTGCATTGTACTATGCTATCACCGTTTGCTTACTATGGATTAGTGACTATGCTGATAACTCTGATCTTTATAATATGTATTCTGGTATTATATAAGATACTGCGTTTGAGAACCTCGCATTGAATAATAAACATTTCAAAATTGCACGTTCTGGTTTGAAATGATTATAAAGCGAAAGAGTGTTCATGTGTTCCACGATACCTGAGGTAACCTAAGTTCATGTTCTGGTTTGTCTAAATCATTGGTAGTTTGTTATGACCAATGAGAGACTGTAGCTAGCTCGGTAAGGGGATTTTGGATACTGAGGTGAGTTTTGGGTCACCCTAATTCACTGAGGTTCCTGATCTTTATGCACAGTTCTGTAAGAGAACGGAATCCCTGCGACACTATATCTCTTCTATCCTAGGTAACCAGCAAATGTTAAGCTTGTTGAATCTGTATGACATAGTGTGACTGAATGACTTCTACTAAATCTGAATATAAAATATGCTTTGTGTTTCTGACCATTAAAAATGAGGCTTAGATAAATGGTTTAAATGAACAAATACATAATTTTCTTGTCATTTTTGGTGTGAACCTTTCTGATGTAATTTTTATTATTAGTAATATCTGAGGAGAGGTCTAGTGCAGCGGCCAGGGCAGCTGACTCTGGCGCATGGGGCTCACGCTTTGATCCCCGGCTCTGGCGGCTGCTGAGCCCAGCATCATGTGACTCTGGGCAGTAGCTCGCTTAATCTTCCCGATGACTCCCAAGGCCTTGAGACCCTTAGGGGTAATTTGTTCATGCTTTACAAATACAGGGTTATTATTATTAGGTAATGGTTATATGTTGTTAGCACGAATCTGGCATTTTTTTTATTCCAGGTCCTCATAAGGATATGCCTCACTATCTCTAAATATCCAAGTCCATGTTAGCTCACATAAAAGATCCATTGGAGGACCAATGGCAGTTTTGTGTAATGTTATGGGGCCAGAGAGGAAATAGTTGGCAGAGGAATTATATGTGACATGAGTATAAAGAGAAATATTTGCACAGCTTTCCACTGCATCAGTTTTCTGGTAGCTTGTCGGATGGATAGTTTAACTAATTAAATTAGGATATGAAGAGACATGAATAATGTGTGTTGGGTTTATATAGTATTGTAAGAGAATAGTAGGGTTTTGACAGGTGATGAAGTTTTGACATTTACAAAAAGATTAAAATGGACTTGTGATTACAGAAAATAGTCATTTGTGAAAATTGCATGTCTATGCTGTATTGAATTAGATCCATCGAGGCCTAAGATCCTGGGCTAAGCCTACAGGCTGTCTTAGTGTGGCATACACCAAGTGTGCTTGTCTAATGTTTTTTGAGTACTGTGAATGAGACATCGTTGCTGGTACTGAGAAAGGGAACTTGATGCATGACAAGTTGGAATTGTTGAGATTTCTTCAGGAAACGCAACAAGAGAGATTTTAAGAATTTTTACTTAATGAGAGTGAAATTGCCCTGATTGAGATTTTCTCTGGAAGTGAATGAAATTTCTTGAATGAGTGGGTATCTATAATTCTTTTAGTTGAGCAGACACATTTGCTTAATGTTGTTTTGTTTTGTGAAGTTTGTTTTAAAAGAATTAAAGAAAAGACGACAAACAGAATGTGAAGGGAGGGTTAGTCGCAGTGAGGATTTAGAGTGATGTTATAAAGTGCTGTGCTGGTAATAGTTGTTGGTGTGAAGCCGTGCTGGTATTGGTGGACAAGAACAAATAGTGATTGGAGGTAGAAACAATAATTCAGAAGATAATTTTACATTTTAAACAACAGATTGAGTTAGAGGAAATAGATCATGAACTTTTTCAAGTTGTTAAAGGCATTAATATGTAAAGATGAGCCTATACCAACAAGGGAAGGACTTCTTGTGGCTCCGGATGGTACACCTGCTTTGCAGATGTCATTAGAGAGAGGATATCACACTTGTACTAGGTTTGGGAACTGGGAAAAATTTGAGATGACAGATGATTGATTTGAAACCTAGTCCTAGGCCCATACAATAAGAAGCCCTTGAAGAGTATGAGCACGAAGCACATCAGAGAGAAAAAGAGAAATGGCAGGGAAGATATAGAAATACAATAAATTGATATGAACAGGCAAAATGGGTGTCCCAAAAAAGGATATGGAGACAAGATGTTGCTTTGGGAGCCCGAATGTATCCAGTAATGGTAGCTGATAAGAAGGCAAGAAAAAATATAAAGATAAAAAGAAACATACTGAAGAGCCTTAGGTTCAAATACTTTCCGTAACAGAAAAGGGAGCAGAGTCAAGTCAAGTCAAATGATTTATATAGCGCACTACATACCCAGAGGGTCTCAAGGCGCTTGAAGAAGGGTGGGGGAATTACTTGTCGAATATCCAAGTTTTAAGTTGCTTTCTGAATGCTAGGTGGTTCTGAGTGAGGCGAATGTGAGTGGGAAGTGAGTTCCAAGTTTTAGCTGCCAGGTAGGAGAAGGATCTACCTCCCATGGTGGTTTTGTTGATGCGAGGTACAGTAGCAAGGGCTTGGTTGGAGGATCGTAGCTGGCGGGGGGGTGGTGTAGAAGGAGAGTCGTGTGTTAAGGCAATCGGGTCCAAGTTCGTAGAGTGCTTTGTGAGCGTGGGTTAGGAGGCGGAAAGTAATCCTTTTATTGACGGGGAGCCAGTGGAGGTTTTTCAGGTGACCAGAGATGTGGTCTTTACGCGGGATGTCTAGTATGAGTCTGGCTGAAGCGTTCTGAATGCGTTGGAGTTTTTTCTGGAGTTTTGCGGTGGTACCGGCGTATAGGGTGTTTCCGTAGTTCAGGCGGCTCGTGACCAGAGCATGGGTGACAGTTTTTCTAGTTTCGGTGGGGATCCAGCGAAATGTTTTTTTGAGCATACGAAGAATATTGAAGCAGGATGATGAAACGGCGTTGACTTGTCTGTACATGGAGAGTGAAGAATCCAGGATGACGCCCAGGTTCCGTGCGTGGTCCGTCGGGATGGGTGCTTTTCCAAGGGCCTCTGGCCACCAAGAGTCATCCCAGGCGGAGGGGGAGGTACCTAGGATAAGGACTTCTGTTTTGTCTGAGTTCAGTTTTAGTCAGCTGTGCTTCATCCACTCGGCTACTTCTTTCATTCCTTCATGTAGGTTGGTTTTGGCCGTGTTCGGGTCTTTGGTGAGTGATAGGATCAGTTGAGTGTCATCAGCGTATGAGATGATGTTGAGGTTGTGTTGGCGTGCGATGACCGCGAGGGGGCTCATGTATACGTTGAAGAGGGTGGGGCTGAGTGAAGATCCTTGTGGCACGCCGCAGATGACTTCAGTGGCTTCAGACTTGAATGGTGGGAGGCGGACTCTTTGGGTTCTTCCGGTGAGGAACGAGGTGATCCAATCCAGTGCTTTTCCTTGGATTCCGATGTTTCTGAGGCGCTGTAATAGGGTGCTATGACAGACTGTGTCGAAGGCTGCGGAGAGGTCGAGGAGGATGAGGGCGACTGTGTCTCCATTGTCCAGTAGAGTTCGAATGTCGTCTGTGGCTGCAATGAGGGCGGTCTCAGTGCTGTGTTTGGCTCAGAAGCCGGACTGTGAGGAGTCGAGGGATTTGTTGGTTTCGAGGAATGCGGCGAGCTGGTTGTTGACAGCTTTCTCGATGACTTTGGCCGGGAATGGAAGGAGCGAAATGGGGCGGTAGTTTTTGAGTTCGGTGGGGTCAGCTGTGGGTTTTTTCAGAAGGGCGCTGAGTTCGGCATGTTTCCAGCTTTCCGGGAAGGTGGCGGAGTTGAAGGAGCAGTTGATGACGTCTCGGAGGTATGGTGCTATGATGGAGTCTGCTTTGTTGAAGATGTGGTGAGGGCATGGGTCTGTGGGGGATCCTGAGTGGATGGAGTTCATCAGGCGGATGGTGTCCTCAGTGGAGATTGGGTTCCAGTCATTAAGGATGTTCAAGGGGGGTGAAGGTCCTGCAGAGGGTTGGGTGGGTTGGTCTCCGGGTCGGTTGTCGAAGCTGTTGTGGATGTCTGCGATTTTGTTGTGGAAAAATGAAGCTAGGGAGTTGCAGAGCGCTTGAGAGGGGGTGATGTCGTTGGAGTTGGCTGAGGGGTTGGTAAACTCTTTGACGATGTTGAATAATTCCTTGCTGTTGTGGGCGTTGTTATCTAGTCGGTCTTTGAGTGCGGCTTTCTTGGCAGACCGGATTAGTTGGTGGTGTGTGCGGGTGGCGTTTTTGAAGGCGTCCCTGGTGCTGGTGTTTGGGTCTTTTTTCCAGGCCTTTTCGAGGGAGCGACAGAGTTTCTTAGATTTCTTAAGATCGTCGTTGAACCAGGAGGCGTTCTTGCTGCCTAGCTTGATTTGGCGTTTTTTCAACGGTGCTAGGATGTCGGCGCTGTTGGATAGCCATTGGGTGAGGTTAATGGCTGCTTGGTCAGGGTTTGAGGAGTGGACAGGGGGGTTTTGAAGAAGCGATGAGGAGATCTGGTCGATGGTGATTTTGTTCCAGTTTCTTCGCAGAGTAGGTTGAGGATGGTTGTGAGTTGTGGTCTTATTGTAGCTAAAGTGAACGCAGCTGTGGTCCGTCCAATGTAGAGTTGTGGTGTGACTGAAGGAGACATGTTTGCTGGAAGTGAAGATAGGGTCGAGTATGTGACCTGCGATGTGGGTGGGGGTAGTGACAAGTTGTTTGAGTCCGAGGTTGGCGAGATTATCCAGAAGGGTGGTGGCGTTGCTGTCATTGCTCTTTTCCAGGTGAAAGTTGAGGTCTCCCAGTAGAAGTATTCCTCGGAGGGGAGGGCGTGTGGGGTGATAAAATCAGTGATGTCTTCAGTGAATTGTGCACGGGATCCTGGTGGTTGGTAGAGGAGGGTGCCTCTGAGTGTGGTCTTGGGATCGGTGTGGATCTGGAAGTGAAGGTGTTCTGCGCTGGTAAGGTTGACGTCTGAGCTGGTTGAGATGCGGATGGAGTTCTTATGGACGATAGCGATGCCTCCTCCTGTTTGGTCGGTGCGGTCCTTACGGATGATCTTGTAGTCTTCCGGGATGGCAATGGTGATGTCTGGGGCAGAAGAGGCGTTCATCCATGTTTCTGTTAGGAAGGCGACGTCCGGAGAGATGGTGTCTAGTAGATTCCAAAGGTCGATGGCGTGTCTGTGGACCGAGCGGGTGTTGAGCAGGCTGCATTTTAGGTGGTTGGTGTCAGATCTCTGTTTGGTGTTAGTGGGTGAGGAGTTGGTCTTGGTGCCGTCATACTTGCAGGAGTTGCAGGAGAAGGGTCCATGGGTGTGTCTAGGAGCGGCTTGGACGCAGTTGGGGAGACGGCCAGGGTTTAGGGCTAAGAGGGTGGTGGCGTCGTATGTAATCCGGGTGGGGTAGGTGGTACAAGGGCCAGGGGGTCTGGCGCTGGGCGCGGTCCAGGCGCGGACGGGCGTAGACGGGCTTACCTTTGGCGCACCATCGGCGCGCATGGGGCGCGACCGCTGCGCGTGAATGCTGCGCGCAAGAGCATCTGTCATAAGTGGGAGGGGCGAGGGAGGAGCAGCTGGGAGGCGGGTGCGTGGTGGAGGGGGCGGGCTCTGGGCAACAACAACAACAACAGCAATGGCGGCTGGGGCGGAAGCGCCGACCGGGTCGGGTGAAACCGACCAAATAACTACGCGGGGCAGCCCCACAAATGCCAATGCAGGGAGCAAAAATAAACAGACAATGAAGCAATTAACAACAAACACGGGCACACGATCTCAAGGCAGCTAATGCAGGGGTATAAACAAACAGATAAATAATGCAGCAATTAACAACAAACACGGGCACATGATCTCAAGGCAGCTAATGCAGGGGTATAAACAAACAGATAAATAATGCAGCAATTAACAACAAACACAGGCACACGATCTCAAGGCAGGACAATACAGGTGAAAAATACACAAATAATGCAGCGAATGACAATTTCTGTGGTTAGCAGCGGATCTGCGCAAACGATACCCAGCTTGAGGCAGGAGAGAGCAGGGGCAGGAGGGAGCGACCGTAACTGACGAAGTCAGGACCTTTTAATGTATAGCCCTCTACCTTATAATTAAGAACAGAATGATACAGGGACAAATCCGCTTGCGGGTTTAAGGCCAGAAGCTCCACTGCAGATTTGAATCCTGCTTACAAAAGGATTTTCCTAGATAAAAATCAGACCCATGAGAGTGCAGGATTTTTCAATGTAGTCATGACAAATAATCCTGATGCATTATCAGTTCCTGTAACTATTGGTCCGGTTGTTCCTCTTTATCAAACTGGGCGAGGAGTTTCAATGATCCATGCAATAGCAGTCACAAGTGAAACTGTAGGAGAAATACATACTTTACCTGGATCAAGAGAGATTGTGCGAGATCAGGGAATGATGTGTACACTAGTAAGAGTAGAAACACATGAGAATAGTGTAGAAAGGTGTACTAGAATGAATGCCACCATGTAAGGGGGAATAGAGCCATTAATAAATATTTCAGAGAACGCCCCTGAAACGCCAAGCAGAGGTCAGCAAATTATTACTGTGAGAGTTTGGCAAATGGGTAGTATAAACACAGACTCATGAATATTGTTGAAGCTAGGAGAGATTAGTAGAAACTCACAGAGATAAAAAAAGAATCCCTTGATAGGGCCATCCCCGTAAGAACTTGATGAATACATTAGAGACATAGGCCCTACAGGAAATGCACTGACCAATACAAATTGAAGCACAAATATTGATGTGAGCAAATTAAAAGTGGAATTAGAAGAAATTATATTGGGAACCATTAGTTCAGAGAGACTATCAAAGTTTTGTGCACAGAAATATGGAGTAGATGTAGAAAAATCCAAAGCTTTACAGAAAACTTCCTTCTGGAAAATGACTGCAAATTAAGGAGTTAAGAACAACCCTGAAGCAATGGGAAGGGATAGAAAGATGGGAAGGAAGATGGACTAAAAAGAAAGAAGGTACTACAGTGGTACAGCTTCTTTATCCAATGAGGGAAAAGGAAAAGAATGAGGCAGATGCGTTGGCTTTTACGATGAGAGAAGTCCAATGAGGAGGGTATGTCCATGTCCCCTGTAGTAGACAGGATATATTGTCCTTTACAAATGATTTCTTGAGGTTGAGAGAGAAACCATTTGAGTGGTTAAAGCAAGTGTAAAGATTTGTGAAGGTTTCCATAGTCATGGGATTTGGGTGCATTGTTCGATATTGTGGTTCCTACTGATTTGTGGGTGGAATGTAAGATTGCAGTTGACTGGCCAGAAACAGAATATGCCAGAGATCAAAAACAGGCGCTCCATCAGCAGAGGTGATGGAAAAAAACAATCAGGTCATTACGTTATTGAAAGGAAAGATTTTGCAGAAAGAGACAGATTGGGTAAAAATCGATAGGACTACCAAAGAATGAAAAGAAACAGTATATGCCTATTATGAGAGACTTCTGCAGGCATTCAAACAGTACAGTGGTATCGAAAATGTGTCGGAAAAAGATATGGGACATTTTGTGTATCGATTTGTTTATGGTTTGAGGCCTGAGATTACTGCTATGATTCAGCAGCATTTGATTTGTTGGTAGAGCAAGTCAATAGATGAAATACTGCGTTATGCTAAGTATTGTGGAGATGACATCGAGGTGCAACATAAGAAGTTGAAAGAAAAGCTGATGTTGGCTCAGATGAGGGCCGCTAAGAAAGGATATGTGGGTTTTGATTTGGATTTTATGGCCATGATAAAGGGAAATTGTCAGATTACCACTGGAATGAAGGGTGTAATGTAAATCCTTTGCCAGATTTGATACCTCAAGGAAGGGGATGTGGACAAAGATAGACTGTTTGCAAAAGAATTTCCCTTGTCACATTTGTGGCAAGTTTGGGCTTTGGAAGCGCAAGTGTAGTCCAATTTGGCCAATCAGGTGAATGGACAAGCGATTGTGACAGGTGCAGATGGATTGATACAATCAGAGGTGACCAGTGATATGTTAAATCAGTCAACCTTAAATGTAAGGGGTCAGAATCAAAATATGACTCAAGTTCTTTTGCAAAATATGAATGGACAGGTACAGAAATACAATGTGAATATGGGGTTTCAAACCAATGATCAATTAAATCCATATGTACATGTGGCTTCACAATATTTATCATAGATGGATGACAGTGACTCAGATACTTCCCAATGACGGTGCCTGAAAGGGGAGGAGGAATGCTTACTTGGCACATCCTTGGAGGTAGATCAGAATGGTCCCTATGTGGACGACATGGTAAATGGAACACATATTTTATTCCTTGTAGGTACTGGTGCTATCCGATCCACTGTGAGAACTGTGAAAATTCCCAACCTACCACTCTCGGGAAAAACAATCCAAGTAGTAGGAGTAATGAATCAATTAATTCCAACCACAGTGACAGAACCGGTGCAAGTACAGATTGGAATATTTGAAGACATGCATGAATATGTGGTGTGTGGCACCAGTCCAGAAAATCTGTTAGGATCAGATTTATTGTGCAAAATGGGTTGCTCCATTTATTGTTCACCTGAAGGAATAGAATTTCATACTAAAGATGAGGATGTAGTGCTTAAAATGACAAGACAAAAGACAGAAGTAAAGAGTTTGTATCCTTTACTTACTGAAAATAACTTACCTCCTGTGTTGAGAGCGATCATCCTACCTGAAGAGTGGGGTTTTTTTCAGGAAAATATTTTGGATTGATGAAAGGAGTAGCTCCAATTTGAATCACAGTGAAACCAAATGCAGAATACCCGACAACTCCAGCATATAATCTTAGTCCTGAAACTATTACTGGTATAACCCCATTGATTGACACTCTGATTGAACAAGGAATTTTAAGAATGATTTTGGCCAGTTTATATAATTCACCTATCAAGGGCATATGAAAACCAAATTGAAAATATAGAATAGTGCAGGATTTGAGAAAAATGAATCAGATTGCGATACCCTGTTGTCCAATAGTAGCAAATCCTGCTGTCATTTTATATCAAGTTCTATGTGAAACTGAAAGGTTTTCGGTGATAGACTTGTGTCTATCATTTGTCTCCATTCCCTTGCATCTGGATAGCTAATATTTATTTGCGTTCCGGTTCAGAAACTGTGTCTTGGCATGGTGCTGAGTTCTACAAGGATGCACGGAAAGCCCCTTAATTTTCAATCAGATTTTGAAGAGAAATTTGGAGTCACTTGAAATGCTGAATCACTCTGTATTAGTATAGTACATTGATGATTTATTACTGGCATCTGGAAGTAAAGAAACATGTGTTTCAGGTACTGTGGCCCTACTGAATCACTGGGCAGTGATTGGGCATAAGGTGTTGCCAGCAAAACTGCAGTTTTGCAAGAGAGAAGTTCTCTATTTGGGATATCACATTGAAAAAGGAGTCAGAAAAGTGTCACAAGATCAAATCACTGCTACATTGCAGATGAATCCACCGAGTACAAAAGCGGAAGTTTGAATGTTCTTTGGAATGACTGGCTACTGCAGGCAGTGGATACTGAATTTTGTTTGATAGCTGAGCCACTTCAGAGATTGACACACAAAGATGTGTCAGATCCTGTTCCATGGTATGAGGAATACAAGCGCTCTTTTCTTGAACTTCCGGACAGTCTGTGTCGAGCTCCAGCATTGGGAATGCCCAATTTTAACAAACGATTTACAGTGAGCATGAAGGTTGTGCGCTATCAGTTTTAACACAAATGCATGGAACTGCACGCAAATCTTTAGCATATTTTACAGCTACCTTGGATACTATAGCTGCTGATTTACCTGGGTGTTTGAAAGCTGATTTGTGAGTTTTGAACCGTATGAGAACATTGTGATGGGACATCCGTTGAAAGTGTATATGCCACATTCAGTTGAGATTTTATTAACACAAACTCAAACACAGCATCTCCTGAGTAGTTGGCTAACAAAATATGAGCAGGTGATCTTGGGTGCAGAGATGTGAGAATGTGATTAGATGTACAAGTTTGAATCCAGCTACCTTGATGCAATTACCAGGACATGAAATTGTGATGGAGGAAGCTGATCATGATTGTCTTGATGTGATTGAGATGTGTAACCAATCCATGTCCTGACATACAAGGTACTCTGTTGCCTGAGTCTGATCATGTTCAGTTTGTGGATGGATCATGTTTGAGAGATTCAGGAGGTACCTTATGAGCAGAATTCATGATTTGTACTGTAGTGGATGTGGTTGAAGCATTGTGTTTGAAAGGAGTGCATTCAGCACAAGTGGCTGAATTGATCGAACTTACCAGGGCTTGCAGCTTTACTGACCACATGAGAGTAACCATCTTCACAGATAGTCAATATGGGTTTGGAGTGGTGCATGACTTTAGGTATTTGTGGTCTCAACATGGGTTTATGACCTCTCTGGGTTCAACTGTCCTAAAAAAACTATTGATGGCACTATTGTTGCTAGCTCAGAATGCGTTGGTGAAATGTTCCGCCCACTAAACTAGACATAATTATGTCACCGTTGGCAATCGATATGCTGATGAGACTGCATGGTATTAGGCCCTAAATTCTTACGCATTTAATGGGGAATCTTTGAAGGAACAGTCTGATGATACAGAATGCAGATTGATGTTTTCTGTTGTTGAAACTTGGGTACAAATCAGAGCATTACAAGATATTCAGTACCACAGACAGAAAGAGAAGGGTGAATTAAAACACGATGTAATCACAGGCAAAAAATGTAGTTTGGGTTTACATGGATGGGAGTCCTGTGTTGTCGGATAGCCTACTGTCACTGATGGGAAGAATGTGTCATTGACCTGCACATGTAGGTAGAGATGCTATGCTACGTCTCTTTTGTCAAATTTGGAACAATCCAAGATTTAGAGCCATTGCAGAGAGTCTGTATCAAAGATGTGATATCTGTCAACAACAAAATGAAAGACAGTGCTCAGTACGAGTCACATTGGAAAAGCAGGAGGACCCTTTACTCGCATGCAGCTTGACGTTATTGAGATGAACCCTTGTAATGGATTGAAATATGTCCTTGTGATTGAGTGTTTGTTTTCTCATTGAGTTGAGGCTTACCCCATGAGGCGCAATGACAGATTAACTGTGGCTAAACTGCTTCTTAGAGAATTGATACCTAGATTTAGTTTTCCAGTCTCAGAATTGGATAGAGGCACTCACTTTAAAAATGAAGTGATACGGATGCTTTGTGCTGCATTACAAATTGAGCAAAGGCTAATCTGTGCTTACTGACTGGAGGCTTCCGGTGTGATTCAACAGGTGAATGGAACGAGTACGTCGTCCCGCTTGCGTGGAGGGAGGAAAGGTAACTTCCTGTCTGAGGGAGGTCAGCGCTCTAGCACTCGCTCTCCCCCTCCATAAAGCCGGATGCCTTGCCCGACTCGCAGCGGACGTGTACCGGCAAGGCAGAAGCTCTGTTCTTTTTGTTCTTATCAGCAAACGCAGCCTTATTTTTTAATTGACTAGCACCGGATTTTTAAATATTTTAAAATTGATTTTACTTGTATACATATTGACTGTCACTCTATAGCAATAACCTGTGCTGTGTTTTTTTTTTGCTGCTCTCCTCTTGGTCCCCCCTCCCGGGTCCATCACGGGTTTCGTCCCGCTTGCGTGGAGGGAGGAAAGGTGACTACCGGTCTGAGGGAGGTTAGCGCTCTAGCACTCGCACCCCCCCTCCATAAAACTGGATGCCCTGCTGCGCCAGTCACATGCCGAAGACGCGTCAAAGGCAAGCCCGACTGCGCCCATCCGCGACGGTCTGGAACCAGGGGCCGCAAACCCTGCCTGTTCTTTGGTCGGAGCCATATCATATTGTCCCCTACTTCTACACGCACTTCGTACTGATATCATCAAAGCCTGCCGGCACTCCATGAATGCGCTGATGGAAATGTGCAATGTCCCCACTATGACTTTGCTTTCTCGTCCCCCACTAAAGTCTCCGAATGCTCCAATATCCCTCCCACTCTAAAGATGTTCACACTTAATTGTAGATCTTTCTCTAAATACTCCAAGGAACTTGCGATGCTATTGGAAGATTTAAAACCTAACGCCCTCTTTTTGACAGGAAAAAATATTTACAACACACTACCATTACAACAAAACTTTTACAACGCAAGATCCATTACATTGCATGGCATTACAATGCAACCATTACAACGCATGACACTACAACGCATACTACTACAACGCATGTCATTACAATGCAGTCATTACAACGTATACCATTACAACACATACCATCACAACGCATAGTACCCTTACACTATCCAACACTTACCCTACTGTTGCACCCCCTGGAGTTACATTAGTAATTTTAACCCTACACTATCTAACACTTACCCTACTGTTGCACCCCCTGGAGTTAGAATAGTAATTTTTACCCCTACACTATCCAACACTTACCCTACTGCTGCACCCCCCTGGAGTTAGAATAGTACATTTTACCCCTACAGTATCCAATACTTACCATACATTCAATGTAATGGTATGCGTTGTAATGGTATGCATTGTAAAGGTAGTATGCGTTGTAATGGAATGCGTTGTAAATGTAGTTTTTAAAAATTCGTTGTAATGGCATGCGTTGTAATGGATGTTGCGTTGTAAAAAATGTGTTGTAAAGGTATGCGTTGTAAAAGTATGCGCTGTAACGTCATACATCCCTTTTTGACAGACACATGGCTTCACCATGAGTCTGATCCCATTCTTGCGCAAACCCGTCCTCCCGACTATTCCATAAGTCGGATCGACCGTAAGACCGGTAGAGGTGGGGATATATCCATTATTTAAAAAAATATTTTTAACCACTGCATCATTGCAGACCCATTACTAGACTGTGAAAGCTTGGCCTCCTAGTTTACAACACCCCAGGCAGCCATAGACAATTCCTTAATGCACTTCCCACTGCTGTTGCCAATTTAGCCCTGGGACCAGCCAATTTCACTCTGCTTGGTGACCTTAATGTACATGTAGATCATTCTTCTGACAACCTGGCTAAAGAACTGATTGAGAATTTTTCAGCAGTCCAGCTCACGGAGAAAGTGTTGAAACCCACTCACAGCAAAGGTCACCTATTGGATCCAGTCTTTAGCAATTGTAGCAAACTTACTGTAGGACTCCCCGTCCCTCTTCCCTGGACTCATCACTTCCTGATCCCTTTAACCTGGGAAATTCCCGGACCCGTTTGCCCCCCCAATATAATTCTGGTCCGAGAGCGGAACTGGTCAAGGCTTCCTGTCGACCAGTGAAACTCGGTTCTGGAAACTACTAGACCTACTCGTGACCTAATCCTTAATCTGGCCAATTCTAATGAGAAATGTAATTCTTGAATCCAAGGTTCCTTGGATATAGTACTCCCTTAGAGACCCTCTCATAGCTCTAACAGGCTGAAAAATGAACTGTGGTTCACTCCAAAATTGAGGGAACTCAAACAACGCTGTAGAAGGCTTGAAAGGAGATGGAGATTGAATTATCCAGATATCTGCAAAATAGAAAATAGGGAATCTATTAGATTCTACAAATCTGAAATGAAAGTTACCCAAGCTGCCTTTTACGAACAGAAGATTAAGTCTGCTGCAAACTCTCCTAAAGTAATCTTTAAAATTGCTAAGACCATTATCAAATTGCCTCAGAAACCTTCTATGCTGGATGATGCTTTCCTTGGGGTCACTGAGAAGTTGCGTCAACACCTGGACCAAGGGGAAACTGCGGCACTCATTTTATCAGATCTGAGTGCCACTTTCGGCACTGTGTCACATAACATCTTGCCTAACTCCCTTAGGTCCCTTAGGGTGGAAGGCTCCGCCCTATCATTGCTTGCTTCATTTCTCTGTGGTCGTACCTTTCAGGTCTTTTCCGCCAAGGCTTCATCCAAGATCTATGTATCAGCACACGGAGTCCCACAGGGGTCTATCCTGAGCCCTTTGCTCTTTAACATTTATGTTAGACCCCTGGCAAACATCGTGGAGGATGCGGGTCTATCTCTTTATTCATATGCTGATGATACGCAGATAATTTTTTCACTATACACCACTAAGGACGTCACAACATCTGCCCTTCAGTGTGGTTTACGGCAAGTGACAGAGTGGATGCGCCTCAACTTTCTGAAGTTGAATGAGGACAAGACCGAGGTTGTCATCCTGGGCAAGCACAAGGACCTATGGGGCCCTCACCACTGGCCTCAGGAAATGGGCCCCCTTCCCCTACCGGTCACTCATGTCCGCAATTTGGGCTTTATTATCGATGAAACCCTCTCCATGAGACAATGAGTTTTGAATGTTGCTGCCATCTGTTTTACG
The DNA here is from genome assembly GCF_964263255.1 of Lissotriton vulgaris. Classification (NCBI taxonomy): domain Eukaryota; kingdom Metazoa; phylum Chordata; class Amphibia; order Caudata; family Salamandridae; genus Lissotriton; species Lissotriton vulgaris. The sequence continues at coordinate 490,531,559 of NC_141695.1, read as the reverse complement.
ATCTTGAGATGGCTCCGCAAGATCATCTGGATGCTCCCTATCTCAACCCAACGAATGGTAGTCCAGGCACTCATCACCTCCGCCTCGACTATGGCAACGTTCTCTACCTTGGCGGGTGTCAGACGGTCTTGAGAAAGCTACAGGTAGTGCAGAATTCTGCAGCATGCCTTTCCCGCCAAGTCCTTAGACAGGCTTCCATCTCGCCTTTCCCCCGCTTCTTCACTGGCTCCGCATTGATCAAAGAATTAAATTCAAAACTCTTTGTTATATTTTTAAAATCAAACAAGGCGTTGCACCATCGTATCTTCAAGAGCTCATCCATCCTTATATTCCATCTCGTCTCCTGTGTTCCACAGCTCAAGGAAACTTTGTGATCCCTAGATTAAAACTTGTAAGAATGTGTGGCCGTTCCTTTTCCTTCCTTGGTCCTAAGATCTGGAACTCCCTTCCTTTTTCTCTGAAGAATGACTCTTCGTATCTCAGCTTCCCAAGAAACCTTAAGACTTGGCTCTTTATGCAGTAAATGCTCTCCTGTTCACTCTCTCTCTAGCGATTTGCTCGGCGCCGGGAAACCCTTTTTGGGTGGCTGCTCGCATTACAAATTAAATTTAATAAACAAAATAATAATAATGATGCTCTTACACACTGTAATAATCTGGCAGAAATTTTTCAACAGAAAATTCAAAATATTTATCTGGCTTTTCCATCTTACCAGACCACCAACTTCATGATTCTTCCTTCTGAGCCGATCGTAGGAACTCAAAGCCTACTAGCACAACTTCCCCTCCTGGAAGCTTCCTCATTGAACTTAATTATGGCGAACATAAAGTCGGGCTCCCCCATAGACTCTGCACCCTCTAGGCCCTTTTCCTGGTTGCATATACTATCCACCCTGCGATTCTTGACCTGGTGCATTCCTCTGTCTCCACAGGTGTAGTGCCATTGGCCTGGAAATGCGCAATGTTTAAAGCCCTTCTTAAAAAACCTAATCTTGGTCAGTCCAATCTGGCTAATTAACGCCCCAGCTCCCTCCTGCCCTGGGTGAGTAAGATTCTGCATAGACACATAAATACTACTCTTCTGGCGTTTCTGGAATCTAATAAACTACTTCACCCCTCCCAGACTGGGTTTCGTCCCCAGCTTGTTACTGAGACCGCCATCCTTGCAGTGACAGAAGAAGCAAGAAGGATCTTAGATCAAGGGGGCACTGCAGCAATTATCCTTCTTGATCTCAGTGCTGCTTTTGACACTGTTAACCATAATACTCTGATCCTCAGACTCAAGAATTTGGGAGTATCCGGATTGGCAGTTGCGTGGCTGCAGTCTTTTCTTAGTGATCATTCCTTTAAGGTCTTTGAGGGAGATGTTGTCTCTAACCAGCTTCCTCTCAGCTGTGGGGTTCCCAAGGGCTCTGCACTGAGCCCCACACTGTTTAATGTATATATGAGACCCTTGGCAGAGATTGTCCATCCATTTGGCATAAAAATGATCACTTATGCAGATGACACGCAGCTCCTGAGGTCATCTAGCACCCTAGGATGCTGCCTAGAGGGGGTTGCCAAATGGATGGAACTCTCATGCCTTAAACTTAACATGGACAAGATGGAGCTTATGCTCCTGGGCAACTCCCCTACCTTCAATCCTGTATCTTTTTGGACAGACTGCCTTGGCCCGGTCCGGGCCCCTAAAGACCAGATTAAGAGTCTTGGTATCTGGCTTGACTGTTCCCTTACTTTTAATGATCAGGCTGCGAAGCTTTCAGCGACCTGCTTTGGCCTACTAAGAATGCTTTGAAAGGTCCTTCCCCTTCTCCCTTTCCACGCTAGAAAGATCATGGTTCAAGCTCTGATCCTTTCCCGCTTGGATTATAGGATGCCTTATCCCTGGGAGCCCCAGAGTACACCATCAACAAGCTCCAAATCGTAGGGAGGAAATAAAAAAGAAATCTGAAAAACAAATGAAAACACCCCCATGAGCTCATAGGGAGGGTGATTATAAAAAAGGAGAGACATACAGTGCAATTACTCTAGATTGGCAACATAAAGGAAAGCTTTGCATACTAAGGTGCAAAACGGAGCATAACTGTAATTTTATTGGTTCCAGTGAATGTGAACATACCTTCCTACTTATGGCAGGATGGGGACTATTTTTGGCAGGATTAGATCCAGTATTTCCGGGAGTGTATTTTGTGTGTTGGAAAAATGCTTAATGCAAATTGTCCAAACATTGATATGGGTGTTGCTACATGGGAATAGTTTTTCCAAAGATTTACCATGTTGATGAACACAATGGAATCAATGAAGGAACACCAGGTCGCTTTAGAAGAGGATTAAGTCCTGCTGAAACTATTGGAGATATTTTGGAGCTATAATACCTTCAGTTGGGGTAGTATTAAATTCGCACAAAATTTTAAAACTTTCAACATAGTAGATGGATTATCAACAGATACTGCAGGTGGATTTTTAGTAATTGGTACAGAAATGATTGCTATTAGGTCTATGGTTTTGCCAAACCCACTTGCTTTAGACATACTCTTAGCAAAAGAAGGTGGAGTCTGTTGTATGCAGAAAGTACAGAAGTGTTTCACTTATATCCTGGACACAAGTAAAGATTTGAAGGGATATATAGGCAATATTGATAATTTAGGAAACAACAAACAGATTTGAAAGCAGATGGTGCGTGGGAGAAAATTGGGAAAGGATTTCCCTCTGTGGGAAATTGGTTTGCAGCACTGAAAAAAAGTTTAGTAGTGAAAATACTAACAATTGCTATTGGCTTACTAATAATAATACTAATGTATTGATTTTGTAAAATTAGAGAAGCTCCAAAGAAACTAGAGGGAGAAAAAGAAATAGAACAGAAATTGAATTAGAAGATAGAAAGAGTGGTTTATAGTATGAAATTAAACATTTGGAACAAATGAGACTGAAACAAATGAAGACAACTACATTCTAATATGACATCAGAATAAGATAAAAGATAAGATAAGATTTGTGATGGCTTTATTCACCATCCATAAGGGAATTGATGGAGAGTAAAAGTTAAACAACGGTTGCCTCTATCAATTCTCAATTCAAAATGGGATTTACGACAATATTTTTTGACAAAAACATGTTAAATGTTTGAAAACGAACGCATTGGATTTTCTACTGCATTGTAAAAGCATGCATAAGAGTTTTGAAATATGAAAATATGAAAGATGTAAATAAGGAAAGCGAAAGTTATTTGCTTATGCAATGTAATCGCGTGTTTAAGAATATAAAAATAGTTAACCTAGAAAATGAGCTGCTGATGAATACTAGATAACGAAACCCTTGAAAATGATTACAATGCTGTTTAAACATGCTTGACAATATGAAGATTCACCATTTTATTTAGTATTGTATGGTACAAATGTGTATATCAAAAGTGACATGTATATTAATCTTTTGATAATAAAAACGTATGAAATATTTTTTTAGTAGTACCCAATATTGATATGTAACTTTTAAGAGAAGAATAATGAGTGAATAATGAGTGAATTATCTAAGAGAAATTAATTATTTATAATGATGTGTGTTTTATAGTCATCATAACGTGATAATGATTTATCAAGTTTTTATGTAGGCCTAAAATGCTTCTTTTCCTCGTTCGAAATGCATAATCTAACTGAAGTAGTCATTTTGGACGCTGTGAGAATTTTTCATGAAGTTTCTTTCTTATGCTTGCAAACAAAAGTCTCTCTCTCGATTCAGCAACACTTTTGACAGAAATGCATTATAGCAATTGCAAACCCAGACAGAGTATCTGGGAACAGACAGTGAACAAAGTGAATTTTCTTACTTCTGAGGAAAGGATGGAATTGTGAAGTTATAAAATTGACAAATTTGCAAAAGGATTAGTTGATGCTTCCGGATTTCTTAGTAACATATAGTTCACACCATGAGTAGCCCACTGTAGGCAACCAATGTAAAGCATATCCTATGATGGAAATGATACTTTATGTGTGTAAACTGAAAATGTTAGAAAGTATATTTTGCCGCAGGAGGAGAAGTCAAGGGCTGCTGGTTGTCATTTCAACTTCCCTGCCTGGAATGCTGTTGGACTGAGCTCTGATTTCCTTTCCAATGCCAAACCCTTTTGAACTGAGCTTTCGGATCTGACTCAAACCTGTTACTGGCTGGTAAAGAGTGGCAGTATAACTCTTCAGCTGAAGTATTTATAGACTCTTTCCTGTGACTCATTACGCTTGAACTCTGCATATTTGGTTTGCATATCCTAAATGCTGAAACTTGACTTTTCCTATGTTCTCTTTCCTTGGTAACCAACAAATGTGTATCTTGTTTAATCGGTATGACATTGTGTAACTAATTGTACTAAATGACTTCTATTGAATCTGATTATAAAATGTGATTTGTGTTCCTGACCATTCAAACTGAGGCTTAGATAAATGGTTTACATGAACAAATATATCGTATTTGAGTAATTTTTGGTGTGAACCATTTTGTTGTAAGCTTTATCATTAGTAATATCTAAGGTAATGATTATATGTTGTTAGCATAAATTTGGCATTTTCCTATTTTAGGTCCTCATAAGGACTTTCTCTAAATATCCAAGTCCCTGTTAGGGCCAATTGCAGTTTTGTGTTGTGTTATGTTATGTTATGTTATGGGCACAGAGAGGAAATAGTTGACAGAGGAATTATATGTAATATGAGTATACAGAGAATGATTTGCTCAGGTTTACACTGCATCACCCCTGAGCTTTATTAACACTACTTATCATTTCCTGGGTAGGGGAGGGACAGCGCATAGGTGGCTATGCAGGGGAGACATACATTACGGAATACATTTTGTAGTATTCAATACAATTGTCTGACTAAAAGTTGTAAGTAAGCAAATTAATAATTGTACTAGATGGTAGCCCACCACAAGTCCTAAAGTCACTAACCTTTTATGTCCAGACAAAGGGTCTAATAATTTAACCCTGAGATCAACTCTTGTAGCTATGCACAGAGCAGACAGGCTTAACTTGAAGAAAATGGGTACAGAATTTAGAAGTACGAAAATAGTAAAAAAGTTAAAAAAACACAACCCGATCAAAATACCACTCAAAATGATAATAAAATGAAGTCAAATTAAATAAACAAAATGATTACAAAATTACAATATTCCAATAAGGTTATCAGGAGATATGACATAAAAATGTAAATATTTTTAGGGCTGTCCACATTGGGAGCCCTAGTCACACACAAAGCAGGTTCACCCAGTTAAAGAGTTCTGACTTAGTCACTGAAATGGAGGTCAATGTCCTAAAGATGTTGCAGACTGTCTCCGCCAAAATCCTCTGGAAGCTGCTGCAAAGCTGCTGGATGAGGTCCTGCTTAAGCTGCTTGGTTTGGTGGGAAAAACTCAGTGAGGGAAAAATTCAAATTTTGTGGCCGTGGAAGTCCTTGCATCAGGCGGATACTTTCCACGCCTTTGCCCAGTCATGACTTGAAAAGATTTCTACCATCAGAGCTTAAAATCCTAAAAAAAACTAGCCTGAAGCTATATCTGACTAAGTTGCATCTTATTCAGCCTTTGGGCCCCTCTGACCCTCCAGCGGTCATGGAAGTCTAAAACCTTTCTAGGTTCCAACTTTTCTGAGTTTGTTAGAGAAGTCCAGCTGGACCAGCCAAGTGTTCTTTATCCTCAGGAACAGCAGTTAGGGGTCAGGACTTACTCCAGCAGAGGCATCAGGCAGGGTCCAGTCCTACTTCTGTTGTAACTGGTCAACTAGTCTTTGCAGAAAAAGGCATCTTGCAGCTTGTAATGTCCTGTAGCCATGCAGGAGGGGAAAAGGCGAACTGAATGACTCTTGGTTTCCCCATTTTTGTCCTGGCTACAACTGGGTAGTAGGTCCAGCCCTTAGGTCTCCATACAGGTATAAAACAGCAGATGCAGTCCCTCTTCTGTGGGTCAAAAAAGGATTCTGAGAGACTGGTGGGTGAAACCCACTTTTGCATAGTATTGTATTCAGTAGGTGGTTCCTTGACATTCAGTCATCAAGGAGGAAAATGTTCTCAAGGGCAACCCTATCGACTTTTTGCAGCAAATCATGTTTGTTATACTGCAAACTGAGCCAATATAGACCATTCCAGGGGGGGAATCCACAAGTAGGCCTATGCAAAATGGATTACACTGGCATATTTTGGAAACATTTCACATAATGAAACTTGCACGTAAATTACCAAGGTTATGCTATTACATCATGTCACTGAACAAGACTACAGTTTGGGGGGAAATTTTAACCTGAAAGGTAGGGAAACAACTTGCCATGAGTGCGAGTGCCATTTTCCCAACAGGAGTTGCAGTTCCTCTAACGTGCGTGGTCAAAAAATATTTCAGGTATATTTTTTACCCAAGCAGACTGTTCGGATAATTTTTCAGTGTCAATCTGAAAATCAGAATAAGAGGGGCATTAATCACAGTGTGAGAGACAGTCTCTGTTTTGGAGTGCCAAACTATGATTTCAAACACAAGCGGAAGTGATTTGAAAGTGAGCGACAGGGAAACCAACTCAAAATGACATTTTCAATTTTACCTGTTGGACAGTGGCGGTTTGTGACATTTAAAAATGGTGAGGTGTAAATGTTGGGCATGATTTTTATTTAACAAGCGATGTGAACAAGTTCTATGGACAAACCTGGGGTCCAGTGGGAGTCCCTATCCTGAGAAAGAAATTAAAGCAAATGAATGCAGTGATAAAGCAAGGTTTATTAAGCAGTGTGAACGTATAGTCTTGAAATATTGAACACAATAAAAACTGCCCCATATCTTCTTGCATTAATTTGTTCAAGAGTTAATGTAATATGTAAATTGTTCTGCATGACAACTTTAGCCCTTTAAAATGTATGCTTGCCCAGTGTCTTGTACTGCATGTAGCATTAATGTTGGAAAAATATGCTCTAACCAGACTTCGAGAAGCACCCACTGATGCTAGCTCTAACCAGTCATATAGAAATATGTGAAGACAGGTCTTTAAGTAAGATAAAGAAAAGTGGGTGCTCTCTATAAAGGAACATTTATGTGATTCCAATAGTGTGCCATCAGACCAGTATTTTTGTTTCTCTCTGAGATGTAATGTTATTCAGATAAATCGCACAGCAACTGACATACGGCTAAAGCCTGTCAGTATGATTGGCTTTGTCACTAGGTGTTAGCTGTTTAAGATAAATAAGTAACAACAATGATTTCTTATAAATAATTAACATTGGAAATGTTTACAATCTGAAATAGTGAGTCTGTGAATTAAATAGCAATGAGGCCTGTGGATGGAGTTTTGGCCTTCAATTATGTGTGCTTTATGTTAGATACCCCCCTCTTTTTCTTGACATAGCTTGTCCACCTGCACTTCTTCAACCTCCTCTCTTTCCTCTTCAGTGTTCTCTTTTCACTGTTCCCCGAATGCCCTTGCTTGCATCTCTGTCACTTCACCGCCCCCAACATGCACTGCAGTCCCTCAAATTTAAGCACTTTAATCTCTCCCACTTTTGTCTTGCAAATATTTTGACATCAGTGTACTCCCTTCACACACATATTCACAGAATTTCAGTTTCAAATGGAATACACAAACATTGTTCTATGTGCTCTGCAGAAAGGCCAACCCACTGATAAGCACTTTGTTTGGCTTTAGCCTTAGCGCCTAAGCGCTCAATCAAAGCCTGCTCATAAACACCTGGCTCAAGCTTCAAAGTATAAACAGAAAAAAATATAGATTAACAACATTATAAAATAGCTAACTCGTGGGGAATGCAAGACTAATTAACGCAAGTAAAATAAAAGAGAGGAACTAAATCACTGAAATGCATTCCCTCGAAGTTTTTAACATTCATAATTTACACGTCAATCCATGTTTTTAGCTTCAGTGTTAACTTAGGGGCATGTACATAGGGCCAGTTTTAATGCCATACGTCAGAGAACTGGCCACTGTAAACACGTTACACAGTAAGCACATATCTCTCGCTTTGGGCCTGACACGGATATTTGGATCCATTTCGCAAGGGAACAAGAACAAACCCTGCTCCTTATATGGATCCATTTCACAAGGGAGCAAATGCCGCAGCTCCACTTCTAAAGGAGAGAGCAATGTGCAGCGAAGGCCTGGGGTGTCACAGTGGGGGAGGTTAGAGTGATGAGGGGTCTCATCACAATAAAGAGAGAACACAGCATTAGCTTGCAAACACTTACCATTACCAAGAACAAGGCACCCGACCAGAAGTGCTTGCATCCACTCTCACGTATGACGAAAGGGGAGGATCTATATCTTTGAATGACAGACGTCTGAAATCACGCAGGGATGAAGTCTCCTACACCCAAAACAGTGATGCTCATTGTATCGCAATGAAGGGCCTTAAAACAGAAAGCCCAGCGTCGTTCTTCACGTTAAGAAAGTTGATTTACTGCATGTCTTCTGTCTCCTGCTTCAGAGCAAGGTAGGGCAGGCAGCCTGAAACAGACAACCCAGACTTAAATACATCAATTTATTTAGAGATACGATCATATCTCTAAATAATCAATGTATTTTATATTTCTTTATGTAAATGTGTCGGACTTTTCAGAGGGGCGCAGCCCCACAGCCCTAATGGAGAAACCGCCCCTGCTTTTGGATACTTTTGAGCACAAAGCACATTTTTTTAAAACAGAAAGACATTGTTATTGACACTGAGAAGGTACTGAACATACATTACAAGAGTACTCCCTCTGCTTTTTTCAGCCCTTAGCCGTTTTGGATTTGCATTCTGGAGGGATATCATCTCTCTCTTCTTGAATGTAAATTGCACTGCATCCATATACTTAGAATCTTCAGTTTTGGTAAAAATTTCAGTTCTGCACTTTGGTAAAGTTTTATTTGTGGGAGGCATGCACTGTTATTTTTGTGTTTTGTATTTTCGTTGGTGGGTGACCCATGTGGGATTACCTTTGGATATTGGAGGTCGGGGCTACATATTTTTTTAATCCATTTTCTTGTGACTTTTGTATGGTTTTATCATTTTCTTATGATGTTGTTTTACTGTTTGGAGCATAGTCTGCCCTACACCAAACACAGAGTATTTGTATGTTTTTTTTCACATTATCACTGCTGCGTTGCTATGGTTTTGAAACAGTTAGGAACTTCTGGATGACCTTGTATAAAATGCATGGCATATGCAATGTAAGTTATTTTTTATTTCCATTTGGCTGGAGAGGATCCTGGAACCCACACCTGTGTGACTATACATCTTCTTTTGTTCCTAGCTACCCCCTTCCCCATGTGCAGGCCCACATTTTTTCAAATAAATGTGTGCATGTGTGGCATGGTTGCTATATTGTGTTTTACTTGCCGGCCTCCACCCTTTGCTTTCATAGAACCTCCATGGGCCCAGTGGGGACACTAGCAATATTTTAATTCATATATTTAATTGTTCCCTGCAACCTCTCCCACTTATTGAAGTCCCATGGACCTTGGAAGGCCAAAAGCAACTATTTAATTAATGTATTCGAATTTTCCTTGCACCTCCTACCTCCCACAGGGGTCCCATGGGTCCTGGAGAATTAACACAACATTTATTTTAACTCATTTATTTGATTTCTACCTTCACCCTGTACTAGCCACAGGGGTCCCATGAACCCTGGAGGGACACAAACTAACCTACTCCTGTGTAATTTCATAAGAATATTGTTTAGTTGATGCCTGGTTTAAGTACACTATTGTTAAGCATGTATGATGATGATGATTTCATTAGTATTGCATTGACTAGATTCTGATTTACCACGTTTTACTTCCTGCTTTTTTAATTTTTGGTTGCATGCAGGTGCACAAGACATCATAATGGGTACTGAGATTGAGAGAAGTTTGCACATTAGCTCACAGTGACACATGAGCCCCCCTCTGCTAAGTTCTTCTTCTTGTGCAAATAACAAATTACTATTGCTACGAAGATGGCCCCAAAGAAAGAGGTTCTTGCCAAGAAAGTGGTCAGTGAGAAGAAGAAGAAATCTTTTGCCACCACTGATATCAGCCCTTCTCTTTTTTCAGGAAATGGGATAGGTCTGCTGTACACTTCTCTGGCCAGGACAAGACTGGGAGGAGGATCATTTCCGCATCACCATCCCCACCACCAAAAGCTAAGCCCATGTCTCTCAGCACTACCGTGACTGGAGTCATGTACAGCAGAGAATCAGAAATTTAATGTCTCAGCAGAAAACCTAATCATCACAGGAAAGTCAAGAAAATGGGCCACAACCAGCAACCAGAAGGAGGAACAGAACATGAGGTTGAACTTCATATAATGTAGTATCACTGTTGGGTATGAAGGCAGAAAGGGATTAATCCTTGAAAACCACCATAATCAAAAATATATATTTTTCTGAAAAGGATTAAAGAGTTGAAATGATTTCATGTGGTGACATTTGCTACAAAAACTTAATATATGGTAATAAATGAAGGAGCTACCAAATAAATGTATGTTGCAATAGATGAATATGGCACATTAAATTAATGCTGCACAATTTACTTGACAATATAATTTGCAACATTATTGGATTCATACTGCCGGGGAAGCATTTTGTTTGGATAAACTTATGGCAGGCCATCGTAAATTCCAATCACCCTGCCTTATCCTTCCTAATTCTTCCTGAATCCCAGCCTGAGTCCAGATTAAGTTCCACAATACACCAGAATTAAGTGAACCACAGTACCCTTGTTTATGGAACTCTGTGAAACCTCTGTGGATTAGTAATCTGTGTGTTTGGTAAATACTTCTCTGAAGAATAGAGGCAGTTGTGCGAATGCTGACAACCCCCGGGAGACTCTGAGCTAGTATTTGTTAGTTCGTGCTGCCCGCCTGCGGTCTGCCATCTGCGGCCTCTGAGCCACCCCCGATCGTTCATATCAGGCTTGTGAACTCTGTGTTTCTTTGAAACATCATGCCTGGAGTGGTGTCCCCCAACGATGCCAACAGGGCGCCTCCCCTTGCCAAGAGTGGAAGCCTCGCCAAGAAGAGCCGTCTCTCCCTAAAGTTCTTCCAAAAGAAGGACACCAAGAGAGCCCTGGATTTCGCGCATTAAATTAATGCTGCACAATTTACTTGACAATATAATCTGCAACATTATTGGATTGATAGTACCGGGGCAGCATTTTATTTGGAAAAACTTATGGCAGGCCATCATAAATTCCGATCACCCTGCCTTATCCTTCCTACTCATTCCTGAATCCCAGCCTGAGTCCAGATTAAGTTCCACAATACACTCTATACCCCAGATAATGCTCTACAAAAACATTTTCCTTGTCCATGTGGCAAGTAACTGTAGAGTAAGGTATGTTATAATACAACATCAGGCCTGGGTTATATCTTAGGTTTTGGCTATGGACTAATTGGGTGTCATGAACTGGTAGGCTTATAAGTTTGCCAGTCCGATGGACCTCCAAACCCACGGTGGCAGTGTGGCAACCACCGCGCGGGCGGTCCGTCTGCCGGATTATGATTTAGGCAGTCGGACCACCATAGGACTGCTGCTACCGCCAGGGATATGCAATCCCTGGCGGTCTTGCAGTGGTCTGAAGTTACAATATGGTGTGGATTCAGCTGCTGCACCGCCAATTATAAGTTTCCTCACTACCCTCTTTTTCGTGGTGGTAAGCCCGCCATGAAAAGGCTGGTGGTGAGGAAACAAAGGGGGCCCTACAATTCCACTGTGCACACGGGGTAAATGCAGCATGGCACATGGTGTTCCCCCATGTCTATCTGCACCCCCAGTTTCTGCACAGCATGGACTTTACAGTCCATGCCATGTTGTAACACCCTGGTGTTTTCCCAAGGTGCTGCCTTTTCTAAGGCTCAACTATAAGTCTTTGAAAGGCAGAACCGTGGGCCAGCTGCGGCAGGCCCACCCACCCGGATTACAACTTGTTATTTGGTGGGCAGTCGGCAGTGGCATTTCCCGGTGTGGGAGTGGGGTGGTGGCAAGCCACCATGCTCCCACACCGCCAAACTCATAATCAGGCACTTAGTCTGTTGGTTAATGGAAGGTAGAAGATGGGATATTAAGGAAAGCGTGAAAGTAGTCACTTAGACAGAAATTGTGGGAGAAATTTGTTGGGCTTTCTGGGACATAAAGAATGAGGTAAGTAGTAGGTGAGTGGGTACTGGGAATTAAACCTTTTCTTTTATCAACTGAATGGTTGAATGGATGAGACAGACACACAGGAGGCTGGATACTTTGTGCAGGAATTTCCAACTGGGCTTGTAAGAAAGGAAGAATGCAGTATTGTCATTGAGAAAGAGAAGTGACTAACCACTCGTCCTAGTAGCAAATCCTTCCCCATTCTCAGGATGGTTACTGCCTTCCTTTTCAGATGCTTGGAATACTTCCAGAGAAACTATGGGCCCGATGTAGGTAAATCTCATTTACCGACTCTAGAATACCGAATTTTACCGATTCGGTATTCTAGATTCGGTAAATGAGATGTAGGAAATAATTCGGTAATTTTTACCGAATCGGTATGATTCGGTAATTACCAAATCGGTATTTACCGATTCGATAATTGCCATTGATTCCTATGGGCTTTGAGGCCCATAGGAATCAATGTCAATTACCGAATCGGTGAATACCGATTCGGTAAAATTACCGAATTGTCAAGGGGGAAAGGTTGTCACTTTGACACCCTTTTGCACCCCTGATTCTGGCTTGTGTGCCATTTGGCACACATACATGCCATCAGGGCATGTATGTGTGTCACATGGCACAGGTGTACATGCAAAGATGTGCATGTACACTGGAATTTGTTATTTACCACAAAATATTATTTTGTGGTAAATAACGAATTCTCAAGGGCCTGTGGCACTGTTTTCAGTGCCACCTACATCTAGAATTACCGATTCGGTAAATTTACTGATTTAGTATTTTACCGAATCGGTAAATTTACCGATTCTGTAACATTTAAGGCCCCTACATATATAAAACCAAATACCGGTCGGTAACGGCCGAAATCGGCCGTTAACGACCGGTATTTGGTGTCCTACATCGGGCCCTATAACACGTGATTAAATACCTGGAAACATCACATTATTTTGAACAACTTACAAAACCAACACCTGTCTTCCAAACACACTCTGCGGAGCTTAACGCCACCTTGTAAATATGGCCCTTCTTGTCGCAGTTTTCTGCAGCAAAGGGGCGTGCAATGGATGTTGTGGCAGGCATTATCTCACAACACCAATTGCTTTTTGACACTGCTCAATATTTACAAGGATCTGTAAATCTGAGGCAGCTCCAAACACTAACGTCTTTCAAAAGGAGGTATTAGAATGGTGCAACAAGGAGAAATACTTTTATTTCTTGTTTTTTTTGCTCTGTGAGCAGTATTTTGCAGCACGCATAGAAGGAGCAAAATGCCATTAATGGTTATTTTTGTGCAGGAAAGTGCCCCTTCTTGCACAAACATAATCAACCCTGCAGTGCAGACACACTTGCACCATGGTGCAAGGGTACCTGCGCTAAAGCTAGGCAGCTTTTTTAGCTGAGGTACAAGGGAAGACACAGGGGTGCGCAGTATGTTTGTAAATATGGCGCATGCCTGCATTTTTTGAAAGACGCGGAGCACGCAAATAGCTTGCAGCTCCACGCTGCACCATTTTATTGTAAATATGTCCCATAGTTTTTGCACTGCGCGGATTCAAATATTGCGATTTGTATGTAACCATTGAGTTCATAATCCTCCACTTTCATAAACTTTGCAATCTCTTAGCAGCCACTCTTTCTGCTTACAAAATACTGTTTACACATTCACAATTACGTTTGCGAATGCTTCAGGGTTCTGTATCGACCACAAGCATCTATCTCACAATGGCCCAAATGATTAGAGAAAAGCTCCCTGCTGTGCCGGTGGATAAATAAAGCAATCAATGTGAAATACAAGTCTGAAGGAGGTTCTTTTTAATGTGGCCTTCATCGCAGACTAATGTCTCCTAACCAGCGAGCCCAAACTTAACATTGTTACATTGTGTGCTAGGTCAGATCTGTCCTGATCGAGCATGTGCTTTCTTCTGTGCTTTTCCATCTTTCTGAATATTTTTATCACACACTGCATATTAAAAATGAATTTCTTCTCTTAACTGTGTTGCTTAGCTAACCTGTGTGAAAGACTGTTTCGACCTCAAGGTATGGTTCTTCGTATAACGAAGGCTTGTTAAGAATGTGTGTGTGTTTCATTAGTTGTAGACATGGTTATGAACCTGCATTCTCTACACCTGTCCTTATGTCATGAGCTCTACTTGTGCTTTAACTTCTAAAAGGACTGGACTACTTTGGCTTCAGGTCTCTCTAGTCTCCTGCCTTCCATCGTGGCCCTCTGTGAGACGGTGTCTGCATCTCCCAGACCAGGCCTGTAGGTGTGACATCTTACTGAATTATATACACCACAGTGACACTACTGCTGTTGTGATGGCAGACACCATGGCAGATAGGGTGACCACTTTATTCCATTACATCATGGACTCTGTTGCTAGTCCTGGGGATTCAGCCTACAAATATTTACTTTCATATGAGGTAGTCCAGTTAGGTTCATGGAAGCAAACAAGCCTGACAGACACATTGAAGCCCAGGAATGCAAACAGTGCCCGTGATGACACTGCAGAGGTAGTCACACGGAGTGCACATGAAAGAGAGGTGGCAGTGCAGTCTTAGGCAAAAGACTTATTGTTGCTGTCATGCCAGTTTCCTGTTCATTGTGTGAAATGACACAGCAAAGAGAGTTGCATTTTGGATGGGTAATTCAATTCTGACTTGTACCAAGATGAATATTTTAGTTGGGTTTGTTCCTCAAAGTAGTCCCCGCAGGGAAGCAAGAAACAATAGAAGATGTGTAACTCTTGAGTAGGGTCGCTGTAAAGCAAAGGACCTTTAGAACTCTCGACTTAAGATATTAGGAGGTGTGTTCTGCTTATCCTGTGATGATTGGGTAGGGATGGGAAGGGTTTTGGTCATTGGGCATGAGGATTTTGTCATGTCATGTTATGTTGATTTGTAAGGTGCACTAATCACCCGTGAGGGTATCCAGGCACTTGAGCAGGTGTCTAGGCTTGTGATTACTGTAGAGTAACTCAAAGACACACTTTTTCAGCTTCTTGTGGAAATCTGGAAGTGAGGAGGAGGCTCTGATGTGTTGTGGGAGGTCGTGCCATGTTTTGAATGCAAGGTAGGAGAACAAGCAACCTCCTTCTCTGCTTTTGTGGATGTGGGGGTTGTGTGCAAGTGAAAGTGAGGCTGATTGTGTGCGTCTGGAAGGCTGGTGAAAGTGTAAGCAGCAATCCAGGTATGCTGGACCGAGTTGTGCAAGGCTATGTATGTGTGCGCAAGGAGTTTGAATTGTCTGCTTTGTAAATGGGAAGCTACTGGAGCTCTCTGAGGTGGGTGAGATGTGGATGTGGCTTCGGAGGTGGAGTGTGAGCCTTGCAGCAGCATTGTGGATGGTATAAATTCTGTTAAGGAGCTGCATGGAGATTCCGGCATAGAGTGTGTTGCCGGAGTTGATTCTGCTCATGATGAGTGCTTGCATCACAGTTTGTCTGGTTTTCTGAGGTAGACACTTTAAGATCTTTCAAAGAATATGAAAGATGTGGAAGCAGGGAGAGCTCACTGTGTTGACTTGTGCCACCTTGTTGAGCTTGTCATCCAGGATGTTCCCCAGATTTCTGTTGCGGTCAGTGGGCGCTGTTGTTGGTCCTAGCTCTATTGGCCACTAGGTAGTACCCGGTGGAGAGGTCCGGTTTCCGAAGACCAGTACTTCCGTCTCGCTGGAGCTGAGCTTCAAGCAGTTGGTTCTTAACTGTTACCATGGTCATGGAATTGGTGAAGTTGGGTCTGGTTGTTTTGTCTGACAGGGAGAGGATGAGTTAGTTGTCATCAGTGTAGGAGATGAGGGTGATGCCCTGGGATCTGATGATGTTGGGACATGGAGTCATGTAGATATTGAACATGGTAAGGCTGAGAGACAATCCGGGAGGGACTCTGCAGATCAGGCTCTTGGTGTCCAAAGACACTCTAACTTTTTGGGATCTTCCTATAAAGAATGAGCAGTTGACTGCAGGTTGTTGTGTGCTGATCTCATGGAATCCTCTGATGCATGTGTTGTGGTAGACCGTGTCGAATGCCGTGAAGAGTCCATAATGGTCCGGATCTCATTGGTGGGTGCGATGAGTGCTGTTTCAGTGACGTGTTTTTTTCTGAATCCTGATTGTGATGGAGGTGTTAATGATGTGGGTGAGGGTGGTGCTAATGAGTTTTGCTCCAAGGTTGGTGGTGGGGGCATGAGTCTGTTAAAGGGCCTGAGTGGATGGTCTGCTTGATCGTCACTGTATCTTCTATGATTAAAGTTTTCCAGTCGGTCAGGTGGCTGTTTTTGATTTTGATGAGCTGGTTTGAGATGAGATCACAGGGGACTGGTTGATGTGCAAAGTTGCTATAGATGTGTGTGATTTTCTTGTGGATGTTTGATAGGTCATTGCAGAATTCTTAGGAGGGGGTGATTAAGTTGATGGAAGCTGAGGGTATGGTGAAGTCCTTGATGATCTCTTTTCAGATGTTGGAATTCCCTTCAATGTGATGAGCTAGTGCTCTTTTCTTGGTGTCTTAGTTGCTGGTGGAAGTGTCTGAGTGTAGCCTTGTTGGTGGTTCATTAATGGCTTTATGTTTGGCTCTCCATTTTCTTTCTAGCTGTTCGCAGAGTTGTTTGGAGTTCTTGAAGGATTTCTGAGTACCAGCTGGCCTGCTTGTTGGTTCTGATTTGCTTGTCGGGTTTGATGAGTGTGCAGGCATCTGCACAGTTCTTGATCTAGTTGTTGAAGTTGGTGATGTCCTCATTGAGTTTGTCTGTGGGGTTAGGTTGAACCGGGCTGAGGACTTTTAGCCAGCCTGCTTCAGAGCTTTTGCCCCATCTGTCGCAGGGTATGCTGACGCTGGTGGTGCTTTGAATTGCAGTGTGTCGCTTTGGAAGTAGATGATGGTCAGCCCATGTAAACAGTAAGGTGGAGTTGTACTTAATGTTGTCGCTGCTGGTGAAGATGGGATCCAGTGTGTGTCCTGCGATATGTGTTGGTTCTGTGAACAGCTGGTTTCGTTCAATGTTGTTCGGTCTTTCGAAGAGTGCTGTGGAGCATGAGTCGGTCCTGTCTTCTACGTGTAAGCCGTGGTTGAGGAAGAGTGAGAAGGCTTTGGAGTTAATAGTGAGAAGGGTGGTGAAGTCCTTGATGAGGGTGGTGAAGGTAGATCAGGGTCCGGGTGGCCAATAGGTGAGGGTTCTGTTCAGGATTAAGTTTTTGGAGATTTGCAGCTTGTAGTGCAGAAGTTTCATAAATTGGGCGTCACTCTCTGTGGACGTAGAGTACTTGAAGGGGTCTTTGTAGATGACTGCGAGTCCTTTACCGGGTTTGTAAAGGTGGTCATGTTGTGCAATCTTGCAGCCTGCTGGGATTGCAAGAGTGATGTTGGGTGCTAATGTGGAGTTGAAACAGGTTTCTTATAGGAACAGGAGATCTAGGTTGTTGCGTCTTAGTAGGTCCCAGATTTTGGTCAAATGTTTGCTGTAAGATCATTTGTTGAGAAGCATGCAAACGAGTATTGAGGTGCCAGTTTGCTGTAGTGTGTGGTGTTAGGTGGGGGTGTTGATGGTGTTGCAAGTGCTCGCATGGGGTGTGTAGGCAGGCTGCTGCAGGTGAACCACCAGTGGGTGCTAGTGCTACCATGGCGTGTGGTGCAGCAGCAGTGGGAGAAGACGTGTCCCAGATTGAGGGATTTAAGGAGGACTGCAGGGTATTGCTAGAGGGCAATTAGACCAGGGATCATTGCATGGAGTGAGGTCCAGGCATGGATGGGTGCAGATGGGCTTGCTATGCGTGGATGCACAGTGGCCATGATTGAGCATGCCCTGGGAGGGGGACCTTCAGCGGGTTAAAGGTCGGGCTACAGAGTTTAAGGTTTAAGAGCCTGGAAAGATACGTAACAGGAAGAGCAGTTAAGAAGCAGAGGAGGCAGGTGGTGAGAAAAGGCTCAGGAGGGAATGCAGGGAGTGTGACAGAGGGAGCAGAAGGCCTGAAACAGGTGAAGAGGGAACAAGGAAACAAGTGGAAAGATCTAAAAGGCACATGGGGTGTAAGAGAAAGCAAGCCAAAAAATAGGTGAAAATATTGATGAAAACGAGCATGGACGAACAAGGGATGAAGGAGAAGGCAAGCAGAAAAATGAGTGAAAGATTGACACAAATGTGAAAGTAAAAGAGCAAAAGGCACAGAAGGGTGAAAGGGCTTGGTAGAGAGACCAAGGCTTGAGTGAAAGAAAAGGTGAAAAAGAGCTGGTCAAAAGTTGACAGCAAAAGAGACCAAGCAGAAAGAGCGAGGCGGGAGCCTCAAAGCAAAGGAGCTGGGTGGGAAAGGGCCTTGACTGTTTGGAGGACCGGTCACAGGTAATTGGAACTAGGCCTAGGCAAAACAGAATTGTTGCTGGGAGGGATCCACAACGTATAATAGTGTAATAGTGCCTCCAACACAAAGGTAGTTTTCTGTATCTATTTCCCTGGCAGTAATTTTGGCTCTAAGACCAGTTCACTGGAACGCAATTAAAGCATTAAAGGCTTTCATTTTTTCACATACAAGAAGAAAATAAAACTCCCATTATTGTGAAAAAATCAAATAATTGAAATTGTGCCTCTCAATTATCTAAATAAAGTGAGGCAAGTCTTACTTGCTAAAATGGATTTCTTTGGTGAAGATCAGCTCATTTTTCCCAGATAAATTTAACTGGATATTTACAATATTTCCTTAATGCAGCCCAGGCCGGAGAATACACTAACCAACCTATTGACCAAGTATGAGTTTGCAAAATTACCACATATTGCATTAGTAATTAAGTTAGAATTACTCTTAGATCATCTATTTTATTGTGACACTTGGAGTTGAAGCTGTTATGTTATGTTATGTTATATATTGTCTTTTATAGAGCACGGCTACTCAAAAAGAGTGTCCTGGCAATTTTATTAAAACCTCTAGCAGAGTAACACAACACAATGATATAAAAGCAAATCGACAGAAACAAAGAAACAGGATAAGCAGCCTAAAGGGCAAAAAGCCAAGTTTTAAGGCCCTTCCTAAAGGTAAGCAGATTAGTGGCACCACGTATAGCCAGAGGCAAAGTATTCCACAACTGTGGCGCTAGCAGCCTAAAGGAACGGCCTCCAATACGAGCCCTTTTTACTCGCGGGACCACCGCAAGAAACAGAGATTCAGATCTTAGGGATCAAGCCGGGTGGTAGAAGGCAAGTCTCCTTTGAAGATACTTTGCGCCCACAGCATGAAGGGCGTTGTAGGCCAAGGTCAAGGCCTTGAAAACTATCCGCTTCCGGATAGGCAGCCAATGGAGCGACTGCAGAAGGCCAGCAACTCTGGCTCGCCTATTCAGGCCATAAATGGCCCGCGCGTCCGAGTTCTGGACGACCTGCAGCCACTGCAATAGATATTCCGGCAGGCCCAAATAGAGGACGTTGGAATAATCCAGTCTTGAGCCAATCAAGGCCTGCACTGTCATCTTCCTGTGCTCCTCTGAAAGTAGGGGCAGAAACTTCCGGAGCATCTTGAGGAGACCGAAACATGTTCCCGTTAGGCCAAGGATCTGAGAGCTTAACGTCAGACCATTATCCATCTTGATCCCCAAGTTCTTAGCCAGCTGGGACGAGCAAGACGGGGGGAACATATTGACAGGCCACCATGCCTGCCAATCCGGATCAGATGGACAACCGAAGAAGAGTACCTCAGATTTATCTGAGTTGCACTTGAGGCTGTTCAGCTGGAACCATTTAAAAACAGCCCCAAGGCACTCACGGATACTCTCTCCATCAAAATCTCCTCCTTTCCTGCACGAAAAGAGGAGCTGGGTATCATCGGCATAGGATACGATCTTGGCCCCGAAAGACTCCGCCAATGCCGCCAAAGGGGTCATAAAGATGTTAAAAAGAGTCGGGCTCAACACAGAACCCTGCGGAACTCCGACTCCCAGAGGCGGCATCACGGCCGAGCTAGGTGAGGCTCAGACCGTTTGTCGACGGCCAGCCAGAAATGATCTAAACCAGCTGAGCACCGTCCCCCTCAGACCGATCTCATAGAGTCTGGCGAGAAGACCCTCATGGGGGACGGTGTCAAAGGCCGCCGACAGATCCAACATGACAAGCATGGCTTTACCGCCCGAGTCCAGTACCTTAAGCTAACACAGACTCCTCTCTAAATGGGATCGGGGAAATGTCAGTTTTGCGAAACTGGAGCCTCCTCACCTTCAGTGGGCCTCTATCTCCACCAAATACTAAATTACCTCTTCAATCTGGTCTCCTCATCTAATAAGGCTGCAAAATAAACCAATTGGTCTATTTGAGACTTGGCCAAAAGGCAAGTTAGTGAATCGGCGAATCTCAAATCTGATGAATTGTTAATTAAGGAAATGCCAACCAAGACAAAATGCAAAGGCCCTAATTACAAGCGGTCTCTTAATTTTGATGGGTTAGTGGCAGAAGTTACTGTATCCACTGGAATCTGACGGAAGCCCACAGATCTGTTTTTTCATGCAGAGCTTTTAGCTGCTGAAAGCAGGATGGAAAAGCATGGCACCCAGATCATTTGTACAGAATAAAAAAAGAAATCTAAAACACAAAAATTTGGATTTCATTTCAGTTACTTTAAAAACAAGTAAATAAAACCCGAACATTAAAGTTGTGAAATAACAGGATAATACACAGGCACTGGCAAAGGCAATAGGTCTGAATGTTTATTGAAGTACATTGACCTTCGACGTGACCCAACACAGCACCAATTCAGAAAGGATCACAAGACCTGGCTCTTTGAATGACCCTAACAGAGCTGCCCACACTAATCGCAGGTGCCTTGAGACTCTCACAGATGAGTAGTGAGTTCTACATATCCCTGATTGATTGATTGATTGGTGACCTTGCTTATATAGTTTGCAGTGAGTGCCAGAATTAGTAAGAGAGTGCATTAGATGATAGAGTCTATGGGTGAATGAATGGGTGAATGAACTGACATAACTGTAGTTGGGGGGATTTTTTTTAATCATTTGTTTTTTAAGTTAAGTGGGTGGTGGAGAAGTAGTTGATGAGATGGTCTGTATCCAAGGTGGGTTTCTCCAGTATGGGGAGGTACTATCCTATTTTGAGGTGGTCTGGGAAAGTTCATTGGTTATGATATACTTTAACGATGTATTTTTTTGAGGGCATTCCTTTGAAAAGATTTTACTATAGATTATGGCACTGATTTGTTGTTGTATATACCTTGTGTGAGCTGAGGATGCCATAGAGTTCAAAGTGCAATGTAAAGTTGAATGTTGTCCATTTGGGGTAGGGCAAAAGGGGATTATAGTTAGACTGGAAAATTGCTTTGAGTTGTTGACAAATTCTCATTTTGTTACTGTGATTGATGGCAGTAGGCTAATTCAATTCTTCACAGAAAAGCTTTATTGATAGTAGTCTTGTGACAGGAAGGTTTGGGGTGATGGTGGAATGGTGGAAGGCGTTCAGTTGAATAAGGTTTTTGGGGTCATTCGTTTGTCTCTATTTTTCTCTTATCCGAGCACGACAAATTTGTCTGTGTGAGTTCTTGAGTGTACCACTTGCTTGCTTCCCTGAGCCATTCCTAAATGTGAACCTAAGTGGTGAGCCACATTTGGTGTAACCGAAAGAATCATTACAGACTGTTCAAGCAGAGGTATTGTGAACATTTATCAGACTGATGGCCCAAATCTAATTATGGCAAACAAGTTATATTTGCTTCTAGGCACAGGTTCTTTGTAAAGATGCATATTCAGACAATGTACATTATGTAAGGACACTGTCTTTATACATGTGGGCAACTTGGTAGTATTGTTTGGTAGTATTTTTTGAAACTTGCTACTTGTTTTGGATAGTCCTTCAATATTAGGTCATGGATATACAAGCAGTCATGTGATGTCTTCTTGAGAACCAAGATCCTAGATGCATGTTAAGGGCTGAATTTACTAACCTTTCACACAACGCAGTATAGCAAGACAACTTGCTGAGTTGCGTTGTATGAAAGAGGGAGAGCAGAAATGCACCATATATACTAATATATGGCCCACTTCTGCTCTTTCATAGCCATGGTGCACTTCAGGCAGCCTTGGAGAATTGTTTATGTGCAGGAAGGAATACCACATAAAAAATTGAAATAATGAGGAAAAAACTGATTTTTCTCCTTGTTACGTCATCCTCTGGGAGGCATAGAGTTTTCACAGAATCCCAAGTTTACAAACCTTTGTAAATCTGGGATTGTCTGAAATACATGTGTGGATGCATGGTAACACCCATGTTCCACCCATGGAACGCTTTCCAGAATGACATGTAATACAATGAAGTGCAAACTGATGCATGGGGATACATTTTTTTTTACAAAGCCCGCAAGGTGGCACAAATCACTTATTGCATAGCTTTGAAAATATCTGCTAGCATTTGGTGTCATGAATACACCATAAAAGTGCTGCAACTGTGACGCAAAATGTTAGTAAATCTGGCCCCTGGTTTATGTTTTAATCTCCACTCATAGGATACAATAATGGCCAAGGATCCCAAGCAGAGCCATCAGTGGTGTGCAGGGGGAGAACCAACCCAGTAATATTGTTTATGTGACTCAGCAAGGTCAGCAGAAGTGTGCAATTGGTCTCCACAGCCATGCTAAATGAAGGAAGGTTGCTCTGGGAGCACCGCAGCACCAGCAGTAGTCTTCATTGCGGAGCTCCATTTTGTGCAGTTGGATGGGTGTACGGTATATGCGGTGTAGGTACTTAAAATATATTTGCCGAAGACGGTAATTAGGTGTCAAGCACTCCAGTGAAGGACTGGGTTCTTTTGGACCCAGCGGTGCCAGGGCACAACACCTGAAACCTTCGTGGGTAACCTGCTCCGGCGTACAAGTCACAGAGACACGGGACACTTCCTTCGGCGTCAAAGAGTCAAGGTTTATTTACTGCAGGGAACACAGAAGTCACAGGAAGTACATCGAGTGTAGTTCGGGGAGACTGCTTCAAATTGTATTTGTGGATCGCTCCTTTTATACAGTTTTTACCCATAGGATAACATGATACACAATAGTTTACAACCTGGTTCCCACAAGTCGCTCTCAGAGGGGTCGCTTTGGTCACTTTGAAACACACAAGGTCCGGAACATAAATGCGGAAACATTTGGCGGTTCCCAACTGTAAAAACCCATCTTCCCACCATTAGCAAATTCCAATCAGCAGTAAAGTAGATCGAAATAGGAACGAAGACAGGTGCAGAGGAAGACGGAGACAGTGGGGAGATCGGAAAGGGTGTAAAAAGGGGAGGTATCAAGAAGCACGAGATACAGGCATCAAAGGGACGTGCCTAATGAGATGCACGGCTGAGACAATAAGTCCGTGCGGCAAGATGAGCCTCGAGCGGCGCCATCTGCCTTACAGTAGCATCCCCCTCGTCATAAAGACACTTACAAAGAACATGTGTCTTCCGCAAATATCTTGGGAGTCCCAGGGTCGCGAAGCGGACAGCGTCCGTTCGCTGGCTACTTGAGGGCAAGAGACAAAATGGATGCCGTATCTAAGATGGAACCCGTGGGTACAGATGAGAAACCCACATAACAAACGAACGGTTTAAGTTAGCACAGCGAAACTGCGCACACTTACTAAACTCGTCATTTGCGGTTCATAGATACTAGACTCGACCATATTCGTGCGAGTCGAAAACACCACTTACAATTGTCACGGAACCTCAGACGCTCCTTTTGCCCTCATGTAGGCAAGCACTAGTCAAAATCATATTCGATATTCATCAGACCATCAAGATGTCGTTGTAGCATAGCTCTGTCCGATCGAGTCCCCTTGGTAACAGATGGTTGTCTCATACACGTTGTAGCACAGAGGCCACATAAGGCAGGACCACACTGCACACAAAGGCAACACGTGAACAGGAACACTACCACAACCCCGATGATCGTCAGAATCTTCCAACCCCAAGTCGACATCAGGCCCCGAAACCAACCAAGTAGCGTCCAATCCCCTACATCCACGTGTATGGATTCGGAGATCTTATGCAACTTCGAGATGGCTTGATAGACAGTAGGAGCATTATCTGGAATGAAAATGCAACAGCTCGAATGGATCACTTTACATACTCCACCGCGATCTGCTAAGACAACATCTAAAACCATACGGTTTTGTAATGTCATAAGTCTCTCCGCCTGAAGTTCTGTGGTGATATTACCAAGGGCACTGGCAGTAATATTAGCTGTCGATTCTACCACTCGAGTCAAATGTCTCAGGTTCCTACTATTAACCATAGGTCCCCAAAACGGGAGGAAACCCTTGAAAAAGTCTCCTGCCTCTTGACCGGCAGTATCCTCTTCGCTAATTATGCCTCGTACAACTCTAGTCTTATGATAATCGGCATCTACAGTAAACGTCGGAGGCAACAGATTTGCAATGAAACATGAGCCCATGAAGTCTGCGGGCAACCATGTGTATGCACGATCATGACAGATAAAGTATGTACCCTTGGCAGCCAGAAACACAGGGGACGGGGACATAGGCAGAACGTAACTTTCAGTGCAAGCACTTGCTCCAAGTGAGGCTTGCGAGCCACGACCCACAAGACAAAGATTACCAGTGTGGGGTACGACCCATATTGGAGACGAGCTTTTAAGCTGCTTTTCATTAGTGAACATACTATATTCCCCTCTACTTAGGACCCTATAGGCTTGTACCTCTTCTCTAGGGATAAGAAAAGGATCATGGATCTCATCTTCCATATCCTCTATAGCCATCGATAGCAGCCTCTGATACGAGGTAGGACCAAAGTTGGGGGAACGTTGTTCTTGCGTGGGGTGGAAACCCAGTGCGCTTCGAAACATTGTTTGGAATGCTCGAGCTGACCCTTGGGAACTATACGGTAACACCAGATATGGAATTCCCTTACCCGTAGTATGTGGCATCAACCCACACACCCAACAATTAGTAGTGTTAACCACTAACTGATGCTGATGGAGGAGCTGGATAAAGGAATTATTGCGGAATTCTACACGTCTAGCCTGTTCGTGTTCTGGTAACATATGAAAGGAATGAGGAGAAGCAGTAGAAGTAAGGTTAGGGTAAGGAGTAGGAGTAGCAAGGAAAAAATAAGACATAGTATAATACACCCCACCCGCCAAAAATGCAGAAGCAGTCAAAAACAAAACAAACAATTGGGATATGAAACATTTCGTACGACTAAGTTTCTGCAGCTTGACTCTATATGCCTGAGCTCCTTCCAAATCATTCAGCTTCGAAAATGCCATTTCCCTACGACCGTCCGCAACGTTTCTTGACGCACTTCGTTCTGTGCAGCAATAGTCAATCCCCAGGAGTTCCTAGGAACCGACGGTCTTTAACCTAGCGTCAAGACCTACTGTCCAGAAGGAAGTACGCGCGCGGCCCTACGGCCCTCAATACACAATATGTATATATATTAGCACAATATTTCTCAGCTGTGGAAGGAAAAAGATACAAGGAAGAAGCTTGATATATATATATATATATACAAAACAATTTTCAATGATACGAATGTTCAAAATTTGATTATGGGAAACGAGGATATTGCAGTTATCAATCTCAGCAAAGCAAGCAGATTTTATTTGTCCTTAGTGTGAGATCGCAAAGAATATCGATGTTTCCCTGGACGTGTCTGCTCGTCGAACAAAGGATCTGTTGAAGAGACAGCGTCCTGCTGATCAGTTGGTTGATCTGGTCTTGAGTCTCTTGCTGATAAATGTTCAACAGTGGCTTTCTGCTGCGCTGAGGGTTCTCCAACAAGCTGTGCGTCGCTAAAAGGTACAAACGCCGGCAATGTTTCTGTTTCTGTTGATGCAATGCCTTTCCTTATCCACGGGTCTGCCGGCAAAGGAATAGGGACTCGCTTACAATGGGTAGCATGTACCCAATTTTTCCGCCCCTCGAGACGAACGGCAGTCCTCGTGGCCAGGAGCACCTGGTAAGGTCCGGTGAATCGGGGGTCCAGATTGTTTTTTCGTGAGAAGTTACGAGTAACCACCCAGTTCCCGGGCTGGAGCTGGTGGCCTGGACCCTCCGTCTGCGTCGGCAAGGCGTCGTAAACCTGTTGATGAATTAACCTCAGTTTAGCAGTCAAGTCATGTAAGTAATCAATCAACATCGGAAACTCAAGATCAGAGAATATTCCTGGCCTAGGAACCCCCCACACATTCGCAGGATGGCCGAACACTATTTCATAGGGACTAAGCCCTATTCGGGAGTGTACAGTCGCCCTAGTTGACAGTAATGCTAGAGGCAAAGCATCAGGCCACGAAAGTCCAGTCGTAGCCTGAATCTTCGCTAGTTTTAGTTTAAGGGTGCCATTGTACCCTTCAACCAATCCAGCTGACTGGGGATGATTGGCGCTATGGAATTTCTGATTGATTCCAAGGCCCTTACACACACTCTTCATCACACTTCCAACAAACTCACTTCCGTTATCTGACCACACGACTCTAGGCATTCCATACCGAGGAAAGTATTCCTTCAGTAGGATTTTCGCAGTAGACAAAGCAGTATTGTCTTTGAGGGGATAGGCCTCAATCCATCGGGAGAATGCGCAAACCACAACCAAAACGTATTTCAGGTTATTGCATCGCTCCATATGGATGAAGTCCAATTGGATCACCTCAAAGGGATACGAAGGAGGAGCAAAACTGCCAGGAGGAGTTGGGGTTCCTTTGCCAGGATTGTACATTATACACACCATACAATTCTTCACCAAACGTTCAGCACACTTAGTAATTCCATCATTCTTCCACACATCAGCCAACAACTTGCAAATACCTTTCGCGCTAATATGTGCTAACCCATGTGCCATTTGCACAACGGCCAGTACATACGCATCAGGCAACATCCATCTTTTCTGATCCGACAAATCAATCCAGCAACCATTCACATCCAACCTTCCCGTACTTTCTTTCCACCTCATCTTTTCAGTGTCGGTGGCCTCATTCTGAATTGCTTTCACACTCTCTATGGTATTTTCACACATACTTGATTCTGTAGGCCACCTAACCGAACTTGTCACATACATTCGAGCGCTAAGGTTCCGGGCAGTCTCCTTAGCAATCTCATCTGCAAACGCATTACCACGACCAACATCATCCGTCACTTTACGATGCGCACTACACTTAACAATTGCAACTTGAGCAGGCAAAGTCAATGCATCCAAAAGATCGTTCACAAGCTGGCCATGCTGTATTTTCGTGCCATGCGACGTCAAGAAACCACGCTCTCGCCACAATCGTCCGAAACTTAAGCATGAGCGGATTTTGCGGATTGGCAATCCGCGAATTTGCGGATTTGCAAACTCGCAATCCGCAAAATCCGCGAATTCCCGCGAATTTGCGGATTTTTTTTTTTTTTTGTGTTCGCCCGTGTTTCTGCCAGTTCGCGAGGGTTTTTACAATTTCGCAATTTGCGAACTTACCTGTCGGGTCGCAAGTTTTGCGAACTTGTTGTTTCTACGTGTCCAACCTGTTTGGGACACTCTTCTTCATCACTGCCACTCTCTGTCACCACTGCCACTCTCTGACTACTCATGCCACCCTCTGGCCCACCCATGCCACCCTCTGTTTCATCACCACACCCTCAGGTTGTCCAGTGTACATTATTTTTGGCAAAGCAAAGCACACCTTCCCTGCCTCAAGTGACCTGAATTAATTTGGGGCTGATTAATGTGTCACAGAATATTTTTTTAGCTGGCACCTGCTTCCTTAGTGCGCCCTGATTAGTGATCTTTTGCACTTGCTAAGTGCTTTCATTGTTGCAAAATTAGTTACAACACCTGCCCTGCCCCAACTGACAATAATGAATTAGGGGCTGATTAATGGATTTTAACTTCCAGCCTGGCTCCTGCTTGTCTCCCTTAGCTGTAATTCAGGACCTTTGTGGCATATGTGTAACTATTCTGAGGTTCAGAGCAGGGTCACATAATAGTTGCAACTGGCAACTGAACTCTGGAGGGGCCCCTCAGGAAGCACTACAGGAAATGGCTACTAATGATGAGCCTGAACTTTTGAACCTGGTAAGTAGTTACTTTCAGTTTTGCTAAAATCGTATTTCTGCAATTTCGCACTTATTCGCGGGGCGCGAACTCACGCGAACAGTGCGAGCAGTGCGAGCAAAATCCGCTGCTCGCGGATTTGCGGATTTTTCAGGAAATTCGCAAATCTCGCGGATTGCGGATTTCCCGAAAATCCGCAAAATCCGCGAGCGGAACGGATTTTCCGCCCATGCCTATGCGCTACACCGAAAGCATACTGACTATCGGTGTACACATTCACACGTTTACCTTTTGCTAATACACATGCTCTAGTGAGAGCAATCAGCTCTGCAGCTTGGGCAGAATTCTGATTCAATCTCGCAGTCTCAACAACAGTATTCAATGTCACCACAGCATAAGCAGTAGTCACATCACCATTCGGCAACTTAAAGCATGACCCATCCACATACAGGGTGCCATCCGGGTTTTCCAATGGGGTGTTTTTAAGGTCCACACGACCTTTCGTTTCCTCTTCTGTCCGCAAGTAACAGTCGTGTTCTGCTACTTCATCTGACTCTGCACTAATTGGTAACAAAGTTGCCGGATTTAGGACATTACAACGTTTTATCTGAATGTGGCTTGCCAAAAGCGTCAATTCGTACCCAGACAACCTCGCACTCGTCAAGTGCTGAGTTTTCGTACGATTCAAAAGAGTATCGACTGCATGCGGAACCATCACCGTAAGCATATTATCCATGACCAATCCTGCTGATTGTCGGATGGAGACCGCAGCTGCCGCAGTCGCTCTCAAACAACTCGGCAATGCTCTAGCTACTGGGTCTAAGGTCGAGGAAAAATATGCACATGGACGTTGTTTACCACCAAAAGGTTGCGTTAAGACGCTTAAGGCACAACCTTCCCTCTCGTGAACATATAACGTGAACGGTTTACTGTAATCAGGGGTACCTAACACAGGAGCCGAACACAATGAATCACGTAATTCAGAAAAACTTTTCTGACATTCTTCCGTCCATGGTAAAGGAGTCGAAACATCCTTGCACGTAAGAGCCACCAATGGTTTCGCTAGCAATGAAAAATTAGGAATCCACTGCCTGCAGTACGACGTGATACCTAAAAAGGCACGCACATCTCTTTGGGTTTGTGGCACAGCCATGCGCGCAATCGCTGCAATTCTCTCTGGGGTCAATCTCCTGCCCTCCTTTGACAACAAGTGACCTAGGTAGGTTACTTCTTGACAACAATATTGGAGTTTAGAAGGTGACACCTTGTGATTTAACTCACAGAGATGTTGCAGCAACGACACTGTAGCGATTTTGCAGATGTCCTGAGTATCAGCAGCCACCAATAAGTCGTCGACGTATTGGATTAAAGCCGCACCAACCGGCAACCTAAACGCATCTAGTTGACCCTTCAAAGCTTGACTGTAAATCGATGGACTTTCACAGTAGCCCTGAGGAGCGCGTTTGAACCGGAAGCTACGTCCACCAAGAGAGAAACCGAAAAGGTCCCTACTCTCTTCGGCAATCGGGATGCTGAAAAACGCATTTTTCAAATCAATCACCGAAAACCATGAAGCAGTAGCTGGAATCAGAGTCAGCAGCGCCGTAATGTCAGGCACAACAGGGAATTGAGGAACCACAATTTTATTTACCTCCCGTAAATCGATAACAAAACGATAAACAGGCGGTTTGGTAGGATCAGTACGTTTAAGAATGGGCAGTACAGGACTATTGCACACGTTTCCCCGAGTTTCTTCAATGACATCTTTCTCGATCAAATCATAGATGATCGCTAACAAAGCTCGTTCACCATCAAGGGAGATACGGTATTGGGGAATACGTGGCAATCGCACATTAGATTTCAACTGAACAACATAAGGGGAGATATCAAGTAGGCCCACATCATTTGGACCCGTCGCCCACAAAGACGCAGGAAGAGAATCCAATTCCGGTGGAAGCTTATCGAGAGACAAGTACATGGGAGAGACTACTCTCTCTCCTAACGTAAGCTTTACACCCGCAGGAGAACAATACAAAGTTGCATACAAGCGCTTAAGCAAATCCAGACCCAAAAGATTTTCGCCACAACCAGTAGACAAAATCAATGGAGCTTCGAGCTCACGAGGCCCAATTTTAAGGGGCAAAGGGCGCGAAACTGGATTGCTAACGGGGGCGCCAGAGAATCCAACGGAAACATTTGTTAAGCCAGACAAAGGTGCGCCAGGGAGTTTCGAACGCATGATAGAACTTTTCGCTGCACCAGTGTCCAACAGAAAAGGCTCAACGACGCCCGATGTAGCAACTGCGACGTAAGGCCCTCTCTGATCAACCGGAACTGATACCACTCCCTCTCCTTGTCCTTGGCTGTCCTAGTAATTACTATCGTCAGTTCCCTGATCGACGTAATAATCGTCTACATTGTACTGCGCAGATCGTCCTTGCAATGATCCACGTTGATCGAAACAGTTATTAGAATTTGATGAATGGTCAGAGCGATCATTCTGAGCACCACGACCTCTACCACGTGATGCGTGCTGTGCACCACCACGGCCTCCTCTAGACGAATTACCACCACTACGGTCATTTAAAGCAGGACAATTGAATTTAATGTGTCCCTCCTGTCTACAATAAGCACATTGGTTGTACCCTAATGAAGATCTCTGGAAAGAGGAATCATTACGCGGCTGCGATCGATTCGATTGCGACTGCGATCTATTCTGCTGAGGCGTATTCTGATTAGAACGCGGCGGATACGCTTGTTGTAACAACACTTTAGTTTTTAGCTCTTTCGTTTTTTTATCGGCACGGTCATTTTCCTCTTTTTCTCTATTTTCATAATATTGCGCCGTAGCCAATATCTGAGCTGAGGTAGAAACGGCCCACGCACTTTCTGAATTCCTTAATTTATTGCTCAAGTCGGGCAATAAGTTTGACACAAACTTATCCACAAACAACCTCTGTCCACCCTCAGTACCCATATCCTGTCCACTATGATCAACGAATGCTTCCTCGAACCTCGTAAAGAAGTCTGAGACACTCTCATCTTTCTTCTGCTTACAGGCTGACAACTTATCCCAATTTACCTTCATAGCTGGCATAAGCGTTTTCATTAATGTAATGATTCGCTGAGGAAGTTCAGCAATCAACTGATCGGGTTTAGTAGCAGCCACTTGTCCAGCGTCTGCCGCTGTAATGGCATTCCAATCACCACCTAATTCATTTGCGTGATCTTGGTGACGAATCTTCGCCCATACCGGTTGTGGGACGATATTACCGAACAACATGTCGATATCGGCAAGATTCATTATCGTAGCGTCTACGAGCTGCGATAATTCCTTGTAATACCCAGCAGGATTTTTGCGAGGATCGGGCAAAGTTTGTTTCACCTGAAGCACTTCCGATCGTTTCCATGGGAGGTGTATCCACACTCTCTGGAAATGTGCCGGAACTGGCTGGGCACCAGTATTATCAAGTGGTATCCAAACTGGCGGAACTTCACGCATAGGATATTGGCCAGACTCGGTTTGTTTTTCAATGTCCTCAACGAACAATGCATGAGGAATAGGAGCGGGACGAAGAGATAGTAACCGCTCAACAGCACGTCGAACATTAGTGTCGACTATCAGTCCAGTTGCGAACTGAAGCCGAAGTTCAGACAGGGCGGACAGCACCTCGTCAGGCGCATTAACCACTATCTGATCATGTAAGAACTTGCACATTTCATCAAACACATATCTCTGAGTTGGTATGTTGAATTGATCAAACGTTTCGAGGACAACACGAGGTGGATTTCTAACAGGGTTTATCATCCAACCCATCGCCATATTGTATAGCGCAACACGTTCTCTATTACCAGGAAGCTGGCTACGTCTCTGAGGACCATCAGAACCAGCAGACCCAAAAACAGGTCCGAGCGACTGAAAGAAGTTTGTCGCAAGGGGAGAATCACGATTACGAGTAGAGGGAGAAGAATAAGACACAGGACTAACAAGAGAAGGAGTAGAGACATTAGCAGCAACAGGGGTTAACAACACAGGAGCAGTAGCGGGAACAGGAGTATGTGGAAGCGGAGGAGCAGTAGGAATAGAAATAGGCAAAGGAGCAGGAACAGGCGGAAGAGCGGGTGCAGGTTGAGGAACTGGTGGAGGAATAACAGGTGGAAGAACAGGTACGGCAGGGACCACAGGAGCTGCGGTACCCTGTACGTACGGAGGTGGCGACTTCATAAGATAAGACATTAAAGAATCCTCAACTGCCTCTTCCTTCTTATCCGACTCCGTAGGCAAAGCAGGATAGCATTTGTCTATGGACATACGCTGTAATCTCTCAAACACTTCCTTATCCTTATCCTCCTTATCACGCTGAAACTGCTCAGCTTTCTTCACTATAGTAGCAACAGTATCTCGCTGACTACGTTTATTTTGTCTGATCTCTTTCTGTCGGGCTTCTTTGCGCCAGAACCGAAAGGCATCAAACATGGCCGGCCTAGATTTGCGTTCGAACAACTTTATTTCCAAATTATCTAAGATCGACGCTTCGAAGCTACCGTGAGGTGGCCAACGAAGATCGCCGTCTTTCTTTGTATATTTTATCCAATAATCGTTAAAAGCAATCGGGCCTAGCCCATGTTTGCTATACAAGTCATAAGTAGGAGTTCCAACCGGAGGTATCGGACACGAGTCCTCCAGCAGGGAATCCGCACCACAAGGTCTAAAGCAACTGAACAAAGTACTACGACCAGGCATCTTGCACACTAGCCGAGTTTCACAAACTTCAAGGGTTACGGGATTTCGGGATTTACCAAGTCCCAGCAAAGAACTAAACCCTCGGTCTTTGGCGGCTGCAGTCGTCAAACAAATACAACAACAACAAAGTACGCTAGCAAAGTGTCACCGACAAAAACACTCACACAGCGTGTACAACAAAGACACCCGCTAAAGTGTCTACAACAAAAACACTCGCTAAAGTGTTTACAACAAAGAACTCTGGGAGCGACCCACAAATACTTAACTCAAAGATCAATGGCGTCCTCAGGAAGGCCCGTCAATCGTCTCGCTATACCAAGGTCTACGCCAGGCGCCAAAACAGGTCTACAGTCAGGGCAGCAGTCCGTCGCAGCCGTTAGGAGGCGGGAATCTTCGCGGGAAAAGTCTTCGGGCCACTTATTTCGACAACAGGATCGATGAAGCGGGGTGCACCTTCCCTCGGAGATTTCACACGAAGTTCCTCACGATCGTCGGGCTTGGACCGGTACCACTGATGCAGGCCCCACGTTGGGCGCCAACTGAAGGACTGGGTTCTTTTGGACCCAGCGGTGCCAGGGCACAACACCTGAAACCTTCGTGGGTAACCTGCTCCGGCGTACAAGTCACAGAGACACGGGACACTTCCTTCGGCGTCAAAGAGTCAAGGTTTATTTACTGCAGGGAACACAGAAGTCACAGGAAGTACATCGAGTGTAGTTCGGGGAGACTGCTTCAAATTGTATTTGTGGATCGCTCCTTTTATACAGTTTTTACCCATAGGATAACATGATACACAATAGTTTACAACCTGGTTCCCACAAGTCGCTCTCAGAGGGGTCGCTTTGGTCACTTTGAAACACACAAGGTCCGGAACATAAATGCGGAAACATTTGGCCGTTCCCAACTGTAAAAACCCATCTTCCCACCATTAGCAAATTCCAATCAGCAGTAAAGTAGATCGAAATAGGAACGAAGACAGGTGCAGAGGAAGACGGAGACAGTGGGGAGATCGGAAAGGGTGTAAAAAGGGGAGGTATCAAGAAGCACGAGATACAGGCATCAAAGGGACGTGCCTAATGAGATGCACGGCTGAGACAATAAGTCCGTGCGGCAAGATGAGCCTCGAGCGGCGCCATCTGCCTTACAGTAGCATCCCCCTCGTCATAAAGACACTTACAAAGAACATGTGTCTTCCGCAAATATCTTGGGAGTCCCAGGGTCGCGAAGCGGACAGCGTCCGTTCGCTGGCTACTTGAGGGCAAGAGACAA
The DNA here is from genome assembly GCF_964263255.1 of Lissotriton vulgaris. Lineage (NCBI taxonomy): Eukaryota > Metazoa > Chordata > Amphibia > Caudata > Salamandridae > Lissotriton > Lissotriton vulgaris. The sequence goes on along the minus strand of NC_141695.1, from coordinate 490,497,418 downwards.
AATGGATGCCGTATCTAAGATGGAACCCGTGGGTACAGATGAGAAACCCACATAACAAACGAACGGTTTAAGTTAGCACAGCGAAACTGCGCACACTTACTAAACTCGTCATTTGCGGTTCATAGATACTAGACTCGACCATATTCGTGCGAGTCGAAAACACCACTTACAATTGTCACGGAACCTCACCAGTTGCTTACAGCATAAGGACCATTGTTGATCTGTAATAGTTATGCCTAGCTCCACCTTCCACACACCACGTGAAGCCGGAATGACAATTGGAGACGTCTTTTGTGTGATTTTGTAAATGTTGGAAATGAGTTTACATCCTGATTCCACAGACAGCAGGTTCTCTAACGCCGGGAGCATCAGCGGCGGATCCGGGAATGTGTTGAATTTACCCTTACAGGATGCACGAGGCTGACAGTAGATTAATTTGTCAAGTGCTGAACGTGTTTCTGGGTCACACATTTGCTGTAGTATAAGAAAAGTATCTGCCGAGTATAGGTTGCCACCCACCCTTAGATTGTGCACTAATGTATGTTCCCGCACTTAACGGTCCATGAGAGGGGGGTACAGTGGGTTTTGGAGTAGAGACACAGAAGGCGCATATAGTATAGCCAAGCGTGCTCCTGTGGATCCCTTCCCAAGCCCACCTCATAGCTTGCACTGTATCTATTTCATTGCAAGGTCGCTTGTAAGGTTGGAATAGCCCAGTGGATAATGGTAATGGTGCCACCTTGTTCACCTCGATTGCAACATGTTGTTGGAAGGGCGTGGGGCAAGCCCTGAAATGCTGGAATTGTGCCAGTGCACAGTGTGCGTATAAGAGAAAGTCTGGAGCTGCCATTCCCCCTTGGTCCTGTGGCAGCGTCCGTATTTCCCAAGCTCTCATCTGCTGTTTACCAGCCCATACCAGTTTGATCATGAGCAAACGAAGGCTGCCAAAGAAGTGCATCTGGGAGGGGCATGGAAATGTTAACTAACAAAGAAAGTAATTTTGGCAATATGATCATCTTTGCCACAGCTAAGTGGCCCGCTAAAGAGAAGCAATCACTTTACCATAATTTCCATCCATAGTTCCTGCATGTTACCACTGAACCATATGCCCAAGTACCTAACCGGGCGGACACCCAAACAAATGGGTAATCTGTGTCGAAGGCCTGGGTTCCAGACGTGAGCGGAAGGAGAAAAGACTTACTCCAGTTAATATTTACTCCTAACAGTCTGCCGGGGTGCACCACCTCCCGTGTCATCGGCGATAGATTTTCTTTGGGCTCTACCATGTACAGCGTGATGTCGTCCACATATTTGGACACAGTTAGGGCCCGTGTTGTGAAGCCAATAGCCCTGTTGGGGTGGTGCTGTCACAGGTGGGCCGCCAACGCTTCCGTCGCAATTGTGGACAGCAGGGGCGAAAGAGGACAACCCTGCCTGGTGCCCCTAGTAATAACTATTGATTCTGAGATCAGCCCATTAACCCTTATGCATGCCGTTGGTTGAGTGTATAAAAGCTGTATTTGTTGGATGAAGAGTGGGCTCAGGCCTTTCCTTCTGAGAAGTGGAAACAGGAAACCCCATTCAAGGGAGTCAAATGCCTTGGTGGCATCCAAGACCATGGCTAACGCTGATACACGTGGGGCAAGGTAGTGTATTAGTCCAAACAGCTTTCTAAGATTGTGTGTTGTGGATCTGTCAGGCACAAAACCCGATTGGTCCGGCAGGACAATCAGTGGCAATAACGGTTGAAGCCTGGTGGCAAGAATTTTGGCGAATATCTTGGCATCTAGAATAATCAATGAGAGTGGCAGGTATGATTCGCAGAGACTTGGATCTTCATCTGGTTTCAGAAGTGTAATTATGATAGCCTCGCACATTGAGTCAGGAAGCATCCCTTCCTGTAATGGCTCTTGGTATACCGCTAGGAGTCGAGGGGTGAGTATCTCAGAGGATTCTTTGTAAAATTGTGCAGTGAGGCCATCCCCCCAGGCGCCTTGTCTGTCCACATGCCACTAATAACTTGTTGCACGTCCTCAACCATGAACGGAACGTCTAAATATTCACGATGGGCTCTACTAAACCAAATGAGTTCTATAGAGTCAAAATAGTCTTCCAGTGCTGAGGCAGGTGGGGCAATGTGTGATGTGTATAGTTGTACATGAAGTCCCACATGGTGGCAAGAATATCGGGCGGTGAGTGTTTCAAGCCGGCGGTGGGGGTGCTAAGTGCTGTTATAAAAGTGGATCCCTTGAGAGGCCCCATGAGATTTGCAAGCGTCTTGCCTGGCCTGTCTCCTTCTCCATATCTACGTGCAGTTGCGTGTTTGTGTAGAAACTTGACCTCTCTGTCAGCCTCCTCCTGATATTCAGTCCGTTTCTTATGTATAGCCCCCAGTGTCTCGGCCGATGTCGTTGCGAAGTATTACCTTTCTAGGTTATGCAGATCTGCGTCAAGTCTACTTAGAGTACCACGGATATCACGGAGCACCCTAGTCTGTTCCGCTGTACAATGACCACTGATTACCCTCTTAAGGTGTCCCACAGCATACTTTTAGTTTTGACCGACCCAGTGTTGTGTGCAAAATATTCTTCAATTTGTGTACAAATCTCTTCCCGAAACGCCGCGGCTAGAAGAGCATTGTGTGGCAGTCTCCATGTGAACGGTTCCCTGTATGTATGTGGTATCCGTAAGTTCAAGGTGACTGGGGAATGAGACACCGTCGATACCCAAGAGTGCAGGACCGGGGACAAGAGCCAAAAGTCCAGTCGCGACCAGGCACTATGGTGCTGTGTAATACATGTACCCTCTAGACTGTCTGGATGGATAGCCCTCCATGCATCAACCAGTCTAAAATTAGTCATCAATCCCCTCAATACCCCCGCTGCCGGTGGGTGATGCATGCGCGAGGCGCCCACCCTGTCACTTTCAAGTGAAAGTATTGTATTAAAGTCACCGCCCCAAATTATCTCAGCATCCCCCATTGATTGAATATGATGCCACACCTTCTGGAAAAAGGCGGGGTCGTCCACATTAGGCCCATAGACATTAGTGAGTATGATACACTGGTTATATAGTGTACCTAATAATAGCAGGTAGCGTCCTTCTGGGTCGCTAATCACCTTTGTGGTCTGCAATGGTACTCCCTTTTTGATAAGTGTCGCTACCCCCTCACAGTAGTTAGAGTAATAGGCGGTGTACACCTCACTCCAGCAACTGGAACTTAATTTGTCGCAGGCTGTTCCTGTAAGGAGCGTTTCCTGCAACAGGCATACCTCTATGGAGTGTCGTGTGAGATATGATTGCACCAGTCTGGTTTTTCTGTAGTTGTTTAACCCACGTACGTTCCAGGTGATACATGTTAAGTGTGTCACGACGCTAGTATATAAGCCCTGTGGCTACTACCTGTCTTACACATTGGGGCGTCTTTTGTGTCCCCCTGTAAACTCCCTCCTGTGTTCTGAATGCCAGGTTCTACAAGTGAGAATTAGGTCACTACCCCAAAAGGACCTAAAATTCAAACAAGTTCGTGCAGTGGGGAATTATCATAGAGGGGGCGTGAGGTTGCCGGTGTACTGTCCTGTCACAGCACAACAGGGTGGCCGAGTATTAGTGGAAAAGCCTGAATACAGGAAATTTCATAAAAAACCTTTGGCAGATAACGAGACAGCATTTGCCATGTACATTTATCAGGTGCCAGAACCAGATGCATTAATTAAACAGCATTGAAACGTTATAAACTAGTAATTGTCACTTAGCTGACTCTGGGGTGAGTCTACTTTGGCTCGGCTCTTCTCATGCTGTTGCCTAGCGTGTTGCTTGGCAAATTTCATTGCAGCGCTCGCTTCCGTGAAGACCAGGGCTTGCCCTGTGTCATGGACCCGGAGTTTGGCGGGATACAACGTAGCCTATTTGGTCCTGGATTTTTGGAGCAGTCTCTTTGCGGGGAGGAACTTGCGTTGGGCTGCCTGTGCCGCCTGGGTAAAGTCCAGGAACAAAGAAATAACATTATTTTGGTATCGCAGCTCACCACGCTCTCGAGTCAGGCGCAGTATGATATCTCTGTTCCTGTAGTTTAGTGGCCGTGGGGCTCCCGGCTGTGGATAAGAGTCAAGGGTACGGTGCGCACGCTCCACCAGGAACATGGCAGACAGATCAGTGCAGGTCTTGCAGGAGGCCCTCAACGTATTTCTCCATGTTGGTTATACTTGTAGACTCTGGAATGCCTGTAATGTGGACAATATTTCTTCTTGAGCAAGCTTCCAAGTCCTCGTTTTTGCCTTCATGACTTCCAGTACTTTGTCCATGCGAAGAAGATGGCCTTGTGCTTCAACCTGTCTGTCGTCTGTGGCAGAGACTCTAGCTTCCAGTGTTGTCAACCTGGCATCATGCTTGTATACCCTGCGCGACACCTGATCCATACGAACCGCAAGGGAGTCAATTTTGGAGTCAATTTCCTTGAGGCAGGCTTTCACGTCTTTCAACATGGTTCTAATGTCCTCTTCCTGCTCCGCCTCTAACTGCATCTCAGGCACGATTGTTTGTGATGCCATTTCACCATCCGCCTGACGAGTTGCATGTTTGTCAATCATTATTTTGGGCTGTTTATTATCTGTTTTTCCCATCGTATATTTGCTTTGCGTCAGTAACATCTAGTGTACTCTTAACCCCAGCCACGCGACAGTAAAGTCAAGCAGCCATTGTCCCTTAGTGTCTCCCGTGCTAATGCCCCAGACTATGTATGGGCCCAGGCTAAGCGAGGTGGGCGCTTCCTTCGCACTGTGCGCCAGTGGGTACCTCAGGTGAGGAGATTGACAGTGTCCAAACTGCTCCCGGGAGATCTGACTGCGTCCCACTACAGTCCCATGTCCCAGAGTACGCCTGCTATGAACCCCAGTGAGGGTATGGCTTTTGTTTCGTGCTTATAGCTATGCAGGCAGTAGTGTCTCTGTGTTGTTATTTTGCCCCTATGTCTGGGCAGCCTTGTGGACAATTACAGCTGCAAGCCCCAACAGCAGTTATGGTCATTTTTGGATAAATGTGGCAGACTTACTTCCTGTTGTTCAAGCGGCCTCCCGGGGCTAGGGATGTGTGCACCAGTGACTCTAGAAGTAATGCGTTACTATTCAAAATTGGCCTTTTACTCTAAGCTGTGTCAGTGATGTTGATTTCAGCCCCCATCTATGTATTGTACCTTGCAGCCATTCTCCGTGTTCAATTTCGCCTCGGGCAGTCTTGGCGGTCCGGAACCAGCGTCAGTGGTATGGTGCACAAGTCTGCCATTATGTTGTCTTAGGCCTAGCGGCGACTGGAGCATAGCGGCCCACACCAGCCCCTGCTGTGCTTGCACTCCTCTGGTGCGGCCACCTACCGTTGTGCTGCGAGGTCGGATTTGTCCCCTCTCGCCAGGCGTTTGTCCAGGCCTCCGCCGATCCTGGTCGCTTCCCAGCAGTGTGTCCACGCTGTCGCCGGTTTCCGCAAGGGCAGGGGAAGAGCGCACCTGCAGCCAACTTCGCCGGGATGTTCTCCTCAATGTTCAGGGCCCTGGTGGCTGTGCCACGTGGCGTACGCAAGCGGGCTTCACCTCCGCTGCAGGCCCCGCTCTCCCTCCGTGGTGCTATCGTCTTCCGACTATTTCCAGATCAGGCCTGGGGCAAGCTCCGCAACCCCACCCACTCCCGAACCCGCGTGCTGTACCTTCAGTTCACCGGAGGATCATTTTACACGGATCCGATACTGCAATCATCGCACTGGCACCCTCGGCTCAGCCAATAGTTGAGTCCGCTTTTCCAGCAGCGCAGGCCGCGAGATTTCAGCAACGATTACAGCGGCTGTCTGCTGACTCATGGGCCGGTAATGACTTTGTTTTGTGCCGCTCAACTCACCGCACAAATGCCCCTCAGTCGGGAGCCTGGATGCAGCGATATATGCAGGATAAATGAAGGATAATGTGCTCAGCCGGCATAGCCTCTTTACAAAGCGGCTATCTTGCTGCTCGGCTTGGCCACGCCCCTGGACTATTGTCATTTTAAATGACAATACCTTTTTTTTTACGTTTTGGTTTTTAAAACGTAAATAAAAGGCATTGTCATTTACAATGCTAATAGCTCAAACTCTGGTAAATGAGAGACCTATTGCATTTCAAATTCTTGTTTTGAGAGTTAGCGACGATGTGGCTTAGTTGCCTAAGCAGACGACTTTGAAACTGGAGAACTAGGTTCGAGTCAGTCAGGAGGCTGAAACATCCTGTGATTGCCGACAAATTACTTAATCTCCTCATTCCTAAAAATAATTATAAATGAACGAGTCAGTGTAAAAAAGTGTTGCTAAATAAACTAAGCAAAAAGCAGCACCGGGCAGAAAAATAAGTAGTGTTCTTAAAGTAATAGAAAAGCACTGCAAGGTTAACAATACCGCACTTAGACGGTGCTCCTCTGCTGAACAAGGGAAGTAACGTATCGCGGGCTGTACCAATTATGAAGCAGTGAAGAAGAGCGATGCAAGGATCTGACTAATGGTGAGTAGCAGGAGGGTATAGAGTGGTGTTGTGTTCCAGTGTATGCACGCCTGTGACGTAACAGGCGTGCGGCGTAAGAGACACGTGACCGGCATTTAATAAAAGGGGCCCCACACGTACGTCGGCACTTGGCGACGGCGCGCAGAGCTACACAGACATACCCCAGTGTCCGCGTGTTATTTATAAAGTGGCCAAGTGAAGGCCGTAGTCTGTGCCACAGGTGCCCCCTTGAGAGTAGGCACCCTAGAGCTGGTCCCTAGCTGTCACTGGTCCCGCCGACACAACAAGTGGTATTATTGATGACAGCCTTGCAGACAGCGCATGTGTGCTGATGCTTGACCTAAAAATGAAACAACATAGGGTCCACTTCACAAAAGTAAACACAACATTGTGTGTGACGCTACCTATAATGTTTATTCCCAGTCTTTCAAAGAAAAAAAATATCAGAATAAAAATTCTGAATAATTTTTCAATTTGACTACTTTTAGGTTCGATTTCAAGGCACTGTTCATTACGAATTGCTAAGGAATAGATCATTGGGATGCAGAATAGCTTTGTCATAGAGTTACAGATAGAGGTATGCAAGGATTATTACTCAGATATTGAATTTGACTTTACCACATGCTAATGCATGTATTTGTGCTTTCCTTGTTGGCCCGCTTGTGTTTATAGAAACTAAGTACTGTTTGTGCAGAAATGGCTTTGTGGCAAGCTATTGTTACCATACTTATAAGATACGTTTGGGTGCCAGCTGGTTATTTGCAAGATGTTGTTGGTTTCAAAGTAAGTCCTGACCATGGTGCCTGAACTCACCCTTTATTTTAGACCTCAGAGTTAATTTACAAGAACAAGGACAACTCAATAGACCCATTATGCAAGTATGCCACGTTCCCCAAACATGCATGCACAACGTGAGTGTGTGTCCTTTTATGCGACTGTGTTGTCCTACATATAGTATAACAAGGATAGGTAAGCTGAAGGCAAGAGCTCTTGGCAGTGCTCGGGGAGGTGGGAACAGGGGGCAGTATTTTCTATTCCCATATTCTGGCACAGCTCACAGCTACCAGAACACTGCCTCCTCACAGCATTCTCTGAACCTGACAGATATTAGCAAAATCCAGAGAAGAGCAGAGCAAGTTTTCCACTGCAGCTGCCTACACCTGCCTCTTCTCTGCCCCCATTTCCAACAACCTGTCCTGCCACCTAGGCATTAAAAGATCCAAGGCTCCTGTTCATTACAGTCCTTAACATCATTTATGTATTTATTGAGTTTCAGTTTTTATGTAGCAGATACAAGACTCAATTGGCATCACATGTATTTACGAAGGGTACTACTGAACATACACGGCCAAAAACGGCAGTGCCATGAGGAGTAACTGAGATGAGAGTATAACAGTCTATACATAATTCACAGAATGTGTCTAAATATAAATGTAAAAGTCTATACATAATTCACAGAGAGGCATATTACCAACGAGTAGCAATATTTATCGCTAACTAGGCTTAGCAACAATTTTTTTATCGCTAAGCATCGCCGGAAATTATCGTTGAGATAACGTGCTATTAGCAACGGTTATCTCCAAAGCGATAATTTTTCCTGCGATAGCATGAATATCGCTGAGAATACAGCGATATTCACGCATTAGCAACGAAATGCTCTTAGCCTTGTTATCCACCTCCCATTGGATAACATGGTTAGGAACTGGTCTGAGCAGGCGTTAGTTTTTGGCGATAGCGGGATATTTCCATTGCTACGCCCGCCTTGCTAATAGGCGATAGCGACGTTAGTGACTGCTTTTAGTCGCTAACAGGTTGGGTACGCCCACTTTGCATGTCATTAGCGATAAATATCGCTGACATGCAAAGCAGGCCCCAAACCACTAGCTATCACCTAAAAGCTATCGCTAACATCAGTTAGCGACAGCTTGCTAATATAGCGATAGAATTATCGCCGCTTAGCTGCCAGAAAACGGCCGCTAAACCGGCGATAATAATATGCCCCAGAATGTGTCCAAACATAAATGTAAAAGGGCCAGATGTAGGTGAAATAGATTTACCGATTTTTAATTACCGAATTTTACCGATTCAGTAATTAAAAATCGGTAAATCTAAGGGGTGGATATGTAGGTATTCCAGATGTGCTGGAATACCGATTCGGAAGAATTCGGTATTTACCAATTCGGTAAATACCGAATCGGTAATGCCCATTCATTCCTATGGGCTTTGAAGCCCATAGAAATGAATGGGCATTACCGATTCGGTATTTAACGAATCAGTAAATACCGATTTTCACAAGGGTGCAGGGGGGGTCACTTTGACACCCTCTGGCACCCCCAAAACAGACTCGGGTGCCATGTGGCAGGCATATATGCCCTAAGGGCAGGTCTGCTTGTCACATGGCATAGGTGTGCATGCACACATGTGCATGCACACCGGAATCGGTATTTTACCATCAAATTGGATTTGATGGTAAAATACCGATTGGGTAAGGCCTCTGGGACTCTGAAGAGTCCCACCTACATCTGGGTGCCTCAGAATCGGTAAAATTGCCGAATTTTTATTTTACCGAATCGGTAAAATTACCGAATCGGTAATTTTACCGAATCGGTAAAATAATGCCCCCTACATACCTGTCACCCATTTACCGATCGGTAACGGCCAAAATCGGCCATTACCGCTCGGTAAATGGCCTCAAACGGCCACCTACATCTGGCCCTATAGTTCGAAGCAGACATCTTATGCATAGTATAATCAAATACCACACTGCCAGTACAATACAGTAAAACACCCCAATAGAAAAAAAAGAGGGCAAGTGACCAGAGAGAGGATGGAAGGAAGTCTTGGTCAAGATGAAAGTGTATTATTTTGTTTTTTAACAGATAGAGATTTGATATTGGGTACAGCAGGTAGAAATGAATTCCAGCCTTTGGGTGCGCGTTCGGAGGACGACCAGTTCAAAGTATGTTTTTAATGAAGATGGGCTCTTCTAGAAAGGGAGTGTCAAAGCTGTGGAATTATCAAGAACCATATACAATCTTCTGTTTTTTTAACCAAATAAGAGAATGATCAGGATGCAAGAGTGTATGTCCCAAACAAGCAACTTTTTTAGTAGAAGTGTCATCAATAGGAATCCAGCACACGTAGTGCAGTACAGAAGAAATGTGATCTAATCAGCCAGAGCCCGAAATTAGTGGTACTGCTGCATGCAGGCATCTTTGAAAGAAGCGTAATGAATTTTAGGAATGGCAGAGAAAGTGGCATTCCTGCAGTCAAACCTGGATAGTATCAACACTTGAAAAATACTCGAGGCCCCGTTCTGCAAGAACAGTTTTAATCTCTCGGATAAGGATGAGTTGGTGATAATCACTTTTGGCCATTTTAGCAATGTCTTCATAAAGATAATGTTCATTATTTAGAATTATTTCCGGTGCTGTAGTACTTTCATTAATGATTGCACTACAGCTAAGATATGTGTAGACTCTAGCCATGTCTGGATTGAGTTTGTTTAAGATTAGGGCTAAATGAATAGGAACTCGTTTTTATTAGGGATGAATGTAAGATGCTGACTAGTCATCCAGGGATGTGTACTGTCAAGAGTCAGAGTGACTAAAGTGATATTGGCAAGATAATAATTCTTCATATAAAGCTATGTCATCAAAATGTTGCTGCTATGAAAAGCTGGACTCTCTAATGATGCCACTCAGTGGTTTGAGATAAAGACTGAAGAGAGCAGGGGCTAAATCATGTCCATTGGAACTCCTTGTGGCACAGGAGTAGGAAAGGAGAAAGGGGAGTCTTTTTTATCATTTGCAAGTTATTAGATTGCCCTCAAATTGCGTGTTATGTTAATAAGGATTTTTTTTAACTTTCTTTATTGGCATTTATTTAATAATTCATATAACATGTCTGGTAATGCAGTTGATATTGACTTACAGGCAAGATCGCACAAGCATCCCCTACGCTTGCATTAGAATGTGCTGGCCTAGAGCATGAAGGCCCCCAAGTCAGCCTTTCAGCTGGTGACAGCCCGAAGAAGCCTGTGTCTGACTGCAGCTAACAAGCTTGCAGGGTGGTCGCTGTGCCTTGCTGAGGTTGCAGGGTTTGCCTGTTCCCCCCTCGCACGTTACCGTAGGGGTTATGGAATGTCAGCCATGAGTTAACCTTGAACAAACTGGGGATATGTAAAAGTGGGGTGCACTGTGTCGTATATAATGCTTGCGCGTATTATTTCGCCTGAGAGCTGTATCATTCTGGGGTACCATGAAGTTGCGCAGGTGCGGAGGAAAGGGGGAGATGGGATCACTAATCGCTGTCCGCGTGAGAGCGTGGTGGTCATTCAGTCACAGCCGGCAATTGCAACCCGTCGGGGCCCTGGGCTCTTTGTGCACCTCCCTGGGTAGTCTCCTTGATCACGGGAGCCCCGGGGGAATCAATCGCCCATGGTCCCACCACTGTTGCCGTTTCTTGCGCAAAGGAATGAAGTAGCATGGCCAAAGGCATGGAAATTGGATGTTTGCGGATTCCCTGGACTTCCTCCGCTCGGAGTAGCCCTTCTTCTGCCGTAGCCCACTTTTTGACTGCGCCCACCCATGCCGCCAGAGGAGGACCCTCCGGTTTCTTCCAGTGCATAGTGATGCACCGTTTGGCCAGGAGGAGCACCAAGGAGGCAAATCTCCTCTCTACCTTTATGTGCTTGTGCCGCTTATGAATACCAAGGGCGCTAGCCTCCCACGTACATAGATCCCGTAGCCCCGTGACTGTTCGGAGGGCAGTGTGTATCATGTGCCAATAACTGTGAAGTGATGGACATGCCCAGAACATGTGTAAGAACGAGGCATTAGGCTCCAGGCATCTGGGGCAGGCGAAGGAGCTGGCTGGGAAATTTTTCCGTAATTTTTCGGGGGTGAGGTAAGCCCTGTGCAGGATGTGCAGTTGTATGTTTTTGAAGCGATAGTTGCGGGATACTTTTTTGGTATGTTCGAGTGCCCTGGTCCATTCCCTGTCATGTAGTGGCCTAGGAAAAAGTTGGTCTCCTATTTTTCTCTGAGGGGTGCAAGTATGGGCTGTTTAAGGGATGCGTATGGCTTTATATATCCAGGTGACTAGGTGTCGCCCTGGACCCATCAGCAGGACCGCATGGATTACCGGATGTGTGGGGGGTTCCATGTCGATCGCATGCCACTGCTTGTGGCAGTCTGCTAGGAGCCGTCTATGCAATAGAAACTGTCCTCTGGGAAGTTCGAAGTCGGTCGCGAGCACCTCAAATGTCTGTCGTTGTCCATGAAAATACAGCGCCCCTACGTCTGTCAAGGCAGAGTCAGTCCATATGTGCAGCATTCTTTCTGTGTAGTATGGCCTTTGGGGAACCCTACCAGCGGTGGAAGCGGGGAGTACGGAGGTGCAGTCTGGTACATTCTATGAATGCGCATTAGGCAGGCGTGCGCAGTCATCACCTGAAGCGGCTTAGTCGGCGGTGGAGTAGCCCCTGGTAGCAGCATGTGGTGGATTGTAGGGGTTTGAATGGGCCCGGTCGTGGTGATCAGTTCCCTTTGCGCCCGGCCCGCTGTCCAATGGGACACCCATTGCAACTGGGTGGCCAAGAAGTATGCCTCAAATGATGGGGCCGCTAGTCCTCCTTGGTCAAGGGGCAGTTGCAGTTTTGCAAGGGCAATACGCCGGCGGCCGGAGCCCCAGATGAGGATCCCCAGCAGGGTGTCAAGCTCTCGAAAAAGAGATCGTGGGGGAACCACCAGGAGGTTAGAAAAGAAATATAGCAGCCGCGGAACGAGAATCATTTTCGCGACCGCTATCTTCCCCGTGACTGCCAGTGGGAGATCTTGCCAAAAGTGGACCGAGGGTCTAATGCTAGCCATTAGTTTGCGGTAGTTGCCCTCCTATATGTCCTGCGGCATATGATACAGTCGAACTCCTAGATATCTGACCGATTGGGGGCTCCATAAGAGGTCCACGTTACCCAGTCGTAACTGACACTGGGGCAGAGCCTGCACCAAGGGATATACAGTAGATTTGGGCCAGTTGACTTTAATTCCCGCCACTTCCTCAAAGTCTTGTAAAATGCGTAGTATAGGGGGTTATGTTAATAAAGATATCATGGTTTATTTGCTCAATAGTATCAGCAGGCATGAGTCACAAATGTTGAGAATAATTTGCAAGATGTTGGTTTCAGTATTACACAAAGCTCTATTGCAAAACTGGAAATCGTCATGTTGTCATGTTTAAACTGTTTTCATTGATTTTCCACAAAATTTTCCTGAATTTTGGCATCAAAAGCTAAACCAGAAACTGGGCAAAAGTTATTAAGATCATCCACGAACACTTCTTGGGAGAGAAATACATCAATATGTTTGCCTTGTGAGCCACACGATTGGTACACATCTCTTTAGATAGATTGATCAGTAGAGGATTAGCTACATGGCTGAGGGGTTTGAGCTTGGAAATAATGCTGAGAAGTTCCATCTGAGGCATCTCTTTGAAATGAGAGCAGGTAGAGATTTTGTACACAGGGTGTTAAGAGAAGAGCTAGGAAGTCATGGAAGCAAAGCTTCCATTGGTTTATACTTGGTATCAAAGAAGCTGCTACATTCTGCACATTTCTTTCGTAGTTTACTCACATCCATAGGAGGTAATGCACTAGTAGCAGATTTGATGATAGGAAATAGCTTTTTGAGCTGATTTATAGCTAATTATATTGACATTTTAACATATTTAATAACTAAGGATTTGGCTTCAGAAATGTTTTTGTAACATCTTTATGCAGCATGGAGACCCTCTAGATAAATAGTGTCTAATCATTCTTAGTAGTTTTTCATCATGAAGTTCCTTGGTGTGCAACGTCGCAGACCTCTTGCTCTTAATTCTTTCTTCCCTAAGTGGTGCATAATCTTTATCAATACCGGTCACGATATCATTAAAGTAACTGAGTTGTCAATGCCTGACCTGGAAACCTAGGGATTGAAATTGGTTTCTAATGACGACATATGAACATTGAAGATATAATCTGAGCATGACACTGTACGTCAGTTGTCGGACTAATGCTTGGCATCTGAAGCTGGTGTTGATATGTGATGGTGGAATATGGGTGAATGAGACTGGGCTTATAGATGACCCTGGGCACTTGAAGCTGGTCGTTGCATATGATGGTGGAATATTAACATGTGACAATATGCACAGATTTGTGAGATCATGCATGAGCTGTGCGAGTTAACCTGTGGTTGGAAGATGTTACTGGCATCGTGTTGCAGAGCACGAAGTTATATGAGATGTAGCTATGAGGCTCAACCTGTCCATTTAAAACTACCTTTGGAATATACAGCCTCAATTTATAAATGAGCATGGATATGGGTTTGAGACTAAACCTGAACTCCTGAATCTGATCCCGGCATATGAAGGTAGAACACAGACTGATAAAACTATATATAAATTTGAGTTGTGAAATGAGCTGGAAGGCCTAACCTTGGCATTCAATATTTCTTTAAAGTTGTACCGGGCATCCGAGGATCCTACTTGGCAGTTGATAGATGGATAGTCTTGCTGTTTTTGTTGCCCATTAGTAAGAATTTTACGTTTTAGACACTCTGGTTAGTCCATAAATTACTCCATAACCATACATGTTGATTTTTAACCAAATGGTTCAACTGCTATCACCCTTTTCACAATCTTAGATCATGCAAAAAAGTTATTTTCCATTTTCTCAAGTTCAAACAAACCCTGATTGAATAGGATAACTTTTTCTGTCATCACTACCTCCTTCTGGCACTCATTGCCTATTTTAATGTGCAAGGACATTAAATTGTGTACGTTTTGGAAAGACTTAAGGTTATAGTCCAACCTTGAGAGCTGTTATACCTTTTCTGGTATTGACAAATACAGTAGTTTCGAGTTCATTATATCCTATGTTGCCGTGGGATTTCCTTGACTGGGAATAGCTTTACTTCACAGACGGACATGTGTATCTTTGAAACAAACTGCAAATGACAGCCAGAAATTACAGAACTTGTGCAAGTTCTTTATTTTATAAAGTTTTTAGACTGAGGACCTGAGATAGACTTTAGTGGATGGGTATAATGGAATAAAATGCACTTGTGATTCTGTAAACAGGCTATCCGTCACGTTTGATTCGCTAAATGTTAAAAAAAATCAGTATTTGCAAAGCGCAAACTACTCACCCCTACAGGTCACAAGGTGCTGGGGGCCGTTGTGGAAATTAAGGGGTCGATTAGGATGGCGGACGGACTTTGTCCGGCGTCCGCCATCCTGTCTGGGGCAGAGACCGTCCGCCACAAGGGAGGAGGTTCCGTGTCCCGAATTAGGATGCATCCGCCACAGTGGCAGGTGCATCCTGCATTTTTAACATTGCGTCAGACGGTGCTTGAAGCACCGGCAGCCACAATGCTAAAAAGGCATGTTGTGCGTCTCCAAGCACAACATGATAGGCACCGCGCAGTGCCTGCCATGTTGCACTTGGAAACGCAGGGGGGTACCATAGGTACCACCCATGTGCACCCCCCACGCCACCTTCACCCTGGGGGCCCCCAACGGGCCCCCAAAGCAAAGACCGTATGCCTTTCCGTGGCGGCATTGCCTCCACAGAAAGGCATACCCCAAAGCCCATCCTGATATGGCTGGCGGTTTCTGACAGACACCGCCACCATATTAGAGCTTTTCCGCCACGGTCGCAAGCCGACCGCGGCGGAAAAGTGGCGGACGGTGTTTCCGTCCGCCGCGGTCCCCCCCGGCCATTGTAAAATGGCGGGGGGAAAATTGGTTGCGGAAGGGCATGAATGGCGGACGGATCGCCACCGCCTGCATGGCGGTGGCAATCGGTCCGCCATCCTAATCGACCCACTAAGTGACCTATTGCCCAGAGTCACATGGTGCTGAGCTGAGCTGCCTCCGGAGCCGGGGATCGAACAATGAGCTCTATGCTCCGAAGTCAGCTGCCCTGGCCGCTGCACCACATTGGACCCAAAGTCTCTCTCATTTTATCAACATTTACGAAATCAATAAAAAGACAGACCTGAGAGTTCCAAACCTAAGGTTAGTTTTATTTCAATTGTTCCTCCATTTTCAAGGTTATTTCCCTTTGCTGAGTAACTTACTGACTAATTCACTATCTAAAGTACCAAGGGCCAGATGTAGTTAATCCCAGATTACCGATTCTTAAATACCAAATCATACCGATTCGGTATTTAAGAAAAGGCAAATGGGATGTAGGTAATTTTTCCGAAAAATTACTGAATCGGTAAGTTTCGGTAATTACCTAATCGGTATTTACCGATTCGGTAATTGGGGGAAACATTGAAGGGTGGCAGGGTGTCACTTTGACACCCTGTTGCACCCCTCAATTGTGTATGCGTGCACATGTTGCAGACATACATGCCCTACATGCAGACATACATGCATAGGGCATGTATGTCTGCAACATGGCACTGTTGGAAAAGCAAAAAAAATGCTTTTTCAGGGGTTTTCATTATTTACCACCAACTTCTAGTTGGTGGTAAATAACGAATCCTTAACTGAGGAATGCACTAACTTGAGTGCTCCCTACATCCTGGATTCTGTATTTTATCTAATCGGTCTGTTAAGAATTCAGTATTTTACCAAATCCTTAAATTACCTATTCAGTAAAATACCGAATCCTTAAAAAATGCCACCTACATCTGGAAAGCCCAATACCGGTCGGTAACCGGTATTGGGTGACCTACATCTGGCCCCAAATCCCTCATAACAACCCTGTGCATAGAATGGCTAATATGCTGCCTCCCTCCTTAACTCACTCACTCGATAATTTACCAACCCACTCATACCAACCCTGCGCAGTAAATGACTGACTGACAGATGTCACGCATTCACTCTAAAATGTACCAACTCATTCATACACACCCTTTGCACCAAATGACTGACTACCTCACTCATCCACTGTGATTTACCAACTGACTTTTGCTACCTGTGTGCATCAACTGACTTAGTGAAAGACTGAAAAACTCACTCAATCTATCCATTATATAATTTACCAACTCATTCATTCAGATGTTTTTACTCACTCAATCATTAACTCATTCACTGACTCACTTACCCACACACTAACTGTGATTTTCCAGCTCATTCACACCTACCTTATGCACTAAATAGCTGGCTCAGCTCACTCACTTACTCAATCAATCACTCATCTACTCTATAATTTTCCAGTTCACTCATTCTTACCCGTAAGCACAGAGTGACTAGCTCGTTTTGAATCTATGTATTTAAAAAAAAACAGTGAAATTATCAATGAAAATGCAAAAATGTAATAAGAAATGACTCTACCTTTCAAAAAACAAAGACTATGCAAAGATTCTAAATGATATAGGAGTGAGCGTTTTGAATGAAAAGAAATCAGCCGTTAAAAATTTTGAATATAGAAACCATGCCCACCTCACGACAAAGAGCACGGCAAGATCTGAAGCACCCTGAATCCGATCCCGGGAACTTTAATGATCTGCTCATGTCACATCTACTTTTAGATCCTAGGCCTGGCTCTTCACCAAGATGCTTTACTTCGGGCTTGCCAGGATAACTTGAGCGATCTCATGTTACATTTCTTTTTCCTTAGAAATGATCACACCCTCTCTCCAAAATTACTCATCTATACTAGAGAAATAGTCTCTTCACTGCAGAGCTAGTGAGCCCGGGCAGCCTATGTGGTGCCAATGCATGGTCAGTGGGCCCAGATATAAATATACAATCAACACATTCAGTATAAATGCTTGCATTTCACAAAACTATCAATATTATTGCGTGCCCCGATCAAAGAGGCTCTTATAAACCAATCCATAGTCAATGGTGTAGCATGAATTTGCCCTCTCTTCGTACCATATGCCTAGCATTCTCACAGAAACAAGAACAACAGACAACCTGAGGATTTTATTGGACAATCTTTTCTGAAGACACAGTGCTAACCTGTACATTCTCTCTTGACTGTGGGAATGTAGGAAGGTTGTGCTCAGAGAAATATTTCGTCTGTTTGATTTATGGTAGATGAGACCCTTGTCGTTATGTATTGTAAGTGACACTAGTGGTAGTCGTAATTGCATTAAGAGAAGGGTGGAAATGGAGATGAGGTGAGTAAATGAAATGACTTACTTCTCCTCTGTGCGGCATCACAGAGGGTTCATGGATCAGTGCTTAGTCCAGCCACCATCCTAGGGTGAGTCAGGAATGGCTACTCGGGTCATCTAGGTACAGGAGGAATGGTGCCAGTATGACCAAGGTCCATGTATCCCCATCCTCTTCACACCTGGATGTGCTTTCTCATTCCAGCCGTCATGGGAACACTGTGCACATAAAAGGCAAGATGGCACTGCCATAGTAAAAGGTGTGCTCTAGTTGTACCATTTAGATTTTTGGTGCCATTAGTCCAGCATTTTCATTATCCGCCATCTTCCAACTATAACTGACACGCCCCACAAGCTGAGCCAGTCAGGCATGGCTGCTAACTCACCTTGTATAATAGGCTCACCTAGTCACCTAATCAGCATTTCCCTCCTCCCTTGCCAGAACCTAAAGACCAGCAAATTAGCTGATGCCTTCTGAAGCGCCACACCTACATGCCAACCAACCTCTTTAGGCAAATACCATGCCTTAGCAACTAACATAGACTCCTGCAAAGTCTCATCCCCTGCTGCGTGCCAGAATCTGAAGGTTAGTCATTCATTCCAGAATGAAAAATTACCCCTGTCAGAGGCTCTTTACCATTTCTTTGCCCTAGATAGGACCCATATAATGGCAGCAAGATATTCTCATCTGGGAGCAATGCCACAGCCAGTAGTTGCCTACTTTCTGCATTATAAGGATAGATTCACGATATTGCAAAAGGCACAAGCACTAGGACGACTGCAGGGGGAGAACGGCTCAGTAGCCTTCTTCCTAGACGTTAACCTAGCGGCACAATGCAAAACCGTTGCATATTTATAAGTTAAGCGAACTCTCTGAGAGTTGGGATTGCAAAATATGCTCCTGTTCCCGCCAAAGTTAAAAATCCTCCTGGGTGGCCACTTACTGTCACGTTACAAGTCTGTGGGTGTGGCTGGAATAACATACAGATAACACTGACAATGCCACATAGCACCATTCCCAAAAAGGCATAGACGATGCTTCCAGGGTGCAAAACCCTCCAAGGGACAGGTAGACCAAGATAAGGGGGCAGCTGTAGAAGCAGCAACCATGGCCCATGGTTTGCAACCACAAGAGCACAGTAGACAATGCTTAGAGTCAACAATTAGAAGTTCGGACTCGATCCCAAGAGGATCTTGTCCTCAATTAAACATATTACCCCATACTGGAGATTACCTGTGAGAGCACTGCACACTCCACATTTTCTTGTTACCCTATATATGCCTGTGGTTTACGCTTTAAAATTAGTATTTGGTGCTTATGGGCTCTATGATTATATGTACCTACTGCTAGCACTCTTCTTGACAGAGCTGGATGGCGATTTCTGGAAATGTTATGTTATATGAATTTGAAATGAGATGGTAGGTGTGGCAGAGGCATGAGCACTTATGTCCCCCAAAACAAATTGGTCCACCCCCCTAAACTCCTCAACTCACTAGGGGTGATGGAGTATGATTCACAATCCATTAACCGTTTTTTGTTTCATGGATATCTGACCATTGTTGGGATGTCCCGGTCTGTGGAATTTGGGAAATGTTATACTTTGTGTGCTAGTGGTCATTTTCATTCAGCATGTTACAGTATTGTTAGCAATGGAAGAATCAATATCCAGCTGGTTGAATCTTGGCGGGCGTGGGTATTGAATTCAGATAGATGTTAGACACCATATTACTTAGCATTGACGGATGGTGTCCCAGGTTCATAAATAAACTGTTCTTATGTAAGAGGTATGTGGTTGATTAGCAAGAGCTATAAAATGTATTCATATTTAAAACGTAGGAGAGTGGACACTGCATTACTCCAGGCGACGCACTTTCTTGGGAGTGAGGTTGCTTGGTTGAAAAGGAGATGGAAAGGGTAAGTGCTCCCTACAACCTACTCATCGGAGGCAAGAGAGGTGATGATTTGGATCAAGGAGGTGTTCCTTTTGTATGTGCCAGGCAAGAAATGGATGGAGAGGGTTGATACACCATAGTGATAGGCACACTGGATGATGCCTGATGGTACTGAGTAGTGTTAGACCTGTCATCTTTTGATGTATTTCCCTAGTCTTTTTGCTTTTATCCTCCCAGTTTTGACTCTGTTTTTGCTGGTTTAGTGTCTCTGCTCACTTTCTCACTGCTGTCCCTTGTTAAAGTGCAAGTGCTCCTATTGTAAATTAGATTATTGATTGATGTATCCTTTCAAAGGGTTCTCAGACCCGCCACTGCAGTGTCTGCGTGCAGGTTTTACTGCCATGTCGACTTGGCTAGTGCATCCACTTGCCAAGCTCTAACATTCCCTCTTATTACATGTGATGTACCCTTAAGGTTGACCCAAGGTACCCTATGGGCAGGGTTCAGTGTAGGTGAAAGTTAGGACATGTCCTGGTGTGTGTGACATGTCCTGATAGGGAACTATAGTATAATTCGTTTTTCACTGTTGAAAGGCTATCTGCCCCATAGGAGAGCATGGAGAATACTTGGTAACATATTACGAGTATATCTTACCATTGGGACAAGATCGAGAAATGAAGTTTAGTGTGCCTGAGCTCAGGATGTAGAAATGCATCTTTCACGAAAGATGATTTTTATGTTCTGTGTTTGAAAATACCACTTTTAGAAAGTAGGTATTTTCTTGCTTAGCCATCCTATGTGCCTCTGCTGGGTGTGGATTGACAGTCGGGCTTTGCAGTGACAGGGGCTGGGGATGTGCATTCTCTTCAGACAGCCACTGGGAGGTCGAGGTGTGTACTGGAGCAAGGAACCTGCCAAGAAGAAGAGCTGGAAGAACTACCAGGAGGAGTACTGCCTCTTTGCTGTGTTGGCTTGCAGTTGCTGCTTCTGCCTTGGGCAGTGAAAGGACTGGATTCAACTTTCTTCAATTGCTGCTGAGTATCTCCAAGAACTTGAAATAGACCTTGCGTCCTGTTCATGAAGTCTCAGGGGCAGCAAAGACTTCACTTCCATCTCGGTTCCAGCTCTGGTACAGTGGGTTTCAGTTGGCACAGAGGGGGAAAGAAGCTGACACCGTCACTGCAACCCTGGTCTCACCGACGATGACTACCGCCGCCACTGAGTCACAGCTTGCAATGCGACCTGTGGGCATCACACTCCACACCCCCACACTTCACGCAGCCGCCCTGGTCTCACCAATGACGTCGCTGCCTGCTGACCTCGACCCCCGTGACCACACTGTGGTTTGGGGGCACCACTCTTAAGTCATACGGTGCACCGCCCCATCCCAAACCTACAGTCTGGGCTGACAGACGCCAACACCCATCAACCGGCATTGTCGCTTGCACCATGCCGTGTTAGCACTGCCACAAGCACCGCCTAACTCTGCACCGTAGCCCTGGCTTCACCGATGCTGCTGGATGACCGTCACTGAGCCCTTGCCTGCACTGCGACTTGAGGGCACTGCACGCCGTCCCGCTATATTTCAATCCGCAACCACAATGGTTGCCGCGACAGGCCCACACTGATGCGATCAGTCGGAACCAAAGGTACTGTTTACGAGTCTGCTGACACTAACACTGGTCCGCAGCGACGCAGTTGGACTCTGTTGTGTTCATCCCCGCGGGAGCCCGCAACGGAGCAACCAGCTTCAAGGAACTGCATTTTACAGTTATTCTTTCAAAATGCATATATTTTGAATGTTGGTCTTTGTATCATTTTGTTATTGTTTGCACAGATAAATATTGGTTAGTTTTTGAAAAACTAGTGTGGTGTCCTTTTGTAGTGTTTTCAATTGTTTTATTATATGTTATGTGCAAATGCTTCACACACTGCCTCTGAGATAAGCCTGACTACTCGTGCCGAGCTACCAAGGGGGTGAGCAGGGTTTTTTTTCAGAAGTGTATCCCCCTTAACCTGACTAGAAGAAAGGGTCCCTACTTGGAAAAAGGTGCAAACCATTGCCAACTAGAGACCCCCATTTCTAACAAGTAGCATATACATCCCTAACATGGGCCAGCCACTTTTCCTAAACTCATAAACCACACAGCTGAGTAGAAATGTACTGGATTCACAGATAATGGGAGGAGTTTTCAATTGTATTGCGGACATAGCCCTGCCCATTCCACCCCACCATTGCTAGACTCCCCAACATACTAGACGGCCCACTACTTTAAAGAATTGGCTATGCCCTGGCATCTCGGAGATGTGTAGAGGCATAGGACCAGTGACCTTACGAAAGACTCCTTTTATTCCCCAGTGTAATACTTACATGTCCGGTTAAACAAAATAATGATGTCTTCACAGATTGAGGGGAGAATCACACATGGCGAGAGCCATATGTTCGTAATATTTGTCCAGCACATTATCTGACCACAATCAATTGCTCATTCTATGACCTCTGGGAGAAAATTGTCCCCAATCCTCCATTATGCCCTGAATTATTACATGACCCCATACTTCGTGACATGCTAACGGACGTCACATTTGATTACCTCATTCGCAATAGGGACACAGCGCTGCATAAACACTCAAAATGGGAAGCATTTAAAGTAGCTAGCTTAAAAAGTTAGAGATTCTAGCTAATGACATGCTCCAATATATGCAGAAATTGATACCCGAAGACCATAACAGTTTTGCTACGCAACGTAACACATCGTTGAATATTAGTTGTCTTTTTCGGATCCTGATGAGACTTCTCTAACACAATGTCTGGAAGCAGTGTTGATCTACACAAAGCTTTTGATTAGCCACATTGGGACTAGATGCGCTGAGTAATGAAACACATGAATTTGAATAATGGCTGGTTTAAATGGATAGCTCTTCTATATGCGGAGGCCCGAGAAAGGGTAAAGGCAGGACAAAATATATCAGACGCATTTGAGATGAGGACTGGGGCCTGTCTGGCTGTCCATTATCCATCTTGTTATTTGCACTATCCATAGAGCCATTTGTGAATATAATCTGGAAGGGTGGCGGGAAAGGGGTATTTCCTTACACGATGGTGGAGGGGTTCTTGTAGCACGCAGAATGGGTGGCTGCTCCTCCACTAAGGTGGAGGAGTGTCGCCCAACTGCTTTGAGAGCATTGCAGAGGAAAAATAAAATGCTAATAACTGAACGTTATTATCATTTTATTTTTCCATTCCTAGGTGGGGGGGGGGGGAGACATGGCTGGCCAGATCAGAGGCCGGATGGAAGAGTGGTTTTCACTCCCTAAGTGTGCATGAACTGTTTGGCCGGCCCTCTTGGGCTGACCAAACAGTTCATGTGCATTTTGCATCTTCCCCACCAGTCTGTACAGCACAGCCTGGTGAGGAACATGCACAGGTTGCATTGCATCGTTGTGATTGGCTTGGGGGAGCCAGGGTGCTTCCTGCGATGTAGGAGAATGAGAGGCTGGGACTCAACAGCAGGCACATTTTCTTTCCTTTTTTTACATTTTCTACTCACCCACCTCTCCTACCCCCCTACTCCCACTCCCTACCCCCCGCACATATACTCACGGTTGGGGATTGTTTTGAGGAACTGATGAATGAAGATGGACTGCCGGAATCTCAACTTTTCACCTAGGCATCGCTGACCTGAGAATTACGAGAGATACCTACACAGAACTAGGAAAGCATGAGGTTTTAGAAATATCACTTATTTTTAAGAATAAATATCTTGTCTGAGTAAATCAGCTTTGGTTGATGTGAGGATTGATCTAACACTTGGAAGGAATAAGTAGGAAGAAAGACTTTGGTGGGACTTTCAGTAGGAGGAATGAGACCGGACCCTGGAACATATCCATAGAGTGTATATAAATACGAGGTTCCTTTACACCCACTTTAAGTACCTTCATGCAAATTAGCTCATTCCACTCAGGGTGAACGGGAAAGCTAGGACAGAGATAAAGCATGCCCAAGGCGTAATCTGATTGATGCAGATTTCATACGCAACCACCTGATAGTGCCTGGAATTGAAAAGTTTTGGAGGCAGGTAACTATGAGTTGGAAAGAATTCTGAACAATACTAGGACTACTGCAGAAAGATGTATGTTTACTAGGGCCCTGATTTAGATCTCGGTGGATGGGTTGCTCCATCACAAGGGTGACGGATATCCCCTCTGCCAAAATATAAATCCCATAGGATGTAAGGAGATTTATATTTCGGCATACGGGATATCTATCACCGTTGTGACAGAGTAACCCATCCGCTGGTTCAAAACCATGGCCTGAAAAGCACTAAAGTGAGCTCCAGAGTTCAGGAAACTGCATTGATCCTAGCTAAAAGAGCCATCAATATGCACTGCAGATCTCCAGACTCTCTCTGAGGGTTTGAAAAGTTGAAGTCACTTTCTCGAAAGCACTGTTATTATGGTATTTTTGCATATGTACCACATGTATTTTTTCCATGAGTGTGACCTTGCTACATATGTCAAACTACCTAAGATGAATCCGGTATTTCTCACGGAACACCATTTTCATCATAGACACCAGATTATTCTGGCTTTGCAGGAGTTTTCCATAGCTGTGAAGTCTGCTACTTCTCTTTGTCTTAGCCTAATAATGCGGTTTGTTACAGACACCATCTGAATGCATTTAGCTATTTTAGTTGAAATTGTGCCAATGGGTGTCATGGTTGCAGAGAGGACATATGAAGGTGAGTACTTCAGTGGGTGGATTTTTGGGTTTTGCATATGTAATGATAAATCATGAGTGAGTCAAGATTGATGCTTGGGTGTACTTGCAGTTCAAGGATACTGTTTGTGGACGTTTTCAAACCTATGTGGTGTTTTATGGTAGTTGAGGTCTGCAGGGTGGTGAAAGTCTCTTGGAAATTCAATGTGTGATTTGTGGGTGATGTGTGCTATGTGAGTGACGGAAAGTAGCCATGTGTACGTTTTGAAAGCAGCAGAACAAGTACATTATTCTCCAAAGAGGTTTCAGGGCCTCTTCTTTCTGACGCCTGAAGTGGTAAGTGGGCAACAAACCTACACCAGGTGGGTTGGGTGTATGAGCGGTATGCAGCACTGTTGTATGGGAGGCTCCAGTGAACTGAAAATTGAATTTCTTTGGGTTTGTGTGACAGAAAAGCCTATAGTGACATTCAAGCGGATTTGAAAGTCTGACAGGTGTAGAAGGCCCTATTCAGAGATGGAACTATTGGTATGTCAGGTAAGTTTCTCTTAGCTGTAGGGTCATGAGCAGTATGATACATTTCCCATATATGGTGGTGTGGAGCGCGAGGTGCTCAAGAATTTGTTCGATGGGTGTATGGGGGCCTTATAGTGTCATGTAATGATGCACATCACTACGCATATGGTTGAAAGTGTTTTTGAAGCAATGTTTGAGCATGCTTATGAAAACTAGACGAGTTCTACAATTTGACATCTGAAGGGTACCTGTAATTATGTCTAGAATCTAAACCACCATAGCCTATTTGTGGATGATGCTCAACACAAGATTGATGGACTTGTGATTTTAGTAGAGACAGGAAAAACTGGTGTGATTGGTGAAGTATGAAGAAGTAGGGAGAATCCTAGTATTAGGAGGTGGGATGCGTAATGAGGTATTAGACGGGTAGAGAAAGAGGGTAGGGAGTGCATGAAGCTAGGTACGGTGGTGGGAAGTATGAAAATAAACTCAGTAGCCGCTCGTGGAGGGAGTGTTGCTGGTGGTTGGGGGGGGTGGGCGGGGCAGGGTGGGGGGGGGGGTAGTAAACTATGGCATACGGCCGAACAGAGTTAAGTAACTAAATAAATGAATAACACAAATTACACTGCACGCGCTGCATTGCCAAATGCTATGCAGCGCGTGCAACAAAATGTGTTTTATTTATTTATGTGGGGCCAGATGTAGGTAATATTGAAATACCAAGTCCTTAATAGCAATTTTTACCGAATCGCTATTAAGAACTCGGTATTTCAGATGTACGTAAAAAATCTGTAAAAATTAGCGATTCTGTAATAAACGCTAAAAATTTGCGATTCGGAGAGAATCAGTAAAAATAAATACCGAATTCTCATTACCGATTCATTATCACCGAATCCTAAATACCGATTCGGTAAATAGCGATTCGGTAATTTAAAAAATTGGTAATTGTGGAATCAGCCAATCTTGTGCATCCTCATTACCTCTCAACCAGGAAGTGGCCACACCCATGCAGCTGAACTGATCCTGGAGCTGTTTGTGAGGCAGGGAGCATAGCAAAGCAGCTAGGAGCAACTCTACTTAAATTTGCAGCCACAAATTAGCAAAATTGACAAGCAGGAGAGGGAGAAGGAGGCTGCTGAAAGAACAAGCATTTGCAATGCAATAGGTCACGCATTGACACGAGTTTGAGCTATTGACATTGCAAATAACAATGCCTTTTATTTTTGTTTTTAAAACATAAATAAAATGCATTGTCGTTTAGAATGCCAGTAGCTTAAATTCGCATAAATGCGAGTCCTATTGCATTGCAAATGTTTGTAGTGTTGAGGCTCTAGTTTGGGTGCTTTTTTTGGTCACTGGCCTAAAAGTATTAAGGATTTTGTTCGCGATCTATCGCTCTGTGTAAGGTAGGAGTGTCCCCATTCTTCTGCCCAGAGAGATGGATAAGGTTGTAGAGGTAATAAGTGTGATCCATTGCTCGCCATCAAAAGTAGGTAAGGGATGGACACTGCCTGATGGCAATATGGGTGCCTCACAGACATCAATGTTTTATTGGAGTACTCTGATATGGATTGTATAAACCTGGTGTTAGAATTGGGGGTCTCTAGTTGGCAGAGGCCAAGGCTTCTGACCAAATAGGGACCCTCTCCTCCAGTCAGGGTAAGGGGGATACACGTGTGTAGATAACCCCTGCTCACCCTCTTGGTAGCTTGGCAGAGCAGACAGGCTTATCTCCTAAGCAATGTGTAAAGTATTTGCGCCAACACATACAGTAATGAAATAGAGCACCACAAACGGACACCACACAGGGATATTTATAAAAATAATCTATCTTTATATATTTTTAGGCAGACTTTAAAAAAAACGGACATAAACCAATATAACGTATGCTTCTTGAAACAAAAGTCTTCTTCTTGTGGAAAGTGTTCTTAAAAAGTAAAACGAGTCTGTTGCAAAAGATTGTGCAATTCAGAATGCACCACGAGCAGTCTTTGACTGAAAAGGACTGCCCCTCTCTTCATGGGGACCCTGTGTGCATGTGCCCGTAAGAATGTAATGCACCCATGAACTGTACCTCCTTAAGGCTGCTCGGATGATGATACAAACAATATCTTCCTTTTAGCCCGGTACCGCACTTCACTCTGGTGCCGGCACGGGCTTCCAGGGAGGGGCTCGGCGATAGATCACTTCAGCGCCGGCTGATGCCGGCGATCCACACACTCAGAGCCTCCCTCTCCCCCCAGGTGGACACGCGCTCGTCCGAGGCAAACACTCGAGCGTTACCTGGGGGGGGGAAGCGGCAGGCAGTACGGCTCCCGGGTTCCTTGTGATGCGAAGCTCGTGGCAGACGCGTTGGGCCAATCCCAGCGCTGCTTCCAGGCTTTCCTCCTAATGACTTAGTGAGCCGTGAGCCACTCACGGCACGGCCTCTAGGGATTCCGGCGATGACGTCAGGGCCTACGGACCAATCGCAGCGCGGCGGGGACGACGAGCCCCTCTCCCCTCACGGCGATCTTCTCCGTGCAATTCTTCGGTGGGGGGGGGGCAGCTCTGGACCTGGCGGCTCCAGCTGTGAAGGTCAGGGGCCCTCGGCGCTTGGGGGAAGGCACGGCCAGACAGGCCCCGTGGCTGCAGTGGTGAACTTTGATAAAACAGGCACCAAGGGGAGAGCGGGCCGGCAAGGCACACGCCGCTCTTGTTCTCCTCCGGTGCAGGCGCAAGAAATGGTGATCATCCCGCTCTGAAGGCAGCAGAGCGGTGTAGGTCAAAACGGCAGGAATTAGATGGCCCTGATTCCTGGGATCAGGAGGCTAGCTCTACTTCTAGCCCTTGGAGAGTTCTTCTTGGCAGAAGGGGGACCAAGCACACAGCACAGTCCCAACGGTCCCTCCTAGGTAGAACAATAAAGACAGCAGGTCAGCTCCCAGACACACAGCAATGGCAGCACTGTTCCCCAGGTCTTCTTCCGGTGTTCTTTTTCAGCAGGAATCCTCCTCTTGAGTCAAAAGTAGTCTGATTCTATTGTGCACGGGTCTTTCCTTTATACAGCAAATTGTCTTTGATGCCTTTGAGGTTTTGTGATTTAGGCACGGGTTGCCCTTTTCCAGATCCTGGCGGTGGGAGTCTCTTGGTCCTGGTGGATCTTTCTCTTTGAAGCAGGGAGGCAGGGACATCCGTCATCCAGCAGACAGGGGAGCCAGGATTGTAAAAGGCAGGGCACAGCCCAGCACCACTCCTCCCACTAACCTTCAGGGGCAGCCAGCGATCACCCCACTGCTGGAGCTTTCCCAGACCCTGTCACACGCCCTCTAGCTCGCACACCCAGGCAGGCCCACAGACAGACTTGACAAGAAAATAGCCACTTTCTAAAAGTGCTATTTTCAGACACAAAATTTAGAAACCATCTGAGCTAAAAGATGTATTATCAATTTCTGAATCCTGGGAAACCAGGTTTGAATTTTCTATCTTGCTCCTGGGGGAAGATAGGCAGGTACACATGGGACCCAGCCCTCCCCCATTCTGTCCTATGGGCAAGATAGCCTTGCTGCAGTGAAAAACGAATTTGGCAGTAGTTCACTACTAGAGCATGTCCCCTACATCAGTATAGGCTCTACCTTTCACCCACACTGCACCCTGCCCGGGGGGGGAGGGGGGGGGGGGGGGAACCAGGGCTTTCCCTAGAGGTGACCAATGTGTAAGGAAAGGGCAGGTCCCGGCCTGGCAAGTGGGTACACTGGCCAGGCTAATAGGGCAGCTTTCAAACTGCGCCCAGGCAATGCCGTGGCAGGCCTGAGACACCTTTTCAGCGCTACTCCTGTTGGGGTACAATAAGTACTGCAAGCCCCCTAGTAGCATTTGGATTACCAGCCCTGGCACACTCAGTGCCCTTTTCTAGGGACCCACTGGTAAAGCAAATATGCCAATCATGTATATCCCATTCCTGGGACAATATTAACCAGGGAGCACTTGCACTTTGGCACTGATCAGCAGTGGCAAAGTACCCAAGAGCATCTAAACCAGAAAACGTAATCCAGCATAGAGTCAAAAACATAGGAGGCAGAGATCAAAAAGTCAGGGGAAACCACACCAAGGATGCCAGGTCTAACACCTGGCCTTTGCAAAGGTGGGCGAGGGTGTCTTGTGCAGCCAGAGGTTTGTTCTGATCTTTCGAAGTGCCCCCCCTGGGTGGCATGATGTGGTAAATTCGCTGCTCCAAAAATGTTCTACGTGTGGTTTGTATTTACAGAAGTTCACTGTGTGGCATGTTATGTGTGCACTAAAACATCAACAACTTTTTTTCTCACATGCCAGTCTGTTTAAAGGAAGGCCTCTGGTTATTAATGGGGTGGCGTCTCTAGGTACAGATTGGTAGGTTTGAAATTTGTATCCTTAAACTTGGGAGTTTGTGGGGGTTTTCAACCTGTCAGGGGAATCCATGAAGTAAAATGCCCACTTCCCTACGCCAATAAGGATTTACTCAAGCAGTGATGTTACACACGTGTAAATGGACTTACATATGCTAGTTCCCCTTTGTTAATTGTTCGAACTAGTAAAACAAGCCTTTTGTGCACAGAAGTTGAACTTGCACAGATGGCTTTGTGGATTGGCCGCCAGTGAACCTACACTGAGCATGTCTATACAGCCAACGGTTGACCTGAGCATCTGGCATGTAGCCACCCTCCAGGACCGACATAGGGCTCCCCAGCTGAAATCCATCCACTCCCACACCCTCTGTCCCTCTCTGTGCATAGACATGGCCGGGCGGAGGAGAACCTCACAGGCCACCGTAGATTATTACGCAAACCGGTCAGTTCCCAGAAGGCGAGAGGCCTCATTCAAACACCGATTTTATTGCCCCTCTGAAACAACTGTACTGAATTAAATTCTAGAAAGTCCGGCCCTATAGCAGGAGAGGCAAGGCTTGGATTGGAGGATAAATACATAAATCAGATAATCGGGAGCTGAGGGCGGATGTCTGCCAGGGCCAGACTGGCTACCGGGAAGTTTGGAATGCTGCTGAGCTGGGGGCTGATTTCGTTCATGGAGACCTGCGTATGCTAAACAATATTCGTTTTGCTTTAATTATTTCGCAGCCCACGCAGGTCTCCATGAACGAAATCAGCCTCCACCGCAGTGAAATCCCCCCCCAGCTCGGCAGCATTCCAAACTGCCCGGTGGTCAGTCCGGCCCTGATGTCTGCCCCTAAGGGTCAGGAGGTCCTCACATGATGGCCAGCTTGGCTTGCAGATGGCAACCCGTCCCCCCCCATGATGAAGTGGTGACCCCTTGACCTCATATCTAACACCAAGGAGCTTAGAGGGAAAATTGGTCATAGGTCGCCCTCCACTCAATATATGTATTCACAAAAAAGACCTAGACCACCACGGCATCTGTAAGTTAACCACTTAATGCTGTACCATATATTGCAAGACTTTTGCAAAAACACTCCTCTATTTTAATTAATTAGGTAGAAGGTACATCCATGTTGTGCCATATTTAAAAGAATTTGCCCAATCCCTTGAAAACAATGACAGTTGTGAGACAACAGAAAACACACACCTATGTGCCAAACTCAGACAGGTAGAAAAAAGTGTGTGTGAGCGAGATGGCGCCTCACGGGCGCACCACCAACGGGAACCTGGCAGGTATTCACCAGGATTGCCCTGATCTCATCATTGGCACCATCAAGCTCAAAAGTAAGAATTGTGTCCAAAAACAAACAAAGCTGTGTTTGTAAAGAATCTGCAGTGTATAGAAACCACAAACAACACAAATTGTGTCAAAAAACAAACATATACAACCACAAACAACACAGAACTTGGCTTTATTCTGTCTCTTTCGTGTTGGTTGTGGACTCTAAAAAAGTGAAAGTGGCTATTACCTATCTAACCACACTCCACTTGCCGACATGTTTCATTGCCAATCACATTTAGGCAATTTCTTCAGGGCGTTACAAATTTTTGGCCACTGCATTGGACATGCGTAATCTTCACAACTGAAATAAACATATAAAAACACACAATTGTCATCCTTCCTTCTAAAAAAAGCCATTAGAGAACAGCTTTAAGTGTGGGTGTTTCCAACGCGCACATAGTAACACAGTATTTACCCTCAATCGACCACCTTGGCGCATACCAGTCGAGAGGACCGAACCCTGGTCGTTTTCTGAAAGACTCCAGATGTGAGTCACTTTTCCTTCGGTACTTTTCACTGTAGAGAATAAAACATATTCAATTTATCTACATGGTCTGTTTAAAATGTTATTGACCGTCACTTATATTTGTTGCAGAGAATTCTTGAAAGCCTTTTCTGCCACTATGCACATCTCACTGTATTAAAAAAAAAACTCTTTATTTCTCTACAGGCTAACCTTCCAAAGCCATGAGCCTATAGAGGATTCAGAGATAATTATCAGCCTAGTGATATACCTCGAACTATCAAATCTCTTTTCAGCATTACACGGGCTTGTCACTCCGTTATGTGCCAAATTAAAAGTCCGAGCATGTAGCAAGTAGAGAACGTGAAGCTCTTTACCCAAGTTTAAATACAAGAAGATAGCTGGTCGAGACTGCATACGGGCTGAGTTAATGCCAGCTATCCTATCCCCTATCGGTAAGGAGCAAAGGATTTAAGACCGGGGCTTGGGCTCTTTTGAATGAAATATGCAACCAGGGAACTCCGCGACCGCATTTACATTTTTGCAACTACCTCAGTTCGTTTTTCACATGTTCTCTAAATATGTGCCTACCGTACTTTGAAATAGACACGATTGCAGGGTTCATTGTTTACCAAGCTACATGCTCTGACTTTTAATTTGGCATATAACGGAGTGGCAAGCCCGTGTAATGCTGAAAAGAGATTTGATAGTTCGAGGTATATCACTAGGCTGATAATTATCTCTAAATCCTCTATAGGCTCATGGATTTGAAAGGTTAGCCTGTAGAGAAATGAAGATTTTTTTTTTTTTTAATACAGTGAGATGTGCATTGTGGCAGAAAAGGCTTTCAAGAATTCTCTGCAACAAATATAAGTGATGGTCAATAACGTTTTAAACAGACCCTGTAGATAAATTGAATATGTTCCATTCTCTACAGTGAAAAGTACCGAAGGAAAAGTGACTCACATCTGGAGTCTTTCAGAAAGCGACCAGGGTTCGGTCCTCTCGACTGGTATGTGCAAAGGTGGTCGATTCAGGGTAAATACTGTGTTACTATGTGCGCGTTGGAAACACCCACACTTAAAGCTGTTCTCTAATGGATTTTTTAGAAGGAAGGATGACAATTGTGTGTTTTTATATGTTTATTTCAGTTGTGAAGATTACGCATGTCCAATGCAGTGGCCAAAAATTTGTAACGCCCTGAAGAAATTGCCTAAATGTGATTGGCAATGAAACATGTCGGCAAGTGCAGTGTGGTTAGATAGGTAATAGCCACTTTCACTTTTTTAGAGTCCACAACCAACACGTAAGAGACAGAATAAAGCCAAGTTCCGTGTTGTTTGTGGTTGTGTATGTTTGTTCTTTGACACGATTTGTGTTGTTTGTGGTTTCTATACACTGCACATTCTTTACAAACACAGATTTGTTTGTTTTTGGACACAATTCTTACTTTTGAGCTTGATGGTGCCAATGATGAGATCAGGGCAATCCTGGTGAGTACCTGCCAGGCTCCCGTTGGTGGTGCGCCCGTGAGGTGCCATCTCGCTCACACACACTTTTTTCTACCTGTCTGAGTTTGGCACATAGGTGTGTGTTTTTTGTTGTCTCCCAACTGTCATTGTTTTCAAGGGATTGGGCAAATTCTTTTAAATATGTCATAACATGGATGTACCTTCTATCTCATTAATTAAAATAGAGGAGTGTTTTTGCAAAAGTCTTGCAATATATGGTACAGCATTAAGTGGTTAACTTACAGATGCCGTGGTGGTCTAGGTCTTTTTTTTGTGAATACGACCCCTTGACCTCACCTGCAATTAACTGGAAGGGGCAACTTCTCCTAAAGAAGCTTTCATAGTTAGATTTCACCAATAAAACTCTCTCTCTCTCTAGCATTTGCTTGTGGTTCAGAAGTCGTTTTAAGTTGATGTCAGAGGCTGACAGGTGTTCTGTAAATACTGATGTGAATTTGTAGGCCATTGGCCATGAACGAGGCCTGGGGGCTTCACATGAAAGAATCTGCATCAGTGAACCATAAAAATATATGAAAAAGAGAGCATATATAACTGCAGAGATTTCCCCCAGATGGTCGGTCTTGGGGTAACAAAGGAATGTCTCAAACCACTCACCCTCTGTTGGAAGTGGGCACAAACAGGGCCACTGGTATCATGACACTGCGTCAGTAGTGTTTTCCGCATAGTTCTGACTTCGCCACACTTGACGCAGAATCCATATCCCCGTTCGTAATTTGCGGTTTGTGACCAAGAGATTGTTTGTAGCTTAAACATATTCAAACTTATCTAAAACACTGCCACGCATGTTGCAGCACAATAGTGGGCCCTTTGCCTAAGTTATGAGGCCACGGAAAACTATGTTTTGTAATATTTACCTTATGGTGGCTCTGGAGGTATAGTTAAAAAATTAATTTTAAAAAAAAGTGACACTGAGTGGAACAGTAAAAAACCCAGCCTGTCAATCAAGACATCTTCCCCTTTGTGTCTCAGATCACATAAATATCTAAAATTCTCTCATACTAGTGTTGCTGTGAAAGGGCTCACATACAAGGCTGGCTGGCCCGGGTCTTAGGTCCAGCCTGCTCACGGAGTCTGGCACTGCCCTGGTGAAGTCCGCCAGGCCAGCACGGGCTGGTGCGGACACATGTGCCGACACTTATAACAGATGCCATCCTTTAATTGACAGCAAACGGTCTTCGCCTTCGCAAACTGCAAAATGATGTGAGAGGCTTCATTAATTGGAGAATGACGGATCATAAAAGCCCGGTCTCGGATTTCATACAATAATTAGCAGAGGCGTGTCTGGCTGGTGACTCTCAGCATGAAGTGCCTTCAGAACAAACCGCGCACGAGGCGCAGTGACTTGAAGTCACCACCAGCTTTTGACGGGTAAAGCCAGCCTTTGCACAAAAACAAGCAACCATCCACAATTTAATCCACACTACACAGATGGAAATATGCAACTCTTCCTGCCAGGGCCCGGGCCCCCAGAGCCTCACTCACAGGACAGGCTGAGGGGAGGTAACATTGCAACAGCGAGGGAGGACTTTGTAAATACGCCTTTCTACAGAATGTCCCCTCAGCTCATCGTTTATGTAATTAATCCCGGGAGTATATTTATTTGATTGTGTGTAATGCCTAAATGACCAGTTGCACAGGAAAACAAACTTAACATGCATTTGCCATGCAATCACTACACTCGCGCTTTAACTGTAAACATCTTAAGCTAAAGTGCGAGTGCCCTGATTGCTTTAAAAGTAAAGAAATAGAAAACAAAATGTTTTATATGTCTTTACTTTAGAAGCAATCAGCGCACCTGCGCTTTAGCTTGAGATGTTTACAGCCAAGCGTGGGTGTCGCAATTGAAAGCAAAGTAAATAAAGTGAAAAAATGGCGAACACATATTTTTTTTCTCTTTATTTACTTTGGTTTTATCTCCGCACTCGCGCTTTACTTTAAAGATCTTAAGCTTAAGCGAGTGCTGCGAATGGTTCAAAAGAAAAGAAATTGATTAAAAAAAACTGTTTTTCTATTTCTTTACTTTTTGAGCAATCATGGCACCTTGCTGAAGATCTTTACAGTTAAAGCGAGAGTGTCGCGATTGAAACCAAGATAAATAAAGAGGAAAAAGGCATGTTTGCCAATGCAACTAACCATATTGCCACGCCATTGCGGGAATGAAAAGAAGCATTTGAAGGCACGAACAGGGAGGAGCGGGTGTGTGGACGAGCAAGAAGGCGTCGGGATGCGGGAGGGAAGGGGGGACAGGAATAAATTGCTTCGCTCTATATAGACACACAGCGCTAGAAAAGTATCCTGCTGCTGCGTCCAAGCATGAGAAAAGGGGAAGTTATTAATAGCAGCTATTATTTTACACAAAGGGAAAAATGCGTCCATCTTGGCGCAGGGAGCGCCTCCTGTGTCTCTGACCCTGGGAGTGCCTTGAATCGATCTCGGAGCGGGGTGGGGAGAGACAAAAAAAAACAAGACCAAAACCTGCGAATGCCTTAGGCGCACCCATGGCCTCGCACAGCAACATTGCCAATATGAATACCAAGTCAGATCTTGGAGGCATTATGGAGGAGTATCTCACCGCACAGGCAGAGCGGGGGAAGCCACTGGTCTCGCACCACCCAGGAGCTGCGGAACTGCCGCAGGTCAGTGGCAGGAGGTCTTCTCGGGTGTAGTGGGAGCAGCATCAACACAAGCGCTGCTCCCCAGATGGCAATCTGCGATCTGAAAGCAACAGGGTTCCCAGCACTGACTGCATCATGGGACAAACAAGGAAGTAGTCCCTACAGGAACAGATAACGCCGAGCAGCGGAACAAAACTGTAGTTGGTCGGTGCTGCTTCCGACGGAAGGAAAGCAAAACGGAAGTGCCGCGTTGGACCTCAAGCCAACCATAAGCCCGCTAACAAAATAAATGCCACTGTTGACGAATGGCAAGCAGCAGGAGAAACTACAGGCAAGAGGCAGAGTTTCACCCAAGTATACAGATTACTTAATGCTTCCTAGAATCAGCGCATGCGCTGCCTATATGCAAGACCTAAAAAGGAAGCACAAATTCAGCGACAGGGAGCTGGAGGTCCTAATTGAGGATGTCACAGAGGACCACAACTGCCCTGGATCTCCAGGGTGAATCCACCCTCCAGCCAGAGAGTTTGAGTGGGATTGGGTATGCGGACAGCTCAGCCAGAGCTGGTAACAAACAAGGTAAGATGCTTGCACTGCATGTTGTGCCCCCACTCCCTAACCCCAATCCCCAATGAGGCACTGTGAATCCGACTTCAGTACATGTTTTACTTAAAACCAGCAATGCATTATGGGAGATATAGTCAGAAATTACATTTGTCAGAACAGTCAGTCCACTGAACCCAAAGGCAAGTGACACACATCAGCAATTAGCAAGCAGAGGACAGTCAGTGTGATTGGCATGCATGAAATTAATATTACGCAAATGCTGCCAGAGAAGTGAGCAAATGTACATTATGTCTTCACAGGTGAGCCATCACGTAGGGCAGCAGAAGGGAGCAAGGGAAAGGCACCCAGGACAGAGAGGACCAGGAGGAAGAGGTCCTGTTGCCTTCAGGGCACATCACCCCACCACCACCACCACCATCACCATCAACACCACCATCACCATCACCACCACCACCATCAACGCCACCAGCACCCAGAGCCAGGAGGCATGCAGTGGCCATCCTCCAGCAGATGGAGGTGTCCGAGGAGGACAGCATAGGAGGACACAGTCCACGGTGGCTGAGGATGCCGACTGTGCAGGCTCACTGTCCCCCACAGAGTGCACCCACACACGTGCCAGACGCCGCAGGGCAAGAGCAGCCAGTCGTCCTTCACAGGGCGATGATGAGAGTGTGTTCGCCAGACTTTAGGGCAATATGCTCAAGGTACAGCGCCTGCAAGGCAAAGCCATAAGGTCAGTACGTGGCAGATGGTGCAGATGAATGGGCACATGCAGCGAAATGAGGAGGGAATCTGTTCCATGAACAGCACTGTGACTGAGAGCATGAGGGACATGTCCGCGGCAGTGAGGCTGCTGTGTAGCAAATTGGATCAGGACCGTTTGGCAAGGCGCAGGGAGAGGCAGAAAATTGACATCTACACCAAGGCGGTGAACCGTCTCTCCACTGCCACCTCTCTGCTCTGCAGGCGCTTGGTGGCCATGCAGGAGGAGATGGCCTACTGCAGCCGTGATGTGGCGAGGGGGCTGGTCACAGTGACCAGTGCACTAGAAGTGCTACAAACTGACAAGGTAGCCACTACAGGTGATGGGGGTGAAAGTGAAGAGGCTACTAGCCGCAGTAGCATCACGCCCCCTCCCACAGAGTCCAGGAGGCGCTTCAAACGGCACAGTGCTGCCACAGGACCGGCTGGCAGTGAGGACAGTGGGGCCAAGGAACGCAGCAGTGCGTGGGTGCAGGAAGTGATGCCAACCATCACATGATTTACCACACTGGGTGATGTAGCCCATTTTTGTTGTGGAAACTGCATTTGAATTAGGCCTGGCATGTGACGCCCTTCATGTAGTGGTGGTGTTCTATGATAATTAAACACCGTCACTCGCTTACCGTAACTGCCTATGTCTCCTTACTTACTCAGAAATAGTTGCGTGTTATCTCAGCCCGTCTGTGTCTCCCATCTGGTGCTGCTGCCACACCTGCTGCACTGTGCTCTTGCTGTGGACAATCCTCACCCTCACCCTCGTCCTCAGAGTCAGTTAGTTCCACTGCTGTTCCTTTCCTTGTGGCAAGGTTATGCTGCATGGCACATGTTGCTATTATTTTGCAGCACTTGGGGTGGAAGGGTTGAGGTATGGAGTTAGGATAAATGTCCGCACGGCATATGCGCTGTCACCTAAATGGGAAAGAAAGTGCCATTAATAAGAGTGACCAACACATTCATCAAAGGTATACATCAGGGTGGGTCACATTGATTTACCTAGCAGGTATCCTTCTCCAAATTCCCCACCAGCCAGTCGTGTGTAGATCCCACTGTTCTTGAATATGTAGGAGTCATGGGTACTCCCTGGAAATTTGGCCACGATGTCAGTGATGATGTTGTCAACATCGCACATCACCTGCACATTGATGGAATGCGTAGATTTACGGTTCCAGTATATCTATTCTGTAGCTGCAGGTGGGCAGATTGGTATGTGGGTACCATCAATTCACCCTATTGCATTTGGAAATTGTACTTTTTGGTAGAAATCCAGCGTTGTCTTCTGCATTTCTGCCTGTGTGCTGGGGAAGCGTATGTAATGATGTATTCTCTGCATCATGGCATCCAAGAACGAGTTGAAGAAACAGGACAGGCAACTCTGTGACACACCACCTGCCACAGCTATCACCCCCTGGTAACTTCCTGAAGCAAGTAGGTGCAGGCTACAGAGCACCTGTACATATGTTGGTATGGCGTGCACCCTTGGTGTCTGATGCTCCAGGAGTGGGTGCAGGTCCCGTATCAGGTCTAGGATGGGTTGGGGGTGTAGCCTGTACCTCTCATGTATTTCAGTCTCAGTCATTTAGAATAGTGTAACACGCAATCTGTACACGTGCTCCTCCCGTCTCCAGATCCTCAGTCTTGCTGTTTGCAAATGTAGCTGCCTTACTATTTCATAGAGATCTGCCATTGTCTTCACACTGTTGCATTTTGGGGCTGTTTATATGCGGTGCACCTGTTTACCACCTGCTTGGAGTCAGTGGTAATTAGCGACTCCTAAATACCAAAAAATCGTAAATTCGGTATTACAGATTTTTGGTACATCGCATTTGCTATTATTTACCGATTTCTTATTTACCGATTCAGTATTTAGGGGTTTTGGTGTTTGCTAATCGCTAAATAAGGAATCTGTAATTGGTTTTCCGAATTTTTACTGATTCCTTATTTGCAATGGCGTTTGGTATTTCCTAGATGGCACATGGCTAAATACTGGTCGGTAACGCTAAAATTTACCGATTTTCGGTGTTACTGACCGGTATTTAGCAACCTACATCTGGCCCCTAGTTACTTATTTTCAGCCGTATGCCATAGTTTACTCCCCCCAACCCTGCCCCTCCCCCACCATGATCCACCGCCCCATAGCACTCCCTCCATGAGCCGCTACTGAATAAACTTAAAATCTGCCTGCATCATGTTCACATACTCCTATAAAGGACAATGTTAGCCACCAAATATGTAATCCTGAATGTATCAAACATTTAGTTACATACACTAGCTTGAAGCTTCCTGTGATATTAAATACGTATGAGGAGCGTCTTGCCTCTATTAGGCTGTGGAAATGCGTTCATTGTTGAACGCTGGCCATTTTCCAACAGTGTAACCTTGTTTTTCAAACCTCACAACGGAAGAGGGATTTTGCAAGAATAATAGATTCAGTATTACCTACGTGAATGATTTCTTCTTCTGTAGGCTGTATTGCACTTCCTTGAGGGGACTATTTTCTGAAAAAGTAGGCAGTACAATAGGGTTTCCGTGATGGAACATTCACTCTGCACCCAGTAAAAAGAAAAAGAGGGAGGTGGGAGTGTGGGGCTTTGGGTTAGGTCGAGGTAGTTAAGAGTGCTTGTAAGGAGGTAGACTTAGAAACAGTACTTGGACATTGAGGGGTTTGTCAGCGTTGAGGGTGACAGGCTAAAGCTGAATCAGGACTCGACGGGGACGGGGCAGGGTTCCAATGTGGCCATCAATGAAGGCAGAAAGCCCAGCCTTTTTACATCCATTTTAATAAGGTTTACTTCTTTATTATTGTTGGATGTGGCCCTTTTTCCAGGGTCATTCCAGAACTTTTTGCCTTCCTCCTCTATTGTTTAGGACAGAATGGGGAGTTTGTTTATAATATCTTAAAAACATAACCGGCCCAAGGAACCAGGTAGAAAAATAAAGTTCAGTATGCCTGAACTCAGAATGTTAAAGTGCACCTTCTTACTGAGGATGAGTTTTTCATTCTGTGTTTGAAAATACAACTTTTAGAAAGTAGGACATTTCTTGCCTAATAGTACAGTGTGCCTCTGCTAGGTTTTTGTATTGCATGTCTGTCTTTTGGATGACAGGGGCTGTGGCTCGAGACGTATGATGAGTCAGGGCTGGGCTAAATGGACCTGGGTTGCATTTTGAGTAGGGGTAGGAGATTTCCTTTTCACCTGCCTTCAACAATGCTGTCTACATTTCCAGGTAGAAGCTGCACCAGTGAAGACAGGACTGGTTTTGGCCAGGTACAGACACTCTCTGCCTTCAGAGAACAAAGGATTTGTGTGTATAAAAAGTGGGGTCCAGACCTCAGACTTTTAGATCACTTCTGGGAATCAAGAAACGCCTTTGCCAAACCTTTGCCTTGGCAGCAAGCAGTGGCTGCTTGCTGCCAAGGAAAGGAGAGAAGGACTTTGATGTTTGCTTTGTCATCTTGAGGAAGATCTCCAAGGGCTTGAAACTGAGCTTGCCTCCTGTTCTGATGTCTCAGGTACACAAAGGCTTCATCCCTTCTATCTCTCTACATCTCGAACTGCTGCTTGGGCTGCTACACAAGGAAATTGCATCACCAACGCCGGTGGGCGATGCCATAACCTGCACCAAAGCCGTGGGCACCGCTAGTGAAGAGCACGATGTACCTCCCTGACTTGCACCATAGGCCCGATGCCTGCTGACGCTGTGCCACATCGACTCCAAAGCCGACATCGAGGCCGCTTCCTGCACCGGACCCGAGGACACCGCTCTTGACGTCCACTGCGCACCGTCCTGACTTGCCCCGCTGCCCTGACTTCAGCGACACCGGTGCTTCATCAACTTGGAGCTGATCCTCGACGTGGGTGACTCCTGAATCCATCGGCATCGTACCTTTGTAAGGAACTGATGCCTCTCCGCCATTTCTGACGTCACCTCCCTGACACAGAAAGGAACTGATGTCTCACCTCCCCTGCGCTGCAGTAAGGAACAGAGGCATCACCTTCCCTGGGTTGTAAGGAACCAATGCCGCAGGTGCCAACGAAGCATCACCTCCCCAACTCTGTGCACCATCTCATGTCTTTATAACTCTTTTCAAAAAGAGAAAGACCTATTCTTCAGAGAACCTACATTTGTTTTATTTTCTACCCGTATTAGTTCAGGTTTTAATATTAATGTTAGAATTATTTACTAGTGTGCTCGCTTGCCCCCAAGGGCATCTTGGTGCTATCTGAGGAAGAGAGACCAAGTAGCTCAAACATTTAAAGTGTAACATAAAGCCATGTTTTGAGGACCATCCTAAATGCCAAAAGGTTGGGTTGGGCTTTGATAATCAAAGGGAGATCGTTCCAGTCCTTTAAGACTCCTAACAGGAAGCTTCTCCCTCCCCAGTTGACAGGCTTGAATCTAGGAACTAACACCACTGTTTCAACTCTTGGAATTCCTGTAGTGAAATATCCAGCCAAATTCCCATCTTGTTTCATGGCTCAATCATTGACATACTTTGGGGATCCCCAGGAATCGCAGTTGTGAATCCTGCTCGCCCCTTGTGACCCCCGGCACTGCCTTTACGACCCCTGACCTCGGAGGTGGCAAAATCAGTACTAGGAACACAACGGCTGCTCTACTGCATAGACGTCAGTTGGGGCTCCACTTTCCTTATTTTCTCTAAGTGTTTTATGGTGATTAATAGTTTATTCACTATATTATTCGCTAGTAGTGTAATAAAGAATGGAGTACTATCAGCTGAAATACAACCCTCCCAGGCAGCTAAGCTAAGTAAAAAATGCTTCAAAATGTATGTTGTGTGTGTGCTTGCATATGAGAATCTGTTTAGTCTGTTTATATGAGAGTGAGTGTATGTGTATGTAAGCATGGGTGCATGAGTGAAAGTAAAGGTCAAATGGCGTGTGATGTCACTGGTATTTTGGCGTATTTATGTTCTTGGGCTCAATGAGTGCTCAGTGCCAGTCAGTTTTATCTTATTACTTAATATATACAGTGCTACTTACTGCAGTTTTGGTGGTCAATATATAAGTAAATTCAGACCGGGCAACCTTTCCATGTCTACTTCAGTAAGATGATGGTGCAGTTGTGAGTTTAACGTTGGCTGCTCAAGGCAGGCTCTATGCATTTGGTTGGTGGGAAATGTATTTTGCTGTATTATACCTCTTCTTGTATCGTATTATACCTCTTCTTGTATCATATTTACTTCTGTAACATGTACATTTTCAACATTTTCCTTATGTATCAAAACTGGTCCTATTGTGAAGCGCTCTGACACCTTCAGGTAAAGTCTGTGTTATATAAAAATGCATCAATAAAGAAAGAAATAAGGGCCCATGTAGGTAATAGTGAAATACTGAATTCTAAATACCGAATTTTACCGATTCGGTATTTAGAAATCGGTATTTCAGATATAGGTAAGAATTCGGTAAAAAATACTGAATCCCTATTATTCGTTATTACTGAATCTGTAATTGAGATTTGGTAATAACGAATACCTACCAATGCATTCCTATGGGCTTGGAGGCCCATAGGAATTAATGTGAAGACATTCGGTATTACCGTTTCGGTATCACCGAATCGGTAATACCGGGAGGTATTTCGAGTGTTGCAGGGTGTCCAAAGGACACAATGTTTCACCCCTGAAATGTGCATGTGTGCACATGTGGCACACATGCATGCCCTAAGGGCATGGATGTGTGCAACATGGCACTTCAAAAAAGCAAGGAAGTGCTTTTTGAAAGGAATTCTGTAATTACCACCAACTTGAAGTTGGTGGTAATTACCGATTCCTTAAGACCCCAAGGGCCCGATGTAGGTAGCCCTTTACCGATCCGAATCGGCTGAACATACCGATTTTCAGCCGTTTCCGATCGGTAAAGGGCTACCGAGATGTAGGGGCACATTTTCGGTAATTTTACCGAATCGGTATCATTACCGAATCGGTATATTTACCGATTCGGTAATATGTACCGAATCGGTAATATAATTACCGAATCGGTAATATTTACCGATTCGTTAAAATTACCGAAAAAGCAATGTAGGTAGAAAATTTACCTTTGGCACATGGCTTACAGAATCGGTATTTTACCATGGAATACAAATCCATGGTAAAATACCGATTCCTGTGTACATGCACATCTGTGCATGTACACATGTGCCATGTGACAGAC
Source organism: Lissotriton vulgaris (assembly GCF_964263255.1). Taxonomy (NCBI): domain Eukaryota; kingdom Metazoa; phylum Chordata; class Amphibia; order Caudata; family Salamandridae; genus Lissotriton; species Lissotriton vulgaris. The sequence continues at coordinate 490,454,858 of NC_141695.1, read as the reverse complement.
AGACGTGCCCTTAGGGCATGTCTGTGTGCCACATTGCACACATGCCCGTTTTGGGGGTGCTAGAGGGTGTCAAAGTGACACCCCCTGCACCCTTGTGAATTCTTTAATTACCGATTCGGTAAATACCGATTCGGTAATGCCTATTCATTCCTATGTATTTACAACAAGGGGTGGTGAGGGACAGAGTCTCTGAATTAAGCAGAAAGCTCTCACCCAGTCAAGAGATCAGGGCTAGATCCAACACCGTTTTTTAGCTCACTGCACCATCCCAGTTTCAGAACCTGGCCGTATGCAAATTAGTCTGTTCCTGTTCCAGTGCATGATGGGAACAGGGCAAACCAAACTACAAAAGCCAATTCTTACACTGGGAAGGAAACAAGCTCCCGGGGACCGGTTTCTGGCATTACAGCCGTCTTCGGCCCGGTTTGCTTGAATCCTGATGGTGCAATGAGCAAGGGTCTCACATCTGAGAATACCCTTCCACGCTTAGGGTGGACAAAAATATTTACAACAAGGGGTGGTGAGGGACAGAGTCTCTGAATTAAGCAGAAAGCTCTCACCCAGTCAAGAGATCAGGGCTAGATCCAACACCGTTTTTTAGCTCACTGCACCATCCCAGTTTCAGAACCTGGCCGTATGCAAATTAGTCTGTTCCTGTTCCAGTGCATGATGGGAACAGGGCAAACCAAACTACAAAAGCCAATTCTTACACTGGGAAGGAAACAAGCTCCCGGGGACCGGTTTCTGGCATTACAGCCGTCTTCGGCCCGGTTTGCTTGAATCCTGATGGTGCAATGAGCAAGGGTCTCACATCTGAGAATACCCTTCCACGCTTAGGGTGGACAAAAATATTTACAACAAGGGGTGGTGAGGGACAGAGTCTCTGAATTAAGCAGAAAGCTCTCACCCAGTCAAGAGATCAGGGCTAGATCCAACACCGTTTTTTAGCTCACTGCACCATCCCAGTTTCAGAACCTGGCCGTATGCAAATTAGTCTGTTCCTGTTCCAGTGCATGATGGGAACAGGGCAAACCAAACTACAAAAGCCAATTCTTACACTGGGAAGGAAACAAGCTCCCGGGGACCGGTTTCTGGCATTACAGCCGTCTTCGGCCCGGTTTGCTTGAATCCTGATGGTGCAATGAGCAAGGGTCTCACATCTGAGAATACCCTTCCACGCTTAGGGTGGACAAAAATATTTACAACAAGGGGTGGTGAGGGACAGAGTCTCTGAATTAAGCAGAAAGCTCTCACCCAGTCAAGAGATCAGGGCTAGATCCAACACCGTTTTTTAGCTCACTGCACCATCCCAGTTTCAGAACCTGGCCGTATGCAAATTAGTCTGTTCCTGTTCCAGTGCATGATGGGAACAGGGCAAACCAAACTACAAAAGCCAATTCTTACACTGGGAAGGAAACAAGCTCCCGGGGACCGGTTTCTGGCATTACAGCCGTCTTCGGCCCGGTTTGCTTGAATCCTGATGGTGCAATGAGCAAGGGTCTCACATCTGAGAATACCCTTCCACGCTTAGGGTGGACAAAAATATTTACAACAAGGGGTGGTGAGGGACAGAGTCTCTGAATTAAGCAGAAAGCTCTCACCCAGTCAAGAGATCAGGGCTAGATCCAACACCGTTTTTTAGCTCACTGCACCATCCCAGTTTCAGAACCTGGCCGTATGCAAATTAGTCTGTTCCTGTTCCAGTGCATGATGGGAACAGGGCAAACCAAACTACAAAAGCCAATTCTTACACTGGGAAGGAAACAAGCTCCCGGGGACCGGTTTCTGGCATTACAGCCGTCTTCGGCCCGGTTTGCTTGAATCCTGATGGTGCAATGAGCAAGGGTCTCACATCTGAGAATACCCTTCCACGCTTAGGGTGGACAAAAATATTTACAACAAGGGGTGGTGAGGGACAGAGTCTCTGAATTAAGCAGAAAGCTCTCACCCAGTCAAGAGATCAGGGCTAGATCCAACACCGTTTTTTAGCTCACTGCACCATCCCAGTTTCAGAACCTGGCCGTATGCAAATTAGTCTGTTCCTGTTCCAGTGCATGATGGGAACAGGGCAAACCAAACTACAAAAGCCAATTCTTACACTGGGAAGGAAACAAGCTCCCGGGGACCGGTTTCTGGCATTACAGCCGTCTTCGGCCCGGTTTGCTTGAATCCTGATGGTGCAATGAGCAAGGGTCTCACATCTGAGAATACCCTTCCACGCTTAGGGTGGACAAAAATATTTACAACAAGGGGTGGTGAGGGACAGAGTCTCTGAATTAAGCAGAAAGCTCTCACCCAGTCAAGAGATCAGGGCTAGATCCAACACCGTTTTTTAGCTCACTGCACCATCCCAGTTTCAGAACCTGGCCGTATGCAAATTAGTCTGTTCCTGTTCCAGTGCATGATGGGAACAGGGCAAACCAAACTACAAAAGCCAATTCTTACACTGGGAAGGAAACAAGCTCCCGGGGACCGGTTTCTGGCATTACAGCCGTCTTCGGCCCGGTTTGCTTGAATCCTGATGGTGCAATGAGCAAGGGTCTCACATCTGAGAATACCCTTCCACGCTTAGGGTGGACAAAAATATTTACAACAAGGGGTGGTGAGGGACAGAGTCTCTGAATTAAGCAGAAAGCTCTCACCCAGTCAAGAGATCAGGGCTAGATCCAACACCGTTTTTTAGCTCACTGCACCATCCCAGTTTCAGAACCTGGCCGTATGCAAATTAGTCTGTTCCTGTTCCAGTGCATGATGGGAACAGGGCAAACCAAACTACAAAAGCCAATTCTTACACTGGGAAGGAAACAAGCTCCCGGGGACCGGTTTCTGGCATTACAGCCGTCTTCGGCCCGGTTTGCTTGAATCCTTATGGTGCAATGAGCAAGGGTCTCACATCTGAGAATACCCTTCCACGCTTAGGGTGGACAAAAATATTTACAACAAGGGGTGGTGAGGGACAGAGTCTCTGAATTAAGCAGAAAGCTCTCACCCAGTCAAGAGATCAGGGCTAGATCCAACACCGTTTTGTAGCTCACTGCACCATCCCAGTTTCAGAACCTGGCCGTATGCAAATTAGTCTGTTCCTGTTCCAGTGCATGATGGGAACAGGGCAAACCAAACTACAAAAGCCAATTCTTACACTGGGAAGGAAACAAGCTCCCGGGGACCGGTTTCTGGCATTACAGCCGTCTTCGGCCCGGTTTGCTTGAATCCTGATGGTGCAATGAGCAAGGGTCTCACATCTGAGAATACCCTTCCACGCTTAGGGTGGACAAAAATATTTACAACAAGGGGTGGTGAGGGACAGAGTCTCTGAATTAAGCAGAAAGCTCTCACCCAGTCAAGAGATCAGGGCTAGATCCAACACCGTTTTTTAGCTCACTGCACCATCCCAGTTTCAGAACCTGGCCGTATGCAAATTAGTCTGTTCCTGTTCCAGTGCATGATGGGAACAGGGCAAACCAAACTACAAAAGCCAATTCTTACACTGGGAAGGAAACAAGCTCCCGGGGACCGGTTTCTGGCATTACAGCCGTCTTCGGCCCGGTTTGCTTGAATCCTGATGGTGCAATGAGCAAGGGTCTCACATCTGAGAATACCCTTCCACGCTTAGGGTGGACAAAAATATTTACAACAAGGGGTGGTGAGGGACAGAGTCTCTGAATTAAGCAGAAAGCTCTCACCCAGTCAAGAGATCAGGGCTAGATCCAACACCGTTTTTTAGCTCACTGCACCATCCCAGTTTCAGAACCTGGCCGTATGCAAATTAGTCTGTTCCTGTTCCAGTGCATGATGGGAACAGGGCAAACCAAACTACAAAAGCCAATTCTTACACTGGGAAGGAAACAAGCTCCCGGGGACCGGTTTCTGGCATTACAGCCGTCTTCGGCCCGGTTTGCTTGAATCCTGATGGTGCAATGAGCAAGGGTCTCACATCTGAGAATACCCTTCCACGCTTAGGGTGGACAAAAATATTTACAACAAGGGGTGGTGAGGGACAGAGTCTCTGAATTAAGCAGAAAGCTCTCACCCAGTCAAGAGATCAGGGCTACGGCTGCTCTACTGCATAGACGTCAGTTGGGGCTCCACTTTCCTTATTTTCTCTAAGTGTTTTATGGTGATTAATAGTTTATTCACTATATTATTCGCTAGTAGTGTAATAAAGAATGGAGTACTATCAGCTGAAATACAACCCTCCCAGGCAGCTAAGCTAAGTAAAAAATGCTTCAAAATGTATGTTGTGTGTGTGCTTGCATATGAGAATCTGTTTAGTCTGTTTATATGAGAGTGAGTGTATGTGTATGTAAGCATGGGTGCATGAGTGAAAGTAAAGGTCAAATGGCGTGTGATGTCACTGGTATTTTGGCGTATTTATGTTCTTGGGCTCAATGAGTGCTCAGTGCCAGTCAGTTTTATCTTATTACTTAATATATACAGTGCTACTTACTGCAGTTTTGGTGGTCAATATATAAGTAAATTCAGACCGGGCAACCTTTCCATGTCTACTTCAGTAAGATGATGGTGCAGTTGTGAGTTTAACGTTGGCTGCTCAAGGCAGGCTCTATGCATTTGGTTGGTGGGAAATGTATTTTGCTGTATTATACCTCTTCTTGTATCGTATTATACCTCTTCTTGTATCATATTTACTTCTGTAACATGTACATTTTCAACATTTTCCTTATGTATCAAAACTGGTCCTATTGTGAAGCGCTCTGACACCTTCAGGTAAAGTCTGTGTTATATAAAAATGCATCAATAAATAAAGAAATAAGGGCCCATGTAGGTAATAGTGAAATACTGAATTCTAAATACCGAATTTTACCGATTCGGTATTTAGAAATCGGTATTTCAGATATAGGTAAGAATTCGGTAAAAAATACTGAATCCCTATTATTCGTTATTACTGAATCTGTAATTGAGATTTGGTAATAACGAATACCTACCAATGCATTCCTATGGGCTTGGAGGCCCATAGGAATTCATGTGAAGACATTCGGTATTACCGTTTCGGTATCACCGAATCGGTAATACCGGGAGGTATTTCGAGTGTTGCAGGGTGTCCAAAGGACACAATGTTTCACCCCTGAAATGTGCATGTGTGCACATGTGGCACACATGCATGCCCTAAGGGCATGGATGTGTGCAACATGGCACTTCAAAAAAGCAAGAAAGTGCTTTTTGAAAGGAATTCTGTAATTACCACCAACTTGAAGTTGGTGGTAATTACCGATTCCTTAAGACCCCAAGGGCCCGATGTAGGTAGCCCTTTACCGATCCGAATCGGCTGAAAATACCGATTTTCGGCCGTTTCCGATCGGTAAAGGGCTACCGAGATGTAGGGGCACATTTTCGGTAATTTTACCGAATCGGTATCATTACCGAATCGGTATATTTACCGATTCGGTAATATGTACCGAATCGGTAATATAATTACCGAATCGGTAATATTTACCGATTCGTTAAAATTACCGAAAAAGCAATGTAGGTAGAAAATTTACCTTTGGCACATGGCTTACAGAATCGGTATTTTACCATGGAATACAAATCCATGGTAAAATACCGATTCCTGTGTACATGCACATCTGTGCATGTACACATGTGCCATGTGACAGACAGACGTGCCCTTAGGGCATGTCTGTGTGCCACATTGCACACATGCCCGTTTTGGGGGTGCTAGAGGGTGTCAAAGTGACACCCCCTGCACCCTTGTGAATTCTTTAATTACCGATTCGGTAAATACCGATTCGGTAATGCCTATTCATTCCTATGGGCTTCAAAGCCCATAGGAATGAATGGGCATTACCGATTCGGTATTTACCGAATCGGTAATTAAAGAATTGTTAAGGATTCGGTAACGAATCCAGATGTTGGGACCTACATCCCATTTACCGATTTTGAAATACCGAATCGGTAAGATTCGGTATTTCCAAATCGGTAAATGGGATTTACCTACATCGGGCCCCAAAGCACTCTTTTATGTGCTTTCTACATTGCATTTAAGGAATCGGTATTACCGATTCCTTTAATTCAAGGCCAATTCCTTCCCTACATCACGAATGCCTAAATACCGGTCGGTAGTGGTGAAATTTACCGAATTTCACCGTTACCGACCGGTATTTGGGCCACCTACATCGGGCCCTAAATCCTCTATAACTCCTCTGTTTCCCACTCACAATGATCTTATGGTCTTCCCGGCATCAGCACGAGCACTCTAAAACATAAAGAATTACTTTTAGGTTTTGCATTGCATTGTAATTATAGACACGCGTGACGCGTCGCTTATCTTTCGTCATCTGGTTACCACAGCTCACTGCCATGTTAAGTTATTGGAGTAGCTTCTTCCAGAAACACATCAACAGGCTTTGAATCAATCATTGCCACTGAAAGGTCATGACATTGGTAAACGATAGGGGATGTGTTTGCAGGGTGACTGGAGAGACCGTATTTTATTAGCCTCTGGAGGTCTGCCAGGGCTTTGCACCGCCATCCCCAAGCAGTTCCAAGGAGCCATCACCCAGATTTCACTTTCAGATATCAGCGAGGCACTGAAGTCTGTTACTCGTTTGGTTTATTATAATGATAACACTTCACCGAAAATATTTTTCATATTCTTTTCCCACTGCGAAAAAAACAATCTCCTTCCTCAGTTAAAACTATCTTGTTGAGTTAGAACATATCAAGTGACATGCTAACATACATTGCAGTTAAACAAAAGTAATTCACGCTTTACGTGAGATCACACTTAAAGAGAAAACTGCAATATGTGACTAAAAAAGTCTGAACGCTAATGCAGCAAGTTGAAAATGTATGCGATATGGGATTGATTGGCTCGGTCGGGTTATGGTTCCGGCTCGTCGTCTGGTCTGGTTGGATGAAATGGATTTACAAGCACTTCCCCAACCCGACAACACGTGCAACAGGGGCTCGATGGTCCTCTGAATGAGGTCCTCATAAGTTAAGTTTTCCTGTAGGTTATAAAAATAGAGGCCAGTGAGTGGTATGCCAGGAACATAATTAGTGTCCATACAGTGTTAGAATTCTTGCATATTATTAGCAATAGTTGCAACAATATAAATCCGTTCACACGCAGGCTCAAGTGCAATCTTCACAAACTCCAACATGTCTCTCTGGCCTTCCAGGCCTCATGATGGGCAGTGAAAGGGCTCTTTCCGGTGAGATGCCCCTCTTCTGCCCTGAACCATTTCCACTTCCAGGCAATTCCAGGCTGCAAGGCCAGCTCCAAAGCTGAAAGCATACCGCATCAGACCAGGAACTGTGTGTGTGGGAGCCACTTCAATTTAATTAAATTCATAAAAGCTTTATTCGGCCACATCAGGCCATAAAAGAGAAGGTATACACTAAACAAGCATTGGAAATGCAATAGATCTTGCATTTGCTTAACTTAGCACTAAATATGTTGTAAATGAAAATGCCTTTTACCCATGTGTTTTCTGGAGTGTATGTATCTATGTATGTGGTGTGTATTGGATTTATGCGGGCTGGATTGCAATTGGTAGTTGTGGAATTGTGTGGTGTGGAGTGGATTTGAGTAGTGGAATTATTTATTTATTTAGAGTTTTGTATAGCTTGGACTTGACCCAAGGGCATTAGAGCGCTTCACAGAGTTAGCACAGCAGCAGTTACAAGAGCTACATCAGTGCAAACAACAGTACCAAGTAATATCCTGACAAGGAGTACATGATAGACAGCAGGATATAAGTATGGTAGCAGCACATGCATGAGATTACATGAAAAGCAAGTAACAGTAATTAGTAACAATATAAAAGAGGTATACGGTAGACAATGTGGTAGGGGTATAGTGACAATGAGAGATCATAGGGATACATTGTGATCATGTACAGAGAGGTATACTTATAGACAGTAGGGTATGCAAACAATATAGTTCTGAGGTAGGTATGGTGGGAGTTGCGAAGGTGAGAAAGTGAATTCACAGTTTTTCCAAGGCAGGGGTACTCGAGTTTAGAAGGAGCGTGTGGGGAGGAAGCACCAGGCCAATCAGATTGTTTAGGGGGAAGGGTTTAGGCAGTTATTGAGTAGAAGAAGTTTAAGTTTCATCTTGAAATGAGGAAATGAGTGATTGTCTCGTAGGTCCTGAAGTAACGAGTTCCAAATTCTGGGAGCACTCCTGAAGAAGGAGAATGTGCTTTTAAAATTTTTATTTTTATTTTTTTATTTTCAATTGCCACAAAAAAATAGACGTGAATAAATATAAGGCAACACTTGCAAATGCAAATACATCAGTATAAATAAATATGTAGAGCATAAAGGAGAATTTATGAAGAAAGAAAAAGGGAAAAGGATGCAGAGAAATAAAAACCGATACAAGGAAGAAAAGAGGGAAAGAAAGAAAAAAGAAAGAAAGAAAAACACAGGGGGAAAAAGTGTGAAGAGAAAAAAGGGAGAAAGAAAGGAGAGAATACATACAATCAGTCCCACTGCAGACAGGACCAAACCCTGCGCAATTTTAAGAAAGATCGAGGGCCTATAGCTTTTGCCAATGCAGTTTCCATTTCAAAGATTTCCTTCATCAGAGACCAAAATTCATTAATACTGGGAGGTGTGGCAGGTAGCCAGGAGGGGCTATACAAAGACGAGTGCAAGGGGCAATAATGGAGGCTATGGGGTTCGTAAAGAACCCCCGATGTCAGTGAAAAGTTCCAGCAGCAACTCTTTCCCCGAGACCGGGCAATCGTAGCTGACCTAGGTTGACAAAGCCAGAGCGATGTTAGACCAGAAATCCTTCAACCGAGGGCAGGTAAAAAACATATGATTTAGATCGGCAGAGAATTCATGACATTTAGAGCAGTTGGCCTTAGCAGTGGTTAAATTATTAGCCCATTTAGAAATTCGCTCGGGAGTGTAATACAGCATAAGAATAATTCTATGCTGTTGTAATTTTAAATTGACAGATGATACAGCTGAATCAATGTTTTGAAGAGACTCTTGTATTTCCTCCCTAGAAATATCAAGCCCAAAGACCTGGCTAAGTTTGGCTGCAATTTGTACACCATCGTCACCACCAGCCCTGATGAGTTTTTGATACATTTTAACGATAGTTCCTCACCCTCTGGTACCAACAAGTATAGACTAGATTTCGCATGAGCTGGACAGGTCAGATAGTCCCCAACCTCGAGTGAGATAATCCCTAACTCGTAAATATTTTAAAAAGTGGGTGTATGAAAGATCAAAATCTTCTTTTAGTGAAAAAAAAGTTCGAAAACCCTGATCATCATACAGCTGACCCATCCGAGTTATGCCTTGATTTGCCATTCTTTCCCAATATAATTGTGAAATATATTGGGAAACAGAGGGTTCCCCCATAACAGAGTATATTGGTGCAAGTTCGGTATTGCGTAGGTTTTACAAATTTCACGCCATATTTTAGTAATGTCCCTGACTACCTTAAAGCAAATTTGTTTAAAATAGTTCGGTTCAGAAGTTTTGTACAATAAGAACCCAGTATTAGGCCCACACACCAGCTGATATAGAAACCAATTGGGATTTGTTTCAGTTTCTCTAAGTAAACTCTGTATCCGTCACATGAATGCTGCCCAAAAAGAATAACTTAAAGTTGGGGAGTTTAAATCTGCACTGTATGTATGAATGTTTTAGAAATCGAATATCTTTTCTAGCCTGTGGATATCCCCAAATAAAACTGCCTAAAACACTATCTAAAAGTTGAAAAAAGAAGACGGTATAATTAGTGGGATGGTGTAAAAAAGATTTAACAATTTTGGCAAGATATTCATTTTAACCACATTGCACCGCCCATAGATGCTAAGAGGAAGACGGTGCTAGCTCTGTAACTTCTCAGCTACTTTCTTTAATAATGTTTCATAGTTCAGTGGGACGATTTTGTTGACTTGGCTACTAAAACATACCCCCAATAGATGGCTGTTTTTGTGACACCAAGAATTACTGGGGGAGGGATTAATTGAAAATTAAGAATTGTCTGTGTTTTGTGTAGATTTAGCTTGTAGCCAGAGAAAAAGCCAAATCGTTGTGCTTCATTGATGATTGCGGCCATAGCTTTGACAGGGTCGGTTGAAAAGATTGCAATGTCATCCGCATAAGTGGATAGTTTTATACTGGTCCCGTTCAAAATAACTGGATCGATATTGCCATTGGTGAGTAGATGTTGGATAAAGGGCTCAATATAAATAGCAAATAATAAAGGGGATAGAAGGCAACCATGCCGGGTCCCCCTTTGGACTAAAAATGATGAAGAAGAAAGCCCATTAAGTTTAATTGTAGCTGATGGGTGATTATATATTTTCTGTATCGCCGAGATAAAACTTTGACCAAAGCCCATACAAGACATAAATATATATAGTGTTTCCCATGCCACCCGGTCAAAGGCCATCTCGGCGTCTAACACCAGCATACCCATCTGCTTCCCTATCTGACCCAAAATATCGAATGAGGCTATTGCAGTATTAATATGAGCAGAAGTGTCTCTTCCGAGAATGAAGCCATGCTGCTGCTCTGAGACTATTAGGTGAATTACTGGAGCTAAATGGGGTGCAAGAATTTTAGAAAAGAGCTTGGCGTCAGCATTAATCAGCGCTATTGGTCGACATGAACTCATATCATCAATAGGTTTCCCCTTTTTTTGAAAAACAACAATGTTAGATACATTCCACAAGAGAGAAACCTCTTCTCCTTGAAAAATAGAGTTAAATACCTTGGGAAAGACAAGGATCAATACATCTTTAAAGATTCGAAAAATTCCAATGGAATCTTGTCTTCGCCGACTGCGTTGTCAGCCGGCAAAGCCTTGATAGCTTTCTCAATTTCAGATAAGCCAATATCTGCGTCGAGTGGTTCGGAAGCCATTGGATACAGGGTTGACAGCTGACATTCCTGCGCATAATCCGAAATGATCTGTTCTCCTGAACTACTTGAGCCACTATTTAAGTTAGATTAGAATAACTTGAACTGTTTAACGATGTGGACAGACCTAGTGTAAATCAAGCCGTCCATCCCCTTAATCATTTTTACGTGGGTTTTAATATTTTTATCTGCAATTTGATTAAGTAGCAGAACATGTTTTACCCTATTGCTGTTAAAAAACATGTAAGTTTACCTTTGTGAATCAGGCTCAAAGTACTCTTTAATTTCTTTAGACAGTGACTGTATACTGTTGTTGGTGACCAACTCATCCAAATACCCCTCTGTACCAAAAATATCCTGAATAAACTTGTTGATGAGTTTTGTGGAAATGTTCTTTACACATTTTACAGCAGACCATTTGTACATGTAATTAATCATTACAATTAAAGAGGCAATCATCATCAACATTTCTCAGCATTCCAAAGGGACTGAAAATGTCTCTTGCCACCTTGCTCCACTCTGCCAATGGGGCTTCCACTGGAGTATTAGGAGATGGTGCACTCACTTGAGTTTTGACAATTTAATATGTAGTCACCACACTCTCTCACATACCCCTCTATGATTTTATCCATTCCAAGCACCCCAACTTTTCTTGAATCCTGTGTTTCATGGCCCATATTCCTTCAGGGCCCTCATGTGCTCTGTGTGTTTTATGTCTTCCAGTAATACCAACAACCCCAATCTTCTAATTAGCTCTTTGGAACATATCAGCTTGCATGCCTATTGTCCAAAAGGCTCTCTACCATTCCAAATGACTTATACATATCCACCTTTCTAGTAAGGTAAATGTGACAAAGTACCTTGAGTGGAGAAGTGTGGCTCACCAGTTAGAGGAGGCAGACCCAGAAGCAGAGGTCGGCCCGGGACCAGGGTTCAATTCCCAACGCGGCAGGGTTTGGAGCCCAAATGTCCACGGACCTGATAATTCTCGCTTCGGTGCCTACTTGAATCAGGGGTTCACGCTCTGCAACTCTGGGCAATAGCTTGCTCAATCTCCACTACGGCCCCTGCGGCGGGATGCCTGGCTTTCACCTTGGGGGTGCCCAGCTGGGCTATCCCACAGGGAAAAACCAGGACGGGTTCCCAAAGCAAGCGCCGAGATACCCTTTGTGGTGATACGTGCGCTATATAAGAAACTACATTACCATTACCTTGTTATTCTCAATGTACTTCTTCCATTCCACTCTCTACAATGCTCCACTAACTATGGTACTCACTTGACTGACCATACATACAATTTCCATGTTCTCTCCTACGTACCATTATTCACCTCCTTCAGGTTCCCTGTATAAGAAATTGGTTGCAAAGTTTTTTGAGCCTGGTATGTATTCCAACTGATAAATGAATTCTTCCAGCTGGCAATGTCACTTGGCAATTCGCAGCACTGTTCTTCCCCCACTATGGGTGCTGAATAGATCTACACCAGGCGTATAGCCTGTGCGTAAAATCCATATCAATCCCCATACAAATGTTCTAAAATATTGGACACGCCCACTCAATGTCTCCTTCTCAATGGTAGAGTACGAAAGCGTAGCTCCTCACAATCATCAAGCTGCAAACACTATTATCGCTTCTCTATCATTGCTTCTCTTTAGTGACAACAGGGCACCAATCATATGGTTGATCACATCAGTGGTAGAGATGTTTACAGCCTTATTGTAAAAAGGTTTCAAAGGTCAGGGTCAGATGATGTCACTTTTAATCTGTTCAGATGGCACTCTAACTTGCATAACCCAGACATGGTGTTCATTCATTCTCAGAAATGTATTTCAAAAGGGCTTTCATCAAAAACACAATTCTGAATACTCCGCTACTAATAATGGCCTCAGCTAGTCATTGTGTTCTAAATTTAGAGCTTTCGAATGGGCTCAATTAGTTCTAACTTGGGTTAAATTCCCTTCTTTGATGGCCAAGTTAATTTATACCATCATGAGCAAAATGACATGTGCTTTATTTTATGTTAATACCGCTGCTTCTCAAAATCTCTGTGTTGCATGGAAATATACTAGCCCCACCACATCCATGAGCAATATTCCCATCACGGCTTTAAAAATGGATCACAGAGAAGTCAGACCAAAAGGCATGCCCTTATACCAATAAACAGCCTCCAGTCTTACTAAAAATGTGATGTGGTGAGTCTTGACAACTCTATTTGATGGTACTTCACCAACTTGTCAAAGAAAGTTAACCAGGTAGCATTCTTCAAAGTGCACAAATGTTAAGGGATTTGGAAAAAAATTGGTGATTCACCCAGATAGCACTGTTCAGGTCAGGCAAGTGTCCACACAGTTTGAACGATTTATCTAGCTTGTGAGGTGAAACTACAGGGACCAACCAGTTTTCAATCACTTCTCTGATTCCCAGGTCACATAAATTATAAATCTCCTTCCTAATTTGTCTCTTAAATCTAAAATTACTTTCCTAGGCTTGTGTGCTGTTGGATTGACATTTTTGTTCAATATTTATTTATGCCATAACCCCTTGAGCTTCCCTAAAACGTCTGTAGATGCAGTGGGATATCCATTGATTCATCTGCATTGCATATTATGATCCCCCTTATTTTAAGTTAGTGTAAATATTTTAGATCTAAATACCAGTATATCTGTGTGGTCGGGGTCCAATACCAAGTTTAATCCCCCTTTCTCAGCCCAACAAAGCAAATTAAAGCCTTTTGGACACTATTCCTTTACCCATTGTCGCCTAAAACTTCAAATTCACTTTGAAATCCCCCATAATTTCTACGCCTTTATCCCTCTAGGTGAAAATGTTGATGGCCGACTCCTTTACTTCCACATCAGGTTTTATGGGGACATGAATCTGCCATGATTTTACTTTTTTTCCTGTTAATGAAAATGTCACAGTATTTTACTTGCATCTCTTCTCTGTGATAGATGTAATGCCATTTGCTTGTGCATCAATTACTAGCAATAATTAGCCTTCACTCTCTATTTCTCTTCTACTGATCCCCTAGTTCCACTACTTTGCTCTTATTGTTTCTGCCATTGTCAGCAGATTTGCATGCGTGGCCAAAGTGATTCTTTTTGCTATGCATAAAACATACTCGTAGTCATGCTGGACAGTGTTTTGCCTTCCTTACTTTTGCTTTGCTGCCACAACTAAATCACGGTAAAATAACCCTGGGATTTTATTTTTTTCCCTCCTGTGTTCTCTATGCAACGAACATACTGCATTCTTCCAATAGTCATTTTTTTATAAATGTTTAACCTCATTGTTGGTGCACACATCAATGAGTGTCAACATCTCACTCATGTGCATATTTCACAAGTCTATTCTTAGAGATGAGTGCAATGCTGTTTCAGATCAGGATCGTTCAGTGACAATAATTTTTCTTAAAGCTTTTGCCATTCTTCTGTCTATCAATTCATCCCTTATAATTTTAGTTTTATGATCTGGCTTGACAGTGAAGCTGTTACCAGACATATATGAGAGAATCACAAAGAGAAGGACTTTGGGTTGACCTCATGTTAAGAGCAGGGAGCACACATTTTGACTGGGCTGAAGTAAAGCGCTTCCATACAATGTGCTTCTCACAGCTATGACCATTGTGTTTATTGGTCCAGCTGCTTGAGCTTTAACTTTCAGTGGCGCATACATGACATTGCAAAGCTATGTAACTAGATAAGTTACGTTGTTTTCTCTGGCAACAACACAATGGGAAGAGGGCAGTCATTAACCCTATGTATGTTTAAGTCTGGCTTAATTGTACAACTGTTACCTGATCATTTAATCTATACGAGTATTATTTTACAGTTTAGAAATGTGTAGTCACAAGTAGTAGCAAGTATTCTTAATGATGTTACAAAATCATTCACTGTTTCACATAGTAATTGTGTACATGTTAAAATCTTATGCCTCTCAAGGAGTACATTCTTGCGAAGATTAAACCTTTTTTCAAGAGTTTTTATGACAGTAGCATCTAGTCAATGAGCTCTGCAGTGTCACTTATGCAGAGTGCAAAACCTAACCCCTTCTGTTAGAACAGTTTTGAAAATAGATGTGCTTTCTTGTCCTAATTTATTCACCAGTGCCACTTTTTTTTTTTTTAGGTCAAAACATCACCACTAGTGGCTACCAAGTATGCCTAATCAAACGCCTTTTTCCACTGCTGTCAATTAAGTGAAAGTGTGGAGGAGTCATTCTCTTCACCCTAAATGAAATGCTACATGTAAGTAAATATGGAGTCATTCCCTTCACCTTTAATGAATTGCTACATGTAAGTAAATATGAGTTTCTCCTTTGTACAAACTGGAGCATGCACGCAGTGAGTGAGTCCGTCTGATGGTTGCCTTTATAAGAGCTATAGAATGGGAAACTAAATATAATTTACTATTTCTTAAAGTGCATGCTCAATCAATTTCTCTTCTTTTTGATCCAGTTAAAACACTACCGGAAGGATCAGGATGATTGCAAGTGTAATTGTGTAACTGTGCCATCTGTTCACATTTCTAAGATAGTTGCAACATAGGGACACCATGGAGATTGGGGTGTCACAGAGTGGGGAACGCAATAACGCAAACAGGCCTGACATACACATTAGTTGTTTGAATCCACCTATGCTATAGGCCAATGATGGCATTGATGTAAGCTGGCACTTTAACTCACTGACAGATCTACCGGCAGGCAGTTGCAATAGTCGGTCTTGCCTTTTATACATCCTTGTGTTGATCAATAAAATTAGATTTAATTCAGAGGTGATAGGATACCAACAAAAGTATTTTTCGGAAACGTCCAATACTTTATTTCAAATCTTAGTCCATCCATTTTTTATAGAACACAGATTAAAACAATTATCAATGTACCTTTACATTGTTTATTCCTCTCGAGTTTCCATCAAATCATCTTCACAGACAGCTAACACATGTTTTGCGGACACCCAGCTTTTTCAAGGCTGACAAAGAAATATACACAGTTGTGAGATATTAAAAAACAATAAATTGAAAGCTTTAGTTTACATATATAATCCTTCCAATTATACAGCCAATGATTTGATCCACATATCAATTCCATATATCTCAAATTACATTGCATAGACTAATTATTCTTGTTATGATATTGCCCAAAATTAATATGAAAAGTAGACATCACAAGATCCACAAAAGCATCCCAATAAAATCTGAGTACAGACAGCAATGAATATAACAGGGGAACATTATCATCATCATCAAGATAGCTTTATTCAACTGAGCAAGTCATAAAAGCACATACAGATCAAAACAAATCGATTAAAAGTAGCTCCAGAATACTAAAGTTAAGATCGAAGTTAAAATCCAAGTTTACACATTTGTGCAAAAAAGCAAGTAAGGCCATATTTTCAAGAATTACATACTAAAACAAGGCAAACAATAACACATTGAATGAAGGCGATCTCATACACCCGGTTGAGCTTAAAAGCACCCCACTTAGCCAAATCAACCCCTATATTCGTGTTGGTTATGAGGTGGTATCAGAGAGGGAAAGTGCTAGCCTTGGCTATTTAGAACGGAGCTGCCACATCTACCTCAAAAAATTGCCCACAGGGATTGCATACCTGGGAGAGGGTCAGAGTATAGAATTTGTAAGGCTTCTTTGTATAATCGTGTGCCCAGATATTTACAGAGCATGGCCAGCCAAACTTTCAGCGGACTCACGTAAGCAGGGCAGGCATAGAGCACATGGGATTATGATTCTACTTGTTTGACGCAGACAGGGCATTTATTATCCTCGGTGCAAGACCATTTGAATGAGAAAAAAGTCAACGGCAAAGTGCCAGATCTAAATTGGAAGTAAAGTTTCCGATCCAAAGGCTTTGTGATTTTATCCCAATATGTCTCTGGGCATGGTTTGATTTGAAGAAAGAGCCCCATGAGTGGGGAAGGGTTGTGAGATTTGAATTCTTCTTGTGCAACCATTTCCTATTATATATCTCTGAGGGTGTTTTTCAAAGGGAATGTCGAAGTGAAGGGGAGATCCCACAAATGTGATAGACCCATTTTATAAAGCGTGACTCTCAGATCTTGGATCCAACTAATTTTATGAAATTGAACCGAATTAGTAAAATCCCTTAATCCCTCAGTGTATACTGACAGTTCCTGCATGACCCATTATTGTCGCCAGTATAGAATCGGGCGAAGCCTAGCATGGTCCTTTAGAGCTTTCCTACCCTGATCATTCCTTAGGGGGATAGTGGGTGTGCTCTGTGGGAGGCTAGTGATTGCTCGTAAAAATGCATTCTCTGCTAATATGAGCAGATTTAGGTTTTCTAGCCCCACAGCTAAGCCCCAAAGAGGGCTGAACTCACCACTTTGCTATCATAAATTTGAAGCTAATGGGTTTCCACAGAGAGGTCTTAGCTTCCTTTGCTAACTGTCAGTACTTTAGTGCCATAGATTTAATGTGGGGCTTCCACCTCATGTCCTTATGAAGTTTGATGCTAAGATAGACAAAAGCGTCCATCTGCTCCAGGGGGAGCCCATCCATCATTATTTTCCCCCTGAAAGATCGATGCTGGTTAAATGCCATGAGTTTTGCGACGTTGATTTAAAGGCCTCTCAAAAGACAAAACTCTTCTTAGAGGTTGAGGGCACGCTGCAATCCATTAGGTGTTTTGGAGATTATCAGCGTATCATCCGCAAACATGAGGATGGGAATTTTCCTTCCAGCTAAAACAGGGGCGTCAGTGTAAATGGCACCAAGGAAATCTGCAACACCATTTATGAATAGAGAGAACAGAGTCGGTGCTAGCACGCATCCCTAACAAACGCCCTTGTGCACAGGGAAAGGATCAGTCTTATTTCATGCCTCCTCCACCATATTTGTGCATAATTGTCCTCATGGAGACAGACAAATAAGGAAAGCAGATCTAAAGGCAGCCCCATCTCATTCAGGACCTTCCACAATTTGTTCCTAGATACCATGTCGAAGGCAGATTTTAAATCGAAAAAGGTAGCGTACTTGCTGCCCTTGCAGAGGATAACTATACGCCAGTAAATAAGAATGAAGTGGAACACCTGATCTATGGTGCTAATGCAGGCCCTGAAACCTGCCTATAGAGGGGATAGAGCATCATTATCATCAATCCAGTCCTGGACCTTGTTTAAAACAAGCCTTGTCACCACTTTCTACATGCAATCTATAAGGTTAATTGGCCTATACTTACCTGGATTTATCTCCCTTTTTGTAAATGGGTATAATCTCCGCCCCCCTCCAGATTTGCGGAAATGGTGCTCCTTGAGCTATGGCGGTGGCAAATAGAAGTATGTAAGTAGACCATTTGGGCTTGTTGTGCAAGAAAATGTTTGCAGGAATGCAATCTAGGCCTGGTGCCCTGCCACCAGTTAGGGCCCTGAGTGCAAGACTGACGCCATCCTCGTTAAAAACTATTGCAGAGGGGAAATGGTGGATTAGGGATGGTACCCCACCATCAACTTCTTCCTCTGCATATTGGGTGGCAAAAAAATCAACCCACGTATCAGGGTCAACATGGTTATCCGGTCATTGTGCTACTCCTCAACCTGCCCTATTTAACCACATTCCAAATACCATTTAGAGTTTTTGCTATCGCTGGTGGACTTTATTTCCTGCCATCTTTCCTCATCCTAGGATTTTTTGGCTCAGTTAATCACTATCTTGTATGTTGGCCTAGCAGTTCTCACCTAGTCCCCACTCCCTGACTTAATTGCCCCACAGAGGTTTTTACGTGCACTTCTGCACTAATGATTGTACCATTGCTATTTAGGCAGGTTATGCTTCATCCTGAACTTGCTATGTTTTTGAAAGTGACAGCGTATCTTTGAAAAAAGTAAATTGTGCAGCTCTGTGAATGCTATGGCCGATTCAGGGGTAAAGTGCGAGTCTCCATTAGTTTAGTTGTAAATTCGAGCTCACTGCTTATTATGGTTAATGTTTCTGGACATGTTAGGATTTTAGGCCATTTAACTCAGCGCATATTGTTTGAGACTAAAACATTGCTTAGTGTGGATAAGGTAGCCAGTGCCTCGGGACACTAAGGTCCTTAAATGAGTGAGCAGAGCGGATCATAATCCCTCTCTATGTGTGTGTGTATGGTCATGTCCTCAAAAGTGTACCATAAATTCAAACTGACTAAGAGGTAGTCAATACGGCTGGAATGGTAGCTGTTATGGAAGGTATCTGAACCTTGTCTATCCAAAATGGACCGGCCATTGGCTGCCCTAAGGCCGTGCTCCAGGCACAGTGCTTTTAGTTGAAATGCGGCCTCTGTCCATCATTTAATCGCGTTTAGTTCCAATGCTGGGACCTCCCGGTTTTCAACCTCTTCCCTCGCTAGATCATTATCTCAGTTTTCGAGTGGTTCGAAATTGGTGTATAAGTCACCAACAACTACAACACCAGAGTCCCCTGGGACGGTTTCCAACAATTCACCCAGGGCATGGATGGTTTCTGATCTTCGTCCCCCAGTCCGACCTCTAGCATATACATTCACTAAGGCACAAGTACCATGAGGCCCAAGAGACACCATAAGTGCAAGAATGTCATTGGAATCAAAAGGATCTTAAGACCTATGTCTTGCTCGACCCAGATTGTGAGGCCCCATGATGGGCGGCCCCTAACACCTGGGTAGCAGGAATGTAATAAGTTAAATAACCCAGGCGAAAAGGCAGATCCATTGCCCAGGTTTCCTGAAAGGCACATACATCATATTTTCCTATGAATTAATTGCAGTCGGAACATTATGTTTAGAAATAGATCCTTGTGTGTTGATATAACTCTTTACCGAGTCCCAGTAACTCAGCAGTCAGAATGACAGTAGCTGGGGCAGCATGGCGATTCTGACAATGGTGCGGGGATCATTGTTAAATAGCGTCACTGCAGAGAAGACAACTCCAGGTGTGGCAGGTACATATACGTTTGAATTGCCTTTGCTAACAGCAGCGCGCCCATAGCGCATCATTCCCAGCAGCAATGGTCTCCCCTTGAATGAATGTATCTCAGCTGGATTACCAGTTATCACCAGTGAAACAAATGTTTATGCAGCATTCCAGTAGCTGACTGTACACCTACTCCACAGAGGCCAGCCACTTGACCCTTGGAAAATAGTTCAACTCTTCAGGTGCCAGATGGATGCAGGAGTCCTCGAGGCCTTGGATGAGTTCTCTTTCAGCAGGAGTTACGTTTTTTTTGCCAGCAGGGTTTTTTCTTTAGTATTCCCTTGAATATTTTTTTGAGGTGGTGGTTGCGTTTGGATTTATCTTGTGCACTACCCAATTACTGGGGAAATTCTATCATCCACTCTTTGCTTTTTCTCTCAGCCCCCCACCTCCTCTTGCATCAATTCCTCTTTGCAATACCATAAAACTAGCCTGGAGCCTTGTTTCAAGATGGCGGAACTCATTTGCCACCAGACATGTCTGTCTTTAGCACCAAATGGTGGTATGCCCAATTTTTATATATTAGCACCTGCCCCGCGTGGACTGAAAGGGAAGCCTGTAGAAGGGATCTTTGAAAAAATAAAAATAGACTTTTTGTACATGACAAAGGCATTTTTCCATTCTAAGTATTATAAGAGGCCATTCAAATTGCAGCCTGCTCCTGCAGTGCTCCTAAAAGATATATGTTGGTCTTATATGTAGGTGTACACACTGAAGCCCACTTATGACATTTAAACTTCCACATATAGGTGCATTATAGGCAAACTTTACAGTGGACTAATAGGGAAGTTAAATAGACTAAACAAGGAGTTCCAAAGTACAGCGCATGTTTTATGAAGGAAGTTACAGGTGTTTTGTTAATGATTAGCAGTAGGACAGCCCACGGAATCCTAAAGCCAGCAAAATTAGGCATGAAGCACTAGGCAGGCCATGTCCAAAATGGGGATACTTTTCACAGTTGTTTTAAAGGTTTATTCATGAACAACAGACGTATAGGTCACTTAGTATCTTAGAACCTGATTACGATCTTGGTGAATGGGATACTGCAAAAAACAAAGGAAGGAGTAATCACCAGGATAGAAAATACTAGAACGGAGAAGAATGAAGGAAAAAGAAAAAAGGATTCTTTTCTTTTATAAGAAGCCCCTCACTCACCGACCTGGTCGGTGACATGCTTCATCATCGGGGCCCACCCATATACCGAATGCCACTCAGGTGTGCTACGACGCCTGCAATTGCAGCGGAGCTGGGTTTTTTTGTGTAGTGAGGCGGTGAAAAATAAATGGAATTGTGAAGTTTTAAAAGGTGTACATCCTTTGCTCTTCAAATGAATTTATTCTGGAGCCAGTGTAACACAATTAAAAAGCTAGTGGGATACTTCTCATGGTTCTATTGGCCACGTAGTATCAAAATGTGGATTAAAAGGTGGTCGACATGATTCAACCTTATGTGATTGTAGGTTTTCTTCGGGACCAAAGTTCGGGGGGGGGGGGGGGACGGGAGGTCTGCACACGCTAAGGTGCACCCTTCCCAGACCGTCCAATGCGATTGCCGCGTACTAACGGTTGCATTTTTCTATTTTACAGCGTTCTGTGTAAAGACCTGAAACAAAAAGACATAGCAAAATAATGGTAATACTCTGTTCAGGTAATCATTCATCTCTGTTCATTTTTTTAGGTGCCATATTTAGCATGCATTGGTTATGGCCTACATCTGAGTTTTAAGCCCAGGTCGAAGCTAGCGACCAGGTTCCATTGTTATTTATCGTTTCCGCTATTTAATAACAGTGGTTCATAAGCGTACCTTGACTATTTATAAGGACACTTGTGTGACTTTTGTTCGGTCACTATGAGAACGTGGTCACTCATATTTCATGGACTCACGTATATTAAATATGGCAAGAGGTCAGGTCCTCCGTAAATCATAGTTGCCAGTGATGCCAAAAATATATTCTTATAAACTTTTTGCCCAACATGCAAACAAGTAAATCGTCAACTTACTTATGTAAGGTACTAAAATAGCCTCATGGACATCATGGGGGGGCAACCTACGAGCGTTCTGTAGGAAAATAAAGAAAACGCCCAGATCGATCGTTGCAGATACCGGGAGTACATGGATGAAAGCGCCCGGTTATTTGGAAAGGCAAAGGTTCGCCGTTCCTAAACACTTACTTGCCGGTCGGCATGAGCCCGCTGGAAACCTATCCTTCCTGCACGGTGTCCCGTGGATACTGGTTCCCCGGCTTCCGTGTATTTAAACATAGCCCTGTTCATTGGACTACGAGGGCACGTATTGTTTAGACTCGTGATCGCTCCCTAAGGGATTCTGTGAAAAGAGGCAATAATTAGTGATTTTAGGGAATACCGAAAATTATAGTTGTATTTAAAAACTTTATTGACATCATGTCGGTTCCCAAAAGTAAGCATTTCTATATGTATATTAGGGAAAAAGGTTATTAAAAAAGTCAGTGCAATTTTAAAAGAGATGGCGTTTAGTGGTCATTCAATTACTCGGGGACCAAGATGTTCGGTCGATTTCTATGCAGTAATTATTACATTGCGAATTGATGTGCATTTAACTCAGCGCCCTGAGGTGTATAATTATATATTAGGGAAGAAAGGCCAATAAAAGGCTGAAGTGAGATGGCATTTATTTAATCAGGGACCCACATGTTAGATTAATATCTGTGGTTTGTTTGAGATGTTTTTGAGATTACAGCTCGGTGGAATAAGGTGTCTTTGATTGTCGAATCAAGGTATATTCCTCACAGTAGACCATGGTATATTATCGTTCAATCCAGATGTATTTGTTGATAAACGATATATCCAGCGTTGTTCTTTTTTGAATAGACGGTGGGTTATGTTGTCACCTGATTGTATTTGCTCAATTATCGTCCACCTCAAATTATTCTTGGTGTGATTGACTGTCCAAAAATGTTCTGTGAGATTTGTAGCGACTTTTTTGCACCTGATGGAGCTTCTGTGCTCACAGATGCGTTGCTTAACCTTTCTTCCAGTCATGCCCACATACTGTAGTCCACATGGGCATGTAATCATATACTGTTACAGTTTGTATGTATATGTTGCGTCCACGTTTCTCCATTAGTCAGATGCAGTGTTTTAGTTGTTGTAGTCAAATGGCAAACACTCCAATTGCCTCAGGGATGGTGTCCGGTCACTTTAGGGAGACCCCATGCACTCAGTATATTTGGTTGTTCTGTGACGTTAGCTCTTCTTGGTCGAGTGTGCACCAGAGTGTCCCTGATGCTACGTGCTCTTTTGAACAAAAAAGAGAGGTTTCTCCCAATGGAGATTGCCAGTGTTTAAAATTTTCCAATGTTTATTGATTGACTTCGTCACTCTGTTAGATAAACTGTTGAATGTAGTGACGCATGTTAGTGGCAATGGTTCCACATCCTTAATTTTGTCTTCCAGGATAACATCCCTTGGCTGATTGCGAGCTCTCTTCTGTCCTTTTCTCAGAATGTGTTTGTGATAGCCTCGATCAGATAGTTTTCTTGTTAATTCCTCCGCTTGACATTTGTAGTCCTCTAGTTTGCTACAATTCCGTCTAAAACGGAGATATTGGCAATAGGGAAGATTTTCCTTGAGGGCCCAGGGATGGAAACTTTCATATCTCAATGAATTGTTCTTCGCAGTTGGCTTATGATGTGTCTTGGTATGTAGTATTCCATCTTCCTTAGTTATTTCCAAATCCAGGAAGACTATTGTTCTTCTGTCCATTGAGTGTGAATTTTAAATTCTTATCGCAGGTGTTTATCCAAGCGATAAAGTCAGTCAGTGTTTGCTCCGGTCCTTGCCAAATGGCAAGGACGTCGTCAATGTATCTTTTCCAAAATACAATGTGCTCTACATAGGGTTTTGATTCTGCTAGTATGAATTGTTTTTCAAAGTCAAAAACGTAGAGACCCGCTACACTGGGAGCAAATGTGCTTCCCATAGAAGTTCCCCCTATCTGTACGAAAAGGGTGCCCTCGAATTCGAAATAGTTCTTTTTTAGTGCAAGGGCAGCACATTCTAAAACAAATTGTTTTGAGACATGGTAAGGCCAGGTCGTTTCTTCTAACGTTTTTCTTAATACCTCCAGAGTTTTATTCTGGGGAATGCTAGTATAGAGACTTTCAATGTCAAAACTCAATAATATAGTTGTTTCATCCACTCTGATGTCTTTGAGGAGTTGTAGTAGACTCTTGGTATCTTGGAGGTACGTCTCAGTTCCCTGTACCATTTTCTTGAAAAAACAATCGCAGTACAGTGAAAGAGGTTCAAGGGGCGATTCTATACTGGATACTATGGGTCTTCTGGGTGGTGGCAATTTATTTTTATGCATCTTGGGTAAGATATGAAAGTATGGAGTTTTTCCTTCGCCACTTCTTAAAAAGTCTGCCTCATGTTTGGTTATGTGGTCACATGTCTCGGCCAGGTCAATCAAAGTTTCAATTTCTTGTTTCAGTGCCTGTGTGGGGTCAGCGGACAGTTGTAGGTAGTTGTTGTTGTCTGATAACAGACGGAGGCATTCTGTCTGGTAGTTTGATTTGTCTAATATTACAATTCCTCCACCTTTGTCGATGGGTTTTATTATAATCTCGCCGCAGTTTCTTAGATCTTCTAGTGCTAGTCTTTCATTGTTGGTTATATTGCAGAAAGGTTTTTCTTCCTGCATTTGTTCTATGTCGTTAACCCTTTCGATGCTCATGACGAGCTCAGCTCGTCATGATGCACAGTTGAGCTGTGCTGATGACGAGCTGAGCTCGTCATGAATAATGTAAAATATCCATATCCAGCACAGGAGGGGGAAAACACCTAGCAGCCAAGGTGTTAAAGACTGCAAGTTCAAATGTGGATATTTCCACAGGAGTGTTGTGTGTGGGAGGTTGAAAAGTAGACTTCTTCCGTAATGAAGTGTCGGGGTCAGACATTGTATTTGGTCCACTGGGATTCTTTTAGAAGAACGCCTTCAACTTGAGATTTCTGAAAAACTCCGCCAGTTCGCAGTGCAGAGCAAATTTGTCAATTCTGGCTGTCGGGACAAATCCAGGTCCTTTTATTCAACGTGTTCAGCTCGATGTCTGTTAGAGGTCTTGAGGATAAATTTGTCACTAAGTTTTGCTTGTTGATGCCTGCGGGGTCTGTGTTTTGCTCCTCGTGTAATTGCCCACGTTGTCTTGTTCCTCCCAGTGTACCTGGTTGTTTCCCTTGCGTCTTCCTCTGCCTCTTCGTCCCATTCCAAAAAAAGGAGGGGGAAAGGTATTCTGGTGAAAAATCGGTTGTGGGTATGAGGGCCATCCATATCCTTGGAATTGATAGTGTGGGTTAAAAGGCCCTAGGAAGTTTCTCATTTGGGGCGTGTCAAACTGTTGCCAGCGAGGTTGTCCTCTTCCTCTGCCCCTCTGACTGTTTTTGCCACTTCCAGTGCTTGACCCACTACTGGTAGAACCATCATCACTTGATGCTTCAGAGTTTTTTTCTCCTCTTTGTGGTGGCTGGAAATCCGGATCAGAGTACGGATACGTCTTCACAAAAGAGAATTTTTTAAAATCCTTCTGTAATTTTTGCCCTTTTTGTTGGGCTAGGTTATCTTTATACTCTGTTAATTCTTTGTTTATCTCATCTAACCTTTTTTTGTACCCAGTGATTGTAGTTCTTATGTGGGTCTCAGTTTTTTGTATCTCAATTAGGATAGATTCTGATAGTCTGAGTGCTGTCTTGATAATTAATACTATCCAATCATGGGTGCAGTGCCATGCTATCTGCGCCCAGTCACGTCTGAATGTAGGATCGTTAAGGAATATACTTGGTGCATTCGTTACCAAGAGACCTCGAGGAGCCGCATTGTTTGTTAGGTATTCCCTAAGAATGGTGCCATGTAATATGGTTCTGATTATATCTCTTTTAAGCTCTGACAGTTTTTCCCAATCAGTTGTTTGTGCGATGGTTTGTGATATATTTGCATCGGCAATGACATAGGTATCGGCTAGGATTGCCTCTACCTCCTCAGTACTAAAGGACATACCCTGATTCTCGCCCATATTTATGATTGTTGTGTCCCTTTGAAAGAAGGGGGGGGGGGACTCTCACAGCTGTGGGCTGCCTAATATGTTTATACCAAAGAGAGAGTAAGGGTATTTTTAGGTATCTACTCCTTGGACCCCTAAATTATCTTGCAAAAAACAAAGGAAGGAGTAATCACCAGGATAGAAAATACTAGAACGGAGAAGAATGAAGGAAAAAGAAAAAAAGGATTCTTTTCTTTTATAAGAAACCCCTCACTCACCGACCTGGTCAGTGACATGCTTCATCATCGGGGCCCACTCAAGTAGCCGAATGTCACTGAGGTGTGCTACGACGCCTGCAATTGCAGCGGAGCTGGTTTTTTTGTGTAGTGAGGGGGTGAAAAATAAATGGAATTGTGAAGTTTTAAAAGGTGTACATCAAGTGCTCTTCAAATGAATTTATTCTGGAGCCAGTGTAACACAATTAAAAAGCTAGTGGGCCCCGATGATCAATCAATCAATCAATCAGTGACACTTGTAAAGCGCGCTACATACCCGTAGGGTCTCAAGGCGCTGGGGGGGGGGGGTGCCGCTACCGCTCGAACAGCCAGGTCTTCAGCTTCTTCCTGAAGGAGAGGTGGTCTTGGGTCAGGCGCAGGTCGGTCGGGAGGGAGTTCCAGGTCTTGGCGGCCAGGTAGGAGAAGGACCTTCCTCCTGTAGTCGCTCTTCGGATGCGGGGGACGGCGGCGAGGGCGTGGTTGGCTGATCGGAGGTGGCGTTTGGGAGCGTAGAAGTTGACTCGGCTGTTGAGGTAGCTCGGGCCTTGGTCGTGTAGGGCTTTGTGTGCGTGGGTGAGGAGGCGGAAGGTGATTCTTTTGTTGACGGGGAGCCAGTGAATGTCTCTCAGATGTCCGGAGATGTGGCTGGTTCGTGGGATGTCGAGGATGAGTCTGGCTGAGGCGTTCTGGATCCGCTGGAGTCTCTTCTGGAGCTTGGCGGTGGTACCGGCGTAGAGGGCGTTGCCGTAGTCCAGTCGGCTGGTGATGAGGGCCTGGGTGACGGTCTTCCTGGTCTCGGTGGGGATCCACCAGAAGATCTTCCGTAGCATGCGTAGGATGTTGAAGCACGCCGAGGAGACGTTGTTGACTTGCCTGGTCATGGAGAGGGAGGAGTCCAGGATGAAGCCCAGGTTGCGTGCATGGTCTGTTGGTTTGGGTGCGGTGCCCAGGGCGGGAGGCCACCAGGAGTCGTCCCAGGCGGAGGGTGAGGAGCCCAGGATGAGGACCTCCGTCTTGTCCGAGTTCAGTTTCAGGCGGCTGGTCGTCATCCACTCGGCTACCTCTTTCATCCCTTCGTGCAGGTTGGCTCTGGCGGCGGCGGGGTCGTTGGTCAGGGAGAGGATCAGCTGGGTGTCGTCGGCGTAGGAGATTATGCTGAGGTTGTGTTTGCGTACGATGGCCGCGAGGGGGCTCATGTAGACGTTGAAGAGGGTGGGGCTCAGAGATGATCCTTGAGGGACGCCGCAGATGACTTCGGAGGCCTCTGACTTGTACGGTGGTAGGCGGACTCTCTGTGTTCTTCCGTCGAGGAAGGAGATGATCCATTCCAGCGCCTTGTCCTGGATTCCGATGTTGCTGAGGCGCCGTACTAGGGTGCGGTGGCAGACCGTGTCGAATGCCGCGGAGAGGTCTAGGAGGATGAGGGCCGCTGTTTCTCCATTGTCCATCAGGGCTCGGATGTCATCGGTGGTGGCGATGAGGGCGGTCTCAGTGCTGTGATTGGCTCGGAAGCCGGACTGTGAGGGGTCGAGGGATCCGTTCGTCTCGAGGAAGGCGGACATCTGCTTGTTGACGGTCTTCTCGATGACTTTGGCTGGAAACGGGAGGAGCGAGATGGGGCGGTAATTCTTGAGGTCGGTGGGGTCCGCTGTTGGTTTCTTGAGTAGAGCGCTGAGTTCGGCGTGTTTCCAGCTCTCAGGGAAGATGGTGGTGTCGAAGGATGTGTTGATGATGTCTCGTAGGTGGGGTGCGATGACAGCGTCGGCCTTGTTGAAGACGTGGTGAGGGCAGGGGTCGGTCGGTGATCCGGAGTGGATGGAGTTCATCGTGCGGATGGTATCTTCGGTGCTGATCGGGGTCCAGGCGTGTAGGGTGGTGGTGGGGGGTGGTTGTTCGGTCATGGTGTGCGTTGGTTGGTTGTTGAAGCTGTTGTGTATGTCCGCGATCTTGTTGTGGAAGTATGAAGCGAGGGAGTTGCAGAGGTCTTGCGATGGGGTGATGTCTTTGTTTCCTGCGCTGGGGTTGGAAAGCTCTTTTACGATGTTGAAGAGTTCCTTGCAGTTGTGTGCGTTGTTGTCCAACCGGTCCTTGAATGCTGTTTTCTTGGCGGCGCGGATCAGCTGGTGGTGTTTCCGGGTGGCAAGTTTGAAGGAGGTCCTGTTGTCCGGTGTCGGTTCCCTTCTCCAGACTTTCTCGAGGGCTCGGCAGTTCTTCTTGGAGCTCTTGAGTTCGTCGGTGAACCATGGGGCCTTCTTGCTGCCGGGTCTGCTAGGCGGGGTCCTCAGTGGGGCGAGTTCGTCCGCGCAGTTGCTGATCCACTTCGTGAGGTTGTCGGCCGCCTGGCTGGGGTTCGCTGAGCTGGCAGGAGGGTGCTGGCTCAGGGAGGTGGCGAGCTGGTCTGCTGTGATCTTGTTCCAGCTTCTGCGGGCGGCCTGTTGCTGGTGTTGGTGGGTCGTCGTTCTCTTGAAGGTGAAGTGGACGCAGCTGTGGTCCGTCCATTGAAGGTCTGTGGCGTGGCTGAAGTCGATGTCTGCTGGAAGAGAAGACTGCGTCGAGTGTGTGTCCGGCGAGGTGGGTGGGGGTGGACACCAGTTGCTTGAGTCCAAGGTTGGCGAGGTTGTCAAGCAGGGTGCTGGTGTTGCGGTCGTTGTTGTTCTCCAGATGGAAGTTGAGGTCTCCTAGGAGGATGTAGTCAGCGGAGGGGAGGGCATGCGGGCTGACGAAGTCGGCGATGTCCTCGCTGAATTGTGTGCGTGGTCCAGGGGGTCGGTAGATAAGTGTGCCTCTGAGGGTGGTGTTCGGGTTGGTGTGGATCTGGAAATGCAGGTGTTCAGCGCTGGTCAGGGTGTTGTCGGTGCTGGTCGTGAGACGGATGGTGTTCCTGTGGATGATGGCGATGCCTCCTCCCATCTGGTTGGCGTTTCGGTCCCTCCGGATGATCTTGTAGCCCTCTGGGATAGCGATGGCGATATCGGGAGCTGAAGAGGCGTTCATCCAGGTCTCCGTGAGGAAGGCAACGTCAGGGGCTGTGGCGTCTAGAAGGTTCCAGAGTTCGATGGCGTGTCTGTGGACGGAGCGGGTGTTGAGCAGGATGCACTTGAGGTGGGTGCTGCTGGTGTTCGTCTTGGCGGGTGCTGGTGCGAGGCAGGTCCGGATGCAGGTGAACTTGCAGGCGTGGCAGCTGAAAGGTCCGTGGGTGCGTCGTGGTGTGGCTTGGTGGCATTCTGGGAGTCGGCCGGTGTTGAGTGCGATGAGGGAGGCGGCGGAGTACGTCAGGCGGGTAGGTCGGGGTCTTCGTGGGCCAGGGGTCCTGGCGCTGGTCGCGATCCGGTCGCGGACGGGCGCAGACGGGCTTACCTTTGGCGTGCCTTCGGCGCACAAATGGCGCACCCGCTGCGCGTGACCGCTGCGCGTTCGCACGGTCGCCATTTAAGGCGAAGTGTGCGGGTGGGCGGAGCAGCTGGGAGGCGGGAGCGGGGAGGGTACAGAATAGAAAAAGGGGCGGGGAAAAGCGGCGGTGGCGGGAAGGGAGAGCGGGGGGCGGCGAGGTAGGCGGACAACAAGGAAGGAAACCAAAACACAGGCACGAAGAAAATTTACAAAACAGGCACAAATTACGGTAAAAACAAAGGCAAAAACAACCAAAACACAGGCACGAAGAAAATTTACTAAACAGGCGCAAATTACAGTAAAAACAAAGGCAAAAACAACCACAGCGGAGGCAGCCGGCAACCGGCAACGAGGCAGGCAGCGAGGCAGAGGGCAGGCAAGGGGCACACGCAGCAGCTGGTGGCGCGGGGGATGATGAAGCATGGTCGGTGGACCAGGTCGGTGAGTGAGGGTTTCTTATAAAAGAAAAGAATCCTTTTTTCTTTTTCCTTCATTCTTCGCCGTTCTAGTACTTTCTATCCTGGTGATTACTCCTTCCTTTGTTTTTTGCAAGATAATTTAGGGGTCCAAGGAGTAGATACCTAAAAATACCCTTACTCTCTCTTTGGTATAAACAGAATGGGATACTGCGTCACAAACCTGAGGGATACCCCATCCACCGAATGAGTGAATTCCATAGGATATACTGGAATTGTAATGGAATTGTAATTCGGCGGACGGGATATCTGTCATGTTTGTGACTGATTAACCCTGTCTGCCAAGTTGGTAATCAGGCCCCTAGAACTAGCTACCAAAGGTCAGCAAAAGTTGAAGCTTGGTTACCTCTGTTAATTGGCCTGTTGGTGACTACCCAACAGTCGACAGCCAGTGATTTAGACTATTTGCATGCATTCCTCCTAATATCTTTTATGCATTTGACTGCCCAGTAGGCGAGTTTCTCAAAGGAATATATGAATGTTTTCTACAGTGTCCTTCAATATTCACAGATTTTCATAGCTCGTTCTGGTATATGTTTGTAATATGGATATTTATTGCTCTTTTAGATCCTTCTTGATTTGGTTAGAGTTTTACTGCTGCTGGTTCGATTGCACAGTACAGTCAGATGATTCCTGAATGAATGGTAAAATGACAAGGGTTTTAGGACTGGGAAAATAATGTTTTGTGATATTTGCAATAGAAGGATAAATACATTGGATTGGTGTTGAACACTAGGAGGCATCTTTTCAAAAAAGTGTTGGAGCATGGAGCTGTGCCAAATTTGGCAGAGCTGCACTCTGACCTTTTAAAACACAGGGATGCGCTGTATTCCCAAGAATATGGTGCACCCAAGTGTTCCCCTAGCACTGGAACAAAAAATGCTGCCTAGTGCCAGTGCAGGCACCCTGCCACCATGTTGTAAGGGTGTCTGCACTGCAGGGATGATTGTTTATGTGCAGAAAGGTGGCCCTTCCTGCACATAAACAATCAATAATGGTGTGTTGCTTTTTCTATGTGTGCTGCAGAATGCGCCACACATGGAAAGACCAAACAACGAGGAGAAATTCATAATTTCTCCACGTATGGCTTTTCTGATGCCTGGTATTCCATGGTGTTAGAATGGTTCTGTTTTGGTGCTGCCTCAACCTTGTAAGTTTAGGCATCAAAAAGCATGGGTGTTGGGGTTGAACGCCCACAGCTACAGGCATTGCACACCCCTTTGCCTCAGACTACTGGGGCAGAAAGGGGCATATCTACAAGGTGTCATAAAGCCACGCTAAGTGGCTTAGCGCCACCTACGCCACTTGAGTGTCCAAAAAGTAACACTCCAGTTGCAATTGGGGCTTGTAAATATGCCCCTAGGTGTTTGACTACACATCTGTTTTTACCTCTCAAGCAGTTAGATCCTCTACATTCAGGGGAATTGTAACACTCTTCTCCATCATCTGAGTGTTGTGCTCATAAAGTCTATCTAAGGTGTGGTAAATAAAATTACCGAACTATTTTTCCATACATTAAATATCAATAAAGGACAGCTCAATCAAATGAGAGGCAGAGTCCGTGGTATCTGAGTCATACGGGCTTTAATTATGCTCCTCGAGGAACAGGACATCATGTTCCATCACCACTAAGGTTCAGGAAGGGATATTCAACGTTTTATTAGCATCACACATTATATATAGTAAAACAGTATAATTGAAATGGATACAGTAGGCGTAACAGGTGAAAAGAGAGAGATAAGAACACATGTGCGTAACAGGAGGCGTGTAAAAAGGCGTACACGTGGGCGTGCACTGGACATGTCAGAGAAACGTCACAAGAAACGTCACAAGTGGGTGGATGCATAAAGAAAGTTTGCAGGATCAGCAGAAACCTATGACCTGGATGCGCGCGCAACTGAGCATGACGTGTAACTGGGGAGAACAAGGGGCTTTGACTTTTGCACTAGTAGAGGAGACTGGTGTCTGGGATGTCAGAGCGACCTGTACCTATAGCATATCTGGTATCTCATGTTTGGAGGATGTAGTGTCTGAAGTAAAAGGTCTCTCGAGCAGAGGCCGTTCAATACTGAATGCTAGTGCGTGCATACGTGTCTTGGTGCAATGCGCAGGGCCATGGGCCTACCGTTGTAACGGGTTCAGTAAATCACTTGCAAGGAGGACAGGAAGGCCGGGCCCTTTGCTCTGCAGCCGGGAATATGTTTACCTATTTCACTAGACTGGAATGTGTTTTCGAGGAGGCTGAGCAGATAACTGTAGGCAAAATACGATTTTGGCAGGCAGGCCAGGCTGAGCCGGGCACTGCTTCGCTGAGCAGGAAGTAAGGCAGAGGTCAGGGATGCATACAGCTTTCAGAGACAGAAGAGACTTGGAGCCTCGTTTTAAGGGCCTAGCTCGACTGGGCCAGGAAACATGGAGAAAACGTGAAAGTACACCATGTAAAGACGTTGGCACCATAGGCCTAGAAGCCTAATGAACGGGATTTTCATGCAAGACTGGATAGCTGACATGTTAAGGTTGGACGCAAATGCATATGCGTCTTTCTAGCATGTACAGAAAAAAAGTTACACGACATACAAGGAACATGGGTGCATGGATAGGGTGCGAGTGGGGGACACATTGGCTACCTGAAAATTTCTATTACCTCATTCCCTCCTTGGCCCCTACTACACCCTTTAGGATATATCTATATTCATGAGACCATCTATCTGTTCATATAACATCATTTGTTCATCTTTCTTTATTCGGGAACAGGAACGTGTACTTGGACGGGGAATACAAGCTGTGGCGCACAAGCCGCAAATCGCTGGCCCACATTGCAGACAGAGACAACAACTGAATACTATGACTAGGCTTTCCTGTTTTCAGTTTCTATTTTTGGTAAATTCTGGTGGGGTTTTTTCAGTGTTTTCAATATCTTAAAAAACTGTTGTTATCAGTGGTTACACATTTTCGCGCCACTAAAAACAACAGAAAAAGTGTTTTCCCGGTGTTTATGGAACTTTCTGCTTTTATTATTGCTGGCTTTCTGCACTGCAAGAACATGGTATATAGACAGTGTACTTATAGTGTATATGAGGTCCAAATAGATTTTTGCAAATTAATCTTATTCTAGAACACCATACAATACTTCTTCAGTGAGTATTTGGGTCATGTGCGCGTGCTCTTTCCTTCCCATGTAAACTTCTGTGAAAAGGCCCTCTCAGCATTCATAGCCCCTTGGACTTACAACCATCAGCTAAGGGACACAGTTGGTATGACTCTTTCTTTGATGCCACATAAAGCACAACATTATAAATATTTGCATTTTAGTTCCTGTGCATAACGAAACAGTGCCCCAGAATGATCTAAAAAGTCAATAGTATCCCTCATTAACTCTGAATATTGTAAAGATGCTTTCAGCATACCATCTAACAAGTGGCAAGGATCTCCTACAGGGAATCACTTCAGCTCGGTTATCAATTTTGACAGTTCATCACACAACTTTTTTATATACGTAGCTAAATCACTGCAAATACAAACATTATCACTCCAATCTTTGTTGAACTTGGAAAGAACCTTTTTCGCAGAGCATTACAAGTTAGGCTGCGTTCCATGTTTTCCAAAAGTCTGGTGTCATGTTTTCACCACTATCCCAGATGCTTGGTGATATATATACTTGTCACTATACCTTGCATTGAATGTTTAAAGCCTGAGGTGTTGGAAATTCACCTACTATCAATACTGACCCACTAGAAACTATGGCCTGATGTATTAAGGGTTTTTACCCATTCTCTGTGGGTAAATGTGATGACACATATTAGGAAAGATTTTTATGAAACCAGCCATTTTACCTATCAGTGAAAGAATCAAATGCAGCCAAAATATCAAATATGAGTTTGATATTTCCTGATTCTCTATAGTTTATAAAATAATTAAACTAGACCTAAAACATAAAACTAAACCCTGCATCTTTAGACCAAAGGCCACAAAACTGAAAATGTAAAAGGAAGAAGAAACAATATTTTAGTGGCATCTCTAAAGAACAAAACTCAAGCAGAATAATGTTACTGCTAGCTTGTATAACAAAGTTTTTTGTATTGACCCCTCCAGGAAGAAAAAAATTACTCTTTCTCTCTCTTTTTCCTTTCTTTGAATGGCATTTAGTTTGTGGTTGTCCAGGTGTTTTTTCAGTGTTTATATGTTTTCACCGGTGAGAGCTATTTTTCTTTCAGTGGGGTTTTATCAGTTATTATAGGTTTAAACCTAAAACCCCACAGCCTAACTATGACCAATATTATTCCTAGGAATGATAACAATTTCCATCCCCAAGCGGATATCACACTCCAGAGCCAACCCGACCAAGTCCAGGTGCCTGGATTCTGGTGAATCAGGTGAGCAATTTCGTGAAGCCTTGTTATGGCCTTATACACGGATGGCGCGTTATTAGGAATGAAAACACAACAACTGGATCCGATCACTCTACAAGCCCCGCCCCTATCGGCTAGGATGACGTCAAGGACAAGGCGATTTTGAAGAACTACAAGTCTCATAGCAGATTGTTCTTCGGTCAGGTTACCTAAAGCAGAAGTAGTTTAGTTCACTACTGCTTCCAGGGTTCTAGTTAATTTGCGTATCAATTTACTGTTTTGAAAAGGACCTACAAAGAAAAAGAATCCTTTATTGAAATCTGTATATTGTTCCCACGTTGTCTCAGTCTGATCGACAATTGGGGTCTTGATCTCCCTTCTATGTCTTACATTCACAAGGCGTGAATTTCGATGATAATCAGGCGGGGCTAGAAAAATAGGTGGTAATAGGAACGCAATATAACACGTCCCATCCCAATGTAATGGCAGACGTACATAGGCTGTCTGACCACATATAAAATAAGAATGGCGGGAGGCTTTGAAAGTAGACTTTCCTTTATCGCTGAATTCGACCACAGTATTACAATCACTGTGTCCTAGATGTACTGAACCATTTTTTCTAACGCATAATTCACCTTTCACTGGCAAAACTGTAATAAACGGCAAGTCCGGATTAGTCTCAGACTGCACATTCAGAATCATGAGGTTAAGTGAAAAATTGCCTAATCCATACACTTCATTTTCTAGATCGGTCCCTGTCCTTTGGGGAAGACCTTCCTTGTCTGGGAAACATATTTTATTCATAACTGTATTCAGGTTCCCCCATATCCAATCGCCTTGGGAAACTGTGGACTTACTGTCTAGGGAGGACATTAAAGTAAACCATGCACCACACAAACCATTATGTGTGAACGGATAAGGAAAGAGGGGCAGAGCTCCCTTGTATTTCTGATAGGGAGGGAGTCGGCCACATACCCAGCAATTGGTGGCATTGCTAGTCTGGTGAGAATGATGTAACATACGGATGAATGTATTGTTGCGCATTGCTAATCGATAGGACAGTTCGTGGGGGGGCAGGTCGCTGAAAGTGTGCTCTACAGTGTCATTAGAGGAAGCATGTACATGAGAATCAAGAGGAAAGAAAACATGTAGCATTAAACGTATGCATATGATCGTAAGACTCAAAAGAAACATGAAAATTAATGCGATAACGCATCGACTGTGCAAACTTTTACAATATTGTACTCTTTTTTTCAATTCGCCTATCTCTCTGAATACTTGGGTCTATCTTATACATGTCAGAAACCTGTCTAACCGCTTCACCCGAGGGGGACTTAAACAATTAAACGCTGTCTGACTTACTAGACCTCAACTTGGCACGGTACTCATGTTGGGGAGTTTTTTCTAACAGGGAAAGTTTAGAGTCAGTGTCCGAAAGGGGGCAGTCCTTTATTTCAGTTCCTGGACACAATCCATGAAATCTCTTCACGTGGCTGGAGTGTAACCACCCCTTCCGACCTTCTAGCTTCACTGCGGTCCTCGTCGTCAACAACACCAACTTTGGCTGCTTCCATCTGGGTTCCAGCGGACTTGATCTGTCGAAATTTCGGACATAAACAATTTCTCCCGGAACGATTTCATGCGGTTTTACTTGGGTGTTGTCCGGGAAGGCAGCCGCAACCTGTGAACGACAAGATTGTAGTGCAGACATCAAGGAAGCCAAGTAATCTGTCAGCATAGTACTTTCAACATCGGTTATTTTTCGGGGCATAGGCGTACCCCACATGTTCGGGGGACGTCCAAAAATTATCTCATACGGGGACAATCCGATTCTAGAATGGGCTACCATTCGCATGTAAAAGAGAGCAACTGGCAGGGCTACTATCCAATCTACACCTTTTTCTGCACAGACCTTCGCTAAGCGTGTTTTCAGGGTATGATTATGTCTCTCAACAAGACCATTGCGTGTCGTACGCAGTGGAATTTCCACTGGTAACCTAACAGGAGTGATACCTGCTTCATAAGCTCGGACGAGAATGGCTGACCATTATCAGAGTACACGACACGGGGCAAGCCGTATCGCGGGAAAAATTCACGGACCAGTTGTTTGGCAGTGGTTACAGCAGTGTAATCGGGGACTGGATATGCTTCTGTCCATCGGGAAAGGGCACATACAACTACGAGGACATATTTGAATCCTCTACATCGGTCCATCTGGATATAATCCATCTGGAGGACTTCAAAAGGATGGTCAGGAGGATGGAATCCACCTTGTTCCACTGGAATACCTTTGCCTGGATTGAACTGACAACAGATCATGCAAGTACGCACTTTCTGTTTCGCTGCTGCTCGTAAATGCTTATTGAACCAAAGATTCTGTAAACTGTCTAACATGGCTTTCTCTCCTAAGTGTGCTGGACTATGTGCTGTGTTAATGATCACTTGGACCATAGAGTCGGGGAGGAACCATGTGGCTCTTCCCTTCGTCATCCATCCCTGATCTGTCTGGATCCCTCCTTGTTCAGTCCATTTCTTGATTTCATCTGGGGTTGCATGTGTCTGTATGTCGAGTACATCTAGTGTGGGATCCTTAACTGTCATGCAATATGTCAGCGAAGTTACTTCAGTCTTTGTCGGATCAGTCGGCATGTCTATCTGAGTCTGAGCTGTGAGTTTAGCTGTTCGATCTGCTAGGTCGTTACCCTGGGAAATAGTGTCAGTGACTTTAGTATGTGCTTTGCACTTCATGATGGCTATGGCTGTAGGCAAATGTATTGCTTCTAACAGGGCTTGAATGAGGGGACCGTGTTGTATCTTGGCACCGTGAGAAGTTAAAAAACCTCTTTCTTCCCAAAGAACACCGAAGTCGTGAACGACTCCGAATGCATACTGTGAATCTGTGTATATGTTTACTTTCTTGTTCTTGGCTAGTATACAGGCTTGGGTCAGAGCGATGAGCTCTGCTGCTTGGGCAGATAATGTGTCAATACGATGTGTTTCTATGACTTCAGTTTCAGTGGTCACTGCATTAAGCATGGGCGAATTTTGCGAATCTCGCGTTCGCGAATTTTGCGGATTTGCGAACTCGCAATCCGCAAAATCCGCGAATTCCCGCGAATTTGCGGATTTTTTTTTTTTTTGTGTTCGCCCGTGTTTCTGCCAGTTCGTGAGGGTTTTTACAATTTCGCAATTTGCGAACTTACCTGTCGGGTCGCAAGTTTTGCAAACTTGTTGTTTCTACGTGTCCAGCCTGTTTGGGACACTCTTCTTCATCACTGCCACTCTCTGTCACCACTGCCACTCTCTGACTACTCATGCCACCCTCTGGCCCACCCATGCCACCCTCTGTTTCATCACCACACCCTCTGGTTGTCCAGTGTACATTATTTTCGGCAAAGCAAAGCACACCTTCCCTGCCTCAAGTGACCTGAATTAATTTGGGGCTGATTAATGTGTCACAGAATATTTTTTTAGCTGGCACCTGCTTCCTTAGTGCGCCCTGATTAGTGATCTTTTGCACTTGCTAAGTGCTTTCATTGTTGCAAAATTAGTTACAACACCTGCCCTGCCCCAACTGACAATAATGAATTAGGGGCTGATTAATGGATTTTAACTTCCAGCCTGGCTCCTGCTTGTCTCCCTTAGCTGTAATTCAGGACCTTTGTGGCATATGTGTAACTATTCTGAGGTTCAGAGCAGGGTCACATAATAGTTGCAACTGGCAACTGAACTCTGGAGGGGCCCCTCAGGAAGCACTACAGGAAATGGCTACTAATGATGAGCCTGAACTTTTGAACCTGGTAAGTAGTTTCAGTTTTGCTAAGATCGTATTTCTGCAATTTAGCACTTATTCGCGGGGCGCAAAGTTGTACTGGGAAGCCGCGAAGTCACGCGAACAGTGCGAGCAGTGCGAGCAAAATCTGCTGCTCGCGGATTTGCGGATTTTGCGGGAGATTCGCGAATCTCGCGGATTGCGAATTTCCCGAAAATCCGTGAGCGAAACGGATTTTCCGCCCATGCTTACACTGCATAGGCGGCCACTAACTCTCCTGTGTTTGTTCTCATACATGAACCATCCACGTAAAGTGTCAGGTCTGGGTCGGGCAATGCGATGCCTGTCAAGTCTTGTCTGGGCTTTGTCACGATATTAATGACTTCTACGCAGTCATGTGGTGTCGGATCAATTGTGCTCGAGGGTAACAACGTGGCAGGGTTAAGTATGTTGCATCGTCTGATTTCTATGTGTGGCTGGAACAGTGTCAGTTCATAACCTGTCAGCCGTGCTATGGTCAAGTGTTGAGTCTGGGTTCGGTTCAGAAGAACTTCCACAGAGTGTGGAACTTGGACTGTCAGGGGATGTCCTAACACTATTGAGTCGCTTTGTCTGATAGCTAGAGCTGTTGCTGCAACTGATTTCAGGCACGCAGGCAAGGCCTGGGCTACTGGATCCAATGTACTAGAAAAATAAGCACAAGGCTTGTGGTGTCCTGCTTGATCTTGTGTGAGAACAGATAACGCTGTGCCATCGCGTTCTGTGACAAAAAGCGTAAAAGGTTTGCTGTAACATGGCGTCGCTAAAACAGGTGCTTGACATAAAGCTTTCTTCAAGTCATTAAAAGCTTGTGTATGTTCCTGAGTCCAAGGGAGGACAGTCGAAGTCGCTGCCTCCTGTGTTGTCAACTGTATGAGTGGTTTGGCTAGATATGCATACTGAGGAATCCATTGTCTGCAGTAAGAAGTGAGGCCAATGAAGGCCCGTACCTCCTTATGTGTCTTGGGCTGTGGCAGATGTGCAATTAACTGGATACGATCTGGTGTCAACTGTCTACCCCTCTTGGACAGCAAGTGTCCAAGGTATACCACTTGCTGGGCACAGAATTGTAGCTTCGAAGGGGAGACTTTATGCCCCTTTTCAGCCAGAAAATACAAGACAGTCAGTGACGCGCGTTCGCAGTCACGTTCGGTCCGTGCTGTAATTAACAAGTCATCAACATATTGCAGCAGTGCAGTGTCGGTAGGCATGTGAATACTGTCTAGTTGTCGTTTCAGTGCTTGGCTGTAAATACTAGGACTTTCCGTGAACCCTTGAGGTGCACGTGCAAATTTGAAGCTTCGGCCATTTAAACAGAATCCGAAAAGGTACTGGCTTTCGGGGTGAATGGGGACACTAAAGAAGGCGTTCTTGAGATCAATTACAGTGAAGAACGCAGCTTCGGAATCAATGGCAGTCAATAGTGAGGAAATATCTGGGACTACTGGGTACTGTGGTATTATGCATTTATTCAGTTCTCGAAGGTCAATCACCAGTCTGTAGACTGGAGATGCATTTGGGTCAGTTTGTTTAAGAATTGGAATGATTGGAGAATTACATACATTGGAGTCAGTTTCTACAACTACCCCTTGGGCAATGAGCTCGTCAAT
Organism: Lissotriton vulgaris; assembly: GCF_964263255.1. Classification (NCBI taxonomy): domain Eukaryota; kingdom Metazoa; phylum Chordata; class Amphibia; order Caudata; family Salamandridae; genus Lissotriton; species Lissotriton vulgaris. Next base: position 490,415,111 of record NC_141695.1, on the reverse strand, counting down.
AATTTTCAGTAAGGCTGATACAGCCTCGGGTGGCAATTTGTATTGTCGGATTTGGGGCAGTACAACACCTTGTTTGAGTGTGACACGATAGGGAGTAATGTGCATACAACCTACATCAGTTGGACCTTGCGCCCATAAATGCTGTGGTACATTTTGCAATCTTGGATCAAAATCTCTCAACACATAATGACCTTTAAAGTCACGTAAAAACAATCTCACTCCTTCTGGAGAACAACATATCACTGCACCTAGCGCTTTCAACGTTTTAATACCAAGCAAGTTTTCAGGACATGATTTCGTAAGCAACAAATCTGTAGTACGAGACAATGGACCAACTGCAAGGGGAACAGGCTTTGACACTTCGTTAACAATCGGCTTTCCTGAAAATCCAAGGGAAACATTCTGTGAGCCTGAGAGGGGTGCCCCTGGAACCTCGTCATGACTAATGGTAGTTCTGCTCGCCCCCGTGTCAATCAAAAATTTTCTGTCTTTCCCTAATACCTGACTATGTACATAGGGACCATCTTTATCTACAGGAACCTCGATGAGGGGCAAGCCAACCTCCCTCTCTAGGCTGTTTCATGTATACTGCTGATAATCGGGGTAATCTGACTGTGCATACTGGTACATTTGCTGTGTGACATGTTGCGTGGCGGCAATAGGTATGGGTTGGGGTACAGCTACTGTCTGTTGTAGTGCATTCTGGGGAGGTTGCGTGTTCTGTGGATTATGCTGTGGAACATGTTCTTGTCTAGGAGGTCGCGGTCTTTCTTTCGTTTTGCCTGTAGCAATATTGTGTTTCAAAACCAAACATTCATTTATATAGTGACCTGGCTGTTTACAGTAGTTGCAATTCCCTTTAACAGGAGCTGCAGGATGACTAGTATGTGTGGTACCCCTCTTCTGGCCATCTACTGGGACGGACTGGGCAACTAGTACTTTCATTTTCGTATCTTTCATACGTCTCTGTTCATGTTCGTGTTCCTCTCTAATTCGGTTCTGGTGGTACTGTAACATTTGTAACATTTGGGAAGGGGTATTAGCTTGCCTTGTGCTTTCGACTTTCAATACTCTATTTTTAACTTGTGGTAAGGAATTCTCGACCAATTTGGTCACAAAAAGATGTGGATATGATTCGCTACTGGTTTTCAGGCCACTATTAATAATGAAACATTTCTCGAATCTAGAATAAAAATCACTAGTGTCTTCGTCTTGTTTCTGTTTGCAGGCTGAGATTGCATCCCAGTCTTCCTTTATAACTGTCAATAACCTAGGCAAGACTTGTACTAATAATCCTGGTAATGCTTTGGTTTTGTCCCCAAGACCTGTACCTGGGACTCGCCTGTTGTCTACGTCTTCTAATTCAGTCCAAATAATCTTTTTATCTCCCACCTCCCATTCTTTCTCTTTCAGTTTTTCGTAGATGCCAGCCGGCAACAATACCTTTAACATTTTCAGAATGTCGGAATACGTATAATCTCCCATGAGTAACATGTCTTTTAATTCACGGTGAAAACCTGCTGGATCTTTATCATGACAGGGCACTAATTTCTTCATTTCCAATAATTCCATTTTGGTCAGGGGAGTGTATACGAATACTCGCTGTAGCTCACCCCCGTGGTCTGGACGGGATGAACTTCTCGTAAGGGATTCTGTCTGTCTATGTAAAATGGTTGTCTTACTGGGGGTGGAACAGGAACGAAATGTGGAGTCAGGAAAGTTCTGTATTTGTGGCGTTGTTCTAGAATGGTATTGATTAAATCGGTACCTAGGCCTCTCCATCTTCTTAGAAGTAATTCTTCCAGTATATTATATAGGGGACCTGGATCAGAATGCTGACTTTCATATAGTGTGATGAGATGCTGAATCATGTACATACCAGCTAATCGCTGTTCGTCTGGGGTAAGACTCAAAAACGTTTGCGCTACTGAATCATCTTTATATATGCTATCATTTCCAGCCCATTGGACTGCTGACCGTGCTAATTCCGGATCACGCATTGTACTAAGTTCATTGTAACCTATTCTTTCTTTCAGTATTTTATCGGTGTCTTGAAATACATGTTCAAGAGAACAATGTTCTGGTATGGGAGAAAGGAAACGTTTCTTGCTTTCTAGACGAATGGGTCTGTCAAAAGGTCTGTCAAAAGAATACTGTTTAGGAAGTCTCGCTCTACCTACGTACGCTATTCTATCTCGGTCTTCTACCGCATTATCTATATCTTCCTCCTCTTCGGTGTCATTCTTGTCTGTCTCGGCTTCTCTAGCCGCATCTTCTTTTTCGTGTATTATTATTATTTCTTTGCGGATCTTTCTGTACATGGCTTCTATGCAATTTTGTTTATCATGTTTACCATCAGCTATATTGTTACTCCAATTTATCAGTATGCCCATCTCTTCTTTACTTGTACCTGGCCGATCTCGTTCCCTTATCAAACAATTTATCAGAAACCGTAAGATCATTCTTTGTGTCTCAACCTTTTGATGTGCCATGGCCTCGCAAATGCATTCTGGTCTCTTCCCTGTTCTAATAAAATGATATATATTGTCTAGATGGTTAGTCATTTCTGGTAAAAGAATCAAATAGTTCGTAACACGTCGTAAACGTAACGAAAATAACATCATGTCTTCTTCGCCAGGTACTGAGTCATATCTACAATCGGTAATGTACTGTCTAAGGGATTGGAAAGTCGCTGCTTTGGGTGTACGTTGTAATGCTAACTCTCTAAGCGTCGTTCGTTTTACTTGTGGCAGGGTGCGAAGGTGACCTCCTACGGCGCCTCCTGAAGCGGAAGCGTAACCATCAACTAGCTGTGATGTTGCTGCTGGTGTCATTATTTGAAAAGTAGGTGCAGGTAATGTAGGCGGACTCTGGGTTGTCGGTATAGCGAACGGATTGTAAGGACTGACAGTAGGAGGAACAGTAGTAGTAGTAGTGACAGGAATAGATGTGACAGGGATAGTGGTGACAGGATGGGAAATGACAACGGATGGGGAAGTCGAGTCTTGAGGGGATGGAGGTAACGTGTCTTGAACAGACTGAACGGGCTGAGTAGGCTGCTGTACATTATTAGCTGGTGGTACGCGTACATTGGTATATGCTGGAGCTACGTCATCTAAATAGGAAGAAAGGAAAATGTCCGCTGCGGTCTGTTTGTGACGGAGTTTAGTCGGGACCAATGGTGGGGCAAGTTACGGGGTACTTCCGGGGTCGCCTTGGGCAGGCCCTCGGCAAGAACAGGATACATGCCTGTAACAAGTGCATTTCTTTGACGGTCTAATTGTTCTAATCTGACGCGTTCTCCTTCTTCTAGTAACTCTCTTTCTTTAGCATTTTCAGATTCTTCTCTACTTTTCTCTGCTTTTCTGATTGCTTTCTCTGTTCTTCTATGCGCTTCTTTACGCCACAATTCTATGGCATCTTTCTGGGATTGTCTGGCTTTCTTTTTCCACAATGCTTCTTCTACTCTCATGATGCAATCAGAATCCCATGTCCCTGAGACAGGCCATCTATACTTCTCTTCCAGATCCCTAGTGTAATCCACCCACAAATCTAGGTACAGTATGGCATCTAAGCCGTGCTTATGGTACATAAAATATCCAGGAGTGTCCCTAGGCGGGACGGGAACTGCTTCTTCGAGTATCCCTTTCCTAGTTCCTATCTGACGTAATTTTGAGAACAGTGGCATTTTTGGACTAACTTGAACGTGAACACAGTAAACACAGTAATGAATAGCAAACAATCATTCATACCACGACATTAAAACACATTGAAACATGTCAGACTGATATTACCTGGTACATAGAAAACACAAATCCTGAAAGTCTCGAGAAACAATACTAGAATACTGGATTACTAGATGCACTGCTAAAACAGTACAGACAATACCGGTCCCATAAAGAGACACGTCATACCGCATTCACCTAAGTGAACACGTCTGGACCAGGTCTGTGTACCCAGACCTGTCTTGACCGGGCACAAATTAATGAACCCGTCTAGATGCGTTCCCAACAACGGTACTCACCGGGAAGCAGAAACTGAAGGCCTCGGAAACTGGACTGGACTGGACTGGTACGGCGTCTGGCAGCTACGCTTGCGCTTCGGAACAGGTGGGCCTCCGGATATACAATGTTCTAAGTGTTCCTAAACTTCCACCTCCTATAGCCAATAGAGGATCTTTTTCTAGTGATGCTCTTTGTCACCAACGTGCTTCTTTAGTATTAGTATAGCCTATGTCACATTAATGAAGAGAGTTATCAACGAGCTTATGGTCTGGGCTTAGAGGCACTGGTAAGTTACCTGCCTCCTCAATGCTGTTTTTGTGCTCCCAATCGGAGTCCATCATTGAATCTTGTGTTTTAGAATTAGATAGCAGATTGTCCTGTGTGGTCTGTTAGAACTGTCTGTTTAGGTAGAGGTAACAAGCTTTACTCACAGTATTTAAACCTTCCTTGTCTTAGATGTAAATTACTTTTGAATATCCAGATCAGGTTCACAAATCGTTTCTTTAACACCTCTTCTCTTATTTCAGACCTAGGCATTAAATACAAATCAATTACAAGGTGTAAGACATAGTTCATAAAGCTTTTTCCATGACAAAGCATTTTTTAATCTAAAATCCTTGAGTATGTCAAAGAATCTGACCTGAGTGAGTAAGCATTTTCTGTGAGTAGTTGTGTCACAGAAAGTCTTACCTGATCCTAAAGAAGAATGATCCAATGTAGGTCCATGAGAGTTGGGTACATGTAAAATTCTGAAGTTATCTCAAATACAGTATCAAGCAAAACACAGCCCAATAGTGTGGTTCTCTTAAAAATCAATTATGAATTTGACCTCCTGAATCTATGTTGGACACTTTTATTAGGAAGTCTCTTTTCTTAGTAGAGTGATTTGTGACCTGAAAGTTTACTTTTCCATATTATGCTGTCTTTTATTTGGTCTGCACATTTTTATACTCTCTGACTTTCTGGAATACTGACCATTGTGTTAAACCCAACATTAAATACATTGTAACAATATTGGTTTTGAAAATGCCTTTTGTCTAGTAAAATCAATTATGGCAAAAACCAATCAAAGATGATCACTTGGGCACGCATGTGTATACATGTACATGCATGAATGGCCAAATTGGAATTATTAATTTTGGTAAACTATAATAAAACTCTTGAAATGTGATTGGCGCACATGTCCATGCACAAAAGTAATTTATCAAACATTTTTGTTTTCCTTATTCAACATTAAAAGATAGCCACCTGCCACACTATGGTTAGTGTTAGTGTTAAGGATACTGGGCACCGGTGAGCACTCAAATAATGAGTGTTGGATATGAAGGGTGGACCCAAAGCACCAGTGGCAGTGGGGAGAATGAAGAGAGACAGAGAGAAAATAGTCCCTTGTGCGGTATTTGGACAAAACATTGAGTTGTAGGAGACAGACATATAGGAAAACAATATTGTGAAACAAAACTATCGTGATGCACAAATATCGATGTCAAGAACATGTTTTTTCAGCTAAGTAGTATTGCTATTAAGAATATTAAAGATTTTCTGTTCCTACACCTGTCTTAATTTTAATTATAAGTTGTGGTATAGACTTATGCGTCAAGGGTCTGCAAGCTAACACCTTGATGAAAGCCTCTTCCTCCTGCCGAAAGCCATCCCTCACACCCCTTGCTTCAGTGAAGTAATTTATTTCCTCTTCACCTTTTTCAAGAAGAGGTAAGTGTGAGTGTTTATGTGTGTGATGGAGCATGTGTTGTGGTGTACAACTAAGGCACATGGACTATGGGGAAGGTATAGTGGTTGTAGATAATGGCAACAGTGGAGGGGTGTGGCTCAATGGTTAGAGCGGCAGACCCTGATGCAGAGTTCTGGCCAGGGACCAGGGTTCGATTCCCGCCTGGTGGGGTCTTGGGCTCAATTTCCTTGGACCAGTTAATTCTCGCCTCGGTGCCTATTCTAATCATGAGCCCCACGCTGCAACTCTGGGCAATAGCTTGTTTAGCCTCCACATCGGCCCCAACAACGCTAAGGATGCCTGGCTTCACTCTGGGGGTGCCCAGAAGTGGACACTCACAGGGAAAGCTAGGAGGGGTTCCACAGCGGTATGAGTATCAGCGCCAGGAAGCTGAATAGGCGACACCGCAAGGTGACCGTCTGGTGACAGTGCGCTCTATAAGTACCATGACATTTACATTCAAACAGTAACTTGACTATGAAAGTGTTCTTTGGAAAGCTTGCTCATGCATTCTCAGACCCTTCTCAGCAAATATCCTCTGTACAAGCTTACCTTGCCAGAAAGGCCAGTCCCTTGGCACTCTATGGGCTTCTGACAGATGCTAGTCTGACTGTCTTACGCCCCCTATTTACCGAGTCCACACTCGCACAGGTAATAGCCTCTGGCAGCTGGAATATAGTCTTGTGAAAACATCATATGGGGCTGTAGACGGGCAGGAGATTGTGTGAGGGTGTGAGAAAGTAATCTCTAAATGCATCTGAGCAACAAAAAATATATTTCTATCTGCAATGATACCCAACTTCTCAATAATTTTGACCAACTGCAAAGTGAAAGTTAGCATCTCATTAATATTTGCCTTCAGTAAGGTGGTATTTGTAATGATTTGCCTAGATCTGTAAAGAACATAGTGGAAATTAAACTTGTTTATTTGGCAGAGCACACCTGATGTATATTTCGTTTGCAAACATGTCAGTCTTAATATTTGCTTTAAAAGACTTTCAGCAACAAAAGTAACTCTGATCACACATGTCATTCTGGCTTCTTTTTTAATTATCTTTGGTGAACACTATATTCTATAGAATGTGTATCATTGTGGTAACAAGTGTATTACTGTCCATTGAGTACAAAAATGAGTTTCTTTATTAACAAAAATAGTTAATACATTCAGCAGTAGCTGCATTCCTAAACAATGTGCATGGCATTTGTGTTGGATATGTTCACAGCACACCCCTTCACCACAGCACCTTTCTTGTAATGCCCGAAGAAATTGTGAGCAGATTTCCACAGGCCTCTGCTAGAACCCCCCTAAGAAGCGCTTGATAGTCCTTCAGGACTTATTGTGAGTAAGGAGAAATGTTAAAAGAACAGATGATAGGCTGAATGCTGAACAATGCAAGCATTCAGCCCCAGTCAGCAGATCTGGTTTTAATCCATTGCTTTTTCGGCCACCATGCCACCCCAGTTTGTACCCACACACAAGCAACTCAGTCTTAACCCTGCTCCTGACTGGTCTTCACTGGACTGGAAACAAGCCTCCCAGGACACCCCTCATCAGCCAGACCAGTTTGAATCCAGTGGCAAAGTGAGCAAGTTACCTACGTCTGGGCATTCTCTTCCCACTTAGGGCTACAAAACCAAAAAGAACAGATGATGAATGAAAGTTATTAATATTTGCACCCAAAATTAAAATTAGCCTAAAATATATGGCATGGCATGTCTGGCACTAGGCCAAAAGGCACCCATGTAGCTGCAACTGTTCCTCCAGAACCTCAAGGCCCTTGTCAGTGACTTGGTCCCCAGATTTCTGTGAAACCTTGTGGAGTCATCATGTTTTTCTTGTAATATACAGACCTTCTACAAGTCCTGTCTGCAGTCAATTCACACAAACACATTTTTTGGGAGGTTCAACGTCTATTTTTCTCTCAAGATGTGGCTAAAGTTGCTGCCGATCGTAGGAAAAAAAAGTCTTGATCTTCACCCTCAATTGTGTTCTATAAAGGCCGTTTTGGACTAATCCATCACTGCCTTTTCAAGGTCACCTATAAGGAAAAGACTATCACATTTGATGATCCAGCCATATTCCCGGAATTCCTTAATCAACTATGTTGCTATGGATACTTCAAAATCTACTTGATTTGTTATTTTGTTTCGCCATGTTTGACTGTTTCTTCTCTATGCAATTCCTTGATCGCTGTTTTGCCTGTATTTTTGTAATGTTCACTGCATTAAGATGTTTTACCTATGTTCTCTCTTTTCCCTCTCTTCGAATGTATTTTATCATCTATAATGTTTTTTTCCCTTCTTATACAGGTGTAGTTTTTCCCCGTCATTCACTTCCCTTATGGTCTCCCCTATATGTCCATGTCTTACCCATGGTTCCTCTGGAGTTCGGTGGAGTTCCGATCATATTGTAGTTGGCTTCTGATGTAGCCAACCCCCATTTTGTCTTGTGTTGTAGGTATGTTTTTCAGTCGTCATTTGTATGACATGTTCTGTTTTTTTGTTCTTTATCTTATCTCTCTTTCATCTGTATTCTTTTTTAGGGTTTCTTCTTTCCACTTCCTATTGTATTGTATCTTCTTTATTTCTTCCTCCCTTATGTCTTCTTTACTGAAACAGATGCTATATTTCTTCTACTTTTCTTCCTCATATTTATCTCACTGTAACTTTGGTTTTGCTCTTGTAAGCATAACACCTGTTCATGCTTTTATCATTAAGTTACATTTCGGGTCACTACTTGGAACATTAAAGGATTAGGCAACCCTATCAAAAGGCAATGGGTGCTATCTCATCTAGCGAAATTAAAAACTGACATTCCTTTACTTCAAGAATCCCATATTTCTGAGGGTAAAGCTTCCAAGCAGAAAAGATGTTGGGTGGGTCATGTGTTTAATTCTCCAGCTTTAGGTAAGAAAAATGGGGTTGTGATCCTATGTCATAAAAAAATTACTTCTTTCCTTTGTTCAACAGGAATCCAATACAGAAGGCCCTTGGGTTATTGTTAAGCTTCTCATAGATAAGATCCATTTAGTTTTTTTAATGCTTATGCCCCTACTTCGGTTGATAAGGTTTTCTGGACTAATGTATCTGACAAATTGCTTCTATACGATGATGATTATATTATTTTTGGTGGTGATTGTAACCAAACTCATGATCCCATATTAGATAGACATTCTAGAGTTAAGTTTGTTCCTTCTAAAATGCACTCACAATTTACATCCACAATACGTCAAAAACGTTGGTTGATATTTGGCAACTTTGTCACCCTGACCTTCGAGAATATAGTTTTTATTCAGCAGCACATCACCCACAGTCCCATATTGATTACCATTTCCTAAGTAAGTCCTTGGCCCAACATGCCATTCAATTTGAAATTGGTTCAATTTTAATCTCAGACCACGCTCCTGTACTTGTAGATATAGATCTTATCCCTTTTTCTCCCCTTCCAGGAAGATGGCACTTTAATAATTCCCTACTTCTATATCCTAATTTCTGCCAACAGTTTAATTTGTTTTCCTCTGAATTCTTTACTATTAACTCAACCCCAGAATCTCCCTTTGTTATGATATCGGGCTATTTTAAAGCTGCTGCCAGGGGTTTTATTATAGATTTTGTATCACAAAAGAAAAAATCTATAGAAGCCCAATCCACTCAATTACTTAATATAATTAAACTGTTAGAATATACATATTATCAATCTCACAATGAGTGTTCTTTAAAAAATCTTATTGATGCCAAACTTACTTTTAATAGATTATCTACAGATGCTGCCTCCAATTACTTACTGAAACGTAGTTCTCGTTATTATGGTGGTCAAAACAAAATGGGAAAATTATTGCCTAACTACTGAAAAATTAGAAAGGAAAAAACGAGAATAGAATCTACTACTGGTACTCCTATTTTTTAAAGATAATGATATTTTAAATGAATTTGTTACTTTTTATAAGAACTTATATACACCTGAATCCCTGCCAGAACAGTCTGATCTTTCTTCCTATTTTCAGCCCATTGCCTATCATCCTTCTAGCCACATTTATTTTGATACTCTGGGAATTGATATTTCTTTAGCGGATATCTCCCATGTTGTTTTGGTTTTACGTTGTGGGAAATCGCCTGGACCAGATGGTTTTACTATTGTGGTTTATGATCATTTTGCAAAGATTCTTTTGCCTAATCATTTACTTTTGTTTACATTTTTCTCCAATAATGGTTCATCTCATGGCATGTTTCAGGATGCCTTGATCTGCTTAATTCCTAAGGAAGATAAGGATCATCCTTTTTGTAAAAATTATCCGCCTATGTCCCTAGTTAATAAATGTGGCTCAATGGTTAGAGCGGCAGACCTTGATGCAAAGGTCTAGCCCGGGACCAGGGTTCAATTCCCCGCCTCGGCGGGTCTTGGGCTCAAAATTCCACGGACCTGAAAATTCTCGCTTCGGTGCCTATTCCAATCATGGAGTCCCACTCTGCAACTCTGGGCAATAGCTTGCTTAATCTCCACAATGCCCCCCACAACGCTAAGGATGCCTGGCCTCCACCTTGGGGGTGCCCAGGAGTGGATGCCTCACAGGCAAAGCCAGGATGGGTTCCACAGCGGTATTCGTACAAGCGCCTTGAGACCCTTGCGGGTAAGTAGTTCGCTATACAAGTATCAATTTACGAGTATCAATTTTTTTTACAAGACTATAAGATCTTCGCTAAGATCTTGGCTCTTCGAATTGACCCCGTCTTACCTGATTTGATTTGCCCTGAACAAACTGTTTTGTAAAAAGGGAGACTAGCCTCTGACAATTCTCGAGTCTTTCTTAATGTCCTAAGAAAGCCCTCATCCTCAGATCACCCTCCTGCTGCTATTGCTTTAGATGCAGAAAAGGCATTTAACAGGATTGGATGGGATTTCATGTTTCATGCATTAAAATGGGCCGGTTTTCCTCCTAAATTGATTGCTTTAAACTCTTTGTTATACTCAGGCCAAAAGCTTCAATATTTGGCAACAGTAAAACTTCTGATTAGTTCCCATTGCGTAGGGGAGTGAGACAAGAATGCCCCTTGTCACCATTGTTGTTTATCATTGCATTAGAACCCTTTCTAAATACGATTAGGCAGCATGATCGTATTTCAGAATTTCAATTTGGTCCACATCAGGTTAAAATGTCAGTTTATGTTGACAACATTATTTTATACTGTTCCAATCCTGAAACGTCTCTTTCCCTTCTTCTTCAACAGGTACCCTCCTTTTCTCAGGTCTCAGGATTTCCTCTAAACACTGACAAATGTGATGTTTTACCTTTAAATGTTTTGGGTCAAAAACATCTCTTTGACCATTCCGATTTTCTTGCCAACCATCTAAAATAAAGTAAATTAGGCTTGTGGGTTGCCCCCTTAATTCCTGAAACAATAAGGTTAAACTTTGATTATATCACCAAACAATTGAATGTAGCTATTACAAGTTGGCATCATCTTTTTTTTATCTTGGTGGGGTTGTCTAGACTCAATTAATATGATGCTTTCTCCTCTTCTTATTTTATATATTATCTCCATGATCCCTATACACATTCCTGGATATTACTTTAAGAAAATTGAATCTACCTTGACATAAAATTTCTATGGAAAGGTAAACCTCCGTGTATAGCTTTGTCTTCTTTAAAAAAAGCTAGACCTAAAGGAGGTCTTAGGTTTCCTGATTTTAAAGCTTCTCATTCCGCTATCTCCCTAAAACAAGCTTCTCGTTGGATCTCTATGGACCTTCCTGTATATCCACCAATTATGGATAAAAATAGAGAAATGTCTTATTACCCCTTTTGATTTTCAAGAGGTGCTTGCTTTTACCACCAATATTACATCTTTACGTTCCCTTGTTATTTCCCACTCCCGTAAACCTTCGGTCCCTCTTTTAGCATCATCATATCCCTCAACTAGCTTCTTTCATCAACAACCTATTTGGCTTAATAAATCATTGCATATTCATAATCGTTCTATATACTGGAACACCTGGCATTCTAAAGGTTTATGTTGGCTATCTCAGGTAATACTTAATGATGAACCCCTCTCTTTTTCCGATCTCCAAACTAAAGTCTCTTTACCAACGTCCTCTAGATTGCAATATAATGTTTGATGTTCTTCCCTCTATCAATATCTCCTAACTTTACCAACAACTACTAACTTTCCTGTAAATTATAAAAATCTATTTTCAATACTCAACACTTCCCCCCCTGCTTCCAATATATACAAATTGTTACAATTCCCCTCGGACAGTCACAAATCTACGATTGAAATGGCTTGGGAAAAAGATTTTTCACAAAATTGGGCAATCACTTTATGGGACAAAATATGGTCTAAACTTCACAAGACTTCTCGTGCTGCGAATACCATGCAAACCCTTTATTTCATTTATCAACAAGTACTATTTTCTCCATCAACAGTAGCATATTTTTAATCAGATATGTCCTATACTTGTTGGTCCTGCCCTTGTCGTTCTGCTGATTTAAAACACATGTTGTTTGAATGTCCCCCTATCCATGGCAATACGTTTGGATCACTTTTTCTTTCACAAATATATTCCTAGGCATATTTTCACCCCAATGGCCCCAATCACCACCGAGTTTTAAACTTTTAGATCTATTGCTAGCTATTGCCTTTCATTTAATAACCTCAAATTGGAAGCTGGCAGACAAAGTCACTTTCAGATCCCGGTGGAACGCTGTTTGCTTTCATCACAGACTAGACACCAAATATGTTTCCCCTATTTCCCTATTTCCCTAGCAATTGAGAGATTTATTGTGGCTTCCATTAACACCATATCTATCTCTGTCTGGCTCTTCTAATGCTAAATATACCAACATTTCAGATGATGTACGGAAACCATCTTGAGTTCTCTCTGTGGCACTTTACTCCTAGATTATTAGAAGTTTCTTCACACCCCTATATTTATATTACATTATTCAAATTCATTTATTGTTATGCTTACAATGTTGCATTATTACTCTCAATTGTTATATAGTAATTGCATATTGCTTCCCTTACCTTGCCCCTTCCCTTTATTGTTTATATTGTGTATATTTCTTTTTGTATACAGCTTGATGATCTTATCCTTATATATTCTTACTTTACTACATACATCATGTTAAATAGGATTTGTTCTACTCATTGTATTGCTGTTCTTTTTCTTGACATTCTTTAATAAACTCAAACTTAAAAAAAGAAAAAGGGGAGGCACCCAAAACTTACGGTCAGAGACAATCCAAATCAAAAGGAGAGGGGTTTCCAAAAAAGCAAAACCTCTGAATTGCCAGAGTTAAGCTTCAGGCAACTTTCCTACTAAGCTACCTACCTAGTTTCCTACTGCATCCAGGCAGCCCTGAAAATGCACCTTCAGTGAGGTGTTGTCTTGCTGAAAAGATGGCAATAATCGTGTGTCATCAGCATATGATACAATCCTAAAGTCCCATGGTTGAACCACCTCCACCATAGCATATAGTATGGCTTAATGCTGAGCCCTGATATACACAGAATCTTAGATTTCTAAATCTGGAGGTAAAAGCGAAGAGATGGAGAGCTTTTCTTTGCTCTCAGAGGAAAGATTTTAACCACATGGTTGGTCTATCCCTAACCTCAATCATCTCAAGACGTTCTATTAAGATATTGTGGGATACTATATCAAAAGCCACGGGCAAGTCCAAAAGGTTGACAACAGTCTTATGACCGTCGTCCAAACTTTATTTGACAAATTCAGAGGCCTTCAAAAGTGCTGCTTCAGTTCTGTGCCCATGGTGGAAGCCTGCCTGGGTAGCATGCGGAATATTGTTGACTTCCAAAATTTGCATCAGTTGTTCATTAACTATGTATTGAAGGACCTTGGCCATCAATTGAAGCGGAGAAATTGGTTTGAAAGTATTAGGGTTGAAAAAGTCGGTGCATTGGTTTTTTTCTATATTGAGAGCACAAGTGCTTGTTTCAACAGTGGTGAACATTAGCAACATGTAATGATTGATCAAACGGTTTATTATTGATTATTGTCGATACTTAAAAAAAGAGCTCTGTTCTTTAATATCCACGAGGTGCATAGATCTAAGAGGATCTAAGAGGATCCAGAGCTGGCCACTAAAATGCCCACTTCAGAATCTTCAAGCGAGACCGAAATGAAGGAATTTAACACTGCCCCCTCCTGAATATATAAGGAGGAGGTAAAGAGTTCATGGGGGTAAATTTCCCTATGGAAATGGTAGAATAAATATCCTACACCTTTTTACAAAAATGAACTGCCAACTTGTTGATTTCAACTTGCGGGGCATGGAGGAAATGTTTGATGATTCGCCAAAGAAAAGATTTCACAATCTTAAAAGTCTCCCTTGATGAGTTCTATGATTGAGGTATTAAAATGGCAAAGGTCTGCACTTTTGTTTTTAATCAACTTCCAAAAATATTTAAAGTTGTCCTTATATATCGCCTTAACCTTTGGGAGATAGTGTTTTTTTCTCAAAATTCTCTCCAATCTTCCAATCATTTACCTGCCTGTTTTGCACTTTGGAGATGTGGTAAAAAGGAAAACCAGACAGGTTTTTCCCTTCTAGTTCCCCTGCTGTTAATCGGATAGATATTATCCAAGCCTGAATAAGTCATTGATTAAAATGGTCGGCATCCACCTCCATATTACCCATCACCAGGCTGTTGACACTGCCTAATCACCTAACAAATCGTTATCACCAATTTTATGTCAAGGACCTGATAGGCGTTTACAATTTGTGGCTTCTGCACTAAATTCTTGGGGAGTGGAGACCAAGAGAACAGCCACTGGACAAGGTTTGTCAGAGTTCAGAGAGTCAAGGTTCTCAAAAATCAGGTCCAATTTGTGACCAGCGACTTGAGAGGTAAGATTGAGGTCACAAAAAGCATCTCTCAGGTCCTTACCCACTTTATTGCCAGGATCATCCATGTGCACAATAAAAACACTAAGCACATAGAAATTAGAATAATGTAGGTACTTGGGGCAAGGGCATTTGGTGACAACTCATCAAATGACAAAAAAATTCTGGAGGGCGATATATGTATGTCCACGAGAAAGACGTGTTGTCAGAAATTTTGAGAGAGAAAACAATTCCATCTCCATAATGGAGCCCTGAGAAAGGGATTGAAAAAGCACAGCAGTTCCCCTTCAGGTTAACCATTATGGTCAAGATGTAGGTTGGAGTATCCATCAGCTATGGTAAGAGCAATGTCTGGCCCTATTTCAGCCATTATCATCATAGAGACCAGTGGGTGCCCCTCCATTAAGGCAGAGGAGCGTCACCCCCTTGCTGCCAGTGCCGCTGCAAAGGAGAAAAATAAAATAGTAGTAAACTACATTTATTACCATTTTATTTGTCCCTTTCCTTTGTCCTGTTTGGGGATTCCTAAGTCTATGACAGCTAGGTAGAGTTGCAGACACAGGTCCTCATTGCTTAGAGGAGCTTTGAGGCAGCCTGCTCCAGCCAATCCTGGTGCTGCTTTCCTGCTGCTCATCTGCAGTACGAAAGCAGCGTCAGAATTTGTGTAGAGAATTCCACTGCTGCAGTCAGAGTGCCGAGGGACTCACAATGACCGGAGGAGGCAAGCCAGCAGAGCTAATTGCATTTCTATTTTTGATTGTAATTGTTTTTCTTCGCCTCCAACTTCAGACCTGTCAGTCCTGGTTCGTTATAAACACAGCTTATAATGTGGCATGACTGACAGCCACATGCGGCTGGTACCTTAAATACTTGGGTGGTTGCCCTACCAAATGTTCAGGTTACCAGCTGCCACTGCATGAGACTCCAAATATCTAGCTCATGCATAGGAAACATTAATTAGTCCAGCTCGAATACGGTCAAGTTTAGTATTTTCAAATGGAAATATCCTGGCAAGTGAGCTGGATGACTTGAAAGATTGCTCCTCCTTGTCCCCAGATAATCTGATGTTATAATCACATATATTGAATCTATAAGAGTGACTTAACCATAGGATTGAGACAATGTTCCCCAATTTGATCACAGACTCTCATTTTACGCAATTTTCTCCAATTTTGTATTACAGGTAAGTCTTGTATGTGTTGGACACCTGCAGTATATGGCACCGGCTGGCACTGGCCATTGATGAGCGCAGAGGAACTTGCCTTTGGGACGCTTTTGGCACACCACTAGTGCATCTACTGTGTCCGGGCCTCCGACTGTTTTTTTTGGTAAGCATCGCACCAGCCACTCCCCTTACTCTTAACCATTATGGAGTCGCTAAGTGGGGCAAAGAGAGCAAGAAAGAATGCCTTTCCAATCTAATTTCCCTTAAAGAGACAGATTCAAATGAACGCAAATGTTGTCCTGTAAAGTGTGTTTCCTTACACAGCCTCCCAACACATTTAGAATATATGAAATTCAAATTGGGCAATTCATAACTTTCAAAACCAATTCAACTAAAATTAATTAATTACAAATTTGATGTTCAGATCATTAGAAATAAATGTGCAAAAAAGCTAAAGTGGCCAAAACCAGCCTACAATAAGATATAGTATGTACTTCTAATATGGGTTCATGTGTATACTCACCACATTATAAAAGAAAAGACACCTAAAAAATTAAATGTAACATCTAAAATGATCTACCAAAAAACAATATGAACCTAGATAGGGAAGATCATCTAGAATTTCTCTTTGCTTATCTTTTGCTACAATGTCATTTATTGTACCCACTTTGACTGGGGGAATACCATGGAAAAGATGACAATTTCCAACATATAAGCTTACAAAAAAAACCTAGAAAAGTGATCAATAGCACCAGTTTGACAACGGCAGATCTATTGGCTTTACCGTGGCCTGTTTACAATGTAATAAATATGGCAGAATGGCCTAGTGCACCTAATTAGTATGCTTATGGCGCTACTGGATGCTAATATGTGTAATTTGAAAAGCTCAACAGGGCTTCCTGTCCACGGGGCATAAACCTGGTGTTAAGGTACTGACCTCTGCATCTTCAGGTCACCTTTGGTTTACTTTACAGATCTACATTTAGTCTGCATGACAGTGAGCTTAGTAGGGGTGCAAGGCACTGCACTGGGGGATTTGTGCATGGGGGCCATTAAGGTATAGCACACTTACACAGGAATAGAACTCCAAGGCAGTATATTGTCGAAAGCTACATCATCATAGGTTCTTGTGACTGGTGTTGAGATGTGTGCATGGTGGGCAGGTCACTTGTGTTGAATTCTGCAGGGTCCAACTCAGCCCTTCTGCAGTTGATCAAAGGAGTAGTATTGTGTAAGGTGATAGTAAATGATGTTATGTAAGGATCTGTATAATAAATAGTCTGTGGCAGCAAGTATCATGTTTACGTGGGTTATTTCTACTGAATACATTCCTGTGCTGCCTGAGGATCTTTTCTGTCTATGATGATCCTGCTGTAAAACAAAGAATCCCCACGCCTGCTGCTCGGCACACAGAACCCTGAAGACAAATTCTGTCTTTATATATATTTATAAATAAATATGCTGTTCTTTTAGGTTGTCTTGATGTCCCTTTTCATATGGAAAGTGTAACAGACCCACTGGGGTCACCGTGGCAGTTTATTTATAGGGGATTGTTTCAGACGGGCACTGTGGAATAACTCCTCTCCTCACACACAATATCAATGAGAATTATGCTGGGCAGAGAGATTACCAAATTGTTTTGTCCTAATAGAGCAGGGGGTTTCTCCATGTGTCAACCAGCGATGTCCTATAAAAGGGCCCCTGGCATTGTTATCCCCTATGCATCCAGGGAGACCTTGAGGTAAGTGGAGAAGCCATACATGCACTGAGGCCATCTTCAATCCAGAGGCATGTATTGATCCATCGCCAAATAACAAGCCTGTTGCTGAGGGCAGCTGTTTTAGAAGCACTGCCAGCTCTGGATCACACATTGGATCTGCTCTGCAGGCAGAAAGGCTGTGCCTAATGTGTTAATGCGCGCATGATTGCAAGCTCTGAATATGGTTTTGCCTTGGAGGAAAAATGCCTCCCATCTTCTTTGTTTCAGAGCTGACTAGACTGTGTGTTCTGTGTCTTCTTTGGTGGGATAAGAGGTAAGAGATTCATTTTCAAACCTCATGAACATTTGCATTATCTTGCCACCCTAAACTGTAATTGCATGGTTCTGTCAATAACAATATTTGCTTCAGTTAAGATGGTCAACTAACCATTGTAATACAAGTTGAAAATGATGAAGCCCACACCACAAGGTGACTTCTCACCTGCACATCTCAAGCAATGGGTGTTAGGTGCGTCTGGTAAATTGTTTAGATAGCTCAGTATCTTAATGTGACTATTTTATAAATCCAAATGCAACCTACAAAAGCAGGGTTGTGTTGCAATGGCTGACACATCCTTGCAAGGCTAATGAAGGCAGTACTATTAAGTGAACAGTGGGAGGATCTATTTTTTGTTCATAGAAACAGGGCCCCCTCATCTGTTACACTGTAGACAAATGCATAGTTATGTTTGTTAGTTAACTGTCTCTTTCTTAAATGCCTGATTAAAAAGTCAATTGAAGCATACTAAATTAAGATACAAGCAACCATATTAGCATTCGAGAATGTCATTTTTCACAAGTTCTTCTTTTTTCCCCCTCTCTTTTGTCCCCTCGATCACTTTTCCTACCACTCTCTAACCATTGGCCTTTCACCACTATTCCTCTTCTGCTCCTATTGTCCTGTCCAGATAACCATATCCCAAGAACTGCCATATATTCTACTATGACAATGCTACAAATGTGACCCACATACAAGAGCATCAACCACCCACCCAGTTAGTAAATAACAGACAGGCCTCACCACATGTGCTTAACAAACTTTTGATATGTCTTTCTCGTCTGCCTTCCTACACCCACCATGTTCGTCCAAAAATACTTCATAAGCAACACTTTGACAAATACATTTATAATTAGTCTTTCTCAGACAAGAATACAATTAGAATAAAGATACTACACTGTCATGCACACATTGCATCACAAGTATTTTCTCAGCTAGCAATGCAATCTAGAAGTAATCTACATTGTCTATCAATGGCCAAGCTAAGCAAAATACATAAATTTTTTTGCACCACTATACAGCAGACGCCACCTCCCCAGACGGCACAGATGCCGCGTTGAAGTACCGACGGACAGAGCGGTGCTTCACCTATGTCCTGAGCCGCAGCCAGGTGGGGTGAGGTCTCTACTTCTCACAAATCAGTCTACTACTGAATTTGTGAGAAGACTCGGAACAAATACACCTAGGAGGTCCAGGTGACACTTATATAAATATCTAAGTTGTTCCAGTAATCTCCTCTTTTTTAAAAAAAAACACTTTTCAACACTTTTGGTTTTTTTTTTGTTTGCAGTAGCGTTCTGTTTAGGTCCTGAAGAAAGCAAGGCCACATGGCCAACAATTGCTGAAACATGTCGACCACGTTCCACCACTAGACAGTTTATAAATTTTCCCTGTCTTGGCTATTTTTAACATTGGTGTTGGGAGCTATACCCTATTAAAATTTCTGTTGCTCCTTAAACCAATTTTATTCACCTTTTCTATTTTTTGGTATCACTTTGTTCTTTGCACTGCACACTTTTTTCACCCCGTCAGTTACATCATCAGTACATATATTCCCAACTTAAAACGATCATGCCCTGACCAACAGGAAGGTTAGGCCTTTCCTGTTAGAGAAAAGATCAGGTGCGGTGTTGGTCCTCGGAGCCCCAAATGATGAAGGGCGGTTCCGAGTGGTGACTGATGGGTGCCAGAGACCAGACACTAACCTAACCTGGCTTTTGTAACTTTCAGTTATACGGCTAGTGGTAACAACTCACTACTACTGTCCCCTATAATTACCTGTAGGAATCCTGACCCTCTGATACTTCTTTGTGACAAGCTAAGCAAACTACATACATTTTTTTGCACCACTATACAGCAGGAGGTTACTGTGGATCTCTCTTATTCACCCAACCCCGCCCACCAACCAACATGAACACACCTACAAACACACATTCAGTTGTATGTATTTTTGCAAGAAACGTGTCATGCTGCCCTTCTAAATTTCATGTATTGCTAGGAAAGTAATTCATCTTACATAAAGCTGATGCCTGCTTTATTTTCCACCGCCAGCTTCATAATGCGTTGTCTGTTCACTATTCATACTGTATAATTTACATTGTACACCGTGGTGCCCATCAAAGGAAGTTCTGACCAAATAACATAAGGTGTATTTATAAAGCATACATTCACCCTTTGGAGTATCCTGGTGCTGAATAATAGATGCGTATTGTTATCCAACTCAATAGTACCTATTTTACCAACTGAAGAATGACGAAAGGCTGAGTGAACCATCCCTCTCTCCCCCAAACCCTCCCATGGGCTTTTGACCTGACAATATGAGCTCAGACACTGACTTCGGGAGTAGATGCATTAGTTCATAGAGTCAGGACAACCGGCTTTTATATTGTTTTGCTCTAATTACATCCAACGGTGCATTCATAGATGCCTTTAGTGCTTCATTGTACGTCAACTTTTGAAAATTCCCTTAAAACACATGGCCATGGCGTGATGTTTACTCAGAAGATTTTGTATTTTTTTTTACTTAAAGATTTATGAAGGAAGAAAACACTAGCAGTGGTTCCAAAATGGACAGCGGATGCATACCAGCACACCTTACAAAGCATAGAATGTTGGCATGTCTCAGTAACACAACCCCCTTGACTGGTGGAGATTAAGCAAGCTATTGCCCAGAGTTGGAGAGTGGGATTCCAGGATTGGAATAGGCACCGAGGCGAGAAATATCAGGTCCGTGGAATTTTGAGCCCAAGACCCGCCGAGCCGGGGAATTGAACCCTGGTCCCGTGCTAAATCTCTGCATCAGGGTCTGCCGCTCTAACCATTGAGCCACACTTCTCCACACTTCAAATAGAATGTACTGTAGTGTAGTTCCTGTATTCCCAATAGGCTCTGCGCATTGGAATAACCTAAACGGCAGTTTAGACGTAGGACTGAGGTCGACTAGGTCTCTACTGAATATGTTAGACTTAATTAGGTATGCCAGCTAGCTCAGAGGTCACTAAAAACTCTCTAGAAAGAACAGGGAGGAGTTAACTTCCCTGATTAGACAAGAAGGGATTAGCTTCTGACAACCGCATAAACATGACAACTTTGCTCCCCCAGAATAAGGAGTATATCTCCAGAATCATGTGAAAACAATAGATATCTATTTCACTCAGTTAACCGTGCATACTTAGTTTCACCAGAGTGCAGAGAAATAGAGAGACGGGCGTTTTCAATAAAAGGTTATTTATTGAACAGTCTTCTTTCTCATGCAAGAGAAATGAATAGCCACAATTGCAATACTTGTTATAAAGTAAAGTGCGTACAGTAAAAGGAGTATTATGAAATAATACTGTAAAAGCATTGATATGGTTTCTGAGCCATATGATACTTAAAACGGATAAAATATATACAATTACATACAATGATAAAAGTTTGACTAAACGTACTCAACTGATGCTTCTAGATACGCCTACCCCAGTGTACCTAACCTAAGCCTAGTACGTGGGAAGGAGTAAGGGAGTTTCAGTTTAAGTTAAGTTAGTTTTGCCAAGAATCTGAATCAAGAATTCTCTAAGGATCTAATCAGCTCCGTACCTTGGTTTTAGAATGAAGGAGGTCTTGTATCTCATTCTCAGGACTCGATCTCCCAGTAACCCGCAAGGGTGACTGGAAACACTGGAGCTGGATTTTCTCGGCAGGAGAACAAGACAGCGTCTTTCTCAGTGCGTCAAATGGGAGGGATGGCTTCCTTCGGCTCTCGCTTCAGCTGGGCTTCGGATAAGTAGATAGCCGCTCTGCTCCAAACCACCGTGTGTTGCTTAAGGTAAACACTGGTATATTTATACCTGGAAGGTGCCGTGTTTGACGTAAGGTTGGGACATAAGACGTCAATAAAAGATGTCACTAAGAACTGACAGTTCTTTCAAGACTCGCAGGAGTTCTAGGATAAATCAAAGCAAAAGCATGGGGAATTCCCAGGTTGCTGGAGGTTTGGTTTGTTTAAAGAACTTGTTGTACTTTCTAGGAGTCTAAGGAAGTAGCCTTGCCATATTTGGACTGCATTGGCTATTGCTAAATATGGATATGATTCTTATGCCTTTATAAGGATATGATTTGTTATAACCACATAAGGGAATAAATCGGGAATATTTAATTAGGGTCCTAGATACTTTCACAACAGTACAAATACAATATAAATACAATATACCTACCCACATACTACACCCTCTTCTTATAATAATAAAAAATACTAAATAAAAGAAACACGAATCCCAATGACAGCGACCCAATACATTTCTAACCAAACACATTCTATAACCAAATGGCTTGCAAATACAATGTACAAATACAATATAAATACAATATACCTACCTATATACTACACACTGGCAGCCATGCTCTATACAAATAACTTAACAAAACATTCCAGAAATGACTACTGACATCATGGTAGCAAAAATAGACATTTCCTCAGAATATAAATTAAGTTAAATATATACGGATGTTCCAACTGGGACAGGGCAAGGACAGGAGCCCAACGAGTCAGGCCACCAGTCACCGGACTAGATATCAGGACAACTGCCAAAAATCAGCACCTTAGTCTTCTCCCCGTTTAGTTTAAGGCAGTTAAAGCTCATCCAGGATGCAACTGCTTCCATACAGAGCCTAAAGTTAGAAGACGTTATGAGTAATTGATACCATAATTTGTGTATCATCTGCGTAAGAAAGTACCTCCAAACCAAACGATCTCACAAGTTTGGCGAGCGGGGCTACATAAATGTTAAAAAGCATTGGGCTCAGGGAAGAGACCTGGGGCACGCCACAAACAATGTGCGCGTAAGCAAAGTGTGGTCAAAAAACACATATCAACTCCGAAATGGTGAACAGATCTGGTCAGGTGTATGTAACGCGTGCCTGTACCACTCAGTGCTCATGCACTACATATAACTGTTCAATAAATAAATAAATACATTTTCTGTCTTTCGTAGGAGTTGTGCTAAAATTCACTACATTAAAAGGCTTTTGGAGTACATCCATCACTTGTGGACACTAGATTGATAGCTACTTTCATAAACTTTTGATATGTGCCAGCTATGGTGGCCATGAAGCTAGGTCTGGAAAAGTATTTCTATATAATACCTCTTTAAAAACAATCGTTCAAAAATACTGTTTTCATCTTATGTCTTAAATCTTAAAATATGTGCACTTTTCCCAATGAATCTCTTCTATGCTCACGTTTGTCGCTAACAGGCTGGATAATACCAGAGGGGATCATTTGGACCACCACAAGAATCTTCTTTTAAGACTCCAGAGACTGATCTCAGCAATTACTCCATAGTCACCAGCCACATTACCTTTTATTACCTGTGGCACTGTGCTCCCTCCATTGACTGGCAGTGGTTCAGTCTAGTTTAATCAAAGAGTGTAGGTACAAGACTATTGTCACGACCTCAACCGAGCGCACTGCTGGGGTGAATCTATATCAAACTTCTTACATAAATGTTTTTACAAAAATTCAACTATTTTCATGCAAAAATGAATTACACTTTACAGATCAACTTGGGTTCATCACTGTTTCTATGATTTACTTATTCATTAAAGATATTCATATCATTTAGTATCTTTTTGTATTTACATATTTTCCAGTGAGCAAGTCATTCCTTTATGACTACATATACATAATGTTTTCATCAATCATACATATATTATAATGATTCCATCAATAATTTTGACATTCAACATGAAATTAATAATAACGGCGATTGTTGGTAGCTGACCAGATGCATTTCGGGACATGTAGTTCCGTCCTCAGGGGGCCACTGTAAATGAAATTATGTAAAAACAAATAGTCATTGCACATTTCTTGATCTCGTGTCACAATACTATGACTTCAATTCTTTCGAATTCATAATTGGAGGCCAACTAAAATTATTTTGAGTCACACCAATAGCGACATGCACATTAATTAAAGTTTAACAATCATCGTACAGTGTCCTGTATCTACCCATAGGTGTGATTACAGAGTTGATGAGCTGGGTGGTAAAGGAGTTCTCGAACCAAGTGAATAACACGATATTTGGTACACTGTTATTCACTTGGTTCGAGCACTCCTTTACCACCGAGCTCATCAACTGTGTAATCACACCTATGGGTGGATACAGGACACTGTACAAGGATTGTTAAACTTTATTTAATGTGCATTTTGCTATTGGTGTGACTCAAAATAATTTTAGTTCGCCTCCAATTATGAATTCGAAAGAATTGAAGTAATAGTATTCTGACACGAGATCAAGAAATGTGCAATGACTATTTGTTTTTTACATAATTTCCAGTGGTCCCTGAGGAAGGGACTACATGTCCCGAAATGCATTGGGCCAGCTACAAACAATCGCCGTTATTATTTATTTCATGTTGAATGTCAATATTATTGATGGAATCATTATAATATATGTATGATTGATGAAAACATTATGTATATGTAGTCATGAAGGAATGACTTGCTCACTGGAAAATATATACCTACAAAAAGATACTAAATGATATGAACATCTTTAATGAATGAGTAGATCATAGAAACAGTGATGAACCCAAGATGATTTCTAAAGTGTAATTCATTTTTGCATGAAAAAAGTTGAATTTTTGTACAAACATTTATGTAAGAAGTTTGATATAGATTCACCCCAGCAGTGCGGTTCAGGTCGTGACAATAGCCTCGCACCTACAATCTTTGATTCAGACAACTTAGGGATAGGCAGCCCTATGACACCCAACAGCACGCTATAGATAGAATACAATGGCTTTATTTTAGTAAAAGCTAGACAAGCATTTATCAGACAGGTGTGCTAGTGACAATATCTCTCTTTATCAGTCTAGTTTAATGCCTTATGTGTGATTCATCAGGCCTTCTATGAATCGTACCCTTTTGTTCCTCACTAATGAGTTCTTTGAAAGTGCTCTTGAGTTTTTATTTTATTATATAAAGTCAAATGTGTTCAACTCCTTTCATCCAGTAGAGGCAACATTCTTCATCTTAGCTTTAGAAAGCTTTTGCGAGCACACCTATTCTCTGAGTTGGAATGTTGACCATCCTATTGAGGCCTATGGTCCTAATGTCTCTGAGCTGAAAGCCCAGGATGCTTCCAATGGGAAAATGCTAAGCGCAATAATTCATACATCAATATAACATAACTTTCTTCTTGATAAATATAATGCATTGCCTCTCGTGGTTATTAACATTTGTGGTTCTTTGGCAGGAAACAACTGTTAAAGATGACCAGATCTTTCCAATGAATCCGCCAAAATTTGATAAAATTGAAGACATGGCTATAATGACTCACTTCAACGAATCAGCCGTGCTGTATGACCTCAAAGAGCGCTATGCAGCCTGGATGATCTACGTTAGTATAGTTTCAAATATTAAACAACTTCGCATGACGTGTATACGTTGCTGGAAAGGATGTGTGAAAGTTATATATCATTGAATATTGCAGACTTATTCAGGCCTCTTTTGCATCACAGTGAATCCCTACAAGTAACTGCCCATGTACAACCTGGAGGTGGTGAACGCTTACCGAGGCATGAAGCGTCTGGAGGCCCCACCACACATCTTCTCCATCTCGGACAACGCCTATCAATTCATGTTAACTGGTGAGCCATTGAGATCATTAATGGTAACTACACATGATGTGCTTAAGAAGGTCATGGTGGACATGTTGTTAGGTATGAACAACAATATCGAAATTCTGATAATGAGTTTCCATCTTGACTACAACACACTTTCATTTCTAAGTGCCTAAGCACTCTCAACTTTAGTGCTGCACACTCTAAGGAAAAGAGGATTACTCACTTTTACAGACCTTTCCTGGTATCGTGGTACACGTAGTATCTGTGTATGGGGCATCTGGGGGGTAAGCTTGATGGGAGGGTGCCCCATTTCTCATTACTCAATGCATGGGCTTCAGTATTTTAAAATGATGCTGCTGGTTGTCCCATGAGAGCCAACTCACACCCAGTTAAGAATACCACAGGCAAGCATTTAGTGCACCCAGGAACGAGCATAGACAAAGAATTCAAACTTCTTCCTGCAGGATCTTTTCTCAGATCACTGTCTAGCAGGGATTTATTGTTAGTTGACAGTAAGTGGCCCTAGAGTTCACACACGTCTAAGGAACAAAAATCTGATTAAAGAAGGAAACCGAATCAAATGAACCTCCTACACTGTAAAGAGCGTTTAGTACCGAAAATAAGTTAGATTACTAAACCTTAGCGGCATAGACCAGGAGCAAATCTGAAAATGGGACAAAGAATGGGGAGGAGGGTTGCACCAGATCTTAGCATTGAAAATTCCAATATCTTTGTTTATTTATTTATTTATTTAATATATATAGCGCGTTATAACCCAGGGGTCTCTAAGCGCTTTGTCAGGATCGAAACATCAAGTACTGTGGAGGACAACTGTTCATAAAATTACAAGCCACCCCATGCTTGCTGGAAAAGCACTGTTTTTAGTTTCTTTCGGAAGGACAACAAATTAGTCTCCTTCCGCAATTCCATTGGGAGCTTATTCCAAGCTGCTGGGAGTAAATAGGAGAAGGCACGACCACCCACTGTGACCAATCTACAGCGTGGTTGAGTAAGGAGGGTGGCGTCAGCAGATCGAAGCATCCTAGCTGGACTGTAGGGGATTAGGCGAGATTTCATGTAGATTGGCGCCTTACCGTAAAGGACTTTGTGAACAATGCACAGCCCTTTGAACATCACCCTTTGCTTAACTGGCAGCCAGTGCAGTTCTCGCATAAGGGGGGATGCATGGGTATTCCTTGGCTTTTTAAAAATAAGCCTAGCGGCACATGCATGTACATAGAGGCACACAGCACAGAAGGAGAAATGCACACAGATATATCCACATGGAGCACAGCAAGACAGCTACAGACTTCCAAGCATAAACAGACAAATAACACACAAGACTCCCCGCACATAGCAACACATGCATACATACAAGATACAGATTCACTTGGGCAGTAACAATTCACAGGATGACCTATTAGCAGCACCTGGGGAGATTATGTGTCCTCGTGATTTTTTTTTTATCAATTAAAAATCTTAACACAGCACAAAATTTAAAGAAATTATCAGCTCACCAGCCCTGCTACCAAAATGTATCCTTTACTTAGTGCTGTGCATATGTGCAAAGGTAAAATGCTATCCTTGTTAGGGCCCATTGTCAATGGATGAAGTGGGTTTCCATTTTGCCTTATACACTTTGCCACAGTGTATGAAAGCAAAATGTAAATGACACTTCAACAGACCAATAATAACTGATCTAAAATATGCCATGTTAGTAAAGCTGACAGAAATTCAAACTCTTTCCTACTTACTTTAATACTTGTTTGAGGATGCGAAGAAAAGAAATGTGGCCAGTCAATCGCACGCAATGTGACTGACAGAGTTTTGTCTAAGTGTTACTCATGCTGGGAACGAATCATAATTTAAGCATGATTCACTAACATACTCTACAAATTCATAGCATAGCGATAAAAAGGCACACCTGTTGATAGATGAAAACCTTGTAAGTGATCAGGTACATATATGCTAATGAGGTGTATTCATAACCATTTTGGGAGGCTTTTGCCATATTTACCTACACTAACAATTGTTTTACTAAGGTGGTGCAAATATTGTGGGAAGGGCGCTTATATGTTGGTGGTGCTCCCTCCAGGGAGTAGAGGCTTCTGGGGCATGTAGTCCATAAGGTATACACCTGTTACAACGCATTTGTTACAACGCACTACTGTTACAACGCGACTTTTACAACGCATACCATTACAACGCATTGCGCTGGGGGGCGCTCTAGGATAGGGAATAAGTATAATTTACTATCCAACACCTTCCCTAGGGTCCACGGGGACTGGAGTTAGAATAGTAAATTATACTTACCACTATCCAGCACCCCAAAGCGCTATGCGTTGTAATGGTATGCGTTGTAATGGTCGCGTTGTAACGGTAGGTAGTTGTAATAGTATGCGTTGTAACATGGTACATCCAGTCCATAAACAACAGCAGCAGCAACAAGTGCTCCCCTCAAGTTCATGTCAGTACAGCCAAGATGCACCTTGACTGGAACAATGAGGCGTGCTCCGTGGTTCACAGGTTCTCCCGTAAAAAATTAGCTGGGGTGTGTCTGCTTTATACGAGGGGCACCGGTGATAAGTGCACGGGCCGCTGCACGATCACCCGCTCATGGGTGGCTGGGGTGGCGGTGCTGTGTCCTAAAGGGGAGAAAAGAAAAGTGCTCCAGAAAACAGTCAGGCCACACAGAGGCGGGAGTTGTGTCTTGTCCCGGGGGGCTCCCTGACGGCAGACTCACACAGCTGACTAGCTTTGGGGTAGACTCCTGTCCGGAGTAGAAGGCAACAAATGCGGCCCTGTTCCCTGGGCCGTGATTTTTTTGATAGTTGTCGGTGCAGTGGGGGAAAAGCAGGACCACTCCTTCGGTGAGAGTGCATCCCCTCTACCTGGGCAGGGCTAAATACTTTTTTATCATCATGGATGACATAATCTGAATGATAAATATGTACAGAAGTCAGGCACATAGTGCCTAGGTTCTGCATTATGAAGGAACAGGAGTCCTAAGGCAGGGAGAATACTTTTTTGAGTTCAAAAGAATTTTATTAGTGAAAAGCAAGGTATCAATACATAGCTCATGAATAGTGCAGAGGTAACTGAAGAAGAGGGGAAAAAGAAAAAGAAAGCAAAAACAATCAAGAAATACATTGTAATAAAGTCATTAGAAAAAGCTTGTCATGGGCAATAAAGTCAAATATATAAAATACAATAGCTGCAAAACAAGGTTAAGTGATAAAGTATACATAACAGGTAATATTGTAGAGGAAATGAAATGCAAAGGGCTTTCAGGGCGGTTTAGAAACCTCCTGCTGGGCAGGGCATGGGCGTGTTAAACAAATAACACAATTGTCCAAATACAATGGGGCGCCATAAGTCGACGCGCTTCGCTGCCAATTGGATGGGGAAAACAAAAGCAGTATCTAGCCAATGATTATGACAAACATTGTACCACCATGCCTTAAGGGATATATTAGATGAAGCTTTCCAATTTATAGTAATTTGTTGGAACGCAACAGCAAGCAATAGATCAACAATGCGAACATTAAGCTCTGTTCCCTCCCAACATGAAGAAAGGTTTCCAAGGAAAATATGAACATAAAAAAAGGGGGTGCGATTGTGGAAAATCACATTAATTTGTGCCCATACCTGTATCCAGAAAGCATGTACAGAGTTTCAAGGGAATAGCATATGAAACAAAGTGCTATGTGGAGAGGAGCACGACCAGCAAACATCAGAGATAGTGGGAAATCGTTTGTTTTGGGTAGAAGGTGTGTGGAACAACCTATTATATATGAAAGACATGGATTGCGTCAAACTCGCCACTCTGGATGATTTGCGGACTTTGATCCATACCTTGTCCCACACGGATATTGGCCATGTCACAGCGAGGTCATGTTCCCATTGCTCTTCCACCTTAGTCTTAGATCTAATGGAATCATTGGCATCTAGGAACTTATAAATAGTAGAGGCTTTGGACGTAGTGTGCAGGAAGGACTGAAGTCGTGAAGCGAGGGTGAGGGAGGGGGGATCCTGAGTTTGTGAGAGGCGAGTGTAGATCGCCATGACTGCAGTTTTAAGTAGAGCGTATTTGGGAGCCCAGGACGTGGGTAAATTAAAGGAAGAGCATAAGGTTGGAAAGGGTAGAAAGGTAGATTTCGAGAATAACTGCGATATCCAGACTTGTGTCTCCAGGATTTCCAATAAAAGGGCTTGTTGTGAATTAAGAGGTGTGCATTATGCCAAATGGTGGAGGAAAGAAAATCCGCAAGAGTAACGGGAGGGGGAGGATTAGAAGATAAAAGGAGTTTGGTGGTGAATTTATGAATGGGAGTAGAGATCAAGGAGGGCTTGCGCGAGAAAGATAGATACTCAACAAAGGAAAAAGGGGATAGGAAAAGGCCCTCAACCGTAGCCCATAATGGACAGGGGGATGTGTTTTTTTTTAGAGAATACTGATTTAGTGCTGCCAGCTATTTCATCAGAAAAGCAGCAGAATTGATAGAAAGTTTGACTTTGAGTGGTAGTTTCCAAGGAGTGGA
Organism: Lissotriton vulgaris; assembly: GCF_964263255.1. NCBI lineage: Eukaryota > Metazoa > Chordata > Amphibia > Caudata > Salamandridae > Lissotriton > Lissotriton vulgaris. The sequence goes on along the minus strand of NC_141695.1, from coordinate 490,385,161 downwards.
GCACTAGGTAATGCACACGTGATTGTTGGTTGTTGTATAGTAAACTACATTATGAAGAAGCTACCGAATATAGTGACAATGTTTGATGAGCTCTGGGGCTGTCTGTTTGTGATACTTTATACCCTCCCTGAGTAGAAGATGTTACTGCGGGTGCTGCCACTGTTCATACAACCGATTCTGTAGTAGCCATTGTGGATGTTCAATGCTAGGGCTCAGAAAATATTAAATACACTCTCATTATCTCAAAGTATGGCCCAATGCACATAAGTAAAATATTTTGCATGAGGGTAGGTGCAGTCTTTGAATTCTTACTCCTGTGTTACTTTTGGGGTTCGCTTCAAGGATCAGGGAGACTACCCGCAGCCAATGATGATGCAGGGGGTAAACTGCTGCTCTGTATTTCTGTGCTGGATATGTTGATTCTTGAAATTAGAATATGCCAGGAAGACAGCACTGATACAATAACAAAAAAAGGTTAATACAAGAGAGTTTGGTCCAGCTATACTAAAAGTAGCAAATGCGATTTCCAAATTGCAATATTGAATCACAGTTAGGAAATCACAATCCCTAATGTAAAAAGAACATACAACTTGTAATTAGTGATTCCTAGTGGGTCGCAAATCGACCTACCCCTTGATTAATGATGAGTTAGGTTGCTGTTTGCGACCCATTAGGAATGATATCCATCACAGGAATGGTCCGCTGCCAGGGTCAGCGGACCACCATGTCTGTGATTGCTTTTTGATAAAAAACAATACATATTTTGTTTAAATGCGGGCCATTTTTCTTAAAAGGAAAATAGAGTGTTTAAAAAAACCAAAAATTAAACTTTATGTTTCATTTTTTAAGATTGAGCCGTGGTCCAGTGAACCACTGACTGCTCTTAAAACATATTTTTGTTTACATACTCAAAGGGGTTGGGGCCCCTTGGGGAACCCTTCCTATTTGGGAATGGGTTAGTACCTTTTTAGAGGTGTCTGCAAAATATTAATGTTTTGCAACTGGAATTCAGTTGCAAAACATTAGTATATTCCACTGTGAATTGGTATTTGGAAGAGATGCCCTAAACACACCCCTTCCAAATATTCATTTGCAAAACCAAATTGCGATTTGGTAACAAGTTACTGAATCACAACTTGGCTTTTGTACATAGCAAAACCGTTTTTTTGCAGTTAGAAACAGCCAGATTCTGCGATGCGGCCCATTTAGCCGTTTATCTTATGCGATTATTAAAGTAGTAGATGACTTTTGCTTTAATATATTTTACCATTTTAATAAAGCAAATATTTATAATGCAATTATTTTTGCTTTTAAAATGTATGATTGTGTGTTTATTAGTTTGTTCCCAAAATAAACTAACTTTTAAAATGTTGATTGGTTCCCTCAGTCCCAGGGAGGGTGAAATAGCTCCAGCATCCCCTCGTCCTGGAGCACTATTTTAATCTTTCAGAATATCATGGTTCTTGGAATATCCCAGGATTCCCACTTCCTGATACTACATGTGTGCATACTATGATGTGTCTAGAGGAATCCTAGGAATTCCAAAGGACTCCCAGATGCAGGCCACTCTATTGTCGTTTCTGACAAATATGAGGTCTGCTCTGTTAGGTGAATCTCCTGACAAGACCGGCCTGTCACTGTAATTGAGATGAACACAGGCAGCCACATTGCTCATGGGGGAATTGCAGACCTACCACCTCCACCGTAGGATAAATAGTGTCCTTAACTTAAATGATTCCAAGATCCTTGTTTCTTCCTAAGGAAGATGCAACTTGGTGAATCTATTCTAAACCACATTCAGAATTTTTTTCCACCTTCTAGCATTTATGAGCTTGACTTACTAAAGTTTATCCTTGGCATAAAACAGATTTCTAACTATCTTAAGGCTACCTTAAAGAAAGAACAACAATCTTATGACTGCCAGACAAAAACTAGTGTGAGACAAACTCTTTGTTGTCAACAACACATACTGCAATGTTCCCTCGCATTTTTTTCCTTTGTGTGCAGCAACGAAGGGTCTTTGTGCACTACAGCCGTGGCTATGTTCACCAAAGTCGTGAAATATTACTTTCCAAGTGAGTGCAGCACATGCAATACTAAAATCATTGGTGTTTCTCCCTCCAAAGATTTATTTAAAAATCAAAGTACAATGGCTCATTTTGGTTCAGTTTAGTTGCATGTAATAGTCACATATGAGACATAAATAATTTCCCATCCAACCTGATGCTAAAGATACTGCAGCAATGGATCACTTTACAATCTCTCTGTTGTGGAAAAATGTGAGTTCACACAAAATACCGGAGTGTTTCGACATCTGATCTAAGATATCTCCTCATTCACTTCATCCTGTAGGTTTCATTTATTCATTGTATTGCACACAGTGAAATTATCAGAGCAAGAAACTACTCAACTTCTGGTGGGTTGGGGGCAACAAATTCACATGTTACCTCTACTCAACATTAGCTGTAAACGTGCCAATTGGTAATTGCCTGACAACTATTATAGTCGTTTTTCTATCCCGCCAATAATTGTCTGTCTTACAAGGGACTTTGGCCTATATACATTTAAAACATTTATTGGAATAAAAACAACATCAGCACATCTCCTTTGCTACAAAGGCGCCAACCAAACTACTAGATATTGTAATTTACCCATTGTCTCGGATGTGCTGTTATATATAGTTTAGGTTTTGGAAGGCATGTTTTCCAGAAGACATGCCAACATGGATGAAGGTGAAACACAGTGCTTTTGTACCTCAAAGTAAAATTGCTTTTGCCGTTGCAAGAGCGCAAAACAATACCCAATGCACATAACATATAAGCTTGACTTTTTAATGTTTGATATTTACATATTTGTCTCCAAACGAGAGAAAGAGAAAAGAGGAACGTCATAGCATTTAGAATTTTGCATTGCCTGTGTGCAGTGTTTAGGCTGCTTCCAAGTGATATGTTAGAGTAGAAATAGGAAAGAAGTGACTTGAGAGAGCAAAGATGAGGAGAGAGAACAGGGAACTGTTAGGGCACTCTAGAAGTCGTGTAGTACATATGCCATCCTAAGGCTGCTCCCAAGCGAACAAGGGAAATGAAGAGGGAGGGTAGTTGTGGTATGTGGAGGAGGAGAACAATACAGCCTGTTGGGTGCTTGTTTAATTGTTATGCTGCCCCAAGACTACTTCAAAGTGCAAAATGGGGAAAAGCACCAGGGAATAAGGGATCATGAGTGAGAGGTAGGTGATGAAACAAGGACCTGTATTGTTTCATTTAAAGGATTACACTTGACCTTTCACTCTCTCTTATCAGTTCCCCATGCAACTTTTTGAAGCAACCTTTGGGTGGCATAAGAGTTGTTTAAGTACCCAATCAGTCAGACTGTTCCCCTCTTCCCTCTACCTCTGATTCTGATCCATTTCAGCACTTTAAAGAAGTCTCAAGGTAGCATATTTTGTTCATGCAAACAGCTTGCTTATTCCTCCACTCATCTTTCCTGTACACTCCTTGAACTATCTGTTCTCATGCAGCACTTTAAGGCATTCTTTTGATGTATATAACTATGTTTTATTACGTAATAAAATGACTGATATTTTTGACACCTCATCTGGGGTAGTAGGTGCTATATAAATGCAATTTAATTTAAACAAGCTTTCCATGCAACCAAAGGTAGCCCCCTATTAGGTTACATGTTAAAATATTGATTACATAAATATCGATGAAAAAAATATCGATGTAAAAAAATCGATTACAAAAATATCGAATCCCTATACTTAAACAGGTAAGTACAGTAATATCCACTCAAAAATGTCAATGTAAAAATATAGATGTTAAAAATATCGACTTTACCAAAAAACATAAATTAAAATAAAATAATTAAATAATATTAATATTATTGAGAAAATAAATGAAATTTAATATATATTTAAAATAATTATAACAAATAAACTTAATTTATTAAATATAAACACAATAAAAGTGTACATATACATATATTTACTTAAATACATTTTATTCATTATAAACTTTATTGAATTTATAAACCTTTTAATTATACAAAAATAAAATAAACACATATATAAATAAAGAAAAATAAAATATTCTATATTTAATTAACATATCAAACTATTTCAAAAATAATATATTTAATAACAAAATAAAAACATTAGTAGTAAAAGCATTGCATAGTGAAGGGGTAAAAACTACTATTCCCACTCCAGTGGGTGCAAAAGTAGGGAAAGCGCTGGATACCAGAGGGGTTAAAAGTACTATTCCCACTCCAATGAGTGCAACAGTAGGGAAAGCGTTGGATAGCGGAGGTGTAAAAATTACTATTTCCACTCCAGTGAGAGCAACAGTAGGGAAAGTGCTGGATAGTGTGGGGGTAACAATTACTATTCCCGCTCCAATGAGTGCAACAGTAAGGAAAGCACAGGATAGCGGAAGGGTAAAAATTACTATTCCCACTCCAGTGAGTGCAACAGTAGGTAAAGCGCTAGGTCACAAAACAATAAAAACACAAAACAATCAACATTTTTATTACATTTAATTTCCAAAATTACCATAATAATATATATTTTTAAATATATTACTAATAACAAAGAAAATAAAAAAAAATATTTACCCATTCTTTAACACTATAAAATCCACAACACACACCTACAATTAATTACACAATTAAATTCAATAATTACTAATTAATTAATGAACATTAATTTAATAATATTTATTAAATAATCAATTAAAATCTAATTGTTTACCACCTTTCACACCATTTACACATATTAACACCAAAATACACACCTAAAATTAATTACACAATTACAATTACTAATTACTAATTAATTAATGGTAATTAATTTGAAAGTATTTAAAAATTAATCAATGAAAAAAGTTATTTACTTACCACCCTTCACACAATTTACACACATAAACACCACAACACACACCTAAAATTAATTAAGCATTTAACATAATTATTTATTGATTAACTAATTGAGATGAATTAACAACTAATTATTAAAATATTATTAATTATTCAATTAACACATTAATTATTCAATCCATTTTATAAAATTAAATTACTTTCCACCCTATTCCCCTATAAACCCACAACCCGCTACCGAACTAAAAACTTAAAATAAATTATTAACTAGTAAAACTCTAAAACATATAATAAAATTACAAACGATTCTCATTAAAAACACTAAATACATAAAATTATTAAGAAATCGGAATTTTTGTAAACTATATTTTGTAAATAATATTCATTACAATGATATTTATGCAGCGATATTTCTACTCTGCACCCGCTATTGGACTTCAGTGGGTGTTGACTGCTTAAAGATCCTTTTTTATTTTTTTTTTCATTGTAAGTGATTATTCTGTGCATCAAGGAAAGTGATAATACTCCATCCATTCCAACAGTCTTAATTACTTTGAAGTTTGGGTAAAAAGAACACTCCTCTCTGAAGTTTCTTCAACAAGGCATTACATCGCTGCTTAGCGCTTCGTGCTCATCCTGCTGAATTGCTCATTTTAAATAACCTGTTTACTATTTGCTTTTCCTCTTTTGTTATTACCCCTGGTTTTAAAATTGCCCTCTCACCTGCACTATAATCGGAGTGCACCGCTGCTTGAGCGGGTCCGGTTCCCGGGGTGGGCTCACTTTGCATCCGCCATCTTGGAGTGGGGTCGTTGTTTGAGCGCCATCTTTAGCGAGCGCTTTAGTGCGCAGAAGCTACTGTGGGACGCCTACTTAAGGAGAGCTACTTCAGGGTTCGCCCTTACAAGGCATTACATCGCTGCTTAGCGCTTCGCGCTCATCCTGCTGAATTGCTCATTTTAAATAACCTGTTTACTATTTGCTTTTCCTCTTTTGTTATTACCCCTGGTTTTAAAATTGCCCTCTCACCTGCACTATAATCGGAGCGCACCGCTACTTGAGCGGGTCCGGTTCTCGGGGTGGGCTCACTTTGCAGCCGCCATCTTGGAGTGGGGTCGTTGTTTGAGTGCCATCTTTAGCGAGCGCTCTAGTGCGCAGAAGCTACTGTGGGACGCCTACTTAATGCTCCCTGCCTAGCGCAGCGGTATCGCGCCTTCGCTTAGCCTGAGTCGTGCCAGGGTCCTGCCCGTCTGCCCCCGTCCACGTACCGTCGCGTTGGACAGTTTGGGGCTCTGTCCGGTGGATCTGCACTGCATACGATGTCTGGCTATTCAAGGGACGCTCTTGTGTCCGTCGGCCGACGTTTGCCAACATGTGACATGTCTCGGGTGAGTCCGATGAGTGGCCCCCACCAGTGTGCCTGTGGCCGGTGGTCGCTTGAAGCCCCCGCCCTCCCGCGCTGTTGTGGCGAGATCTCTGTCTCTGTCAGTAAACGTTCACGGCAGGACCTTATCATTTGGAACCTAAATGTGAGGTCGTTGGTAAAACATCACCAGGATATAGCCGACCTTATTGGAAAGGAGCTACCTGATATTTTCTGTTTGACAGAGACCTGGCTTCAGGAAACAGACACAGCTATTATTAATTTGGCCTTCCCGTCTGGGTATTCGGTCCATACGCTTAATCGCTCCTCTAGAGGAGGGGGTATAGCGCTCGCTGTCAAATCCTGTTACCCCTGCGATTGGAGAGGTCAAAAAATTGCTGGCTGCGAAAGCGCCTTGTTTAAGATTTCTATCACCCCCCATTTTACCTTCTCAGGTTTGCTAATATATCGCCCCCGGGCAGCAATGTGGCATTTAGGGAGGCACTCCCTGACGCCATTAGCTCGCTGGCCGTAGGATGTGCCAATTTTTCTATCTTAGGGGATTTGAATCTCCATTTTGACACTTTGACTCTGCCTGCTGTGAGCAGCATCGTGGCTGATCTTGAGGCTCTTCAACTGCTCCAATTGGTCTCGCATCCCACCCATGTAGGCGGACATATTTTGGACCCCAACTTTTCAAATTTAGCAGAGGTAAGGGTTTCTTCCCCTGCTCCCATGGCCTGGACGGATCACTTTCTGGTGACGATCCAGTGTCCATTGTCTGAGTCTCCTTTTAAGTCCACGACGCGCGTTGTCCTCAGACGTCGTTGGAATAAATTAAAACTGGAGGATTTACACCGTCTTCTATCTGAGGACCCGTTGGGCCTGGTGGAGAATGTGAAATCTGGTTATGACCGTTTTTGCGAATGGGTTACCAGGGCCCTTGATTCTCTTATTCCGATGACCTCGAGCAATTGTGGACTACGGGACCCTAGTCCTTGGTATGATGGATCCTTGCGTGCGTTGAAAAGCTCTTGTAGACGCGCGGAGAGAGAATGGCGAAAAACTTATGACATCAGTAAAAAAGCCATGTATTTGGCTACCATCAAATCCTATCATCGCGCTGTCTGCAGAGCCCGGGCGGCATTCTACGCTCTCGAATTTCGCAACAGCACGAACCCATCAAAAACCATTTTTAAAGCCCTCAAGGACTTTGTGGCCAAAACGGCCTCTGGGAATGTCATTGGCTCCAACGCACATTGCGAAACTCTGGCGGCTTTCTTTTTGGAAAAGGTACATACCATCTATAGAGCCTTTCCTACGGCCATGTCCTCTGGTGAAGGGTCTCATAGCCCTCCATGGCAGGTTGTTTTAGACTCTTTTCCCTGCCTTACACCGGAAAGTTTTCAGACACTGGCCCATCAAGTTAAGTCGGGGTCTCCGGCAGACCCGTTAAAGCCGGCGGAGTTTAGAGACTCGGCATCTTCCAATCTTTTGCCAGTCTGCTCTTTGATTAACTTCTCACTTACATCTGGCTTGGTACCTCTTTAAGTGGAAACAGGCAGTGGTAATGCCCATTCTGAAGAAGCCGTCTCTGGATACCAGCAAACCGGAGAATTATCGGCCGATATCGCTCCTTCCTTGGCCGGCTAAAATTGCGGAGGCGCATGTTAATATCACCCTCACAGACCATCTCTCGCGCACTAACATTCTGGATGACACGCAGAATGGATTCCGAGCCGGCTACAGCACGGAGACAGCCCTCCTATTCATGGTGGAGAATCTACGCGCTGTGCTTGATGCGGGTCAAACGGCGGCGCTTGTTTTACTAGATCTGAGCGCCGCCTTTGACACCGTCTCGCACGGGATTCTTCTGCAGCGCCTGGAGGAAGCGGGCGTGGTCGGCTCCGCTCTTCAGTGGTTCCTCTCCTTTCTTGCTGACCGATCTTTCTGCATGGCCGTCCCGCCCCATCAGTCCAAATCACACCCCCTGGTCATTGGGGTCCCTCAAGGATCCTCGCTGAGTCCCACGTTGTTCAATCTTTACGTGAGGCCGCTGGCTGAGGTTGTCAAGCAGTGGGGTATGACCATGGTGTCATACGCTGACGACACTCAGCTGGCGGTCACGATCAGCGGGGATTCAGGACTGGAGGCCCCAAGATTCCAGGATGGACTACGGGCGGTTGCCAGTTGGATGACCTCCAACTGTCACCAACTGAACGCAAAAAAGACGGAAATCATGGTCTTCGGCAAACAAGCGGAACTCTGGGGCGATGCGTGGTGGCCCTCAGAGCTAGGTCCCACTCCTACTCCGGTCTCGGAGATAAAAAACTTAGGGGTGTGGCTAGATCCTACCCTTAGCTTTGTCTACCACACGAAACGCACTGCTGCCTGCTGCTTTGGCATTCTGCGCAGCATGAGGCCTGTACTTAAATTCTTTGACACCTCGACTAGGCAGCTCGTGGTACAGGCGACGGTGATGTCTCGGCTTGATTATGCCAGCTCCCTCTTGGTAGGGATAAATCAGGCCGAACTCACTCATCTCCAACGCATGCAAAATGCAGCCGCCAGAGCGGTCGTAGGCTTACCCAGGTTCTGTTCTGTTTCCAATACCTTGCGCTCCCTTCATTGGCTACCGATTAGGCAGAGGATCCAATTCAAAGTGCTTTGCATGTCCCACAAGATCCTTAAAGGTTCCCCTGCTCAGATTCTTCAGAACCTTTTGTCTCCCTACGTTCCATGCCGCTCACTACGCTCATCGGACCTTGAACTGGCAGTAGTTCCACGGTTTAAGCGTAGTCGGGCTGGGGGACGTTCATTTCGTGTACGTGCTGCAGTCCTGTGGAATGCCCTACCATTCGAAATACGTACCCTTGCTGATTTGTTCTCATTTTGCAGGGCTGTCAAGACTTTTCTGTTCCCCTAGTCTTCTTTCTCTCATCAGTCCACTCTTTTAAGCTGTGTTATGTTGCTTCCTTGTCAGGCGCCGGGACGCTCCTTTGCTGGAGCAGCTGTGCGCGCAAGAAGTGCTCGTAACATAACATAACATAACATATTTCTGTATTGCGGCCCCTTGGGAATGTTCAGCACATGATGATTTCCTTATCAGAAAGGAGGTTAAAGTGGATGTTTTGAAATGTGCCTCATGAAAGGCAGAGATCATTGCTGTCAGTAGAAAGTCTGGAGAAATAAAAATGCCTTCGCCTGAAATGCGTGTATTTAAATCTTGTCCATGATTTCAATACACACATATTTCAAGAAAAGGCATTTTTATTTCTGTACTTTCTTATATACACGTATTTCAGGGCAAGGCTTTTTCATTTCTGCAGACTTTCTACAGCGTGACCTGTGCCTTTCATGAGCCATATTTCAAAACATCTACTTCATCCTCGTTTCAGATCTGGGGACGTGTGCTCTCCAGTATGTGGTGTGGGTGTGTGGGTAGGCCTAAGCGAACAGCATGGCCACGTGCGCAGGGGTGGACGCGCGGAGCATCAGCCAGTAAACCACACACTCGTCTCATTCGGAAGTGACGTGCCCGAGCGCGCGTCCTTCTTTTATTGGACCCCGCAGGCCACGCCTGGCCTGCGGATGCGTGGATGCGTACGTGCGTCTGCTAGAGTGCTAACCGCACTACATCTCTATCCAACTTTCAACAATTTCACAATGTTCAGTAAACTGTCATGAAGCAAATATACAATGATGAAAAGGTACTTGCGTGCTCCCCGGTTGCAGAGTTTAGGAGCTCAGGTGGCAGACATAGTCATTGAATTTCTGGTTGGGGCGGGGGTTGGGCCTCAGACTGTAACGAGGCGTGCGGCCCGAGCCTCGATCCCCGGGGTGGGCCTGTCTTCGGACGGGGGTGGAGTGTGTTGGTGCTTCAGGCTCTGATGTGAGGCCCCCGCCGTCTGCTGCAGGGCTGCTCGCCGCTTCTGGCGCTGTCGCTCCGGGTGTTTCAGGGATATCCTCCTGGGCTTCAGCACTTGCATTGCCGGCTGGGGTGATTACTTTGAACCACAACGAGTTCCTTGACACTTCTTCTCCCTCCTTGTTGGCGGTCACCATGGTGCCTTTCGTGTTGGTGACCGTCCACGGCCCTGGTTCATAGAAAGTCCGAAATTTTCCCCCGGGTCGTCGATTCTTGATGATGACCCGGTCCCCTCGATGTAGTTGCCTTGGGGTGGCCCTGCGGCGGTCGTTCGCCCGCATGTTATTCCTGCGCCGGCGTCTTTGTGCGAGTTCCTGCATCTCATCCGGTTCCTCATCTTCCCGCCTTGGCCCCGGCGGCATGGGGAGGAAGTCCCTTCGTTGGCCTTGAAACATCAACGACCACGGGCTTCTCAGCGTGGTGCAATGGGGCGTTCCCCGGTACTCTCTCAGGAATTCGTGCAGTCTCTGTTCGGGGTCGGCCTCTTCGACCACTGCGATCCTGAACATTTTGTTGAGTGTTCGCATGAATCGCTCCACCTCCCCGTTGGCTTGTGGCCACTGGGGAGTGATGCGCCGGTGGGTGATGCCTCGCGTCGTCATGAAGGTGGCAAACTCCGCTCCCTGGAAGGGAGGGCCGTTGTCGCTTTTGAGTTCACCAGGCAGGCCGAATAGGGAGAACATCTTTTCAAGTGCTGGCCCCACGTGGGTAAAAGCCGTGGATTGTATTTTCTCTACGAGGGGGTATTTGGAATAAGAGTCTATGACCACCAGAGTGTGCCCCTCACCGGGGAAACTCCCAAAATCCACACTGACTTTTTCCCATGGAGCTTTGCAGGCTTCCTCCGTGATGATGGGGACTGGACGTTCCGGGTCGCTGGTTAACTGGCAGGACATGCAGTTCTTGACATACTCGTCCACGGTGCTTTCTAGTGCGGGGAACCACACCTTCTCGCGCATGCGCGCCTTCATCTTGGTGACCCCTTGGTGACCTCCGTGTGCCAGTTGGGTGGCCCGATGTCTGAGTCGCCTTGGTATCACGAGGCGCGTCCCTCTGAGGAGTGTGCCCTCCTCCGTGGCACTAAGTTCATGGCGGATCTGCCAATACTTGGTGAGGGTTTCCTTGTCCGCCGCCGACCAACTCGGGGGGGGGGGCGGAGATACTCCGTCCAGGACCCTTCTTGCACCGCCTGGAGTGACCGCATGTAGGGGAGGTCTTCTGTGGCTGCCTCCTTGATTTCATCTAGAGTCATACACTGGGGGCAAGATGTGAGAGCCACCCACTGAACGTAGCCATCACACTCCTCATCAGTGGCTGCCGGTTCTCGCGGCAGTGGGTGCCGTGACAAGTAGTCGGCTGGGTTTTTGACTCCGGGTCTGTAGATGACCTCCATGTCATAAGTTTGGAGCTGGATCACCCATCTCTCGATTCGTGGCGGTGGATGGGGGGCAGTGCCCTTGAAGAGTGGCACCAAGGGTTGATGATCTGTGACCATGACGAAGGCTTGTCCGTGTAAGTAAAGGTGGAAGTGTCCGCAGGCCCACTTGATGGCTAGCGCTTCGCGCTCAATCTGGGCATATCTAGCCTCGGTGGGAGTTAGGGCTTTGCTCGCGAATGCTAGGGCGGTCCATTTCCCTGGTTCATGTTCTTGTGTCAGGACTGCCCCGAGTCCCACAGGGCTGGCATCCACGATTACCTCAGTCCGCTTGGTCGGATCGAAGTATGAGAGGGTGGCGTTCTCCAGAAGCGCTTCTTTTATGCTCCGGAAGGCGTCCTGTTCTTTGGGGCCCCAGGTCCAGGCGGCATCTGCCTTCGTCAACGCTCGGAGAGGCTCGCTGCGTGTGGCCAGTCCTGGGATGAAACGGCCGCAATATGTGGCCATTCCGAGGAAGCTCCTCACTTCCGTGGGTGATTGGGGTGCTGGGGCGTCCTTGATGGACTTCGACTTTCGCGGGTCGATCTGGACTCCCTCCTGGTTGAACACGTAGCCAAAGAACTCAATTGATGGCTGGAAGAATTGGCATTTCTCCTTGTGGAGTGTTGCTCCATGTGCACTGAGTCTCTTCAATACATCCCGCAAGTGTTTGTAATGTTCGGAGGCCGTGGCTGAGTGTATGAGAATATCGTCGCTCACATTGATGACTCCTGGCAGTCCTGAAAGCAGCTCCCTGATGGTGTTCTGAAACACCTCGGCGGCTGAGGATATTCCGAAGTTGAGTCGCTTGTACCTCCGGAGGCCCAAGTGAGTGCTGAAGGTGGTTATGAAGCGGCACTCTTCAGCGAGCGGCAGTTGATGGTACCCCGCATTAAGGTCGATTTTGGAAAACCACTTCGAGCCATTCACATCGGCTATGATGTCATCCATCGTCGGGGTCAGATGTCTTTCCCGCTTGATTGCCGCGTTCGGCAGTCTCATGTCTATGCATAGCCGGATCTCGCCCGGCTGCTTGGGTTTTTCGACGATGACCATGGGCGACACCCACGGGGTGGGCCCGGTTACCTTCTCGATGACCCCCAATTTTTCGAGTTTCACCAGTTCCTTCTCCACCAGCGGCCGCAGGTGGAATGGTATTCTCCGATGGCGGAGAGCGGTGGGAGTGACGGTTTTGTCAATGTGCAGTTTGATCGGTGCGCATTTGATGCACCCCAGGCCTTTGAACAGCTCGGGGAAGCGTTCCAGAAGTTCTTCTACCTGGTGGTTCCGTATGTGGTTGGCAAAGGCGATGAGCTTCAGGTCCTCCGCCGTGTGGCTGCTTATTAGGGTGTCGGCCTCTCGATCAATGATGTGGATCGTGCGGTTACTTCCACGTCGTCAGCCCGTATGGGTGTGACTATTTTCCCTTTCAGGGGAAGCGGGGTGTCGGCGCCATACGCAAATATCTTGGTCTTGGAGTTTAGGACTTCCGGGCGAGGGCGCAGCTTGTTGAATTCTTGTAGGCCCATGACATTGACGGTGGCTCCTGTATCAATGACGGCCTTCACTTCGCTCTCACCTACGTGGATCACACATGTTGGCTGCGGCCGTCGTCTGATTTTTAGTTCCCTGGCGAAGGAGACCACATACGCCTCCTCCTCGTCCTCGGAGTCTGATTCAACCTGCGACGTCGGTAGGAATTTGTCTGTCCTCCCCGGAGGTGATTCTGCAATGGATAGTTGGCGGACCGCTTTGGCGGTTGTCCATGATTTCTGCGAGCTTGGGGGTTTGTTCCTCCGGCGGCAAACCGCTGCGAAATGATTTGGGATTCCGCAGTTCCCGCAGACTTGGCCTTGGGCAGGACAGTCTCTGGCCGCATGGGGTTCATGTCCACAATATCCGCACCGGCCCTGTGGTGCGTCTCGCCGGGCTCCTCTTCTTCCTGGGCCACGTGGTCGTGCCCGTACTGCGTCAGCCCGCTCATTCCTGGTCGTTTCCGGTTTGGCGGGAATCTTATGCAGTGCTTGCTCCATGGCCGTGGCCCTGGCATCTGACAGTTCATGAGCTCTGGCCAGGACAAGGATGTCCTCGAGCGAGATCCCGGGCTTTCTTAGGATGTGGCCCCTCAGCGTTTTGTCCCGACACCCTTGTATCAGCTGGCGCCTGATGGCCTTGGGTTGGTCTTCATCCGTGGAACTGGCCAGTTCCCGGACCCGAGTGTGGAATTGATCCATCGATTCACCTTCTCGTTGGCGGGCTTGTCCCAGCTTAAAGACCTCGAAATCCACATTCAGTTGCGGGTCAAAATGGTTGTTCAGTGCGGTGACCGCAGCAGCATACGTGGTTACTCCCGCTGAATTGGGTAGGTGTTTGAAGAGTCGGAATACCTCGTCCCCCGCGTAGTGAAGGAGCAGCGATCGTTTCACCACGTCGTCCGTTTCTCTGGTGACCACGAAGTAATTTTCAAGTCTCTCTAGCCACACCTTCCACCGAGGTGATGCTGTGGGTGGGTCACTCGCTTCACTGAAAGGCGGCAGCACTCCAGCAGCAGCATGCTGGAACGGGATGTTGATGACCGGTGCCGCTGCTGCCTCGTCCACCATGGCGGCTGTGCCCGGATGTTAGTGGGTCGACGAACCGTGGTGTTGCCTCGTCGTGTGTCAGGCAATTTCGGGTCACTGGGGCGGACCCGCCAGAATGAGGGCACGTTGGTCTCTTCGCGGTAGGCACCGCGGGATGGTGTCGATGGTACCACCCGATGAAAGGAGCGAGGGTTGGTATCCCTCCACTCGTCGCCAATGTGGTGTGGGTGTGTGGGTAGGCCTAAGCGAACAGCATGGCCACGTGCGCAGGGGTGGACGCGCGGAGCATCAGCCAGTGAACCACACACTCGTCTCATTCGGAAGTGACGTGCCCGAGCGCGCGTCCTTCTTTTATTGGACCCCGCAGGCCACGCCTGGCCTGCGGATGCGTGGATGCGTACGTGCGTCTGCTAGAGTGCTAACCGCACTACACAGTAGAGACACTGCGCGCTGGAAAAATTATGCTGCACACGCGCCCAATGGGTGCAGTTATAGGAACTTAGCATACTGTCTATCTCTAAAATTTGTAGGATGTATATATTTTGTTTCTGGCAGAAGAGAATCTGGTGCTGGAAAGACTGTGAATACAATATGTGTCAGCCAATAATTTGAAACAATTGCAGCTGTTGGAGTGAATAAAAAAAGAAGATGCAAAGGTGTGTAATGTGTTAAGGATTGCAACAAACACAAGTCCTTCACTCATTCATATTGGAAGTGTTGAATTTAGCATGTCTTTTTTTTTATAAGGGTACGCTGGAAGATCAAATCATCTCAGCTAACCCACTGCTAGAAGCCTTTGGGAACGCCAAGACAGTGAGAAATGACAACTCATCACGTTTTGTAAGTCATGTTTTTAAGAGCATTCCCTAAACAATACAATCAAATGTTTAAGCAGCTTCAGATATTATTTTACCTTACTAAATAAGCAATTATATCTCAAATTATCTATCTGTAACTGAAAGAACTTTTTTTATGACTAAGAATGTTTGTTGATGGATGATTTCATGAGAGGCAAGATGGCGGCCGTGGTGTGGGCTGCGTGAGCAGCTCTGTCCATTCTCCCGGTTTCCTTTAGGTCAAGCAACGTTATCGGGTCGGAGCGGTTCACAGCGTCTTTCTCGTAAAAGTGTACTAAGAATGTAATTGCCTTCTTTCGGCGCTGTGGGAAAAGCTTCGTACCGAAGGAAAAGGAAAGAAAGGCAGTAACAGCTTTTTCCTCATGGCTGGACTGCTTGTTTGGGGTGGTGCATAGCGGTCCTCGCTGCACCTGAGCGAGACCGTGAACCTGACTGAGCCGTGAACCTGACTGAGCCGTGTGTGAGTAATGCTCGGCAGTGGTGTTTGGTAACGTTTGTGAGGCTGACTGAACAAGTATCGTTCGGAATGGATTATAACTTCTTCCTGGAAGGAACCGAACACTGGTGAAGGGAGAATGGAAGCGCCTTGTCCCGGAATAGTGGCTAAGCTCTGAATCAAAAGGGGGGAGAAAAGCAGTATCGTATTTCATTATTGCTGCACCTGAGTGAGGGCGCTCCCACAAGCGAGCTGTGTCTGAGCAGCGTTTGGCAGCAGTGTTTGGCGTCTTCGCGGGACTTGGTCCTTATTGCTGTGGCCCAATGTTTGGACCGCTGTTTTCACTGCACTACAAAGAAAGTCTTCGGTGGCTGCCCATATTTCACTTTTGCCACAGATTTCCGGTGGTCCGCGGTCGTGGGGGTGCCGCAAGATGGGGGAAAATGCTGCCGAAGGGTCCAGTCAAGCAGACTGATACACCGAAAGTTACCACACGGAGTGGGAGGAGTAGAGAACAACCGGCTACTGAAGGTTTTGAGAACCCGGTTGTTGCTTCACCCCTGGACCCCACATTGACTGGTGAGATTCTTGATAATATTGAAGTTAATAATGCTGCAATAATAAATGTTAAAAAAGGTGGAGACAGCCGGGCTAAAATGGGACCTACAGTGCGAACAGTTAGGCAAGGAGGCGCTGCCGGGCCAGGGGTACAGACTCTCCCTGCTATGTTCGAGCGGCAGAACGCTCGCAACATTGTATCTGCACCATTGAGTGAGCTACCTGAGGGAGAAAAAGAAAGTACTGTGTCTACTGCAGTGGCCCCCCCAAATGCCTTGATACTAGCAGAGGAGCTTACAGCTGAAACATTAAGAGAAATGGCTCAATTAAAAGATATGAATATAGATTCGGAGCTACTTAGTTCTGATTGGTCCGAGTTAGCACACGAGACGCAAATCATGGAGGTTGGAGCCCTCATGGGTACAGATGAAACTATTAGAGAGCTCCAAGATAATCTAATTCCTGAGAGGGACTCTTCTGATATATGTAATCAGATGCAGGATGGTGCAGTCCTAATTAAATGTTGTCCGAGGCCTCGCAGGAAGAGGAGTCGAATGCTACTAATAACTCTGATGATAATAGTGTAGTGAGTAGCTACAAAGGTGACTCAAGAGCAAGCATGAATTCTCCAAATGTGACGGCTACCACTGTTAAACGGCGAAGGAAGTAGAAAAGATATCAGCAAGAAAATCTTACCCCTCCGGGGGAGAATTTGAATGTGGTAGAAGCTATAACGGGGTTTGAAAAAGGGGCTAATGGTATCCATCTACAGGCAACAGTGATGCAGCTAATAACTGATCCACCACAGGAAATCACTCTAGCAACAATATATGAGACTATGATGAATCATAGAAGTGACAGCAAGGCGGAGAATGCACGCATGCAGGCAACATGCAGTAAAGTTAAAAATGCAGTGAGACGAGCAATTAAAATTGGGACTGAAACTGCCGATAGCATTACGGAGGCAGAGGCTCGTATATCTGCTCTTGAAGATCAAGTGACCATACAAAAAACGGAGCTAGAAGCAATCAAGGCGCATAGGGATGATTTGAGCGACAAGTTGTCTGAAATGGAAAATCAGGCCCGTAGGAATAATCTACGTTTTTTGGGGATCCCAGAAAAGAAAGAAGGGACTAATGTTCGTAAGTTTATTGTGGAACTATTGGAAGAAGCATTTCCCGACCTGACTGCCTGGGATTGTTCTAAGGAGGTCCAAAGGGCCCATCGGTTCCCGTTTAAAACTAAAACCCCCTGCCAGGGGGAGCAAATCCTCCCGAGGGCTATATTGGTTTGTCTTAACAACTTTCGAGCTCGTGAGGATATTTCTGTACTTGCACGACCAGATAATTTGAATTTGAATTTAAAAATGTTTATATAGCGCTCTACTACCAAGCGGTTTCTTGGCGCTTTTGGACTGCAAGGAGTGACAGGAACAGGGGGGGGATCAGACCTTGTAGGCTTGGGAAAAGAGCAGAGTTTTGAGGCCCTTCCGGAACTCAGTATAGGAGGATGTCATCCGGAGTTCCGTCGGGAGGGAGTTCCAGAAAGCAGGAGCGAGAACTGCAAATTTCGTTCCTCCGGCCTTTTTCTTTCGGATAAGTAAGTAAGCCTTAGCTAAAGATTGTAGCTTTTTCGTCAGACCCGATTTCTGTCAAGCCACGGTCTCCAAGCGATGGCACCTTCGTCAACTGATCCCAGTCTTTCAGAAAAAGGGGGCTGTGTTTTTTTTACAGAACCCGGCTCAATTAAAGGTTGTGTTTAAGGGTCAGATGACATTTTTTGTGTCTGAAGTACAGGCTAAAGACTTCTTGGACACATTGGGATGATACAGTGTTGAGTTATTGGTATTCCTTGTGAGATTGAACAAATCATCTGATCTAAGCTTTCTTTTCGTTCCTATTTTTTAGGGGCCACTCAGGCGTTGTTATTGCTCCGGGGGGGAGAATTTATTGAGTTCTCCAATTCTTTTTTTCCTGGGTTTCAGTACCGCTACTTTTCTTTCTATTTCTCTTTTTATTGTTTATAAATAAGCTTGTGTGTTTTGGCCCTTGGAACCGGGGGAGAGGAGCCCGGTAAACCATTGTAAACAGGGACTGATGGTCCCTGGGCCTCATAGGATGGAGCGGGAGGGGGGAGGGGAGGGTGGGTAGGTGTGTATCAGGGTGAGAGGATAGGGGGGGTCACGGGGGTTTGGTGGTGGGGGTTGGGGAAAAAACCAGCAGACAGGAGGCAGCTAATGAAGAAAGAAATAAAACAGCAAGAAAGTATGTTAGACATATTTATAAAAGTGGTACAAATCTTAAGTGATGTCTTTTTTGTTTGTGACATGAACCAACCGCAGAGACAGTTCATAGCTGAAATAATTATTAGTTATGTCACCATCTAGGAAAATTAAAATGTGTTCTTTAAATATTTGTGTCCTTAATGATCCTAAAAAGCGACAGGTCCTGGGGAAACTTATGCAGATTTTACAGGTAGACATATTATGTCTACAAGAAACACATATTCCATGGCACAATAGAGGCTACCTAAAATCAATGGGTATGGAACTGATAGTGTGCTCCAAACAAGCGGGTATGAAAAGAGGAGTAGCGATTTTGAAAAGACGAGGGTTTGGAAGTACTCTTAATGTAGCAGCTGATAAATGGGGTCGTTTGGGCCATTTCAGGGTTTAAAGTAGGCCAAATGAGGTTTACGCTTTGTAATGTGTATGGACCAAATCTAGACGATGCTGAGCTATTTAATTGTTTAAACTAGCCCAATGGACTGTCCCTATGGTGTTATGTGGAGATATGAATATCAACCTGGAAGCAAGTGCGGATGTTAGATCTATCTATGTATATAAGGGTAGAAAGAGGCTGATGTTTAAATCACATCAGGCTTTGATTCTGGACCATGGCTTATATGATATCTGGAACGCAAAATTCTAAGAGGATGATGGCTTTACCTTTTATTCCGCTCCCCATGCAAAATTTGTACGACTGGATTATTTTTTTACTACAACCTTATTTTTGACAAGTGCTAATATTGAGATCCAAACCAAGCTGGTTTCCGACCATAATCTGATGATACGTGTGCTAGATCTAGACCAGGGTGAAAGGGAAGAACCTCAACAGTGGTCATTTGATAGAAAACTATTGTTGGATGGTGAGTACTGTCGGATTATGGCCAATAAGATACAGGAATTATTTGAGATAAATAAAGGCACTGGCCCCATACAGATTGTCTGGGATACATTTAAATCTGTGGTCCGTGGTAAAACTTAAAGTTTTTCCAAATTTAAACGGAAACAAACCTTGCTAAAACATCAGGGTCGGGCGGAAGTAGCTGATCTTAATCTAATCCAGAAGGAGCTTTCTATTCTTAGGTCTAGGGCTTATGCAACTATAGCTGACGATATAGCAGCACAATTTGTTTTACATAAGGAGGAAGCATATGAATTTGGGGACAAAACGGGGCAAGTATTAGCCAAAAGGGTTAGGGAAAAAGCTTCCTATACAGACATTTCTAAAGTAAAAGCTTTGCAGGGGGTGCTTCAAGAGATCAAGGAAGGCGTGTTGACCGCCTTTCAAGGATACTATCAGGACCTCTACACGGAGGACGTTGGAGAGGTTTCATCTGAAGAACATCTAAATGAAGTAATCCTAACTACATTGACTGAAATGCAAAAGAATAGCTTACAAGAGTCACCAGGATGGGGGTAAATAGAGAGTGCTATATTAGGACTTGCCCAGGGGAAAGCAATGGTCCCAGATAACATCCCCCTAGAATTTTACCATTTTTTTAGGCACAGTATGAGTACAGAGTTGGTTGAAATTTGTCAAGAAGCTTTCAAAGGGAATCCTCCCCAGTCTTGGTCTAATGCTATAATAGTAGTTTTTAAAAAGAAGGGCAAAAAAGATATAGAGATGGGGTCATATAGACCAATATCTTTATTGAATTCGGATAATAAAATTTACTCAAAGATGATAGCTAATAGGCTGAATGATATGATGCCGGGCCTGGTTTCATTGAGACAACATGGCTTTATACAACATAGGGAAACCACGGACCACATAAGACAAATTATTTCAATGTTGGATAGGGCGCAGGGAGAGAACTCTCCGGTTGGAGTGGCCCTGTTGGACGCTGAAAAAGCGTTCGACAGGGTCTCGTGGAGCTTTTTGTGGCAAGTTTTGGTGAAGAAGGGGTTTCCAGGTGTTTTAATTAAAGCAATAAAGGCATTATATAAAGAACCAGCTGCATTTATAAGGATAGCTGGGAAATTATCAGGGAAGGTATCGATAGAAAGAGGGACGAGGCAGTAGTCCCTGCTCCCCCCTTCTTTTTGCTTTATATATAGATCCTTTTATTTTGTCATTAGAGAGAAACTATGCTATTAAACCCGTCCAGTTCCCGCAAAACTATCGCCCAATCTCGCTAATAAACATAGATTGCAAAAGTAATGGCTGCAAGGCTAAACACATATCTACCTCACCTCATACATAAATCGCAAGTAGGCTACCTAAACAATAGACTCTCACAGGACAATACCAGTCTACTCTGTCACCTCATAAACGGCACAGCAAACAACATGGAGAAGGCAGTCATGGTTGCGCTTGACGCAGAAAAGGCCTTCGATAGAGTCTCGTGGCCCTTCCGCGACCAATGCATGCGCAAATTCGGGCTGGGGGATAAATACCGGGGTATGGTCATGTCACTCTACAAAGGGGGAAGAGTCAGGGATGTCCATTATCACCGGGACTATTCCTACTCGCACTAGAACCACTCCTCTACATGATCAGGAACAACCCGCTAATAACAGGAGTACAAGTAGGTGACAAGCCTTCAAGCTGGCTGCATATGCCGACGACATCCTGATCACCACTTGCGACCCAGAAACATCAATGATGCATACCATTGAGGTGTATGCGCAGGTCTCAGGATATAAACTAAACCGCGACAAATCCGAATGCAAGCCAATGAACTGCCACACAACAAGGACAGTCCTAGGTACGTCCGGACTTGCGTGGCAAAGGAAACCCCTGAAATACCTGGGCCTCCTCTTTGGAAGTAACCCTAGGTCGACCATAGACCACAACGAGGAGGCAATGCTGAGGAAGATCAGGAGCAAACTAGAAGCCTGGAGTCCCAAATTCATAAGCTGGTGGGGTCGAGTCGAGATGATCAAGATGATGATCACACCAATGCTAAACTATCTGCTGTGCATGCTGCCATTAACCCTGACTTCAGACTTTCACAAAAATATAGACAAAGCAATCAACTCATTCCTCTGGCGGGGCAAAAAGGCCAGAATCAGCCTAACAAAGCTTAGACTAAAGAAAGACTAAGGTGGGCTGAACCGTACGAATTACAAGGCCTTCCAAATGGCCTGCCTAGCTAAATAGGGCATACACTGGATCTCCCCCACACCAGAGTACGTGCCGGTCTGGCTCGACCTGGAAAGAGGCATCCTGGGGGGAGCAGACCCAATCATGGCGCTAACGGCCAACAGACACCCAGAAGCAAAGAATGCAATCATCAGGAACACAAATACGGCACTACTAAGAGTAGACAGAGAACTGGAGGTCAGCATCAAAGGCTCCAAATGGGAATCAATATGATACAACTCCAAGGTAACATACAAAGGGGGGATACTAGAGAACAAAGAGTGGTATAGCAGAAGCATCACAACGCCGGCCCAACTAGAGCAGGGCAGCAACCCACTCACATTTGAAGCACTGCAGAGCACGCACAAACTACCAAACAAGGAGTTCTATGAATTTCTCAGGATCAAGGCGGCCATCACCAAAGCCAACCTCTCGAAACACAAACCAACCATCATACAGTACTCACAAAATCTAAACAAGATAGGCCACCAAACCGCTCACATTTACAAACTCATCACACCACGCACCACAACACTAAACAGCATCCAAAAACAAGGTAACCCCACAACTATCCCAAACAAAATACTGGCTATTACACAGACTACACTGGGCCCCGGCCAAGCTAGAAACAGTAGGAGCTAGTGAGAGCGGCATCTGCTGGAACTGCCACAAAGCAAGGGGGGACCTGGCTCACGTCCTATACGACTGCCCCTAGGTCAAGGTTTTCTGACACAAAGTTTACGACCTCATAGACACGCTTACAGGCTGCCACATACAACGAGGCCTAGCAGGCATAACCATGGACTTCCTGGCCACAGAGCTCAACTCCAAGGAGAACCGCGAACTAGTTGACCTTTTGCTAACGGCAGCCATCAAAACAATTCTAGGGGAACTGGAAGAACATGAGCAAAGCCACGTTCAAACGTTGGTTCAACTGGGTAACATTTCTACGAGGGGCAGACAACATCACCGCCAATCACCACGCCGCGAATCACACAGCCAGAGGAGACATGTGGGCGGCCCTGGATGCCCACCAAGGAGCGATAACCCCCCCCCTCTTTTTCCTCTTCTCTCTCTCTCTTTTCCTTCTCTCTCGTGCTCCACCACAAGCCAGACAGTATACCTTTGTCGTAACAGTCAAAAATTGTGACAAAATGTTTTGTTTTTTGTATATGTCAAATTTATTTTCAATAAAAATATTTTGAAATAAAAAATTTACTTTATCAAGGGAGAATGTTTGTTGATTTTGTGTCTTGGTTTAAGTCCTTTATCAGCAACCACGCACAGGCATTCTTTCTCTCTCTCCTTATGTCTGTAGCAAAGGGATGTATGACGTTACAACGCATACTTTTACCAAGCATACCATTACAACGCGGTATTTACAACGCATACCATTACAACGCATAGCGCTTAGAGGTGCTGGATAGTGGTAAGTATAATTTTATATTCCAACTCCAGTCCCCGTGGACACTAGGGAAGGTGTTGGATATAAAATTATACTTATTCCCTATCCTAGAGCGCCCCCCAGCGCAATGCGTTGTAATGGTATGCGTGGTAATGCCTGCGTTGCAATGGTAGTGCGTGGTAAAAACTTTGTTGTAACAGTTGTATACCGTAGCAAAGCCTTTGAATTATGGCATTCCACAGAGTTCGGCTTTCAGCCCTTCCGTTTTAATCCATATATGTCACCCGTGGCTAATATTTTGGAGTCATTCGGAGTTAGAGTAGTTTTGTACGCTGATGATACTCCGTTGCTTTTGGCATTTCATGAAAAGGCTCCTTCATCATTGCGCTCTTTTAAATCTTGACTCAGATCTGTCTTAGACTGGAGGAATACCATTTTTTTAAGGTAATCTTAGACTTAGATTCTCTTCTTTGGTACTAAATCTATACCTGACTCCAATCTATGGTGGCTTTCTGAGATGGGTAATCCCCCTTGTCCTTCCCCTGTGGTCAGGAACTTGAGATCTCGGAGATGTATGATGAATTTAATTCCAGTGGAACAGCAGAAAACCATTGTATATGCCTTGATTACTTCTAAACTGGTCTATACCAATAGTCGTAGGTCAGGCTTCCTACCTTTCTTATTCAGCGTCTTCAGATTATTCAAAGCTCTACTGCCCAATTGATCCTGAAACTCCCTTCCTGGTGCTCCATTTCAAATCATGTCCAACAGCTTCACTGGTTACCGATCAATGGAAGGATCCTGTTGAAGGTCCTCACTTTTGCTTAAAAATCTTTTTACTCTAATGGACCTCTCTATCTTAGGTTCTGGTTCAAGCACTTCTCCCAGGTGCGATTCCTTCGTTCTAACAACGTTCAGCTGTTTCAAACCCCTAGTATTGCTAAATCCAGAAGAGGTGGTTGTTCCTTTGCCTACCTGACAGCTACACTGTAGAATGCCTTACCCCTGGCCTTGAGAAAATGTCTATATGAAATGGGTTTCAGGAAATAGCTTTAAAAATGTTTTGACTCTGCATTAACCTTCTCCTAAGCCAGTTTCTGCCTTTGAACTAAGTGTATATTCTTTTCGCCAGTGCAAGGACACCTTTTAAGGTAGTTGTGCATTTTACAAATGTATTGTATTGTATTGATTATAATGTTATCTTTTTGCTTAAACTCCTGTTTAACTTAGGGTGAAAGTATTCATGTGATAATGATGTTTCTTTGTATAGAGTGGTATTTTCCGGAAGCTATGCATGAATAGCTTGCAAACAATTGTGTAGGTGTAGAAATATTGTGAAAATGTACATTTGTTTTTATTGTTAATTATTGTTTCTATTTTATCACAAGTTTACACTCATTCCTCCAAAGATCAACATAAATTGACCAATTGGTGCACTCCACAACACATTGTAAGTTAGATGCTCAGAAAAGTGCTGATTGAGGAAATCTTGGCTACTTCCCAACTCAATTTGAAATAAAGGATTAAAAATCGATGTTTTTGGCATTGTCATTTTAAAGCATCAAGTGATGATCCGTACATTTTATTTGTACTTGTCAAAGATCAACTTTAGTGACTAGTTGTTCCTGAGCACCAATTGGCCACAATACTGTCCTCAGCAGGGAAATGCTCTCTTCTGGCAATTGAGCAAAACAAAAAACGTATATATTCTCTTTGCAATGCCCTACCACCACTATATATATACCTATGGTGTTTGCAAAGAAAATGTAAAACAGTGGTCTATTGTAGACAGACCCTTCCCACTTTAATTGAAAAGAATATAGTTATTGACTAAAATGAGTACTGTCAATAGGTTTCACTGTGAAGATAAGTAACATCTTTCTTTGGGTGACAAAAAAGGAAATGCTTGGTTGGTGCTCCCTATACTAATGAGCAATTTTATTACCTGCTTTAATATCTAGATTGCCAAGGCTCATTACGTGGATCCAATCTAGCATTGACATATCAATGAATGAAACCCCATTATCAAAACTCTTGAAAAACTATTTTATGGCCTTTTTATTTTGAGCTTACGTTCTTGTGGTTTTATTGGGATATAATACCTAAATCAATACAAAGTGCAGCACTATCCTGTTACATGCACTGCAATAACTAGGGATTATCTCATCTCTGCTACACAGTAACCCACGATTGTAATTATTATTATTGGGATTTGTAAAGCCCATGACTGCCCTAACGCTTCCCAGCGCTGCGCAGTCAGGTACGAAATACGGGCCAAACCATGTCTTAAATGTATTGCTTAAACAGCCAAGTCTTGATCTCTCTGTGAAACTCTTTGTCTATCAGTCTGTGCTCTAACGGCAACGAGTTCCAGAGTTTGGGGGTTAAATGGGAGAAGGTTCTTCCTTCCCATTTCTCCCTCCTGACCTTTGTGTGTTTTAGGCGTTCTACCGTACTGGATCGCAACTGCCTCTTCAGGATGTAGGGAGAGACTAGCCTCCCAACTTTTTTGGGCCTCTATTATGCCGTGCTCTATGAATAATAACCAGTGCCTTGAATTTTATTCTGGCTTCTACCAGTAACCAGTGGAGTCTACATAAATGCTTTTTTACTGACTCTCGTATCTGGATGTTACTCAGCAGCCTCGCTGCTGCATTCTGGGCCACTTGCAGTCTCTGGGTGAAATATTTAGGTGCCCCCAAGAATAATGAGGTTCTGTAATCCAGTCGCGAGCTGACTAGAGAATGGAGCACTGCCTTCCTTACTTGTATGGGGATTCTAGCTTCTGAGAAGTCCGAAGCAAGTTGCTGTGACCTTCTTGGCCTGTGTCATCATACAGAGATCAGTTTCTAGCCAGAATCCTAGGTTTGTAACTATTTCTGTGGGAGTGGGTGGATTACCTAGGGATGCAGGCCAGTCTATGATGGGCCTGGGTATTGCTTTATTTCCAAGGAGTAGTAGCTCTGTTTTGTCACCATTTAACTTTAAGCAATTTGTCATCATCTACTCTTTGACATTTACCAAACAGGAGGATAGTCTCTCACTATCTCTGCAGTTTTTTGCATCCAATGAGATAACTAGCTGTGTATCATCGGCATATGAAGTCATGGATATATCAACTTCCAGACCAATCTCAGCAAGCGGCTTAGCATAGACATTAAAAAGTGTTGGGCTCAATGACGAGCCCTGTGGAGTGCCACACTTTAGAGACATGGTTTTGGAAAGAGTGGTATTTTCCTGTACCTGAAATGTCCGCTCACTCAGGCCAACGATGTCAACCATTTGAGCGCCATGTCCCTGATCCCAATGTCTGACTGATGTAATAACTGTCTTGTATGGCAAATTTATCAGAATCCACTTTGCCACAACTGGAAAGTTGGCCTCCGCTGATATAAAAACATTTAGGAAACATTCCCAATGCCATTTCTTTTAATCTTGTCACATTAATACTTTTTTAATTAAATGTATTTTGCATTGCCAGATCTCCTAGAAAAATCCAGGGTTACCTTTCAACTGAAAGCTGAGCGACGTTACCCTATCTTCTTTCAGATCTTGTCAAACAAGAGACCGGAGCTCATAGGTATGAATCAATGTACAATTTATAGCAACCTTACTAATTAATTTGGAACAGCCATTTCCATGTTATGGTCACATCAAGGTACAAAACAGAAAGCAAGAGTAAAACTTAAGTGAATACTGCAGGATTAGGAGAAAAGGCTACACTATCACAAACATGATTTTCCATTTACCTTGTTTCCCTATTGAATGCTATTCTTTTTTCTTGTCATCTTTTATCATTGTTTACATGGTGATGGAGAGAATAAAATCAGTTATCCAGAAGTTTAAGTTAAATAAGCCCCATTTTTTTGTAATGCTGAGATTGGCCCAGCCGATTAAAAGACATTACCTTTGTCATTTGCCTGTCAGTAACACTATGGAGGGAGCACATGTGACAGAAAGTCATAGTGAACATGCATGACTGCTTTGGAGGGGTGCTAAGGTTGGGGAAACTGGTACCAACAATCTTATGGCCCACATATAAAGGTTGATGTATGACTGGTAAATATCCCTTTCACTCTTAAGGGTCCATTAGGATGTTGGGCGGTGGCACCACCGCGGTGTTGGTGGGGTGGAAAAAAGCCCTTTTCCGCCCGCGAGCAGCGGTACTCACGTCCACCATATTAGTATAGCAAAACATAGGTCATTTCCCGAGTGACGCGCACCACCATCAAAGTGCGCCCGCCACTGCGGCGGTGGGAGCCAATGGAGACTTACCGCCGTGCGGAATGACATCCGCCCGTTCCACAAATTAGGATGGCCCAAACAGGCACACGCACCGCAGCGGAGACACTGCCCAACCAGACACGGCGGAAACTCGACAGCGGAGCACGAGAGCAGAGACCCGGTCCTCTCCACCCAGTCATGAACGCCATGTACCCAGCTCTACATATGCATCCGGTTATGTACCTGCTACAGCAATACCATCAAATGGGCTGCCGCGGACGCCGCCGCAGGTACACAAATACACAAATACAACACACAACGCACGGGCTGACACAGGGTCCAATCCCCCCACAGACACCCTGCTGGGGGTCACAACACATCCACAAGGGCACCCACACATTACCCACCTGCCAACAAGTCACCCCTCTGCATCCGGGACACACATAGACCGCAGACAAGCAGCAATGTCCCTTTCCCGGTCACGTCACCGCCTCGTTCAACACATGCGCACAATGCAGAAGGCAGGGCCACTACAAGGCATGGGCAGGGCACAAAGACCACACGGACACACCACCCCCAAACAAACATCAACACACCCCATCCTGTGCACCCCCATGAACACCAACAAGCAACAAGCACAGCAACAAGCAAGCACAATACACACCCCGCACCACACAACAGACAACTAGGGAGACAGCCACTGCAGGAGTGTCTGACAAGGAACACACAACACCCGTACCTCACACACTGAAGGCTGCCAATACTTCCCAGTACATACACACACAAACAAACACACACCCTGAGTGTATCCACAAACAGAACAAACACATAGGGAAACCTGAACAGATGCCTGCACATAAACTACACACAAACACCACAGGAACACACACAGAACCCCAACTGAAATAGACATACCCTGACAGCCAAACTGTGGAAAGGCAATGGGAGCACAAACACAACATGAATGCACAACATCATCACTCAAGAACAAAAAACACACACACACATACCACAAATCACACAAGAGGTGCACCTGCACAGACCTACACTGCCACATCAAACCAACCACAGATGCCCATGAACGCACAAATCATCAAACACCACAGGACATCAGGGAATGCCCAAATACACATAGCACTGTATGCACAACAAGCAGTGTGTGCACACCAAGCACAACAGCTACACACAGACATGACTGACACAACCTCAACACACACACCACAAATCAGTACAGCACAAAAACAACAGCACACCCAGGAAGTGAAGCAATACCACAGCCAACACACAGACATCCAACACAACAACAACAGGATGCACCACTCTGGGATACAAGAGCAGAACCACCTACAGCAGAGCACTGGGCAGCACACACAGCCCAAGTGCACATGGGCAATCCTCACTGATAAATAGCTCAAGAACATCACACATAAACCATTGGGGCAATGTCCAGAGTGCAACATCACTCTTGGCCCAAGAACTGCACCCCAAGGCACAGTCTCACAAATGAAGTGATGGGGAGGCCCTTACACATGTAACCAAAGGGGACAGCTGACATCAAAGTCAACCAATTTGCATGTCAGTAGTCGACATGTACGGGGTGTACCATACGCAACTAGAGGGAGTGCAGACCCACAATGGCTAGGCACAAGTGGCACACATAGGGGATGGCATCACACCACACACACCATGCCATACATGAGGAGAAAAGGCACCATGTGCCTGCAATGCATAAGACATACAAACACAATGCCAGTGAGGATCAGCAGGGCCACACAGTCTAACTAAACACACTCAAGACACATTGATGATCAAACAAAGACACCACTGATGTGCAAGTTACACACTTTGCACACTCATAAGTGACCAAATCAACAAGGAGGAGTCACACACAACTGCAAGGACACACCAACACACTGCACAGTGCACAGCAGACAACTCACACAAGTGTTTACAATCATTTACACAGGGCAGGACAATCCAAACAATAGGCACACAACTTCTGACTGACACATGTGTGTCCATCACAAAACAGGGCGATACAAAAGGGGATGATGGACGGAGCGTTTGAGAAAATCAAACACTCACCCCCAGTCAACTGATCTGGGTTTAATCCATCACGATTCTTTAGCTCACTCAGCCACCCCAGTTCAGACATGGCCATGTGCAAATCAGTCTGACCCTGTGCCTCAAGGGAACAATCCAGCCCGAACTGCCAAGCCATGTCTTCCCTCGACCGGAAACAAGCATCCTGGGACCGGTTTCGGATTCATAATCCTCATCAGCCAGGCTATCTTGAATCCAGTGGCCAAGTGAACAAGGGATTCACGTCTGAGCATACCCTGCCAACTTAGGACGAACAAAGCGATACTAAAGGGGATGATGGACGGAGCGTTTGAGCAAATCAAACACTCACCCCCAGTCAACTGATCTGGGTTTAATCCATCACCATTCTTTAGCTCACTCAGCCACCCCAGTTCAGACATGGCCATATGCAAATCAGTCTGACCCTGTGCCTCAAGGGAACAGTCCAGCCCAAACTGCCAAGCCATGTCTTCCCTAGACTGGAAACAAGCATCCTGGGACCGGTTTCGGATTCATAATCCTCATCAGCCAGGCTATCTTGAATCCAGTGCCCAAGTGAGCAAGGGACTCACGTCTGAGCATAACCTGCCAACTTAGGGCGACCAAAGCGATACAAAAGGGGATGATGGACGGAGCGTTTGAGAAAATCAAACACTCACCCCCAGTCAACTGATCTGGGTTTGATCCATCACAATTCTTCAGCATACTCAGCCACCCCAGTTCAGACATGGCCATGTGCAAATCAGTCTAACCCTGAGCCTCATGGGAACCGTCCAGCCTGAACTGCCAATCCATGTCCTCCCAGGACCGGAAACAAGCATCCTGGGACCGGTTTCAGATTCATAATCCTCATCAGCCAGGCTATCTTGAATCCAGTGGCCAAGTAAGCAAGGGACTCACGTCTGAGCATACCCTGCCAACTTAGGGCGAACAAAGCGATACAAAAGGGTACGATGGACGGAGCCTTTGAGAAAATCAACCACTAACCCCCAGTCAACTGATCTGGGTTTAATCCATCACCATTCTTTAGCTCACTCAGCCACCCCAGTTCAGACATGGCCATGTGCAAATCAGTATGACCCTGTGCCTCATGGGAACAATCCAGCCTGAACTGCCAAGCCATGTCTTCCCTGGACCGGAAACAAGCATCCTGGGACCGGTTTTGGATTCATAATCCTCATCAGCCAGGCTATCTAGAATCCAGTGGCCAACTGAGCAAGGGACTCATGTCTGAGCATACCCTGCCAATTTAGGGCGAACAAAGCGATACAAAAGGGGATGATGGACGGAGCGTTTGAGCAAATCAAAAACTCACCCCCAGTCAAATGATCTGGGTTTAATCCATCACCATTCTTTAGCTCACTCAGCCACCCCAGTTCAGACATGGCCATATGCAAATCAGTCTGACCCTGTGCCTCGTGGGAACAGTCCAGCCCGAACTGCCATGCCATGTATTCCCTGGACTGGAAACAAGCATCCTGCGACCGGTTTTGGATTCTTAATCCTCATCAGTCAGGCTATCTTGAATCCAGTGGCCAACTGAGCAAGGGACTCATGTCTGAGCATACCCTGCCAATTTAGGGCGAACAAAGCGATACAAAAGGGGATGATGGACGGAGCGTTTGAGCAAATCAAAAACTCACCCCCAGTCAAATGATCTGGGTTTAATCCATCACCATTCTTTAGCTCACTCAGCCACCCCAGTTCAGACATGGCCATATGCAAATCAGTCTGACCCTGTGCCTCGTGGGAACAGTCCAGCCCAAACTGCCATGCCATGTATTCCCTGGACTGGAAACAAGCATCCTGCGACCGGTTTCGGATTCATAATCCTCATCAGTCAGGCTATCTTGAATCCAGTGGCCAAGTTATGTTATGTAATGTGATCTTGTATAGCGCATGGCTACCCCAGCGACGGGGCGTCCCAGCGCTTGCGGACATGCCAGAAACTAGTGCGGTAGAGGAGGTGCTAGATGGATGCAAACAACCAGGTTTTTATGAGTTTTCGGAATTGCAGGTGATTTGAAGTGGCCCTAGCTTTAGGGGGGATAGAATTCCAGAGCTTAGGGGCCAAATACCTGAAGGAGCGGCCGCCGGCTCTGCTCCTCCGAATTCTGACAGTACAGGCAAGTGAGAGGTCCGTTGAGCGGAGTGCGCGCGTGGGAGTATAAAAAGAGCACAGTCCCTGCAGAGTTTGGGGGCCAACATTATACAGGATTTTGTGGGTGAGGCAAAGGGTTTTAAATTGAATGCGCTGTTGTATAGGAAGCCAATGTAATCATTGTAGAAAGGGGGACGTGTGGCAGGTTTTGGGTAGGGCAAATAGAACGCGGGCAGCAGCGTTCTGTGCTCTTTGCAACCTGTTTATTGCAGTTGTGTTGGATCCTAGCATGAGGGCATTGCAATAGTCCAGGTGAGATAGAACTAATGCCTGGACTATAATCTGGCGGGTAGAAGGCTAAAAAAAAAAAAAAAATGGGTTTAAGAGAGCGAAGACGCCCATAGCAAGTACCTGCCACTTTTTTGGCATGAGACTCCAGGTAGAGTGAGTTGTCCAGTAACCCCCCCAGATTTTTTACTGAGTCCTTGGGTGTAGGAGCTGGTCCCAGCGCCGGAGGCCACCAGTGCTCGTCCCAAGTCTGCGTGCCATTGCCAATCAGGAGTACCTCTGTTTTAGAGGCTTTTAGCTGAAGGCAGTTGTTAGATAGCCACCTTGAGATCACCAGAATGTCTTCTTGGAATTTAATTTGGTCCCCCACATTGTTATTAGAAAAGTTGAAAATAAGTTGCTTGTCGTCCGCATATGATGTTAATAGGATCTTACGTTCCCGGGCCATCAAGGCCAGGGGGCGGACGTACACATTAAACAATGTGGGACTGAACACAGACCCCTGAGGCACTCCACATTCAAGAGGGAGCTTGCTGGATGAGTACGGCGGGGCGTGCACCTGGAAAGAGCGGTCAGATAGAAATAACGAGAACCAGTCCAGGGCCGTTTCCCTGACTCCGATCTCCCACAGTCTCTCAAGTAATATCTTGTGGGAGAACGTGTCAAAGGCTGCACTCAAATCCAGCAGAACCAAGATAGAGCAAGGGACTCACGTCTGAGCATACCCTGCCAATTTAGGGCGAACAAAGCGATACAAAAGGGGATGATGGATGGAGCGTTTGAGCAAATCAAACACTCACCCCCAGTCAACTGATTTGGGTTTAATCCATCACCATTCTTTAGCTCACTAAGCCACCCCAGTTCAGACATGGCCATATGCAAATCAGTCTGACCCTGTGCCTCATGGGAACAGTCCAGCCCGAACTGCCAAGCCATGTCTACCCTGGACCGGAACCAATCATCCTGGGACCGGTTTCAGATTCATAATCCTCATCAGCCAAGCTATCTTGAATCCAGTGGCCAAGTGAGCAAGGGACTCACGTCTGAGCATACCCTGCCAACTTAGGGCGAACAAAGCGATACAAAAGGGGATGATGGACGGAGCGTTTGAGCAAATCAAACACTCACCCCCAGTCAACTGATCTGGGTTTATTCCATCACCATTCTTTAGCTCACTCAGCCACCCCAGTTCAGACTTGGCCATATGCAAATAAGCCTGACCCTGTGCCTCATGGGAACATTCCAGCCCGAACTGCCAAGCCATGTCTTCCCTGGACGGGAAACAATCATCCTGGGACCGGTTTCGGATTCATAATCCTCATCAGCCAGGCTATCTTAAATCCAGTGGCCAAGTGAGCAAGGGAATCACGTCTGAGCATACCCTGCCAACTTAGGGCAAACAAAGCGATACAAAAGGGGATGATGGACAGAGCATTTGAGCAAATCAAACACTCACACCCAGTCAACTGATCTGGGTTTAACCCATCACCATTCTTTAGCTCACTCATCCACCCCAGTTCAGACATGGCCATGTGCAAATAAGTCTGACCCTGTGCCTCATGGGAACAGTCCAGCTCGATCTCCCAAGCCAATACAATACAGGGTCACACACACACCCACACACACTACAAAGGCACACCCTTCACTCTGCACACCTCCTCACCACCCAAGAGCGCACATCTCATGTAGGCCAGGGGACCAGGACTAAGGGCCAACATAAAATGAACATACACATACACAGCTGGGCACATTTACAGGAATAACACACATACATCATGACATTGTCCAGCCTGCATGAAAACCTGTGCACAGCATCGCACCCTGTGCTGGCAGTGTACCCCAACCTGACACGGCAACAACGTAGCCAACAATAGCAAACCACTAAAAAGAGAACTGCATGACAGGTAAAAGAGCCAACACAGATAACACAAATATCAGTGTTTGAATGGACTGAAGACCCTGTCACCCCTGTTTAAAAATGTGATGCAGGCCAAGAGCTTGGCAATGTAGAAGTGACACATAGAGCATGGGGCACAGGCACACAAATGCACACACCAAAAGAACTTTAATCAGCAAGGACACTGACAAAACACACAACAGAAGTAACTGTTTTTATTCACATATTGCACATATGTGACAGTAGAACAACAGTGGACAAGAGCAAGGCACAACATGCTGACCGTATGGAAGATAATCTGCAGAGGCAAAC
Source organism: Lissotriton vulgaris (assembly GCF_964263255.1). Taxonomy (NCBI): domain Eukaryota; kingdom Metazoa; phylum Chordata; class Amphibia; order Caudata; family Salamandridae; genus Lissotriton; species Lissotriton vulgaris. The sequence continues at coordinate 490,351,473 of NC_141695.1, read as the reverse complement.
TACAAACAGGAAGGCCAGTGGGCATGGCAGAGGGGAGAGTACAACACAGCAGAGCAACAGGGCCAGTGCCCATGGCACAGGGGAGAGTCCAACACAGCAGAGCAACAGGGCCAGTGTCCATGGCACACTGGAGAGTACAACACAGCAGAGCAACAGGGCCAGTGTCCATGGCAGGTGGCACAGCAAGTACGAGAGGCTGCACAGGGCAGAGTCCAACACAGCAGAGCAACAGTGCCAGTGGCCATGGCACAGGTGGGAGTAAAACACAGCAGAGCAACAGTGCCAGTGGCCATGGCACAGGTGGGAGTAAAACACAGCAGAGCAACAGGGCCAGTGTCCATGGCAGGTGGCACAGCAAGTACATGAGAGGCTGCATGGAGGAGAGTCCAACACAGCAGAGCAACATGGCCAGTGTCCATGGCACAGGGGAGAGTACAACACAGCAGAGCAACATGGCCAGTATCCATGGTACAGGGGAGAGTACAACACAGCAGAGTAACAGGGCCAGTGTCCATGGCAGGTGGCACAGCAAGTACATGAGAGGCTGCACAGGGGAGAATCAAACACAGCAGAGCAACAGGGCCAGTGTCCATGGCACAGGTGAGAGTACAACACAGCAGAGCAACAGGGACAATGTCCATGGCACAGGGGAGAGTCCAACATAGCAGAGCAACAGGGCAAGTGTCCATGGCACACGGGAGAGTCCAACACAGCAGAGCAACAGGGTCAGTGTCCATGGCACAGGGGAGAGTACAACACAGCAGGACATGAGAAGCTGTACAGTGAGTGTGTTTGACTGTACCCTTCCATGACCAGGCACACACCCAGGTGGCAAACAATGGGCAGGACTAGCACACCTGTATACGAAACAGGTGTATGAGGGGGACTGGCACTCACATTTAGCTGTCAGGTGGACTTGGAGTTGGCTGTATGTCGGGGACAGCAGGAACATTTGAGTGGGGAAACAGAGGCACAGGTGATGTAGGGTTATCTGTTGTCTGTGAAGCTGGAGGGCTGTTTGGACCAGGTGGCATAGTGGCACGTGGAGGTGGAGTCATGCAGACCTGTGACACAGTGTGGGTGGGAGATGTTGGACGGCTGCCCTTCCACTTTTTGGGAATACGAAATGGCTTCTCTGTCTTGTGGTTCATGGAAACTGATGATGACACAACAAGCACACACACCAACTGTCCCACATCAGGTGCAGACACTGGCACTACCTCTGGTGATGTGCTGGATCCTGCAGAACGCTTTGTCTGGCTACGCCTCTGGACCACCTGCCCCTGTTTGCGAGGTGTCCCACCTACAGTGTCCTCCTTTGCCTCTTTGCCAGGGGTGGCCCCTACAGTGCCCTCCTGTGCCTGTTTGCCAGGTGTCCCACCTACTGTGCCCTCATTTGCTCCTTTGCCAGGGGTGGTCCCTACAGTGTCCTCCTTTGTCTCTTTGCCAGGGGTGGCCTCTCCAGTGCCTTCCTCCACCTGCTTCACTGGGCTTGGAATTGGAGTTGATGTGGTGGGGGGATGTGCCCTGTGCCCTTCCTAGGTGTATCCTTGCTATACAACACCTCCTGAGTGGGCACAGACACTGCACGCCTAGCTCTGCATGAAGTTTTAGGGACAGGAGAGTCCGTTGATGGTGATGCATCTGAGGCATGTGACCCTGATGTCAGCCTCATTGCTTTTTCAGCCTTGCTCTTCCCTGACGGGCTCTTGTCCTTGCATTCTGGGGTGGCTTTGCTCTTCTGTGGGGATGGTGTCTGTGGGCGGGACCGCTTGGGTTGTGTCTGTTGTGTGCTCCTTGTGCTGTATCATGTCTGTGACGCATACGAACCGTGGTCACTGTCATCTGATGTGGCCACTGACTGAGGGGTGGACAAAGGCACCTGAGCAGGAATGGGAGCATGTGCTTGTTGAAGGTCAGACGTCACAGCGGATGACAAACCTTGGACTGTACGGTGTAGCCCACCCATGTGAGAGTGTATGCCCTCCATGTAGGCAACCACCTGGCCTAATTTCTTGTCATGGTCACCTAAGGCATTGAGCAGAGCGGTCTGGCCCACACAAAGCTGGTGTAGGAGCTCAACAGACTCAGCACTGAGGGCAGCAGGGGGACAGGTGCAGGCTCAGCGGTGCCAGCTGTGAATGCAACTCGTCCCCTCTTTCTGACACGGACACGGGCAGCACCAGATGAAGTGGATGGGAGGCTGGGCACTGGCCGCTGTGTGGTAGTTGATGTTGCAGACTCCCCATCCCCAGTGCCTGCCAAGATGGATGCATCACCGCTGGCACCAGATGATGTAGTACTCTGTGTCTCAGCCACAGATTCTTCCTGCATGCTACGGTCCCCTTTAGACACGCTGGTGGGCTCTGTGTCACTGGCCTCCGGTGCAGCTGTGGTGCTACTCTCGCCACCACTGGTTTCCGGCTCCCGTTCCTCTGTGTCTATTGGTGATTCTGCATGAGAGGGAGATTCAGAGTTGTGTAGTGTCATCATCTGGATAAAGCAATCCAATCAATGCAGTACAGGGGATGCCCAAATCAACATGGTGACCACCACACCATGCAATACCATTGCAGCAACACACTACATAGATCACAACAGTGCCTGAAACCCTGAATATCTGCCATGACTGAGCCATGTTGAGGCCACACAGCACAACACCATGCCCGTGGATGAAGTGTAACAGACACACAACTTGCCCTGCCCACACCTACCATGTCCTAACACTCATTGCCACTGACAGACCTTCCGGAAACAGTAGGGGACAACACACACACCTATTAGGACATGACAATCCACAATGTCAAGTAGGCCATACCAAGCACCATGTGTTACTCTGGGTCACCTTGTTGTCAGATGTGTGGGCCTCACCGATCATGGTGCTTGCAAAGAAGGCATACATGAGTTCACACTCAGATAGTAGACCCTGCTGTTCAACCCCTAATAGATTCCCCACACTATCCCAATGCTGAATGTTATGTTATGTTATGTTATGTTATGTTAGAACTGTATTTCTTGAGCGCACGGCTACCCAGATCGGGTGTCCCGGCGCTTTGGCAGAGAGTCCTGAACACAACCAAGAAAAACCCAGCAGCAGACACACTGTAGGCCCACTGGTTAGGCGGAGAAAAGGAGCGTCTTGAGCTCCTTTCTAAAGGCCAGAAGATTATTAGCCTTGCGAAGTGACAGAGGAAGCTCATTCCACAACCTGGCCGCCATAAACTGGAAGGACCGGCCTCCCATCCGCACGCGTTTGATCACTGGTACCTCCACTTTAGCCAGGTCAGCAGATCTCAAACTCCTCCGGGGAACGTAGAAAACAATCCGCTTCCTGAGATAAGCTGGGCCAATGCAGTGGAGGGCTTTAAACGCCAACGTGAGGACCTTAAAACTAATTCTGCTGGGGATAGACAGCCAATGCAGCCTGCCGCGCAGTAGAGAAGCACTGGCTCTCCGTGGAAGGCCAAAAATGGCTCTGGCCGCCGAGTTTTGGACAACTTGTAATCTGGATACCAGATATTTAGGCAGACCAGAGAAAAGTGCGTTCGCGTAATCTAAACGCGAACCCACGAGTGCTTGCACGATGTTCTTACGATATTGAAGGGAAAGCAGTGGGAGAAATTTCCTCACCATCTTCAAGATACCGAAACATTTCCCCGCCAGGCCCGTGATGTGGGGACGAAAAGATAGACTGTCGTCAAATACCACACCCAGATTTTTTACTTGGGCAGATGGTTTCTCAGGGGGGAACATGTCGGAAGGCCACCACGATTTCCAGCCAGGGTCCTCAGCGCAGCCAAAAAAGAGCAACTCGGACTTATCCGAGTTACATTTCAGGTTCTGGTGCTGAAACCATGCAAAAACAGCACTCAGGCAGTCTCTGATTCTGTCGCCATTAAAAACCTCTCCCTTCCTGCAGGTAAACAGGAGCTGGGTGTCGTCAGCGTATGAAATGACCCGGGCTCCAAATGCCTCCGCGACCTTCGCCAAAGGGGCCACATAAATGTTAAATATGGTGGGGCTCAGGATGGATCCTTGAGGCACCCCCACCTCTAGCGAAGGCATTTCCGCGGAGAACGGAGGAGCCCAGATCACCTGCCGACGGTCGGTTAAGAAGGATTGAAACCAGTCCAACACCGTCCCCCGCAGACCTACCTCCCGGAGTCTTCGGAGGAGGCCGGCGTGGGGGACGGTGTCGAATGCCGCCGACAGGTCCAGCAAGACCAACATAGCCTTTCCCCCCAGATCAAGCGTTTCCCTGATGGCGTCGGTCACCTCCACAAGAGCTGTCTCCGTACTGTAATTAGCACGGAAACCAGATTGGGAGTCATGCAGCAGTTTGTTATTCTCTATAAAGGTGGTAAGAGTGAGCTGAACATGTTTCTCCGCCACCTTCGCCAGAGCAGGGAGGAGGGAGATTGGTCTATAGTTGGCCCACTGTAAAGGGTCGAGCAGAGGTTTCTTAATGAGCGGGAGAATAAGAGCATGCTTCCATTCTTTAGGGACCACTCCAGAACTCAGAGACATGTTGAGCAAGGGGTTCAGCAAGTTGTTAATAGCTTGTGCCACCGAGCTCAGGCATTTGGCCGGACACGCATCCAAGGGGGATCCAGATTTCAACCGGGAAAGCAGCTCCAGAGAGGACTCGCAGGATAACGGGGGGAACGACGAAAGAGTGGGTGCCTGCTCGGCTGCAGCGGATGGAAGGACCTTCAGATCACTTTCCACAGCTGCGGCCACTTCCAGGGATTCCACCCGATCGAAAGAGTCCTGAATCCTACGGATCTTGTCCACAAAGAAGTCAGCAAGCCGTTTGATGGAATGACCATGTGTATACTAACACATCGGCTCTGAAAAGGGCACAGCAGGGAGGATCAGCTTTGTAAGGCCAGTTTGTCCCAATGCCTGACACTAGCACACATCCCTTTAAACTATAGGGGTTACGTCCGCTTCGGGGGCCCGGTAGGATGTGCAATATTTTTTCAAAGAGAATTACCTGGCCTCCAGTTTTGGAACTGCTAGTTACTCATGCAGATTTGGAAATACAATGCATCCCGTCATTGCATTTTACTTTCACAGTTGTATTGATTCAACTTTATTTCCTTTCATTTTTTTGAAGCATGAAAAGAATACACATTTCATTCATTTATACATTCCTCATGAATAAATGTTAAAAAACACATAAAAAACTGGACAATTCAAAAACTTAAACATGACGACAATAAATTCAGATCTAACGATTAATTCAAACAATTACACCAGTCGTGATTCAAAAAATGCCTGCAGGCGCTATGACATTGAGTATTGTTCAGTTCATTGAGCGCTTCAAACAGGTATACTGCGGGGACAACTTTCTCTGGAAATGATTTGCTCTCGGGGTATATTTCATGTAGTGGCACACTCTCTAGAGCTTCAATTAATGTGGATCCCTCGCAGGCAAATTTTAGCGTGCCGACGCGTTTCCAATCCCCCTCTGCCTCAGGGGATTATCATCAGGGCTTAGACCACGGTGTAATCTTATCTTTGCTGAAACTCAATCTACTAATAGTATCCTCTTAGACACTGGAGTCTTTGTGTTTACTTGCGATGACTCCCACCTTGTATCCTTATTTACGATTTAAATTGAGCCAAAATACTTCATTGAGGGCTTTACATTCTTCCTTGTGAATGTTGTAATCCTTTTTCAGGGGATTTCTGGCTCTTCTTAACAGGTTATGACTTCCTGATGGACATTTAGGCGATATTCTTCAAGCTTCACTTGGCAAATGGCATTTCTCCACAAACATTAATTCATCGTTTTTTATGTGTTTATTAACATTTATTCATGAGGAATGTATAAATGAATGAAATGTGTATTCTTTTCATGCTTCAAAAAAATGAAAGGATGTTTGAAATTAAGTTGAATCAATACAACTGTGAAAGTAAAATGCAATGACGTAATGCGTTGTATTTCCAAATCTGCATGAGTAACTAGCAGTTCCAACACTGGTGGCCAGGTAATTCTTTTTGAAAAAATAAATAGCACACATCCCAGCAGCCACTCACATGACATAGCACAGCACCACCACACAAACTTCACATGGGCCACTGCTGCCACAGGCCCTGTACACATGTATCCTCTCCCAGTCAAAGTCACCCTCCCCATATACTCACCCCTGCCTTGCTGGCGATGCTCCTTCAGATATGCATCCAGCTCAGGATTAGTCATTGCCAAAATGCGGCCCATCAGTGGTGTTAAGTTGCGCCGTGCCAAATGCCCAGTGCGCGGTTGCAGCCCCAAAGTCATCTCAGCCACGTTCTTTGCCAGCCGGCTGATGTCGTCCCACCTCTTGTGGCAGTGGGTGCATCATTGGTTGGATACCACCAGGGCTCGCACCTTTGCTGCAATGGCCCTCCACGCGGCCTTACGCTGGTGTACCTTGAGCTGCGGGTATGGGAAAAAAGAAGGGTAAATGACCAGTTACACAGTGTCATGTACCAACATCTATCAGTACAGTGGCAAGACACAGACTCAGGACCTATTGTAATCTCCCTCCATCCCAAACTGGGGGACACCTCACAAGTGCACTCTGCATGGGCCAAACAGATGTGATTGCATACATACATGAGGGCGTAGAGGGTACCTGATATTCACACACACATGCAGGATGACTGCACTGAACCCTCTCAGTGGCTCGCAGACATCACCAGTCCTATGCATGTCTGAAACCCCCCCTGCCCATCAGCTCCCTTTATGATAACTTACCACTCATTGGGGCCACCATACAGCCTTGGGTACTGTGCCAGCACCTCTTCCACTAGGACCTTCAGCTCCTCGCTAGTGAATTGACTGGCACGGATCTTCTCTGTCCTTGCCATCCCTGTGGACATGGAACACCTGTGGTTGTTGTGAGGGGTCCCAGGCAGCAGGCTCTTGAGGCAGCAGTAGGAGAGGGTCCCAGGCAGCAGGCTCTTCAGGCAGCAGCAGGAGAGGGTCCCAGGCAGCAGGCTCTTCAGGCAGCAGCAGGAGAGGGTCCCAGGCAGCAGTCTCTGTGAACAGTGGAAATGTGAGGCTCACTCCCACCGATGTATAGCCCCTGGGGTCGTTTGTAAGGTGCAAAGCTACAACAATTGGTTGTCCTGGTCTGCCTCATTCAAAAGCATCCAATGACCGCCTCTGCGGTGGTGGAGCAAGCCTTCTGCGATTTTCAAATGTGCATCATGTCACCGCAATCATCGCTCCCATTGGCAGTAGGCAATGCTCCATGACGGTGATGCACCGCAGGGGCCCGGGGTGCATAATGGTGCATCTTTCAAACCCATCCAATCACCGCCTCCGCGGTGGCGGAGCACGCCTTCTAAGATTTTCAAATGTGCATCATGCCACTGCAATCATTGCTCCCATTGGCTGCAGGCAATGCCCCATGGTGGTGTCATACCGCCGTGACCAGGCGGTAGCTATCACGATTTGGGTGGTGGCACATGCCCACTGCCATCTACCCATGTCTCCATGCCAATCGCTACTGAACTTTTGAAGGGAGTGGTGCTGGTGTCACACCGCCGTGACAAGGCGGTAGCGACCGCGATTTGGGTGGCGGTGCATGCACACCGCCATCTACCCATGTCTCCATGCCAATGGCTACCACACTTGTGAAGGGGGGGTGCTGGTGTCACACCGCCGTAGACAGGCGGTAGCTACCACGATTTGGGTGACTGTGCATGCCCACCCCCATCTACCCATGTCTCCATGCCAATGGCTACAGCACTTGTGAAGAGGGTGATACTGGTGTCATGCCGGGGTGGCCAGACGGTAGCTACCGCAATTTGGGTGGCAGAGTATGCCCACCACCATCTACCCATGTCTCCATGCCAATGGCTACCGCACTTGTGAAGGGGGTGGTGCTGGTGTCACACCGCTGTGGCCAGGCGGTAGTTACTGCGATTTTGGGCACATGCAATGGCAATGTCCATCGTGAACACTGCATCAGTACACAGCAGCAATTCATTCGCGAGATGTGCACTCGTCAGTTCTGGGGACGAGGGATGTAATCCCGATCTTTAATCTGTCCTCAAGAAACATAGACCCCCACACTGACTCTCTTCTATCTAAGGGCCTTTCCTATGTCCCCAATTCTCAACTAAATATCTTTGAGCTCAAGAAAGATATCATTTCTTTTTTCCGTAAAATCAGGCTTAAAAATTTCTTCTCTTTACATACAGATAGTAATGAGTTAACCCAGGAAACCAGACAATTATCCTTGCCATCTACTTTCAACCCCTCACTAGATCAATTAGGCCCTGAGGTCGCCACCTTTGAGCTAGTTGTTCTTCAGCAACTCGAGAGGGCTCTTCGCTACATACCAAAACCCATCTACAACCTCAGTAGAGAGGAATCAGACTCACTCAAGAATCTAAGACAGGACAATAACTTAGTTATTAAGAGTTGTGACAAAGGCGGTGGCATTGTCCTGATAGATACCGATAAATATGACCTAAAAATGAAGACCATGCTTTCCGATACCGCCACCTATTCTCTAGTGAGAAGTAATCCTCTTCTCTCTGTCTCCAAAAAAATACGCAATCTTACCACCACAGCTCTCACCGCAAGTGACATTAGTCAAAAAGAATTTGAATTCCTAAACCATCATCAATACAAAACAGCATGCATTTATGGTATGCCGAAAATTCATAAAAACACCATAGATCCCCCCTACAGACCTATTGTGTCCACGATAGGCACGAACACTGAACCCCTCTCTAAATTCATTGATTCGTTTTTACGTCCTTATATACCAAAGATTACTTCATATATCAGGGATACAGGTTCCATGATATCTAAGATAGAAAACGTGCCCTTTGATCCATATACAGATTTGCTAGTTACTATGGATATCGAAGCGCTGTATAGTAACATTCCCCAGCAAGAAGCATTGTCAGCCACTAGTTGGTTTATCGATAACTTTGACATTCCATGTCTAAAAGAATTTCTATTGGACCTTCTACATATTGTACTCTCTGAGAATATCGTAGAATTCGGTAATACCCTCTATCGCCAAATCAAAGGCGTTAGCATGGGGGCTTCGGTTGCTCCATCGATTGCCAATATCTATATGGTAGCCTTCGAAACCAAGGTCATCCATAATGAAATAGCCCCTTTTTTCGAGTCCATTTCCCATTGGTCCAGATATATCGACGCCATTTTCTTTATCTGGACCAATGGGAAAGACTCTCTCTGTGAATTTCTAGAATGGATTAATTTAGCTGACGCAAACCTTAAATTCACAGCCCAATATAACAACAACCAAGTTGAATTTTTAGATATAGTCATTAAACATCAGAACAACAAACTGGCCGTCGATCTCTTTGTTAAACTAACTGCGAGGAATACCCTCTTACATTTTAAAAGTTTTCACCCCCAATGCCAAAGAGAAAGTATACCTTTCTCCCAGTTCCTTCGAGTCAGAAGGAACTGCTCCAATCTAGCCGATTATGACTTTCAAGCAAACATCATGCGTCAAAAATTTCTAAATAGAGGGTACCCTCACAGGTTAGTTAGAGATTCATACAAACGAGCAAGATATTACGATCGAGATTCATTACTTAAACCAAAGCCACCCACAATAAATAACAAACTAGTCTGCATTACGAAACACTCCACCCTGGATAACACAGTTCGTCACATTGTGAACTCTAATTGGCACATTCTGAACTCTAATCCGACCAATTGCAAACTAGAAAAACCCATGTTCGCACATAGAAGGAACAGAAACCTTAAAGATCTCATTGTGCATTCTCGCTTCATTACCAAGAATGTTCGTTCAGAATTCGTTCAAAGATCAATCGATGATAACTTTCCAGTCAGAGGCACTGTTAGATGCTCATCCTTTAAATCTTGTAGTAACATCATAACAGGAGAGTCTTTTGAACAAAATGGGTGCCACTTCACTGCCACCAACATGTGGAACTGTAAAACAGCTAATTGTGTCTATTTGATCCTATGTCCTTGCCAACTCGGATACGTTGGTGAAACCTCCAGACCGATACAGACTAGACTTACGGAACACCGGTCAGCAATCCGCACCAACAATATCTTGGTGCCTCTAGTTAAACACTTCATAGAGAACCAGCATGGCCCTGATGATTTCAAATGGCGCATTTTAGAAAAGATCAGACTCCCAGATAGCAAAGGCGGCGATAAAGTCAGAAGAAAAAGGGAAGTCTTCTGGATTTTTTCTCTGGGAACTTTTAAGAAAGGATTAAATGCCGAGATCCCGTGGGAAAATGCTATAATCTAATCTTCTTGGGTTTTGAGTTACAGCTATAGTTCACATGTCTGCTATTAGTTGCCTGGATTGATACTAATTTTATAATAACTTTCTTTAATAGATACTGAATTTGACATTACCCTTGTAAAAAGCATTATGAGTTCATATTACGGTGACCAATCTGAATTATTTAGAACTAGAAAGACTCTCTGACATTATAAGATAAACAATTTTGTCTTTCTTCTATTTTCACTATATTCAGTCTTTAACATAGATCTATATATGAACTGTAAGCGCTATCTAGAATGCAAATTTAACGTTATATTTTTTGTTTTTGCAAGCATCTCTCGTTTTCCTTTTTTGCAGCTATAGTAATTATTGCGCGCCATTATCCACCTATGAGCGCCATCTTGTAATAGGTTTTCTGCATCACGATCATAGCAGTTATAGTCCGTTTTCCATATCTAATTATCGGACGCCGCAATTCGCGCCGTTTATAGGCTTTAAATAGCTGTCGTCACCATAACGTCCACCCCTTTGACTGGCGACGCTTCTGAGCAACATTGTAGCTCCTGGAACAGCACCATCTTGCTGCTCACGAGACGTTTCTCGCTCGTAGGTAAGAGCTAACGAGTGCTAGTTACTATCTCTAGCCGTTACACATACGAGTTATGTGCTGGCATCCACTGAGCCTTTACTTATTTTTCTCCATGTTAGTTACGTAGTATTTCTTTTTATTTCAGCTCTAATATACCCTTTGGAACAGTACCATCTTGCTGTTCTCAGGAATTTTCTCGTTTTAAAGGTAAGATCTAACGAATGCATGTCAATATCCCCTGCCGCCACACCCATTACCCGTGCGCTGGCAAATATAGAGCTATCTCCGACTCGCTCTCTTTGCATTCACATAGCATTCCCTCTTTTTTACAGCCACAATATATCCCCTGCATCCTGACCCGTTTATAGATCAAGGAGTGGACAAATATTACGATTTAAGAAGCCCCATTTATACGTTATAAGGTACATGTCTAGTCTAAATCAGTTGTGATACTGCTTGAAGAATTCTCACATTAGCCCTTTGCTGGTAATTGTCCGTCAGCATAGTCCAATGAGCACACTTTTGATCTAAGGTATTTGTTGTTCATTTCTATTGTAGCCATGAATTTGTGGTAACAACCAGACATCTACACCTATTGACGTAGTTCTAATCATATGGCTTTAGAACCCACATCTGAAGATACTAGGTGATTATTGTGTAATAAACTATTATGTAACACATTATGGGCGTCGGCATTTGTATTATCTCATGAGCATCATCTGTTGATACTCCATTCCCCTCTTTTCCTTTATCGTTCTCCTTTTCATTTCTTTCCCTCTCATTTATAGTTGTATTCTGTTGCTATTTGCACCATAACCGTGTAAACAATCAACGTGTCTCTATTTTCTACATATCTAATCAGGTAAATTTATGACCATATTATCACTTCTTTTACGTCTAAAGTTTAACAATAGTATTCAGCTACCTAGAATAATTCTACTTCTAGACACCTTTTCCTTGTTTAGGTCAATATTTATCTATACTAGTATGGTTAGTGCATTGTTTCTATTTATGCACTTCATCTTTTTAAATATAATGACTATTCAACCAAAGTACTCAGATTCTTAACTTTATATCTGTTCCCTTCATATGGCGTTACATGTGAAATACATCCTGTTTAAATGGTTGGTCTGCATACATAGACAAATCACTATCAACCTATATAAACCCCTTCACCATACTTACGTGTCTTTCGGTCTCTATATATAATTTATGAAAACAAGTAGACCGTCTGTAGTCAGAAATTATGTGGCTCTATGTGACATCATTAGTTTTCTACTACCATGTTCATGATTGTATATTTTATTTGATCAGGAATTAGCCTTTATCAAGCGGCTCTGACTATTCAAGAAGTTATCATCAATTGCTTGTGCTAGTGAATTGAAAGACAATACTGCCAATGTAAATTTATTGATTTGTATCATGTTGTACCATACTAAGATCAAGATAAGTTTTCCATCACTATTTCCTTGGTGTAGGATTTATTTAGAAACATCCCTATATTAAATGGATAAATCTAATTACACCTTACATGAATACTGAACCCTACATGAAGTTTGATTATTTGTTTTTTGCCTAGTTAAGTACTGCACTCTTTATGAATATTTGTCTATCATATGACAATAAGTGACCAAAATAATAAAGTCTAGACCTGTTAGGTAGTAAAAGTTTTTCGAAATTTGGTTTCTGCAACATTTTAAGTATAGTTGGTAATCTGTATTAGTCATGCTATATAAAACTTGTGATCTGATCTATATCTTCTTTTTAATAATGTTCTTTCAGAGTTTCATCTGTGACTCCTGAAGAAGGCGTTTTTTCTGCCGAAACGCGCGTCGAGTTTTTATAAATAATTCTTCAGCATTTTTTATGTCATTTTTAATCTTGAATGTATTATTACTTGTAACTTGTTTGATCTATATGCTAGTATGGTTTATATGCCTTGTACTTACTGTGTTTGAAGTCTGTTGATGATTTTGTATGTACTATATTTTTATTGTATCATATAGTTTGACTTATGTGTTTGAGTCTTTATATGATTTTTATCTATGTTAATTAAATATATATTTTTTAATATACATTTCATATTCGACATTCCTTTTCTCCACTGGTCTTAGACTAATTGGTCACGCACTCAGCTGATGGCCTAGGATTTTTTACCCACATAGGTGTTCTGTATGTGTGCATTCCCATTGACCTAGTTATTTGCAGCACTAGTGTATGGAGAGGTGTGCCCTCTGTGTGTCTCAAATGTCCACCCATGTAACCTGGTGTGCCAGGCATCTCTCATGGCAGTCTTTGTTTTTACGGGACATCCTTAAGGGTACGTGCTGTGGCCACCTCATGATGTTTGTCATTGACATTTGAACATTTACATTTCAACTAGGAGGAGGCCTAATCTCATACGTCACCTGACAGTGCTGGAGGACATGGAGGATATCGCTATCATTCGCAAATTGCGCCTCAACAGAATGACCCTGAAGACCCTTTGTGATCTGTTGGAACCCCACCTGCAGCCTCGTCGCCACTACCCAACTGCATTCACACCCACATACAAAGTGATGGCAACCTTCCACTTTTTTGCAACTGGTTCCTTCCAGGAGACCGTGGCCGGCGCTGCAGGGATGTCGAAACCCATGTTCAGCATGGTGCTAAGGGATGTTCTTGCAGCCGTGATGATATATAAGGATCGATACATAAATTTTCCCAGGGGAGCAGAATTGGCCGGTGTGAAGGGTGACTTCTATCCCCTTGGGAACATCCCTCATGTGTCAAGAATGCTGTACCTGAACCTCCTGAAGTCTGTGGGGGCGATCTGATTAGGGCCTTTATGATGAGAATTTCCCAATTCTCAAACACCTCTGGTCCCAGAGGACTCTGAGCTCAGGAATGAGGGGGAAAGGGGAAGTGGATAACAAACAGAGCGACTGCCACACCCTGGTGTCTTCAGCTTTCTGGCACCTAGAAGAGTAACACAAAATTAATACATTCCCATAAAACTTGACATTCAATTTCTGTCTATTCCAAGGTCCGGGAGAAAGTTCTTGTATACCTGTGTTTAGTGTGGCATGCGCCTCTCTCTTGCTGAGGTGAAGATTGAAAGAATAACCAAAAGTAGATTCTGCTTCACCATTTGGTTGATGAATAATAATAGTTCTTGCCGCTAACTATGTTCAAGCTCAAGGTGCGAGTAAGAGAATATAACTACTTGCGCATATAGATATCCCCCTAAACACTATCTAGACAGCAATGTTCTTTTGAAGAGAATTAGCAGTTTCTCTGACACTGAACATATCCTCCAGTATCTTTCATCAGGTCTGGATGCCCAAAAGAACTTGAACTACTGGAATGGATCTTTTTGAAATGATTTATACAGTCTTAGTAATTTCTCCTTGAAGCTGCAGAGTATAGTCATAATATCATTCATGAAATGTCTCGTAGAAATTATATGTTCAAGAACCTCTTTAGCGGGAAATAGAACAAGACTTCCTCAGGGTATGAGCCTAGCTCACGAAGACCGCTACTCAGAAAATGATTTATTGCCTCAGACTTGGAGATATCCAAAAGTCAAAAAAAGGTCTGAAGCTTACCGCTTACTCTCGAACAAAACTGCACGGCATTACGAGAGAGAGAGAGACAAACGGCAACTACGACCTTCAAACATGAAGACTTTCAAACTGCGGAGTCAGGGATGCTCTCAAAGGCTTTTTCGAACTCAGGTTCTTCTCTAAACACTGGAACTCTTCTTTTGATGAGCCGAGAGGATAAATTGAGACGCCTCAGGAAGAGACTCTCAAGGACGCGAACGGCTCCGTCAATACTTCAGTTGAAGTGCACAGCGCTAAAGCAGCGGGCGCACGAAATGGCGGAACTGCTGCAGGAAACTAGAACGCTAACCTGAGGGCTAGAGTTCCTACATTAAGCAGAAGGACTGGACACCCTCCGCCTAAACTGAGCCACCAATTGACTCCAACTGGAAGTGGATCGTAGATGAAACAAACAGTCTCTCCGCATAGGTAAAGGCAAGGGACCAGAATGCTTTGACAGCAGAGCGGGCTTGACACCATGTTGTTGGTGCCATCAATTGCACCCATGTAGGTCTGGTGCCACCACATGCGACTGAGCACATTTTTAGAAATCGCAAACATTATCATTCAATAAATGTGCAGGTGGTGTGCCTTGCGGACATGACCATTTCACATGTGTGTGCAAGATTCCCCGGCTCAGCCCATGATTCGTATATCCTGAGGAACAGCATGGTGCTGCGGATGATGGCAAATCTGCTTCCCAAGCATGCTTGGATTGTGAGTGAGTATGCCTAGTGACATGGTGTGCTGTGTGTGTGTGGCCCGATGCCCTCTGGATGTGCAACATTGCAATGTGTGTTTTTCATTCACAGGTGACTCTGCATATCCCAGCCGTCCATGGCTGCTGAGCCCACTACGGAATCCCAGGACCCCGGCTGACGTCAGGTACAATGAGGCCCAGGCCATTGAGTGGACTTTTGGGCTGCTCAAGTCAAGATTCCGCTGCCTTGACAGGACTGGAGGTGCACTGGCATACAGGCACATGATGAGTCACCTGGGTGTGGAAAAGTGGCTGTGACAATTCACATGTGAACGTATGCAGAACTTTGTTTGTTGACACTTGCTGCACATTGTGTTGTCTGCCTGTAGACTTATGTGTATGTTTTGTGTAGTGTTATGTCTGTGATGGCACACTGACGCCAGTGACTGTTGTTCTGTTGTGTCTCCATAGGTGCTTCAAAATAATCCAGCCCTACATACTGTAAATCTTTTGGATACATCATGGACATTTTCAACACTGTAAATATGGCACTAAAATCAAAACAGCACAAATTAAAGTGTTTAAGCTATTTTATTTACAAAGTGGACATGTGAGGGTTGAGGGCATATTTACATGAAGGTGGTGATGTAGCAGTGAGTTGACAGTCATGGTTGATGAGATGCAAGAGTAGACCCCACATAGATGTGGTGACCCAGTCCAACAGTAAGGTGCCATTCACAAGGCAGTGTGGGGAAGGACAGTCCAAACAGTCAATGCAGTGGGGAAGAGGGTTGCCATCAGGGCTGGCTCAGTGACTGGCGTGTGGCTGGTGCTTTGCCTCCAGAGACTCCCAGGCTCTTCTTTGGACACCTCCTTGATCACTTTGGCGGGGGGGCCTGCTGCATGGCCAGCGGCATCTGAGGACTCACCCCTCTCTGTGGCCGCAGGGGAGGATGGTGCACTGTCATCCTGCAGCACAACAGAGGGGGGTGGAGGTGTTGTTTGGGACACAGGCCTGTCCCTCAGCAACGCCACTTGCTGGGCCTTGAAGTCCACCATTTGACCAATGCGTGTGTCGATGGACCTCATCAGCAGGATGAGCTCACGTAAGAGTTTGTCAGACCGGCCACTTTGTCCCTGGACCTCTTCATATGCCCCGATGACTCTGGTGAAGTGGTCCAAGGATGGTGTGCCAACCTCCTGAGGTCTGGGGGTGACCCTGGCCCTCCCACCTGCCCTGCTGCCACGGATCTATTGCCCCGCCACGGTGGGTCCCCGCACACTCTCCCTGCCCTCCACAGTTGGTGTGTGTCCTGGTCATCCCCTGGGACAGGGTGGGTGCTGGTGGTGGTAGTGGTGGTGGCAGAGGTGGATGTGGTGGAGGCACAGGCCATGACTGCAGGGTCCTGCTGTGCTGCTCTTGGTGAAGCAGACGTGGTGGTGGGGAGGAGGGGGTCCTGGGACCTGTTGGTCCTTGGCACACCTGATGGGCCGGCTTGGAGCTCATCGTCCACACTATCCTGGGAGTCAACATCCGAGAGTCCATGTACCGGGGATGGAGACTGGCTCTGCTGGTGGTTGTTGTCGTCAGCAGTGAGTTCTTCATAACCTGTGGATTAGATGGGGAATGGTCAGTGTTGGGCACTGTGCAAGTATTCTGTTAGCTGCATGACATCCATTGTCTGTACACTAGACAATTGAGACAACTTCACTATTATTGTTAAGAGCAATCGTGGGTGTTATTACATGGTGCAGAGGAACATCAATTACTTGTACATGTCAGGTATCGAAGCATTGCATGCAATTGGTGCATTGTGTAGTGATGCAGGTCTCACACCCACTAAGAGCCAGACCAGTGAAGATAGCTACCTACCTCTAAGTGTGTTTGGCAAACAGTGCAATGGCATCCAGGGGCTCCTGGGTGGGGGTGCCCTCAATGCTGCTGGGGTGTGGTACAGGGGGTATGGTGGGAAAAGTAGTGCAGGCCACCCTCCCCCAAACAGGCATCCCAATGTGGATGGCTACCTACCTGTTAGGTGAGCGTGAGCAGTGCAACGGCTGACACATGCTCCTTGGTGGGGGAGGCCTCTATCCTGCTCAGGTATGGGACGGGGGCATGGTGGGAGTAGTAGTGCAGGCCACCCTCACCCAAACAGGCCTCCCAGTGTGGATGGCTAGCTACATGTTAGGTTAGGGTGAACAGTGCAATGGCTGGCACATGCTCCTGGGTGGGGGAGGCCTCTATCATGCTCAGGTGTGGGACAGGGGGCATGGTGGGAGTAGTAGTGCAGGCCACCCTCACCCAAACAGGCCTCCCAGTGTGGATGGCTAGCTACATGTTAGGTTAGGGTGAACAGTGCAATGGCTGGCACATGCTCCTGGGTGGGTGGAGGCCTCTATCCTGCTCTGGTGTGGGACAGGGGGCATGGTGAGAGTCGTGGTACAGCCCTCCCACCCCCAAACAGCCAGTACTGGGAAGATGGCTACCTACCTGTTAGGTGAGGGTAAACAGTGCAATGGCTGACACATGCTCCTGGGTGGGGGAGGCCTCTATCATGCTCAGGTGTGGGACAGGGGGCATGGTGGGAGTAGTAGTGCAGGCCACCCTCCCCAAACAGGCCTCCCAGTGTGGATTGCTATCTACCTGTTAGGTGAGGATGAACAGTGCAATGGCTGACACATGTTCCTGGGTGGGGGAGGCCTCTATCCTGCTCAGGTGTGGGACAGGGGGCTTGGTGGGAGTCGTGGTACAGCCCTCCCACCCCCAAACAGTGAGTACAGGGAAGATGGCTACCTACCTGTTCGGTGAGGGTGGGTGTGCTGTGTTCGTTGCCTCTCCTGTCAGGTGTGGTGTATGGCCTTCTGTTCGGGAGTGTTGCAAAGGATTGTAGCCAGTAAAGGGGCTGGTTTTATACTCAGATCTGTGGGTGTGTCCAAATGAGATTTTGATGTGAGGTGGGTTGTGGGTGTTGTCCTGGGAATTGTATGGTTTTTTGGGCATTTGTTTTTTCATCGGTATGTCTTTTGTGTATTTGGAGGGCATGGCTACTTTGATTTGTGCTAAGTTTGGCATTGTTGCGGTGTTTTGGCATCGTCTGCCATGTTTTTCATGTACGTCCGCTGTGGTGGCTATGCTGCAGCTCTTGCTCTGTCTCTCCCATTCACTCCTGTGTGCGACCGCAGCAGTCGGAAACAGCGGTTCATACCGCGGGACCATCAGGGATATCCTAATTTCCTGTGCGGTGTGTCAGCTTTGCTTGCGGCAGGTTGTAGCTTTTCCGCTGCATTTCCGACCACCGCGGTTGAGTTTTGGACGTCACCGCCCACGTCGGGCGGTTTCTGTTGGCCCGCTACCGCCGCGGTCGGTCTTTTTTGGCGGTTGATCCTAATTTGAACGCCGGTTTATCCGCGGTCCCGGTGGCAAGCTGTTTCCTGCCTCCATGGCGGTCGGGTGGTTTTCCGCCCGCCATCCTAATGGGGCCCTTAGTATCTTATCTAGTTATTGACTTGGACATACAATTGCAAATAGGGCAATTATCAGATAATAATGCAATTTGTAAAATTGGAACAATGCTTAGAAAATTTACAACGGGTTGTAATATGATACTAGAATGTTTTAAGGGTTGTATGTCACAATATTGGCCTGCAAAAATATTGGACACCCAACACTTTCAAAATAAACACAAATAAGGAAGTATTGGTTTACTATTAATAACTTGACATCTACTTGCCTTCACAATATTTTGGTATTCAATTGTGTGGATGCGATATTTTAGTAGTTTGAAATTTGGCAGGGATGTTTTGAACTGCCACCGATTTATGAATGTGAAAAATTTATTTGGGGTGGTGTGAAATAGGTAGCATCAGGAAAGCAATGAAAGTATTTTTAGCTATATTGTGATTATATCCATAAATGTGTTACTTTGTTTAGACATGCTTCTTATTACCACCAATCCCTATGAGTGCTCCTTCATCAGACCAGGTGAGATCTCAGTTGCCAGTATTGATGACGTCGATTAACTCATGGCCACTGATGTAAGTGACAAAACAGCATGGATATACTATTCCACTCCTCTTTAATGAGGATAGGAATCTAATTCTGATTTTAATTTGCAGACAACTATAGATATCCTGGGTTTCACATCTGATGAGAAAATTGTCATTTATATCTTAAATGGTGCTGTGGTGCACTATGGGAATATGAAGTTAAAGCAAAAACAGAGAGAGGAGCAGGCTGAGCCTGATTGGACTGACGGTATGATCACATTACAGTAAAATTATCTGAATTGTTAATTATTTTTTTACTTAGTGGAAGTTAAAAATGTAAAATATCAAACCTCACAAAATTGTAGATCTTTTGGTTAACTATCACATCCATGACCCTCCAATCCTTGGCAACCCTCCTTCTGGCCGGCAAGTCTGGGCAGTCCTCCTTGCCATGTCAACTCAGCCAAAAGCCTGGGAGTCGTCATTAGCAACGATCTCTCCATGACGCCCCAGATAAGCGCAGTAGTGTCCTCTAGCCATTTTCAACTCAGGAAAATCCATAAAATCTCCCGCCTACTCACTATCGAGGCCCTTACTTTGGCCTTGCTTGCGTTAGTCATGTCTAGGCTTGACTACGCAAACGTATTGTATGTAGGCATTCCTGACTACCAACTTAAGAGACTTCAGTTGATCCAAAATCAGGCCGCCCGCTTGATTTATCACCAACCTAGAGATCAACACGTTTGCCCCCTTTTAAAAAGTCTCCACTGGCTTCCGGTATCTACTCGCTGTAAATTCAAGCTTGGCTGCATTATCTCAAAATCTCTTGCAGGCCACGGCCCCCTTTTTATTTCTTCCCTTCTCCACCCGTATGTTCCTCCTCACAATCTTCGGTCATCACAGATGGCCTTGCTATCAGTTCCCAGATTTAAGAGGAAGAAACACGGTGGCCTTAGGTTTTCTTTTCTAGCCCCATCTTTTTGGAATTCCCTTCCCCTTCCTCTTAGGTTGCCTTCTCCATATTCCAGGTTCAGATCCCTCCTTAAAACCTTCCTCTTCACCGAGTCCTATAATTAGTTGTCACTCTCACGCTCTTTTCCTTGCTCCCTCAGCACAAGCGCCAAGAAACCTAATGGTGTTAGTCACGCTCAATAAATTCATTTAACATAACATAACATAACATAACATAACATAACATAACATAACATAACATAACATAACATAACATAACATAACATGCATCTGTGTGTTGTAGCATTAACTTTACATGTTAAACTTTCAGTACAGAACTTGCCCATGAAGTATAAAGCTAAGTCTAGGCTACATACCCTCTGTACTTGCTGCACAGCAAGACAAATCTCTGTGCAACATGTAATTTATAATGGTATGTAACACTTACAACGCAACTTTTACGTCGTAATGCTGTTACAACGCAGCTATTACAACGCAGGATCCATTACATCGGATGCCATTACAACGCATGGCATTACATAGCAGATGGTATTACAACGCATACCATTACATCGTAAGTATTGGTAAGTATATAATTTTTTTTATTTTATTTAATATTATATAATTGATTTAATTATTATTAATTAGAAATAAAAATATTTATTTATGTTTTTAAATATTATAAATTAAATATATTAATTTAAGTAATTTTTTAAATAAGTATGAGTATAGGAGTATATGTTTTGGGGTACTGAGGTATATGTTTTGGGGTGTTTGGGTATTTTTAGGTTTTAGGGCAGGGTTTGTGTTTTGGGGTTCAGGGGTGTTTTTAGGTTTTAGGGCAGGGTTTGGGTTTTGGGGTACAGGGGTGTTTTTAGGTTTTAGGGCAGGGTTTGGGTTTTGGGGTACAGGGGTGTTTTTAGGTTTTAGGGTAGGGTTTGAGTTTTGGGGTACAGGGGTGTTTTTAGGTTTTAGGGTAGGGTTTGGGTTTTGGGGTACAGGGGTGTTTTTAGGTTTTAGGGCAGGGATTGGGTTTTGGGGTACAGGGGTGTTTTTAGGTTTTAGGGCAGGGTTTGGGTTTTGGGGTACAGGGGTGTTTTTAGGTTTTAGGGCAGGGTTTGGGTTTTGGGGTACAGGGGTGTTTTTAGGTTTTAGGGCAGGGTTTGGGTTTTGGGGTACAGGGGTGTTTTTAGGGTTTAGGGCAGGGTTTGGGTTTTGGGGTACAGGGTTGTTTTTAGGTTTTAGGGCAGGGTTTGGGTTTTGGGGTTCAGGGGTGTTTTTAGGTTTTAGGGCAGGGTTTGGGTTTTGGGGTACAGGGGTGTTTTTAGGTTTTAGGGCAGGGTTTGGGTTTTGGGGGACAGGGGTGTTTTTAGGTTTTAGGGCAGGGTTTGGGTTTTGGGGTACAGGGGTGTTTTTAGGTTTTAGGGTAGGGTTTGGGTTTTGGGGTACAGGGGTGTTTTTAGGTTTTAGGGCAGGGTTTGGGTTTTGGGGTACAGGGGTGTTTTTAGGTTTTAGGGCAGGGTTTGGGTTTTGGGGTACAGGGGTATTGTAGGGTTCAGGGGTAGGTTTGTGTTTTGGGATAAATAAATTATATTTACCATTTTTAAATTAATTAAAATATATTTAATAAATTAAATTAATTTTATTACATTAATTACATTTTTAAATTAAATTAATTAAATTAAATAAATTATTTCAATTAATTTAATTTAATTTCAATTATAAAAATATGTACATTAAATTAATTTCATTATTTTAATTAAATTAAATTATTTCCATTTTTTATTAAAATTACATTTATTAAATAGATATTATTTTATTAAATTAAATTAATGGCTATTTTAAAATGTATTTTAATTAAATTAATTAAATTAAAATAATTAAATTAACTTAATAACATTTTTTTTAAAAAGGTATACTTACCTATACTTACAATGTAATGCCATGCGTTGTAATAGCATCTGCTATGTAATGCCATGCGTTGTAATGGCATCCGATGTAATGGATCCTGCGTTGTAAAAATTCAGTTGTAACGGAATGCGTTGTAAAAATCCGCGTTGTACTGACACCAATCCATTTATAATGATCTATCTTGCCCCACATATTTCAAAAACAGTAACAATTAAAAGAGTAACTAACTGTGATGAGCAATCTAGTCCCCAATGTACTAATAAGTATGCATCCAATGTTTATTGATGCTTTACCTATATATCACCTAGGTACCTTAAGGTAAATGTGAACTTGCAGCCTATTTCCACCCTAACAGGATTGTTAATTTGTTTTACAGTTCTATATAAGATCAAAAAGTTCTCTCTTCCCACATTTTTATTACAAGGGTCTAATCAATTATTTCTACTCCAGTTGTAACCCTTTCTTGCATACCTCTGCATCTCCTTCTTTAGAGACATGTTTCAGAGGAACAAATAAAGAAGTAGGGCAGAGGATAGATGCTGATGGTTAGTGAGCTCACCATTATCACAATAATGTTCTACTTTGCTTCTTGATCATTTCCAAAATATAATGATTATATTAATCCGAACAATCATGTGATACAGCATTTAAATGTATAAATTGCCATCTTTGGGACTGGAAGGAATCTAGGAATCCAATGCCTGATACCACCGTCAATAATAAGAGGTAATTGGTGGTATATTTGCCCAGTTTAGCAAGGAGGTTGCTGGTCTCCTTGATTCCAAGTTATCAGGGTTATATAAACTTTTGGGGCATATTGAGGTGAAACTAAACAAATTGGATGTTAGGCCTGCCAAAGCTGTAGTGGGAGGGAGTGGCTCCATAATTGGGCAGATGCAATCAAGTCTCATTCAGGAGCCACGGCTCCTGGTTTAGGGGATAGGGCAGTTGCCCATTTGTGTGTCAAGTGTAGCTCCTGAGTCTGGTTTAGCTACTTTTAGCTGTGCAAGGGAATGTGAGGAGCCCAGATTACAATCTGGGGACCCCAGGAAAATGGGAAAACCTCAATTACCTCCCAATCAGGTGGGTTCAGCTCTGGGATGCATCTCTTGTTGCAATCTCCCGCCAGCAGCATGTACCTATGTCATAGTTATGGCAAATGTCCCAATGATACGTCCCTGTAACTCCGCTGTGAAGTTAATCAACAAGACTACTCATTGGATTCAGAAGAACATAAGGTACTTCTATAGAGAGTTGGCCACAAATTCACCTACACTGGAGAGTTTTCCCTGCCTTATGACTCCCCAGTCATTTTCCTTCAATATTCTCACTCAAAATCGCTTTCTTCCCTTAGGCGATTTGTTAGCGAATGATTGACTAAGCGTTAGTAATGTGATCAAAACTACTCATGTCCAGGATGTTGGTATTGGAGTCGTCCCTTCTGTTGTCCGACCCTGCCAGCACCTTGACTTGGCAAACTGTAGGGATTTGACAGTCGTCAATTTCAAAGAACACTCCTTGTCAAATGAAATCAAAAACGTCTTTATTCGGTATTCAAATTTAGAAAATCATAAAAGTACAATTTCATAATAAAATTCCCATTAAAACAAAGGTTTAAAAGGAATTTTTTTTGTGTTCAAAAAGTTTATTGGGATTAAAAAGGTATATGAAGAAATAAATACAGTGACATATGATACAAGGGATGGAAATCAAGGATAATGCAGTAAAGCAACAAATCAACAAGCAAGTATTCCCTTCAAAACATGGGAAATATGATAAATATGGTAATGGAGAGGTGGGAAGGAAAAACAAAACAAAAGGCATTAGAAGCCATCCAGTGTATCAATGTAATAGCAAATGCAAAAGAGAAAGAAAAGAAAGGAAAGAGCAAGATATAGAAAGGAAAAAAGGAAAGAAGGAAGAAGAGTAAAGAAGAAAGGAAAGGAAAAGGTAGAGAAAGAGAACGGGTAAAAGAGAGAGAGAAAGGATCCACTGTAGTGCAACATAAAAAGAAAAAAGATCACATCAGACATCAACAGACTCCACAAAGGGATATTGATCTACCAAACCGTTCTTAGCAAGCTCCATGCAAGTATCCAAGGCACCCCAAACACCACTAGAAATAGCTGAAGAGAGATGAGCCTCCGCCACGGAGGAGTGCGCACTCCGTAGAAAGGACACCCATGCCCACCAAGTGTGATAAGAGATAGAGGAGAAGGATTTCCACTCCATAAGAATTACTTTAACCGCTACAGTTAGTAGAAGATCCAGTAATTGCAAATCTAAAGAGTCTAAAGGTATTTGGAGAAGGGAGGCCAAAGGACCCAAGAGGATCATGGGGAAATAGAGTTGGAACTTAATGTTAAAAATCAACATAAGATGTTTATGTATCAAATCCCAATAACTTTGTAAAAGGGAGCATTAAAAAAACATATGAATAAAATCACCAGGGGATAGCCTACAGCTCCAACAAAGATTATCCTCCTTCAGGCTTAGAGCATAAAGGCGAACTGGAGTCCAATGGAGCAGATTAATGGAAAAGAGTTTAGACTGGATTAACGAAGGGGCAATTTTATTACGTAAGGAAAGCTTACCCATCAATTGCCAGGTGTCAAAAGAGATGTGATTAATGAGGTCCTGATTAAAGTGACGTGACCACTTTTGCTGCGTACACAGTAGATGAGATAGAAGGGGTAGAAGATAAAAATTTATAGATGTTAGAAGCCACATGACCAGATCTAAGCCATACATGACGTAACTTAATAGTAGGAGAGTCTGGAACCAAACGTAGTTTAGAGATAGCCACTTTAATTTTTAAGAAAGTGTAAAAATCCATAATGAAAAGAGAATATTGTTGGGCCAAAGACGAAAAAGGCAAAGGATCATTACTGGAATGATAGAGATGTTTGACTAAGGTAATCCCTTTGGAAGCCCAATAGTTCATGGAAGCAGAGTCTATAAGAAGTTTGAGGTGAGGGTTACGCCATAAGGAAGACCACCTCGATTTATGGATGGGAACAGCAACTTTCTTATCAATGAAGCGGATCGCCGCAATAGTGTCCAAAATTATAGTACGAGAAAAAGGTATAAATAAAGTGGAAGAAGTCAGAAAAGACAATGGTGGTAAGGGAGAGGAAAGACTTCGCTCAATCAACATCCAGGAAGGTACATGACCAGGGTTAGAAGAGAACCAGAGAGCTCCCTGTGGGGCTAAAAAGGCAGTTTGATATTGTTCCCAATCAGGAAAATTACAACTCCCTCCATCATAAGGTGTGCGCAAAAACTTGTATGCCAATCTAGATCGTTTATCATTCCATAGGAACTTAGAAGTGAGGGAATCAATGTCATGAAAAAAGGAAGGAGAAAGTTTAACCGGGAGCATAGAGGACACAAAATTAATGATAGGTGTGATCATCATTTTCAAGGTTTGTAGGCGCCCCCACCAATAAATATGTTTAGGTGACCAGGTATCCAAAAGGTGACGGACTTTTATGAGAGTTTGTGCCTCATTATAGAGAACCGTATCATGCTGTGCTGCAAAACCAGATACCTAAATATTTAAGGCGTTTGGATTGCCATTTAAAGCCAGCAGTACCTATATGAGCTGGGAAACAATACGCAACAAAGGGGAACAATTTTGTTTGGTCTTTGTTAAGGGTATACCCAGATACCTTAGAGAAGAGATCGATAGTGTCCGTAATAGCGGGAATAGCCAACTCAATGTCGTCCGAGAAAATAAGGACATCATCCGCATATGCAGCTGTCTTAATACAAGAGGAACCAAAGGTAAAACCCTTGACATTCGGATGTAGATCAATAAGCCGAAGGAGCGGATCAATGGATAACAGAAATAAAAGTGGGGATAGGGGACAGCCCTGTCTCATGCCCTGACGAAGATTAAAAAAAGCAGAGGTAGCCCCATTAACTCTAATATTTGCTCTAGGTTGGGAGTAGAGAGACATAACCATAGTAATAAAGGAATCACCAAGATTATGAGCACGAAGGACGGCAGGGCCAGGAAACTTTATCAAAAGCCTTGTAGGCATCAAGGGCCAGAGCGGCTGCAGGCAGGGTAAAGCGCTTTGCAGCACCCAAAATATGACAGAAGGTACGAATGTTGTCCCTAGCCAGCCTAGTTTTGACAAACCCGGTTTGAGAAGGATGAACGAGCTTGGGGTTAAAAGATTCCAGACGCTTGGCAAGAATTTTTGCAAAAATCTTAGCTTCCATGTTAAGAAGGGAAATGGGGCGAAAATTCTTGGGATTAGAGTGATCTTTGCCTTCTTTCGGTATTACTACAATTGTAGCGTCAGCTGCTGAACCCGAAAAAGAGCCATCACAAATAAAAGTATCAAAAAGGGATTTAAGGTGAGGGATCACAGAGGATAAAAAAGTTTTATAGAACATAATAGGAAAACCGTCTGGACCAGGGGCCTTACCAGAACGTGTAGCAAGAATAGCAGAAGATATTTCCTCTGTCAAGATAGGGCGACCTAAATTAGCACTATCTGCGGAGGAAACCGTTTGAATAGGATTAGTTTGTAAGAATGCCTGACATTGGTCAAAAGAAGGTACAATAGTAATGGTCAGAGTCTATAGATTCAATAAAACAACCAATGTAATATATGCATTCAATTATGTAGGAAGCAAAAGAGTGCTCAATCCACAGTGTGCTTCAATTTTTATTCATTATTTAAGCACATTATTGCTTAAGTACCCAATTCCAGTCATCGAGTACCAGGATTGTGTGGAGTGTCTCTCAATTCAAACATCTAAGATACAATATTCAATTACTTCATTGAATCACACAGTTGCCTTGAAGCATAATTCACATTTGAAAATGTAGAATTTATCAGAAGAAAGAAGCACAGTCAATATCAAAACAAAAGGATGTATTTTATAGCACTGTGATTGTTTTAAGGTCACAACCACCTTTACCCAGTCCTCACTTCTTTCCCATCACACCTATCCCATCTAACTTCCCCTTTTCCATCACTTTGAGCGCGTTGAAATACGATGATTTGATATTGACTGTGCTGCTTTCTTCTGATAAATTCTACATTTTCAAATGTGAATTATGCTTCAAGGCAACTGTGTGATTCAATGAAGTAATTGAATATTGTATCTTAGATGTTTGAATTGAGAGACACTCCACACAATCCTGGTACTCAATGACTGGAATTGGGTACTTAAGCAATAATGTGCTTAAATAATGAATAAAAATTGAAGCACACTTTGGATTGAGCAATCTTTTGCTTCCTACATAATTGAATGCATATATTACATTGGTTGTTTTATTGAATCTATAGACTCTGACCATTACTATTGTACCTACTTTTACTGACCCAGGTCAGAGAGTTCTTAGGGTATACCCCATTGTAACTCAATATTGGTCAAAAGAAGCTTGATTAGTAGGGGTGTATAACTTATCATAAAAATCCCGAAAAACATCAAGAATCTCAGACGTCTGAAATTTTGGAGAGCCGGATTTATCAGTGATAGAAGATATCTGAGAAGATTTAAGATTGGAATCCTGGTACTTCAACGTAGCAGCTAGAATTTTACCAGCCCTGTTTTTCAACAATAAGCGTTTAGATTTTTGGGCTTGATCTCCAATATGTGCTCTCTTGGTGACTATAGAATTGTAGGAGTATTTCAAATTCTTAATGGTTTGCAAGAGTTGGGGATCCTTCGAACTACGAAAGAGAAGTTCATTTTGTTTAATGGAGACCGCTAAATCGTGCAGATCTTTCCTGATGTCTGCGTTTCTCTTCGCCATACATTTGATAATATGACCTCAAAGTGTGCATTTAAAAGCATCCCACAACACAATGGGGGAGCCGACCGAACCGACATTATCAGAAAAGAAATTGTCAACCTCTTCCTGTAAGGCCAAAACTTGAGGAACATCATGAAGAATCTCAGTATTCATCCTCCAAGAATGAGGGCGCTGAGAAGGGGCCAGATGTAAGAGAGAAAAGGAGACAGCGGCATGGTCAGAAACAAGAATAGGATGAATAAGTGGGGAGGACGATAGCAGCCCAAGAGACGAGTGAACTAAGAGATAGTCAATACGAGAGAAACTAGAATGAGGGGAGGAGAAGAAAGAGAAATCACTACCAGTAGGATTATGAAGGCGCCAGATGTCCTGGAGTGAATGTACAGAGCACATAGTTAGTAATTGCTTGTGAGCTTTAGGAGGGCGGAATGGGAAGCTGAACTTCTGTCTAAAAGGGGGGCTAGTGGTAAATTAAAGTCGCCTCCAACAATTAAGTTGCCGTGATGTGGAGTATCAGCTAGTTTCTTGGTAATCCCACGCCAGAAGGAAGGATCGTCACTGTTTGGAGCATATATTCAGAAAATAAAGATCAGTTTGTCCATTAGAAAGTCTAGACAACAACCATCGACCTTCCGAATCATGTTCCGCTGAAATCACTGGTAAGCCAGAATTTTAGAAACCAACATAAGCACACCGTTTTTCTTACCCATAGCATCAGAACACACTACATCCAGAGCCCAATCTATCCTCAGAAAAAGCGCCTCTTTATAGAAGATTTTCGTTTCTTGAAGGAGCACCAAGTCCGAGGAAAGGGATTTACAGTAGTCCAAAATTTTGGCACGTTTCACCGGATGGTTCAACCCTTTAACATTTAGGGACAAAACGTTCAAACCAGGCATAATCCCACAAAAGACCAAAGTCCGTAAAACATTGATGAATGAGGAAGCAATCCACATATTATATAAAATATAAACAGAAACAATAAAAACACCATAAGATAAGAACACCAGCAAAAGATCCAGGAAACAAGAGGAGAGAAAAGAGAAAGGAGAGAAAAGAAGAGCGAGAGAAAGGAGAGAGAAAAGAGAGAGAGGAAGAGGAAGAGAAAGAAAACAAAAGCAGCAAGGGGAGGACCATGAAGGGCCAAATTCATACACAGGGGGACGTGAAAAGGACAAGCAAGAGGGGCAGCCAGGAAAAACATAGAATAGATAAAGAAGTCCCCAAAGAGAGATATAGGTAGACAGAAAGGCATAACATATCAAAGAGTTCAGGAACCCATGTAGAGTAAAGTAAACAAATGAAAAAACTGAAGAATAAGTGAAGGTATAAGGTAAGAAAAGTAGGTGGACAAGAAAATACAACAACATCTCGAAAGAAAGGAATTGAATGGTGAAAGAGGATAAGTTGAGCACTGAAGAGCATTTGAAAAAACAGGAGCATGTATGCAAGTATATAAACATATGAGCCGAATAGAGCCAAAAAGCAAAAAGCACATAAGCAAACCTATGTAGGTATTCAAAAGAAAACTGTATACTCAAGCAATCAGTATAAACAATAGGAGTACGATATCCGATGAGAAAGGGAATAACTAGAAATATGGAAATACATCACTAATAAATGAGTGGGTAAAGAAGAAACACAAGCAAATATAGAGGACAAAATATAAAATAGCTACTAGTAAAAATATCACCGTATCAAGAACATCTGCAAGAACAGCAAGCATGTATACTGGTATAAAGTCATATGAGATGTATATAGCCAAAAGGCAGAAAGAAACATAGGTAGACGTATGTAGTTATTGAAAAGAAAACCTGTAAATGAAAGCAAACAGTAGAAACAATAGGAGTACGATAGCAGATAGGAAAGGATAATAGATGGAAAGACAGATAGTACAACACCAATACATGAGCGCGTAGAAAAAAACACATGCAAGCAAGAGGTCGAAATAATAAATACCTAATAGTACAAGTATCACATTAACAATGGAAAGAGAACATCCTGACAAGAATAGAAAAAACAACCTGACAAGAGCTTAAGAAACGTTCTATAGAACAAGTCTACTAAAGGCAAATGCCAGAAGTAAGAAGACAGAAAGAGCATAGGGAAGCCTAGGTAAGTTTGAAAAGAAAGCTGTATACTAAAACAATCAGTAGAAAAAAAATAGAAGTACGATATCAGAGAAGAAAGGGTACAGATAGAGATACATATAATACATCACCAATACATGAGTACGAATAGAAAAAATACATGTAAGCAAGAGGTCGAAATATTAAATAACTATCAGTAAAAGTATCACAGTAGCAATGAAAAGAGAACAACCTGACAGGAAACAGAAAAAACATCCTGACAGGAGCATAAGAAACATTCTATAGAACAAGGCTACGCAAGTCAAGTGCCAAAAGAACCAGAAGCTGGAGAGGAATCCATCTGGACTTCAAGCTGGTTATCCAGAAAGGAGGAGAGCTCAGAAGGTTCCTCAAAAAGTCTGGAGCGACCCTTGAAGGTAATACGAAACTTCGAACGACCAACAAAGGAGAAGGGAATATTCATATCCTGGAGACGTTTGCGTAGATTGAGAAAGCCTTTCCGACGGATAACAGTATCTCTGGCAAAGTCTTGTGATATAGCAATTCGATGACCCTCCCAAGTGACCGCCTTAATCTTCCTCATATGTGCCAGAATCTGCTCAGTGTGTTGATAACGCAGCAGTTTAAAAATGACCGCCCTGGGTTGAGCAGATGACTTGGGACGGAAAGTGGGCACACGGTGGGCTCTCTCAATTTCAAAATCCTTCTGAAAGGAGATTTGAAGGGTCGAAGGAATCCACTGGTACAAAAAGTCTATCATAGAAGAGGCTGATTTCTCTGCTTCCTCAGGGAGACCGAAAATGCGCAGATTGCTCCTCCGATTCCGATCCTCTTGCGCAGTGAGGTCTCTTCGTAATGCCGCCATAGAGCGTTCCATTTAATGAAACGACTTAGATTGACGTTGCGCATTATCTTCCACACCACTAATGCGTGCTTCAGCATTGGTAACTCGAAGAGACAACGCTTTAAAATCATTACGAATAGCCGCCACTTCAACTTGTAGTAGGTCCGTATTGGTTTTTGTAGATTGCGCAATATCATGAACCGCATTTAAGCGGGATAAAATAGTGTCCAAGGTGGAAGTGGAATCCTTCTGTGAGGACTCAGGTGTAGGAGATGTTTGCTTAAGCCTCTTCAAAGCACTCTTAGAGTCCTTTGCGTTAGGAGAAGGACCCATATTATCAGCCATACGGAGAGGTAACCAGAGAAAGCAAAGGAACCTCCATATCTCTTGCAGGGACACACCTTGCGCTATAAAGCGAGCAAAAGGTAAATAAAGAGCGCTAATATAGAAAAGAAGCTGATTCCAAGAAGCAGGCTCAGAGCAATGTACCAGTGAAGCCCAAAATAGGTGTGATAAGTGAATTACGACATTAAGGTATGGAAAAAACAACACCAAAACGTCGAGAATATGAAGACACTCACCAGACAGGCGGGCCACTGAAAATTAGTATCCAATGATGAAAAAAGTGAAAGTCAGCTCCATTAAGAACACCAGTCGTAATCACCAGTGAATAGAAGCAGGCTCTGAAGAGAAAAAATGCGAGCGACGCCACCAAGCACAAAATGGCGGACGCCCGCGAAGTCCCGCGAGCTGCACCTCCGAAGATAAAAACAAGAGGTTCCTGATATCGAGGAGTGGTGAAGCGCCTGTTAAATTGGTCTCGGCATAATCCGAAATCGAAAATGCCGGTTGCATAGAAGAAATGCCGCCTCTGGGGATGGAAAAGACGACCTGACATCCTCAAGCGTCCCGGAGTTCAAGCACGGACCGCCATGTCACAGCGGCGCGCAAGCCACGCCCCCCAAAGGTTTAAAAGGAATAAAATATCCAGAGGGATATCAATATCTTAATATTTTAGGTACTTATCCTATGAATAAAGTGCGACAATACATAGTAAATATTGGAAAAGTAATACTGTGAATGATTATGGGCACAATGGCTAGTGTTTTAGCAGCTATTAGATAACATTTAGCAATAGACATCAAGTATATAAAAAACGATGTACAGGTTGATTATAAGGGCATAATATAACAGATTTCCTTATTAACAACAATCCTATACAATTCATTACTCTACCCTAGATTTGCCCTGTGTTTAACACAGAACTTCAAGAATCGTACAATATTTCCCGCCATAAGTGGAGCCTCCAGTAATTGTAGAACAAGATAGGCTGGGCGACATCTCCGTAATCTCAGATGTTTTAATAACAGAATCAGCCAGTGAGTCCTAGGCTCCTTATAAAATTTACAAAATAGGACCGTGTGCAAGGTAGATTGAGTTGAGATTTCATCACAGTGACAAGTTATTAGATGCGTAGCCCAATTGTTTGTTTCTGGGAAAGAAACCAGACGGTGGAACATATTCCACCTAAATCGGGCCAGCAAAAGTCTTTCGTAACCACTTAGGTCAAAAGTTAAATATGGTTGAATGACCATAGTGGTTTGTATTGTTAGTGCGTGCTGAACGGAAGATTTACTTGCCTCGTTAGCCAAACTGAGTTGCTCTAGATGGGTCAAACATAGTTTTTTTAATTCCTTTCTGGGTATTTTGGATATTGTTGTTGGAAAATGGTAGTACTTTGCCAAACCTAGATCGTACAGGATTTTTTTTATATACATTAGCCATTTAAACTTGCACCCATTTTCAAGGAAAAGGCAATCCTCTAAAAACCCTCAGCTGAAGGCAGCAGTAGTAGAAGACCAAATGCGGTACCATAAGAGTATAGGTTGGAGCTTGACTATGTCAGTTATATAGGAAAGGCCAAGCTCTAAGTGCCAATTATAGGTGTATGAACTTCGAGGGACAGCAAGTAAAAATCTGAGAAAACCATTCTCGACTTTTTGTAGGGCTTCAACTTTTCCATGGCCCCACACGCCTGCTCCATAAATTGCTACACTTATATATTTTGCCCGGTAGATTTGTATCAGTTCCGCCGGGGGTCTTCTTCCTAACCTCTGTGTAAAATTAACCAATGCTTTTGTGGCCCGCATAAAGAGCAGTTTTCTTGCCTCTATGGCCTGTCTCCATGAACATTTATCATCCAGCAGGATGCCTAAATAGTAATAAGTCTTTGTAGTCTCGAGTTTAGTGTTTTCAACAAAGATGTTCCCAGTTACCTTGCGTTCATTACCTATGGACATGGTAAATGGTTTTTTGATATTTATTTTAAGGATAAGGTCGGCCATATAATGATGGTATCTCTTCAAGGCATATTGAAGTTCTATGGGTGTATGTGCTAGTATCACGGCGTCATCTGCGCATAATAGAGCCGGTATTGGTTGTCCTTTAATGAGGGGTAGGTCCTGGCACCCTTCTAACATAGCAAGTTCCAACCCATTTGTGTAGAGGGTGAAAAGAAAGGGGGCCAGGACACAGCCCTGCCTGACTCCCCTCTCTACGCCGAATGAGGCCGTGAGTTCCCTCTTGTTTCCGAACCTGACCCTGGTGGTGCATTGGTGTAGAATTCCCGTATAAAGTTTATCAACGGGAGCTCCACCCCCATATCCACTAAAATGCCCAATAACTTGGAGTGACTTACGCAGTCAAAAGCTGCAGTCAGTTCGACGTACGCCATATAGAGATTCCCGCCTTTGGCATTTACATACTTGCCAACAGAAAGGGACAAATTAAGCACTTGATCTGTGGTGCCAGGTCCTTCTCTAAATCCAAATTGAAGATCTGAAAGTTTTCTATTATCTTCTGCCCATAACTGAAGACGGTTAAGGATGATACGACCCGCTACTTTCCACAGCGAATCTAACAGAGATATCGATCGGTAAAAGGATGGGCAGTTACGGTCCCCCTTTTGAAAATTGGCACCAGAATTGAATCTGCCCAAGAATCTGGGAGGCCCACAGCACATGATGTCTCCAAGACTCTCGTCAGTATGGGGGTCCAGAAGTCCAAGTTATACTTAAAAAGATCCACTGGGACCCCATCCGGACCAGGCGCCTTTCCTCCTTTACTAAATAATAGGGCATGTTCTATTTCCAGGTGGGTTATTTTCAAGGAAATAGGAAAGACAGATTTGGATGAGGGCGGGGTTACGTTCTCTTTATTAATAAGAGATGGCTGTGCCTGAGACGGAAGGCCAAAAATCTCCTGAAAATAATGGACCCACGCTGATTCATAGTTAGCTATGTCTATGTTAGCGTTATTGGAATCTTCCGAAAGAAAAGGTGACCTAATAGCTTTCCAAAAAGCAATGTTATTTTTAATGGTACAGCTGCTATGCAATTGGGCCCAGAGATCTTCTTTAAGTTCTGCTTTCCTTGTTTTTATGGCCTTATTATATTCCCTTCTGCAATGGGCAATTTCCTGTTTATCCTGTTGTGTTTTATGAAGGGCCGCTTTTAAATTTAAATGGGCTTTTGTACAGATGTTATTAAACCATTCTTTACTTTTCACCTTCCTTTCCTTTAAATTCCTATGCAAGGCTGCCTTTACTGCTGGTATTATATTAGAAAAACTCTCCAGGATCTCTGCACCAGTAGTATTAAAATCCAAACAAATATTTACTGATTGTAGTGAGTTTTGTACTATTTCAGTGGTTATTATGAATCGGTCAATCTTTGCCCATTTAAGCGAATACCCGTTCAATCTTCCCATGGATAAAGCTCCTTGCCCATATATTCTCACAGATTTTCTATTATATCGGTTATTTGGAAATAATACTGTAACACTGTTTGGAAAATGATCACTGGTAGAGTTATCGTGGGTATTAAAATTTACAATACGGGTGCTGCATTGACTGAAACAAATAAAAAATCTATAATGCTAAAAGCTCCCCTTCCGTTAAAGGTTTTAGTGAGCGGGACCGGAGGTACTACTAATTTATTTGCCAACCCTAATTCCAAAGCACATAACACTTCATTCAATTGTTCTCACGTGTTTGTGTGTGAAAAATGTGTTAGTTTATTTTCATTTTCGTCTAGAAGACCACAATTACAATTATTATTTTGAGGACATACGGTAAGGTTGAAACCCCCCCCCAAATAATTATGACGTTTTTGACAGAATTTTTTTTTAAATACTGTAATGAAAACAGTATTTCTTTTAGGATAACTATTAAGTCAGTCTGGTGAAGATTATTATAAAAGTTGACCAAGACATATGTGTCATGCCGGTTCAGGCCTAATGTATTATTTGAAAATTCCTTGTCAACTAGCAAGGTGAATCAAGTCATCCCAGTGAATCACATCCATGAGGTCAATATTCTCTTTTGGAATATTGCTGGCCGTTCTAGTAATGTGGGCTGTGAGGATTGGGGTAACTTCATACGTAAATATGATATTATTTTTTGCAAGATACCTTGGCCACTGAAACTATTAATATGGATGGTAATTAGTCCCACACGGTTTCTGTGGTCCCATCTTTATCGACCAGACCAAGGGCTAGATTATCGGCCTGGTTTAAAGTCCCTCTGGAGTGTAAAAATAGTCTGGTCCCTTCCAGTAGCAACTTATTCAAAGCTTTTTTTAATCCATGTGGCCTGTTTGAATATTGTCTTAATTAGCTTCTATAATGGGTATTTTGGGTCTGACCTTATTGCCAATTTTAATATGTTATCTGATTTTTTTTTCAGCCTTGAAGTCCAACTTGCATTTTTGCACAAAGGGTATGAAATTATTTTAGGTGGGGATTTGAATGCTAAAGTTTCATTAACACAGGTGGGAAATGAATGTACCATGTTTGACAACATTTGTATAGGTAGTAGTATAATCAGTCCAGGGACCAGATGGCCCATGCTCTCTTCCACCTGATTAAATTGTTTGATGTTATCAATGTCAGTGAACTTTGGGACCCAGCCCATTCTGCTAAGGCTACCTTTAAAAGGTGAGAGTGCTGCTCTGTCATTGACTACATTTTTGCCTCCCGAGAACTGCTGGCTTGGTTTTTTAGGGCAGTTCTAGATGTAAGCTGCGACCCTAATCCCTAAAGCCTTGGTTTATTTATCCTCAGGAGGGGCCAAGGCAAAAAGAGTGTGGCCACACAACCCTTAACTGTTAAGACCTAAGGCCTGTGTCTGGCATGGAGAAATGACGACCTGAAAATCCATTTGTCAAAACTTTGAATCATCTTTCCTTGGTGTCTGATTGCCTTACCCGTGGCGGTTAGTTACTTAACAAAACAGTGGGGCATAACATACATTTAACAAACATACATACATACATTACAACATTACTTTACATTAAAAATTACAAAAAAGAAAAGATGCACTTACCTTCTCTTGCAGCACGTACTCCACGCATCTCCAGTCTCCTCCGAGTGTGACCCGACAACAGACAGACAACTTCTTTATCCAATCCAGATGCTGATCTCATGCTGCATGAGTGAAGCTTCTGGATTAGCTGGAGCTGGCTGCCTCAGCACTTCAAAAGGCATTAGAGGCCTGTGCCTGCTCTCCAACCCAGCAGTACAAAACAGCTGGGTTGGAGAGTTTGAATTGCATGTCGGTTTGGCCGTAACAAGGTAGCCAGGGGGCCACTCTTCATTTCTGCCAATCACTTGGCAGCAATGATGCACTGGCCCTGCCCCACACTCTGTTCAGCAGAGAGTTCAAAATAAAATGGTAATAAAATAATTTATTACCATTTTATTTTCCTCTCTTTCTGTAGGAGTGTGGGGGTGATGCACCTCCGCTCCTATGGAGGAACCGCTGCTGTGCCTTGCCCTCATTAATGATCCCTAGGCCATGGGTAATCTATGTGTCCAGTTGAGTTTAGTCAAGAGTGGCCTGCTTACGAAACACAGTAGACCAGAGGTCCATGAGGCTAAATGGTATGACCAGCATTGTAGGAAGGTCTCAGCATATTTACACGGGGCACTGAAGGAAATACCCAGGTATACCTGCAAAATTCAATGATGTAAAGTGGAGTAAAAGTCCACCCAACGGACTAGGAGTAAAGAGCTGCAAAAGTAATCCTGGAGCAAGTTGGTTATGGCATGCAGGTTGAAAGATATACCAGGGCTTTTTCGTCAGTGGCCAATAACATCAAAACTGCGAGTCTTGAACCTAATTCTCTTATCACTACATTCAGCCAAGAAGGTTGGGTTAATCATTTTAAATAAGCCTACATGTCTAATATTCCTAACCAGTATGCTGAGAAGAAGGTGGCTTTCCCATTAGCCAAAGAATTTACCCTTGATGAATTATAGAGGCAATCAAATCAACAACAGAAGAGTGAAGTTAAAAAGATAGAGAAGCTTACAACTGGAATTACTCATGTTTGTTAAAAGAGCCCTCACTCACCAACCTAGTTGGTGACATGCTTCATCATTGGGCCCCCAGCAGAGAGGCCGAGTGCCTCTCCGGTGTGCGACAACACCTGATTACAGCAGGCATTTTTTTTGGGTGACAAGTGGTGATGCATAAAGTGAGATTAAAATGGATTTACTGCTTCCCAATTTTTTTAATTAGGTGGAGAATAAGACCAGGTTAAAAGGTTGTGGTGGACTCTGTGGTTGAGTAAATTGCTCAAGTGCATCCAGGAATTAGGAAGTCAGGTCTACATGTTTCAGCCTAAAAATGCTAGTTGCTAGGCTTTCTTCAGGATCGGATACCATGGCGATGTGCGCAAGCTAAGGCGCACCCTAACTTATGATCTATAAAGAGGACCAAAAAAACTCACGATTCCTCATTTTTGTTACCATCCAGAGTATTGGCCGCCTCTTATGAACCTGTAAGGAGAGAAAAGGGGAGGGAAACATAGAAAACCCACACACATAAGACATGAGAATACTCAAACAATTAGGTCTGGTTATCTGCCCTCAAGCTGAGCGATCCAAATCATGAAAAAAATGGGTTATGGTGGGAGGTTAAAACGTTGAATTCAAATGCGAGTACATGCCTGTGGTCATCGTTGCACTCATGTGTATAGTGCCTGCTGCGCCAAAACAATATCACGATATGAATCAATCGTGATCGTGAACAAATGAGTGAAGTGCACTCTATGTATTGCGCCAATAGATTCTCAAAACGCGCATGTGAAAAAGAGTAGTCTTACGAAGGAGACCCTGTGTTGTCGCTTTGCTGGATAAACATTCTGTGCACTCGTCAATTAAAACAATGGATAAAAAGGCTTACATTTGTTGTGGCGTAATGTTACTGCATGGGTCTTGGCAGGAGGAGGTGACCAGTAGTCACACGCTGGTAGGTACAGGGTAAAAAAGTAAAGAATCACTACCTCATAGTATGGCCGTCTGTTACCTGTTGTTGTCCAGTTAGCTGTAGATAAACTTACTTATCTGTAGTACACCACCTGCGTTGTGCCTTGATAGTGCCGATGTCCGGGAGCCCGATGGTGTAGCCAAGCCGATTGCAGATGTATTTAGTGTTTGCCACCGGTAGCGTGGGTGACTTCATGGCGTAACGTTGTGACGCGGAACGCGGCATCAGCATGCGTGGAATGCTAACTTCAAGAGCGTGTGGCACTGTGGAGTGCCTGAACCGCATGCACTTTCAGTTTCTGATGATGTTTTCATGCGCTTACACGTGTGATATAGTGAGCGCTCTGCTAGCCTATTGCAGTTTCCTTTACTGTAAAGCGCCAGTAGCGGGGGTCGTTTATAATCCTCACATAAAACAAAACGGGTCTCAACTGTTACTTGTAAGACTTTCCAAACCGGTGTCCTCTAGTTTGATAGCAGGTTTTAGACTCAATCTCTACTCCGAATAACAAAATTTAGGCATATGAAATTTTGTTATTTTGTTTTGTTTTATGTGAGGATTATAAACGACTGAGTTGCACGTAATGCCTAAATTGTGGGTGCAACAACAATCGTCCTGAGGATGGTCTTGGTGAAATAACTTGGGAAAGACCGAAACGTCGACGCTGCTACGCCATTTTTGTTTTCTTGATGCCATTATAGGAATCAAAACAATTTGAACAATATGAACTATTATTGTATGGCTAATCAAATATATTGTCCATACCTATGATCGAATGGTGTAGAATCTACTGCAAAAAAACGGCTGAATTTGTACAGTAGTCTTTTGTGTTGCCTTCAAGAAATGTGTTTAAACTAATGTATATGTTCCTTAATAATTGAGTTTGACATGAATGTAATGAACTTGATATATGATATTTGAAAAATGAAATAATTTTGATAAAAATAACTCTGTTTCACGTGTACATAATTTATGAGTTCACTTTATGTGACTATTATAAGTAATTAAGTACCATATGGAATAATTCCTCAAGGTTCAATTTTCTATGTAATTGATAATGCCCAGTTCCTTGGGGAACAGTGGGTTGCCCTGTTGTTGTTAGGTAATTCTTTTGCAGCTGATATTGCTCCGATGTTCACATATCCTCTGCTTGATCTTTCTGGTGGTCGTACCAAGTCCTTAGGCCACATGGACACGTGATAAGGTATATCATGTCGCTTGAATTACGGTTAGTATGGGCTCTCTGGGTCCAGATTTTGTTGGGTTCAAGTGCAAGTGTCTTTAAGGCAGTGGTAAGGTGGCAGACAATGCAATTGCCACACAGAAAATGGCCCACTATGTTTGGTAGCCCCCAGGTGTTTAGTACTGAGGGATTGCTGTTGCTCTCTGGTCTCTTTGGGCGGGTGTGTACCGGAAAGTCTCTAATGCTTCTTGCTCTTTTGAAGAGTGGTTTATCCCATTTCCTGTTTCTAGTTTCGAGGATTTTTTCATTTTTATTGACAGACTTCGTGATTGCATTTGAGGCAGTGCTATATGTTCGCATGTCAGAGGTGTTCTCTTTTCAGTCCATGTATTATCTTCCAAAAGCACATTACGTGGCTGGTTTCTAGCCTGTTTATCACTTTTGTTGAGGATGTGTTCCGGGTAACCACGGTTTCGTAGTTTCCTAGACAGGTCTGCAGCTTGTGCATGGTAATCGTCGGTGTTACGCAGTTCCTGCTTATCCTTAAGTATTGACCATAGAGGATCTTCTTAAGGAGAGACCTTGGGTGGAAACTGGTAAACAATAGGAGATTGTTCTTAGCCGTGGGTTTGTAGTAGGTTTTTGTTGTCAGTCTTCCTCCCTCTCTTCTGATGGTTACATCAGAAGAGCATTGCATTATGATTTGTCAGCTTCAGTTAGGTATGGCCCATCAGGTGAATGGTCAGACAGCCTCATACAGAAGAAACGGGTGCACCAGGTCTGTGTCCTGGCACCGTTATTGTTTAATCTATTA
Organism: Lissotriton vulgaris; assembly: GCF_964263255.1. Lineage (NCBI taxonomy): Eukaryota > Metazoa > Chordata > Amphibia > Caudata > Salamandridae > Lissotriton > Lissotriton vulgaris. The sequence goes on along the minus strand of NC_141695.1, from coordinate 490,311,458 downwards.
ATTAATGGTTTAGGCACAGCCCTGTCTAACAAAGTCTTGGATGTCCCCTTAGTTGGCAGGAAGGTCAGTTATTTTAATTTATGTGGATATGGCTGTTCTACTCTCCAGAACCCCCAATGGTCCTAATATTTAGTTTCAAGAATTTTTTACTTTTTTGGGGTCACCGAACCTGGTCACCAACCGAACAAAAACGTATGCTTGCAATCTCAGACAATATAATATGCAAGGCATATCTTTACAAGGCCACACTGTCGGTCAGTCCCATGACTTCTCATACTTGAGTGTAGTCTTTGATGCAGGAGGTAATTGGGGACCCTGTACTGACAGAAATTTGTAAGCTCAGTAGGGTATATTTTTAATTTTGCTTTTTACGTGGGGAATAAAATACAGTGGCTCCTCTGTTGAAGGTATATAGAAGAAAGTGTCTCCCAATCCTCACCTACCGGTCAGGAATTTGCGTTATTTTAATAATAATTTTCTCCAAGGCGAACAAAATAAGATGCTTAGGCAACTCCTGGGAATTTCACCTGCATGTTCAACCTTCATTATGCACAAAGAGCTTGTGGTAGATTACATGGAGGACATCATCAAGTTGGCCCCCTTTTTTTGTGGAGTTCGATTTGGGAGAATCTACATGCCTTGTTTAATAGCGAGATCATCAATAATTGTCTTTCGTGAGAGAGGTCCGAAAATACCTTGGCTTAATTGTATTAAGACCAAATTGACGAATTTGGGGAGTCCCACTCTATAATGTAAACCGACTGCAATGACCAAGTCTGACATGGTTTGGGTGAAACCCACTTTTAAGACAAAGAGGTGGTGTCTAAAGAACCAACATGAATTTACTAAGTCTACTGTAAGGGAGTACCTGGTGCTGCATAGCACATAAGCCTTGGACCTGTTTCTAGAATGGATTGACGGTACCTGGGATAGAATGTTATTAACTTAATTCAGGTTAGGCTTTGTGATATGGTATCTTGGTTTCGTTCTCGGGTCAATTTGACTCATCTAAAATACTGATATATCCATGTGATGAATCTTCCCCACAGAGGTTACTGCTCTTTACCTTTTTATGTCAATTTTACTCTGATTTTACCAATATGCTTTTAATTCTAGATATCAGGAAGTGGGGAATCAGAAGCTCTGGCACAGCCCCAGTTTATTTGCAACAGCTCTATTCCCCATTTAACTGTGAAAATATTTGCTCCTTTTTAAACTGCAGCATCAATAGAAGGAAATCAATGTTGTTTTAATTGGATGTTTTTTTAAGTGGGTCTTGGTTTTCGAATATCATAGGGACTTGCAGTGGCTGCCATCCATTTATGAAATAATGTTGTTTAGGTTATGTAGAGTTTGTTGGGCCTTGTGAAATCTTCTGTTATTTGTCACTTGCACTTTATTTGCTATCACTTCATCTGGAAGTAAGGAGGAGCCAACAAGGATTGGTCTAGTCTTGTCCGTTACACTGAAGGCCTCTTTTTCTTTGCTTGTTCTTTAAATAATGATTTGTATTTGCTGAAGTTTTTTATTTTTATGCAATGGTCTGTTGTGAGCATACTAATGATGTGATTTTGATGCACTTGTATGGCTACTTTTATAACTGAAATACAGTTTGACTTGATTTGAGCACTCACGTCTCACCAAGCTCATGGTTTCCCATCTTACTTCAAGTTTGGGGAACTGCTGTATTTCTGAAGACAGGACCTCAGCTTGCTTGACTGTGGGAACCCCTTGACCAAATGACCCACCCACCACCGGGCCACCAGGTCACTGTGGTCAATGTAGTGCCCAATTTAGGGTGGGGCTAATACCAATGATTTTCCCTGATCGGGACCTCCAAGTGAGACATGGCAGACTTCTGCATGGAAAACGAACAATACTCCCCAGGTGCAGGGAGAAACATCCTGGAGCATCAACGCCACTATATATTGAATTTTCTGGGGAGAAAAACTGCTTTTGAAGTTTACTTTGAAACCAATAAATATATGCCAAGTGGAACCTGCTTGCCATTGGGAAGGTGGGATTTTCAATCTCTCATTTGCTTACTCTAGATCTAAATCCCCAATCAGGTCGACTGAATATTTGTTGCCTGTCATAGAGTAAAAGCAATCCACTACCAGGTCAAGTAAACCAATAATTGGCACGACTCTGAAAAACCACTTACCACGAATCAGTTTTAAAGTTTTATTATAAAGCCAAAGATAATTGAAGATACAAGCATCTCAGTATAACGTTCAAAAGATATACTGGCACCAATACAAACATGAATTCTCTGAACGATCTTAGTCAACAGAAAAATACCACTAAAGCCAATTCAAAGATTAACAGGTTAACAAGAATGGACACAAGATGTAACTTAAGCGTCATTTATAAAAGGAGAAAAGAATCAGGTTAGACTGTCCTTACACTAGACTAAGTGACATCCCTACTTAACAGTATCTTAAGCTAAAAAGGTGTCAGCCGTGGTGACTTCCAAAGAAGTTCACTCACTCTTCTTAGTCTTTGGTGAAAATCTGTGCATTGCAGTCAAGTCCTCTCTGCCTACCCATCCGCTCTCTAAGGGTCCTCAGGCCATCTGCTCTAACTCCACCCAGGGTTACTGTCCCTAATACAAAACCGTAATTACAGTTGAAACGCCCCTCAGAGACGCCCCTCACGTATACCTCTCACGCGGTTTCGATTCTGGCTTTTTCCATACTGATACTCCTCTGGGCTTCTTGTTAGCGTTGACCTTGCTTCCCAGGCCTCTTCTTCACTCACCGCTACCCCCCAGGAAATTCCTGGATCCTCCTCCAGGCCTGTGCCTGTCTCCCCGGACAGAGCTCTATTCATCACACTCTTGATTGAAACCCCCCTCGCACCTGCAAACAGACACCCATGGTTTGGGCCCCAAATTCCAACCTCCAGCTATCTATTCAAGCCATAAAACTTCGAACACGGTTGACAATTTATGCTTAACGAGACTCGATTCTAACTAACACGTGCAGATCAAAGAAGCAACTTTATCTTTCCAGGCCTACTAAATTACTTTGCAAGAGGCCTGCACTCTGTGAACCTTTATTTCTTTAAACTAAAACAATTTCTAACCCATTACACTCTGATTATATGAAACACTTCTATAAAACATAACTTCTGACATATGATCAATAATATTCTAAATGATATCAAATCCATCTTATGTGAAATGTAAAGGCACGTTTTCGTTCTTCATACATTGCCATGAGGCGTGCGCATTTCTACGTTTAGCAGCATCACATTTTCTTCTGCAGCAGCTGCATAACATGGAATCTAATATCATTTTAACATTTCTAAAACACTACTACATTAGTTTCACACTCTACAATATGCTTTCTATATTGATTAAACATTCATGAGTATATGCGTTTCTATGTATTTTCGACACTTCTAAATGCTTTAGCTAAATACGTGCATCTAACTTGTGATTTTGGCGCACTTATACATTTTTCTCAGTTTGCGCTCTCTTAGTTCCCCCCTTTGATGACCTCTAGGGGTCATCATCATCACAACACCAACATTGAATTGGATCAAACAGAACTTGTTGCAAGGCTCCCTCACTTTATCATTTCTAGAGCTCTCAGACTCCTATATTGGTTATCTTGCATCGCAGCTAGTCTCTGTTCCTGTTCTCTCGTGGATCTTTGCAACCTATTTGACCTATACCATTGGTACAGTCTCACTAATCCCCACAATATGATCACACAGATCACTATTATGATGATAGGTTTTAGAATGTACCATACAAAGCTTTTCCCTAGGTTGGCAAACCAACCTCCAACTTTACCCATTCCGTGACCCACTTTTTCCCACACATTTACTCTTGACAAATCTTCTATTTCCTGGTGTATCTCAGTGATATTTCGTATGTACTTCTCAAGAGGTTTTGAATTGTCTGGAATGTAAGTGCAACATTCCTGGACCTTCAAAGCCTTACAGACTCCGCCCTCTTTGCCTAAGAGAACGTCTAGAGCAAGTCGGTTTTGAAGAACCATTGCCCTTATCGATTGCATCTCTCCTTCCACCAGCATTAATGATCTTGCAGTACTGGCAGATAATCTATCTACGACTGTTGCCAATCTCCTGATCTTGACATCATTCAGTATTAATTCTAAAAGAGGGAACATAGCACCAAACACATCTCCAACTACCTCAGCATCTCCGACATCTCGTTTCCCCCTTGCTGAAGTTCTTCCCTCTATGATTTCTAAATCTTTAGCGTGATATATTTTGGGGAAGACAATTGCCAAATAACATGAACCATACCAATTGTCAGGTAGTTTCACAAAGCATTTCTTCTACATACAAAATATGCATTCGGAATCACTTGCATTCCCTTTAAGAAGTATTTCGAGTAATATTCTAATTGGAAGGCATGTTCACAACTCACTTCTCCCACAAACACGTTTTCATAGTAGGTCTTACCCCTATATATACATAATTTCCCTTTCTGTGTTCGATCTAAAGTTATTGGACCGTTACTACCCTTCCTTTTGTGTGACTTTTCCTCCTCGGTCCAATCTGTCTTCCATTGGCCTGAAGCCTTTAGAATCTTCTGTCTTCGGTATCGATCATCTACCTGCCCTATAAACTTTTTCTCAATTTCTGATACCTTGCAGGTCAGATTATTTCTTCGGGCATGTGAAGTATATAAAGTTCTCCAAGGAATGAAAAATTTCCCTAATCGATCCTCACTTTTATAATAGTCCCACTTATTTAGGTGCTTATAGTTCAGGACTTCAGGTAATATTGCATCAAAGTTTGAAAAATAGTATTCAAAGCTGTCTCGTCCATAAAATATGCTAAGCAGCAAACTACCTGTAATCCCATAAGTCAATGGAAGAGGATGATATCTAATACCTTCGTCTACAGAGGCTGGCAACTGCATACAAACATAACAGTCTTTTGCCTCCATAACGTCAATGTATTCATACAACAATTTGGCATAAGCGTTTGATTTAAAGTTTCCCTGTGACTTATCTACATGTAACCTACGAGCTTCTGCTGCTAGTAAAGCCTTTTCCTGTATTGCATTGTCCTCCTTTTTACCAGCAGTAGTAGGTTTCGATGTTACCATAACCTTTGCTTCCATTGCTTTTTTCTCGTTTTCATGTCCTACTATATATGATACTGTAACTACTAAAACTATAAGGGAAATTACTCCCGCTAGAAGTGTACCTATTATACATTTCGCTTTGCGGTTCGAGTTGCCGGCCTCCATGTTCTTCAGACAGTGTAGCTTTTAGTCTCTTTCTCAATGCAAGTCTTTTCTCCTTATCTCTTCAACAGTCTCTTTCTGTTCATTCAGTCTTTCTTGCACTACACCCCAGGAAGCTGGCAATCTCTTTCAAAATCAGTCTTTTGAATCACAACAACAGACAACCCTAGCCCTTCTCCGTCAACTAAATGGAAAGGTCCCTAAATTTTCTCTTCTTCCACTCGGCGCTAGGTTATCTTCTTAACTTGTTTAGTTACAAAAGTCTTTAGGTGTCCACAATGGTGCGTGTTCCAGCTGCTCTAATAGCGTATTCTAATATTTCTAAGCGAAGAATGGTCTCCTCGAGTGCTGATACTGTTGTACCAAAAGTCGGAAATTCTACTCTGTTTAGAACCAGTTCTCGTATTCTGCTCAGGTAAGGAGGATTGGGGATGGTGAGCGTTAGTAACCCTTCAGCTTCAACTCCAGGCACCAACAACGCTACTTCCAGCTTTATGATGGGGTCAGTGCTGATCACTGTCACTTCCCTCACCCTCCCGGATCTCTGTGCACACGACATCTGCTGCCAGGTAGGTCCACTCAGGAGTGGCGTATCTTCAGCAGGGTACACGCACCCTCCTTGATCTTCTTGGACCCTCCGCTTCTGAGTTCTGTGCACCTTCGTCTTGATCTGAGTCTTCGGATATAGGAGCAAGGGTTCTTTCTGGAGTTGACTTTAGGCTCGGCCTCCTTATTCTTTCAGGCCAACTGGTCTCTCCACGTCTTGTTCTCCTGCTTCTTGTCCCCACACTCGACTCTTGATCACTTGCAGCTTGATCAGTGTCTGTTTCGTACTCACAGCTATTTTCTCCTTCTGTGGCAACGTCAGTTTCACTGTCGTCTTGCCCTTCTTCCACTTGGTCTGACACGCTCCCATCTTCCTCCGACACCCCCACAGCTTGGCTGGTCCCCTCTATCGATTCTTCGTCCACAGCTGGATTTTCATCCGAGAGAGGAGCTGTTTCTTCCAGGGGTGCTGGAACTCTCCGCGTATGGGAGGCGTGTATCCAATTGGGCAACCCTCCGGCCTTAACAGCAGTATTCGATGTTAAGATGATCTGGTAGGGTCCTCGCCAACGCACGTCTAAGCAATTCTTCCTGACGTGTTTCTTCACCACGACCCAATCACCAGGTTACAAGTCATGGCACAGGTCTTGGGATGATGGAATTTCAGCAGCCTGCACCTGAAGAGACACAGAATGGATGGCATCAGAAAGTCCCTTGCAATAATCCAGGATTAGATCATCTGTGATATTCAACAATGCTGCAGTAGGAACTGATGGCAGTCTCATTGCCCTCCCCATTAATACTTCATGTGAAGAGAGACCGGTTCTCCTGTCGGGTGTGCTACGTATGCTCATAAGTACTAATGGCAGTACATCAGGCCAGCTTAGAGATGTTGATGAACACACTTTGACAATTCGGGATTTTATCGTCCCATTGATCTGCTCCACAATTCCTGAAGCTTCTGGTCGATAGCTACAGTGCAGCTTCTGATCTATATTCAATGCTGAGCAGAGCATCTTCACAATTTCGCTGTTAAAATGTGTTCCCCTATCTGATTCCAAAGAGGCCGGCACCCCGAAGCGCGGTATTAACTCCCTAAGCAACAACTTTGCTACTGTGAGTGTGTCACACCTGCGTGTAGGGTAAGCCTCGAGCCATCTGGAAAATATGCAGACAACCACCAGAACGTACCTAAGGCGGTTACATTTTGGCATTTCCATGTCTCAAATCCGTTGCTGCAACGGGTGTCAGCATTGAAAGGTGCGAGAGCATAGTCATGGGACACCAGTTAGTGGTGTATGTACCTCATTCTGTGGAACTGTTAATGACCAGGACCAAGACACAGCATTTGATAAATAACAGGCTCACGCGCTACGAGCAAATTATTCTTGCTGCGGAGAACGTGACCCTTAAGAGATGCTCTGTTTTGAATCCTGCTACTTTGATGCCACTTCCAAATGATATAGAAGATGGAGAATGTGAAGATCACGATTGCCTTGATGTGACTGAACTATGCACCAAACCAAGACCAGATATTGTAGATGAGCCGTTGACTGACCCTGATGAAATTTTCTTTGTTGATGGCTCATGTGTAAGAGACAATATTGGTCAGTTGAGAGCAGCTTATGCTGTTTGCACCATTACTGGAGTTGTGGAAGCCGCTTGCCTGGAAGGAGTACACTCCGCTCAGGTAGCCGAAATCATTGCATTGACCCGCGCCTGTATAGCAGGTAACAAAATTCGAGTCACCATTTACACCGATAGCCAATATGGTTTCGGGGTAGTTCATGACTACGGGCAATTGTGGTCTCAAAGAGGTTACGTGACCTCTTCAGGTTTACCTATTCGAAATGGGGAATTTGTACGCCTATTGTTGGAAGCATTACAAGGTCCGGCAGCAATTGCCGTTGTCAAATGTATAGCTCACACGAAAAACACTGATTTTGTGTCCCAGGGAAATAGGTATGCAGATGAGGTTGCACGCTACTGTGCAGAGCAAGGATACTCTTTCACGGAAGTGGAAGTGGGTGGGACACAGGAAAAGACAGAATTAACCATGATGCTAGAAACTGTAGATACCTGGGATGATTTAAAGGGCATACAAGAAAATGCAACAGACTTTGAGAAAAAGACATGGGAAACCGCAGGTTGTGTAAAAAGCGAAATGGACTTTTGGGTTTCAGCAGATGGAAGGGCAGTGTTGCCGAATGAGTTAGTGAGTCCAATGGCGAGGCAAATTCATTGACCGGTACATCTAGGCAGAGATGCTATGCTTCGGGTATTCAGGCAAACGTGGTATAACCCTAAGTTTAGAGTAGCCGCAGAAGCAGTGTGCCAGCGATGTGTAACCTGCCAGCAGTTGAACGTAGGAAAGAGAACACCAGTCACGTTGAGTCACATAGGGAGGTCTGGGGGTCCGTTTAATCGGATGCAACTGGATTTCATTGAAATGCCAAAATGTAACCGCCTTAGGTACCTTCTGGTGGTTGTCTGCATATCGTTGTGTTGTATCCCTAATTAAGCATTACGGATATCCCCTTGGGCACACCTTAATTCTTCTCCTCCCTTGAAATCAGAGGATTCCACACTTTTTTGTTCCTTGGTTAAACAAAATGTTTTTTTGTATTTGTTATTTGCTTTTCATTCATTTCTTTTCCTTTTTTCCAAAATACATATCTTTCATCACTTCAACATCAGTGGCAATGATTCATTTGCAATCCAATGCATTTCGGGCGTACCGAATCGCCCTTCATCAGGGAATCCATACTGTACCTGTATACTCATATGGGTATGTGCATTAGTCACTTTCACTGTCTAGTCCTTCATAGTGCCACCGTCAGCTGGGACCCCGTGTGGCCTGGAGCGGTGCAGAGACAACGCTCCAGGCCACACGAGGTCCCGGCTGACGGTGGCACTATGAAGGACTAGACAGTGAAAGTGACTAATGCACATACCCATATGAGTATACAGGTACAGTATGGATTCCCTGATGAAGGGCGATTCGGTACGCCCGAAATGCATTGGATTGTAAATGAATCATTGCCACTGATGTTGAAGTTCTTGGATATTCGACATTTGATTTTACCATGATTTTCACTGGCTCCACTCCTTTGATCAGTCCTATCTCCTCCCCAGTGAAATCCCATACTTCGGATGACACCGTATCTCTTAAGTCCCATGGAAGCTCTTCCACTGTCAAGGTAGGATACAGCTCTACGCATACCTTTGAGTTGCAACCTTAAAGTCGGCATCGTCGTCGTTAGTCTGTACTTCCACTCCCTGAGGTGTGCAGTATATCGTACAATTTCGTTTGCACAATAAGTCTCTTCCCAACAGACACACAGGGCTAGAGTCACAGACCACAAACTGATGCTCATCACTGTATTTTCCTATTTTTACTAATACCGGTTCTGTCAGAGGGTTAGTTATTCTTTTATTTGCGACTCCTACCACCTGTATTGTTTCTCCCGACATTGGCAGACCTATAACCACTGTTGATCTCAGAGTAGATCGGGTGGCCCTCGTGTCCACCAAGAAGGTTGTGGGGCACCCTGCTACTTCTGCCTCTACGTATGGTCCCCTTTAGTCCACCTCTAAAACAGCCCCGAGGGTGCAATCTTCCTCTCTATTCACTCGTTGTCCGGTTAGAGGATCAACATAGTAACACTCTTCTCCTCCTACAAAAAGAGGCATCTGTCTATATGTCTTTCCTCCTGTCGCAATTCTGGGTGGTTGAGGGAACTGGGCTCGAGGAGCCGGGGTCCCCCCTTTGACCACCTTACCCTTGGGTATCATTGTCCCCTTTACCGGACTGCTCTGAACTTCCTCTTCCTCAATTTCTAGTTCTCCATTTTCAGGGTTATAGGGACACTTGCGTTTCCAATGTCCCACCTGGTGACACTGGTGACACTTTGTCGTCTTTTTCAGGGTAGCCAGGTTTACTCTAGGTCTCGGATTCTCCTCGCTGTCCCTGTTCTGATTATTCTGCCTCCTTCCCATGGTCCCTGTTCCCTGTTGCTGCTGACCACCCTTTCCAGCCGATTGCATCTGTACCATCATCAACTTGTCATTAAGTTTCTTTGCTTTGGAATCTATTTCATCACTGCAGTATCTCGCATATCTCAAAATCTCATCTAATGGTTTGTTTTGCCAACAAATTAAATGTTGTTGAATCATCAAACAAATATCAGGTCTCAAACTCAAAACGAATTTGGATACAAACTGTCCTATATCTTTAGGATCCATTACATCTAATCCACTGTATTGTTTGAACGCTTTCAGTAGCCTCTCATAATATTCATGGACTGTCTCCTTGGGTTCTTGCCTAGTCCGCTCTATTTTGACCCAATCTATATCCTGCAGTGGCACCTTATCTTTCAAACAAGTCATTACCCTTTCATATTTCTCCATGACTCTTTCTGACGGTCCATTAGTCTGAGCATCCCTCTCCGGTTCGGACGTGGGCCATTCAACACTAACTTTGCATGCCGTCCACAAGTCTCCTGGGACTACAAAAACAAACAAAGTGTTCAAGTCAACCCACAGTACCTTAGATATTTTCACAAACCTCTCTACCTGCTTATACCACTCCACAGGATTCTCCCTCAGCTTAGGAAAGGAATTGGTAAATGCCGCTAAGTCCCCTCTACTCCAGGGTACATGCACATAGCTCCCATTCGCAATCTCTCGCAAAGGGTATGCTTCCATCCTCTGTAGCCCTCCCTCCGGGGACATCACAATTGTGCTTCGCCTAACAGTCCCTTTCTTGGACCACCTTTCCTCCCATTTATCCAAATCTCTCCATGTTCTGATTCCTATGATCAATTCCCTTATGTGTGTTTTTAATCCGATTGTTCTTCTCTCATCAAGATCCTGGTCTGAGTAGTGTAACCTATGGTTACCCTGTAGTGCCTTTGTCCTTGACAGGTCTACCATGTACTTGTCTGCCAATTCAGATAATTTCTCGTGTACTGCTCTCGCCTTCCGAGTAATATCTTTTGCTATAAACAGAACCTCATCTTGCTCGTACATGTCAATCCTCTCCAAAGGCAACGTACCATCTATTATTTCATCTAGATACGATTTTAAACTTGTTACATCAAGCCTTTTTGCCTTTATGTCAGCCCTCAGTGTGTCATTCTTAGAAGGTCCATTGACATCTCTCCCATCCCAGCTCCGGGCCCTACGCCTAGGTTCAGGCGAGTTATGGGGAGTCCTCCCATGTTCCCATCTTTCTAGGTCCCATGCAGTTCCATCTTCCCTTGGCGTGTGGTGAAACAATGCTCTATTTCCCAGCGCCTCATTCTGTCTATTCTGCCTGATTTCTCTAGGCACCTGATAAGATCCTCCATTGTTCCCCATGCTTTCACAATTCCCTTGCTGTCTAGTGCCACTCAACACATGATAGGACCCTTCGCAACTCCCCAAGTTCCCGCGATCCCAATGTTGTCTACTATCGCCAGGTACATGGTGAGTGCACTTGAAGCTGTCCCTGTACTCTTGCATCCTTCGGTCTCCCTCACTGTGAATGAGACGAGACGCCCTTCCACACTCAGTACTTCTATCTCCCTGCTCTTTCCTATTCTCTCTATGGAACCGACGCATAGTTCCTCTACTCTCCTGACTTTTGCCTTCGCACTCCTGACCGCTTTCGCTAGCCCCGCAGTGAGACAAGATTCCATCGCCTCGACTTCCCCATTCTGCTTCTACTCCTGACCCATTACTCTGGGTTCCTGTGTTAGCATCCCACTCTCTCAAGTCAGCCCTCAATTCCTTAAAGGACTTTGGTCGTGGTCCCCTCATGTCCATCGGTCCTCTCGGACCCCCTTGATCTATTATGGGATCCCCTGCTTGATTTAATGGGGTGCTCCAATCTCTTGGTCCTGGCAACTGCCTTTGAGAATTAATCGTATTGTTCCTACTTTCCATTTCTGCTCTCTCCCTGTCTAGCCGTACCTGTTCCTCCTCTCGTGCTTTCTCTGGGTCGTAAATCGATACTATAGGACCTATGGTAACAGGGACTTGGAGAGCGTCTGGCAATTGATAGGACTTGGCACGCTCCATTTCTGGCACCTTTTGTACCACAAACCTTCTGACTACTCTCTGCACTGGGCTCGGCTGAGGTGTTTCCTCACCTTTGATGTATTCCCTATCCGCTATGGGAGGTGGTCTATACTCTCCTGTACCAGCCCCATCCCCCCTTTGGAGCTCGGCACCTTCCATCCCTCTATTGCACGGAGGCGGTCTGTCTGTCAACAACCTATTTATCAGACTATCCTCTGTCTCGCTCTCATCATCCTCCTCTGGTGGTCTCTTATCTCCGGTAACTTCTATTACTGGGTACAATTTATCTATTTCGATAGTCTGCACCCTCCACTTTTTAGCTTCCTCATCCCATTTGGCATCCTGCACTGCTCTTACCGATCGTCTCACTCTTTCTTGACGCCTGTTCTGGTTCCTGTCGTGCGCCGCCCTAATCCACGCATTAAGGGCTTCGAAATGTGTTGGTCTGGGCAGAGGTTTCATTGAGGTCATAACTGCTTTTAACTGGTGCAATACTTCTAATCTAAACGTTCCGTATTTCGGAAAAGTCAGTTCCTCATTCCCCTCTGTAATCTTACTCCAATTTGAAATCCACAGTATAGTATGCAACCCAACATTCGTAGCCATATAATGAGCCGGTGTACCCTCTGGCGGGGCTTCTTCCCCGTAATAAGAGTTCCTTCTGTCCCTCTTAAAGATCGCTCTCAAACATTTAAAACACTTCATTTTCGAAATCTACTTTTCTCGATTCCCTGCGCTTATTTACTTTCTGATGACAATCCACCAATCCTAGCGCGGTTCTTGCTAACTGGCCTATCACAGCGCGGTCTGTGTCAATCGACCTATCCCAGCGCGGCTTCACACCAACCGACCTATCACAGCGCGGCTCTCTCTGACGTCACTCGTCCCCTTTGCAGCAGTTCCCCTCCTTTCTCAGCTCGTGTCCCGGTCATGCATGCGTCCCATTCATACTCTGAAAAATGATTACTTTCGACCAAGCGATCACTTTTCTTGACTGTACGCCCACAGTCTAACTGTAATTGTCACCTCAACTGGCGAAATGTCTTTCCGTAGACGTCCAGACGATCGCCTTTCTGATAGGTTACTTACACACAGTAACTTCCGACCAGCGTCCGTTACTCATACACTCACTCTTACATTCCCCCTATCACGGTCCTGCGGGCGATCAATGGTACCTCATAACCCCCTTCACAACGGTTGACAATTACTCTGGATGTCCGATACACCCGAACCACTTAAGCTCTCCTCTGAACTTAAGATTTTCACCAGGTTGCGCGCGCTTACAACCCTGCATCAATCACACTACAGGCATTCAACTCCGCATGACATTACAACACAAATACAATGCAAAACACCGCAATCTGACAACGCATGACCCTTTATACTCACTGTCGACCGACTCTGCTGCTTTTTCTCTCCCGCACCGTCAACACCTTCTTCGGCAGGTGTTTCTTCCTCTGGTCATCTCTCGATCTCTAGGGGCCTCGGGGTAATCTTAACCTAGTCTAGATCACCTTCCTCTAGAAGGCAACCATCCTATATTGCTACCAACTGGGAAGGTGGGATTTTCAATCTCTCATTTGCTTACTCTAGATCTAAATCCCCAATCAGGTCGACTGACACTTTGTTGCCTGTCATAGAGTAAAAGCAATCCACTACCAGGTCAAGTAAACCAATAATTGGCACGACTCTGAAAAACCACTTACCACGAATCAGTTTTAAAGTTTTATTATAAAGCCAAAGATAATTGAAGATACAAGCATCTCAGTATAAGGTTCAAAAGATATACTGGCACCAATACAAACATGAATTCTCTGAACGATCTTAGTCGACAGAAAAATACCACTAAAGCCAATTCAAAGATTAACAGGTTAACAAGAATAGACACAAGATGTAACTTAAGCGCCATTTATAAAAGGAGAAAAGAATCAGGTTAGACTGTCCCTACACTAGACTAAGTGACATCCCTACTTAACAGTATCTTAAGCTAAAAAGGTGTCAGCCGTGGTGACTTCCAAAGAAGTTCACTCACTCTTCTTAGTCTTTGGTGAAAATCTGTGCATTGCAGTCAAAACTTCGAACACGGTTGACAATTTATGCTTAACGAGACTCGATTCTAACTAACACGTGCAGATCAAAGAAGCAACTTTATCTTTCCAGGCCTACTAAATTACTTTGCAAGAGGCCTGCATTCTGTGAACCTTTATTTCTTTAAACTAAAACAATTTCTAACCCATTACACTCTGATTATATGAAACACTTCTATAAAACATAACTTCTAACATATGATCAATAATATTCTAAATAATATCAAATCCATCTTATGTGAAATGTAAAGGCACGTTTTCGTTCTTCATACATTGCCATGAGGCCTGCACTTTCTACGTTTAGCAGCATCACATTTTCTTCTGCAGCAGCTGCATAACATGGAATCTAATATCATTTTAACATTTCTAAAACACTACTACATTAGTTTCACACTCTGCAATATGCTTTCTATATTGATTAAACATTCATGAGTATATGCGTTTCTATGTATTTTCGACACTTCTAAATGCTTGAGCTAAATACGTGCATCTAACTTGTGATTTTGGCGCACTTATACATTTTTCTCAGTTTGCGCTCTCTCACCATTCATCTGTGCCTTCAGTGCAGCTGCCGTACTGGCAGATGCACTGTAGGCAAAAAAAGATTCCTGCAAGCAGGCAGCGATCTCTAAATATGGCAGATTGCCCTAGAGTGGGCTTCTGGGTCATCCCACAAATATTAAATGAGATCTAAGATTGTTGTTGACACATATGGTATGACATTAACATGTTTTCTGTGGAGAACAGGACCTGCAGTTTTTCCAAATTAAACGTTGGAAACAACCACCTAAAGAGGGATGAAGTTCACTCCTTCTATTACTGTTGAGACACATCCACGACTTTAAATAGAAGCAATCTCGAAGTGTTGCTCTATTGGCTATACTTTTTCATACCTGACACCTAGGCAGTCCATTTTACCAGCAGCAGATACTCTATAATTTGCAAGGAAGGATCTATGCTCTAGTTGTCACTATTCCTTTTGTTAGACCATGTCAACAACAGTGATTCACGGATTATGTTTGCTCTCCATTGCCTCCTACACATTTCTTTCCATCCTGTGCTTTCTATTTTATCCTCTCTAGTCAGAGGAAGACAGGAAGAATGTTCTCAGGCTGCAAGATTTGGTCGATAAGCTGCAGCTCAAAGTAAAAGCTTATAAACGACAAGCTGAAGAAGTTGTAAGTAACATTTTAGCACATATTTTTAATTAATTCATATTTTTGTGCTATCAGATTTATAATGAAAAATATTAGGTTGATAATATAATCTCCTGGTATCCGGGAGGGGAGGAGTCAAGATGGCGGATCGAGCTCCGCTGGAGTGAGAGGTGCTGCAGGAGTTGCTCTGCCCAGAGAAACGTTGCTCAAGAAACGTTTGAAAGAGACACTGAAAACGCTGAAAACGCCGTAATTATGGGCTGACATCCTTAAACTCTAAATTCTAAATGGAGGGCTGAAAAAAGCGGAAAAAAAGAGAGAAGAGATCGAGGCACGAAAGGAAAGGCTATCTGTGCTATCTGTGCAACGGAAAGAGAGCAGGGGGAAAGGAAAGTGACTTACGAATCAGACTGCCGAATTGTTTGCTGAATTGCTGTACTTTTTCTCTTGGCTCGACACGAACTGGCTCAATGCTGAGGGTTGTGCTTCGATATCTCGGCAGGAATCTGCTGCGCTCCTGGAGCCACGTAGCGAGTTTCACTCGAGTCCCGCCGTCAGCGGTTGCAATCACCTGGGCGTCTCCGACTCCGCAGCAGCTGGGCGTGCACCAGACAGAATACCCAATCCTACGGACTACACCGCAGACAGCGCGGCGGAGGATAGAGGCGACCGAAGCAACGGAGGTAGTGCAGGAACTGATGTCCGCACGGCAAACCAGATCTGCACGGACTAGGAAGACTGCCCAGACGGGAAAAAAGGACTTTACAGGTACGATGGCGGCTGCAGCAGCAATCACAGGGGTAGTGGCAGTGGGCTCACTAGATGAAAAATCCCAGAATTTTACAAATAACTTGAACACTAAAAAACACGATAGCCTAAAAATTCTCAGCTGTAGGGGTGGTGAAGCTGACAAACGAAAAGAGGTTGATAAGCACCTTGATGAGAAACTTGTTCCTATACCGACCACGAAGGGTGGGGGCAGCGCAGACCTAAGACCAAGAGCAGAGCTATCACCTGCAGCTAAAACAAAAAAGAAAGCGAGTGATAAAGATGTGGAAACTCAGGAGAGCTCATCAATTATACCTCCAACAAACAATTCTGTGGCGACTGGGACGGAAAAAAATGCCGAGGTGATGCTACAAGATACTGGGTTGGGAACCGAGACGAAGATAGGAAAGAAGGGCTCAGACAAGCTTCCCAAGCTTCCATATGTCAAGGCACTATCTAGTTTAGAAATAACCGAAGCTAGCCTGGCTAGATCGAGTGGGGGAGAGAGCACTATGGATGCCTCAATAACGCAAACAGCAGAGGTATCACAATCTATGATACAAAGCGAAAAGGTCGATCCTGTAGTTCCCAACACCAATACAAAGACTCCTTTGCAGGTTGTTAAAAATAAAACAAAAGAGAACAATTGTGGAGGCGGTGCCAATTCAGACGAAGATTCAAATGTGGAATACGAGGAGATATCTGAAGAAGAAGAAGAAGGACCGGACGAAGAGTCTAAAGTCCTAACAAACAAGAAATTGCTATCAAGGAAAGCTAAAAGGAAGGTTAAAGCCAAGCAAAAGTCCCTCTTAATGAAGACAACTTGTAAGGATTTGACAGGAATTAAAAAGAATCGTCTATTAGATGATAGCCCTCTGAGAAGGTGGATAGAGGCCAAAGGTGGAGTCAAGAATATGGCCCTAAGACTTTCTGGAGCGAGCCCTGACGAGGCTATGTTTCAGAGGGATAACTTAAACGCCTCAGATAACGTTAAAAGCTTAAATAACCCTATAGATCTTCTAATGGATTCTAGCTTAAGTATACTCTCTACCAACCAAGAGACATCTAGCTATCTGAATACAGCTATTACAGCTACTACAGAAACGAATGGCGCACTAAGCCCAGAGATTCCCTCGGTCGCCTCACCTACGTCCCCTAACTCTACCTCCAACATCTTTCTTCATCCTCTCAAGTGTCCTCTCACTCATAATGAGGTAGAAAATGATGCCGGAAAAGATGTCGAAGATCAAGAGTGTGCACTATCATCCGATAATACTGACCAGACAACGGAGGCCATTGAATCTATAGCTTCTAGCTCGGGGCAGACTCAACTACTTCCAGCTGGGATTTTGGAAGCTGACTTAAGTGGAACTTTAGAACATGACTCCGTGAAGGATGTGAGGGCTGATATAAAATCTAAGGCTCAAAGAACGGTACCTGGTCTAACCTCCCACCCACTTCCAAAAGCTTCTCAGATGTCCTTACAAGTCCCAGTGAATATATCAATGGAATCAATCATGCAGACTCTTGTAGAACAAAGAGCAGAGATACAACAGCAATATCTTCAGCTAAGGGAAGACAACACCAAGATACAAGAAACTATGAGCGATATTTGCCAAGGTTTGGGAGGAGTGATAAAAGACATAGAGGACATAAAACAACGAATAGTGGTAGTGGAAGAAGACGTGAGCCAGGTCACAACAACTGCTAATCAAAATACAACAAAAGTGACTCTGCTGGAAGCTAAGGTGGAGGATTTGGAGAACCGGGCTCGAAGACAAAACCTTAGACTATTTGGTATACCCGAAGGCATGGAGGGGTCCGATCCGAGAGCCTTCATGGTGAAACTTTTCCAAAGGGCTTTTATAGACCTGGCTGATTGGGATTGGGACTCCCAGTTGCAGAGAGTACATAGATTACCTATATTTCAAAGAAACACAAATAACAAATTCCCAAGACCATTTTTGATATATTTTGGAAACTTTCTTTTGAGACAAGCAGTGGCATTTAAGGCTAAGCCCAATAACCCTGTCTCAGTTGATAACCTTACTTTTTTCGTGAAATCGGACTTAAGCAAAACCACTATGGATAAACGTTGGGAACTTCGGAAAATGATTGATGCTTTCAAAAATTTAGGCTGTATGGCCTATCTCCAGGAACCTGCTCGCCTCAAGGTTATCCGAAATGGTCAAACTTTCTTCTTTACTGATACAGCATCTGCTGAACAATCTCTGGAAAAAATCTCTCGGGAGAATGAAAAAAGAAGCCAAAAAGAGAAAGAGAACTAATGAAAGGAGACGCTATCCGGAATGGCCAAACTTTTTTCTCCATAGATCTATCACCTGTTGAACAATCTCTAGAAAATCTCTCTTAGGAGAAGGAAAAATGAAGTTAAAAAGAGAAAGAGAAAGATAACTAACCCAATGAGATGTGGGAGATGGGGGGGGGGGAGGAGAGAGGAGGGTGAGGGGGAGGGGGGGGGAGAGGGGAGAAAAATTATGAGCCTATTCAAATATACTTATTCGAACTGGAATCTAACGTTCAGATGGACTCTATTTGTATGCATTATACACTTTTTGTTACTTCATCCATAGGCTCACGACCCCTCTTTCCTTTTTCTTCACTCTTTTTCTTTTTTCTCTCCTTTTCTCTCTCCTCTTTTACTTTTTTATCTCTCCTCTCTCTCTCTCTATCTTTCAAAATAGGAGCAAATTTAGAAATAACATAGATTAAACTTAGATTAGGCAGGAGCAGCCTCTCAAGAATGCACCCTCACTACGCTGCCCTAAACAGTGGCAGCAAATGCTAGAGGGGTGCTCCCCCCCAAGGGACGGGTTTCAGCAAGGGAGGGGGTGGGGCTGCCTCAGGGGTGGGTGTGGCAACGTGTGTCGTGGGTGGTGGGTGGAAATAAGGGGGAAAACTGTGATTGCAAGATTCGACTTTTTTTTATTATTTTTTTTGCTAAGAGTAGTTGGAAGGAAATTTCAATGATTGTGAAACAAATTAAGGTAGAGGGGAACAATACGTATATGAGCAAAAGTATAATAGCTAAATGCTTAAATTAAGAATTTTATGTTGGAATGTTGATGGCCTAAACAGTAAGAGTAAAAGAAATTTGGTGCAAGAAGAGATCAAACTGTATAAACCTAATATAGTTTTGATGTCAGAAACCCACATAAAATATCAGGATAGAAAGTTATTATCACAATTTAATTATGAACTGGTTGTATGCTCAACTCTAAATGAGACTATAAGGGGGGTAGCTATTCTAAAACTAAGAGGAGCTCCAATAGAAACCATTAAAACGGCTTCTGACATTCGCGGCAGGTGGGCATTAGCACAGATGCAATTCGATAATGTCAAATTGGTATTATGTGTAATATATGGACCAAATATTGATAACCCCATAGTATTTGAAGAGCTAAGTGTAGAACTACTCGAATGGGAAGGCGAAACTATTATTGCCGGAGATTTCAATTGTGTCATGGACTACAAAATAGACTCTACGGGGCCAAAGAATTTTAAAAGAATGCATAAAGTTAGAGCATCAATCCTTGAACTTGCAAGATTGAATAATATCAGAGATCTATGGCGATCTAAACACCCTATGTTGGCAGGATTTACCTACTACTCTGCGCCACATAGATCTTGCTCCAGAATTGATATGATATGGGCCTCTGATCAAGTGCTGGATAACTGTGAAATTGAAATATGCCCTAAAGTTACATCTGATCACAACCCATTGCTATTGGAGATTATATTCAAAGATCTAAATATGAAAGAACCACGTAAGTTCACTTTCCCGAGACACCTACTTGTCGATCCTACATTTACTACATTAGTCAAAAAACATATACAGGAGTTTATCACATTAAATATCAATTCGGCCAGCATAAACACTGTATGGGATACCTGTAAGTGCAGCATTAGGGGCTTCGTCCAACAATATGTATTTAGACTTAATGCTGAAAATCACAAGAAAAATAAAAAACTAACATCAAAACTACTGGATTTGGAAAAGCAACTGGTTGAGGCAACACTTTACTCAAAAAATAATGTGGAGAGGATTAGAGTTAAATTGGCGGAACTACAAGCAGGATTAAAAAAAACCTTGAGAGAAGGATATATGTCTAAATTACAAAAATATAAGCTAGATCAATATGAAGGTGGCGACCGAATCGGGAAGATATTGGCATATAAAACCGCGGATAAAAAAGCTAAAACCAAAATCAAAGAAATAATAGGACCAGATCTGATAATGTATGAACGGGAGGAGCAAATACTAAACCAATTTGTCAAATTTTACCAACAACTCTATACACCAGATGATATACCACATAAAACAGAGATCTCACATTATCTTGATCAATACTTAACCCCAACGCAGGCTTTAAATGTTGAAGCACTTCAACACCTAAACTCTAATGTAACACTCGAGGATATTAAACTAGCAATCGATCACCTGCCCCTAGGGAAGGCGGTAGGAGAGGATAGTATACCGATGGAGTTTTATAAACTTTGCTCTCAGGAATTGCTTCCGCTACTACAAGAGGTGATTAATTCAATTATTCTTTCTAAACAAGCACCTGCTTCATGGAAAATAGCCAAAATTATCTTTTTTTTGAAAAAGGGAAAGCCCGAAACAGAGTGCGGTTCGTACCGACCCATATCTCTACTCAATTCTGATGTTAAAATTTTTGCGAAAATCCTAGCCAATCGATTAGCTTCTTACATGCCGGACATTGTCAACACCCAACAACATGGTTTTGTGGTAGGCAGAGATACCACTTTGCATGTCAATACCTCAATCACAGCTTTTGATGTTGCGGAAACCACTAACACCCCACTCAGCATGATATTGCTAGACGCGGAAAAAGCATTCGACCGAGTGGGGTGGGAATATCTCTGGGCAGTATTAAGTAAAATGGGCATTACAGGCTCCTACTTAGAGTGGGTTAAGTCATTGTATGAAGAACCTCAGGCTATGATAAGCTATGGAGGCAAAAATTCCGCCAATTTTAAGATAGCAAGAGGCACAAGACAAGGTTGCCCCCTTTCTCCCTTACTTTTTGCCCTGTCTTTAGAACCTTTTTTAAATGCTTTAAACGATCAAACCAATATTGTGCCGGCTTGTCATGGAGATATAGCTCTTAAATTAACAGCTTTTGCTGACGATATAGCAATTTATACACCCGACGTCAATAAAGCTATGCCAGAAATTATAAACCAAGCACAAAAATTTGGGAGAATTTCTGGGTACAAATTGAATGTAAACAAAACTCAAATCATACTCAATTATACCCCGGAATCACAAATTTATAACACATGTAAAGAAGCCTTTTATTTAGGCATTAAAATTACTGCCAAAGTGGGGGAAATTTTGAAAATAAACTATGATTCTTTTTTAAAGGAAACATCCGATAGCCTCAAAAAATGGCATAAAATACCTCTAAGTCTGATAGGGAGACTTAATCTGATTAAGATGAAAATACTACCCAAGTTGTTGTATTTGTGTAGAGCTATTCCGCTGCAACCAAATAAACTTTTTTTCAGAAAACTAGACGGTATATGTAGCAGTTTCCTATGGGGCTATAAAAAGGCAAGAAGGGCGATTAAATTCTTGACACTACCTATTTTTAAAGGGGGTCTTTCTTTCCCAGACTTTAACCTTTACTTTTTAGCCACATTTTTTTTACGAATAAGGAGCTTGTTAAAAAACACCCCCTCTTTATTTTTTCATCAGTACATGCTAGGAGCCGACTCAAACCAATTTCTGCTACGAGTGCACGATCCAAACTACTTTAAGCGGGTCAAATTCAAGACGGCTAAGCATGCTATAAAAATCTGGGATAAAATTCTACTTATTAGTAAAAGCACATTTTTTAACGCTGAACTTAGATTATGGAATAACCCCGGTCTTCCGGGGTATTCTCTGATGGTTTGGCGAGCCGATGGATCAGACATGAAATAACTACACTAGGAGACCTCTATGGCACTAATGGACTGACCGATTTCGAGAACCTAAAAATTACCAACGGGCTCACAGAAGATATGCATTTTAGATATAGACAATTGAGAGACTTTTTTCATAACAAAATGAAAATAACGGAAGTGAAACACTCAGACATTCTTGTGTGTATCTACTCTGACAAAACAAAGTCGTTGATAAAAGCAGGATACCAATGGCTAACTAAAGATAAGGAAGGAAACACAACTCAAATTGCTGCTAAATGGTCTCGTAGGTTAAATTTAAACATAAACTCGAACCAGATTAGAAACTCTTTAACCCACTTAACTGATATAGTACACTCCTCTAATCTCAGAATGCAATTATATAGAACAACTACTGAGCTGTACTATACACCACAAAAAATATCTAGATGGACCCAAGGACACTCGATTTCAGACAAATCTATGTGTGTCAAATGTAACACAGTCGCGGCAGGAGTCGAACACATGCTATTTTCCTGCCCCGCATTTTCCATCTTTTGGAACAATATCTCCGACCACTGTAGAGCTAACCAGATATCTATGCCGGAGCTTACTGGGCAATTGGTTCTATTAGATATTCAGGATACCAACACCCCTAATAAGGATATTATAACGATTTTGCTAGCTTGCGCAAGACTAACTATAGCTAGGGGATGGATATCTAAAGAACCCCCTAGAGTAGCAGATTGGCTCGCATTAGTTCACGAAATCAGAACTATGGAACTTTCCTTAGCCAAATATAGAGGCCCAAAAGCCCTTATCAGAAAAGAAAAGATCTGGAAACACTTTTTTGAAGGGCAAGACGGGGGGACAGGCCTTTAGTGTCTATCTTTTTTGTCTTTTTTATTTTTTTTTTTTTTTCTCTCTAAATTTACTATACATTTTTTGGTCCAAAATGTATTTTCTGCTTTTAAGCATCGATTTGTTCCCACACATTTACCATATAATTGTTACTTTTTATTTACGTTAACTATTCAAAATGATATTAGTGGTATAACCTTGTTAAAACATGAACTGTATTATGGCACGGAAGTGTAATGGTTTTTGTCGTATCTTGCAATAATAAAAATTATTTAAAAAAAAAAAAAAAGATAATATAATCTCCAATTGAACAGTGTATTCCACCAGTTTGTTTGTTGCAGACACAATCTGCACATGATTTAAGTATGTTTTAGGTTAATTAAAGCAACTGAAAGGCAATTGAAGTACACAACAAATGGTTTCTCAATGGATCTCTTGTTTATGTGGTTATAAATGTCACATAGATTAAAACTGTTGTGTTAGCTATCTACTGACAAAATGTGGAGAAATGCAGTTGGGTGGCTATAGAAAAATGGATATACCACATTTTTGGTTTATTGCGTATTCAATGTGGCCATCAACTCGAAGTAATGGTGGTCTCATAGATTACCACAGTTGTGTTCATCACCCCACTAATAAGCCACAAAGTTGAGACATGATTGCTCAACAGGGGGCCCTCTGGATTACCATTAGGAATGGAAACTTTAGATGGTAATTTATTAAAAAAGGCAAAGGGCCAGTGTGTGGAGGGAAGAACAGAGGAAGGGTGTAGCCAGTGAAGGCAAAGTTTTTTTTTTCATTAAACATTTTATTGGGTTTTAAGGCACGTATACACAACTGTTGAATAACCCCCCACCCCACAAAGGGACATACACAGTGCAGCCTTACAGCGTTCCAATACAAGAGCCCAACGTATGGAGTATATACAGCCATTCAGCCTACAACCCGACAGGGGGCAGGCGGCGGACACTACAATCCTCCAGACCTTAACTACTCGGAAGGGCAGACTGCTCTTACAACCCCCCCCCCTCTCCACACCCAACGAAATTAACCACCCACCCGGATCCCAAGTGTGAAGATTAACACTTCGAACTCGTACACCCTACCCAGGGAACATCCAGTATGTAGTCGCCCCCACCTCCTAAGTCCCTCCTGTGCTTCTCTACTGGGTGACCGCTGCAGCTATACCTTCCCCGGGGAGAACATTCCAAGGGCTCCCCAATTTGTGAATCTAACCACTCTCATCTTCGATGAGAGATCTGTTGTATTTCTATCTAGGACCCTAATTTGATATTCCTGATTCATGCCCTTATGTGGTTATAATAAATAGTATCCTTATAAAGGTATAAGAATCATATCCATATTCAGTAATAGCCCATGCAGTCCAAAGCACGGCAAGGCTACTCCCATAGACTCCTAGAAAACACAAAGCGTTCTTTAAACAAACCAACCCTCCAGCAGCCCGGGAATCCCCCCTGCTTTTGTTTTGATTTGCACAAGAACTCCTGGAGTCCAGAAAGAACTGTTAGTTCTTAGTAACGTCTTATGTCCAACCTTACGTCAAACCAGGCACTTTTCAGGTATAAATATACCAACGTTGCCTTAAGCAAACACACAGTGGTGTGGAGCAGAGCGACGTTCTACTTGTCCGAGAGCCCAGCTGTCGCCAGAGCAGAAGGAAGCCGACCCTCACTTGTTGACGCGCTGGATAAGCTGCCTTTTCTCACGCTGAGAAATCCAGCTCCGGTGTTCCCGAGTTACCCTCGCGAGTTGCTGGGAGTTTGAGTCCTGAGAAGCGAGATACAAGACCTCCTTCATTCTATAACCAAGGTACAGAGCTGAATAAAACCTTAGAGAGAATTCTTGATTCCGATCCTTGGCCAAAACCTAACTTTAACTTAAAACTGCTACTTACTTACTCCTTCCCACGTATTAGGCTTAGGTCAGGTACACTGGGGTAGGCGTATCTTAGAAGCACCAGTTGAGTTCGTTTAGTCAATGTTTTTATATATGTATATATTTTATATATTTTAAAGTATCATATGGCTAAGAAACCATATCCATGCTTTTACAGCATTATTTCATAATACTACTTTTACTGTACGCACTTTACTTTATGATAAGTATTGCAATTGTGGCAATTCATTTCTCTTGCATGAGAAAGAAGACTGCTCAATAAAATAACACCCTTTTTATTGGTGGTGAAACTAAGCACCCTGCCTCGGTGGGTCTTGGGCTCAAAAATTCCACGGACTTGATAATTCACGTTCCGGTGCCTTCTCGACTCACGGGTACACACTCTGCGACTCTGGGCAATAGCTTGCTTAATCTCCACAACGGCCCCTCGCGGCGGGATGCCTGGCTTTCACCTTGTGGATACCCTGCCAGGGTTATCTCACAGGGGAATACCAGGACGGGTTCCCTAAGCAAGCGCCGGGAAACCCACTGTGGGTAGCTGTGCGCTATATAAGCTCAACTACATTTACATTTACATTACAAGCATGCACGATTGACTGAGTGAAATAGCCGTCTATTGTTTTCACACGACTCTAGAGATACACTCTTTATTCTGGGGGAGCAAAGTTGTCATGTTTATGCGGTTGTCAGAAACTAATCCCTGCTTGTCTAAATCAGGACGGTTAACCCTTTCCTGAACATTCGAGAAAGTTTCTAGTGACCTCTGAGCTAGCTGGCAAAACTAATTAAGTCTAACATAGTCAGTAGAGACCTAAATGACCTCAGTCCTACGTCTACACTGCTGTTTATGTTATTCCAATGCGCAGAGCCTATTGGGAATATAGGAACTACACTATAGATCCACTTGTGACATCACAGTGTACCGCCTCCTCTCTGCCCCTGCACAAGGTTTCAGTAGTATCCTCCCTGCCCCTGCCACGTAAATGCGTCTGGTATAACCCCCAGAAGTTTTTCGGTCGGCTCGTAGGATGCTGCAGCTCACTGTAATGCTCCGACTGCGTGCAACAATATAGCATGTCGTGCGCCCAACATTTGGTTGTGGGTAATGGACCTCCCATCCAACATATGGCCACCACCCTTTTCGCTATAAGCATTCCCATGTCCACCAGCCTGCGGACAGCAGCAGGCAGCCCCCTGTAGTGACCCAATAGCTCCAGCGCGGGGTCTGGGACCAGCTCAACCCTCACAATCCTGCTCAATTCTGTAAAGATGCCCTCCCAGCATGCCCGTACACCCGGACACTGCCATGCCAAGTGCAGGAAGTCCGCATTCGGCGTGTAGCATCTCTCGCAATCAGGCGTCTGCCGGAGACCGTATCTGTGCAGACGCTTGGGGGTGTAATTCACTCTATTGAGAAATTTAAAATGTACCAGTCTGTGTTTGCCATTCAAAGAAATCCGCCTTGTGTTAACACAGCAGTAGCGCCACATGTTGTCATCTATAGTAAGTCCCGCTGCCATGCTAGCCTGGCTGCCGTGAACTGGTGTTCCCTATGCGACATCGCTGTTTTGTAAAGATTGGTCCACAACTTGTGAGGGGACTCCGTTTTTACTATATAGGTGAGCTCAGGGACCTCCGGTGGTTCCGCAAGGTCGTCCCCAAGTTGTTCCAGGAGGGCTCCACGCACTCTATGATACTGGAAATGTAGTAACAAGGTGTCATCCCCCCGCTCTCAGCCACCTGGTCCCAGGACTTAACCTTTCCTTCCCGGTAGAGGTCCCCCGCAAGCTTGATATTCAACTTATGTAGGGCGGTTATCACTCCCTTATCTCTGCATGGGGAGAGCCATTGAGCCCATTCCACCGGCATTCTGGGTGAGTAAAGCAGCGCAACTCCCTGCTGTTGCAGGAGGCAGTGCCATGCATAGTGTGTAGCCCTGATAGATTCTAGGATCCCAGTCCTACTATCCGTTGAGCGGAAAATTGTTGCAGGAAGGGAGAGCGGGTCTGCAAATAACTTTTCCATGCGAACATGGGGAATAAGCATGTGTCCGTGTACCCAGGTGTGCAAATGCGACGTCTGAGCCACCCTGTAGTATAGCTCCAGGTCTGGGGCACCCATGCCTCCCATGCTGTATGGCAGCGTGAGAATTTTCCAACTCACTCTGGGCTGCCTACCCGCCCACGCTAGTTTGATCATGAGTTGTGTCAATCTTTGGAAAAATACCCTGGGTAACACCATCGGGAGGTTAGCAAAAAGGAACAGCATTCTGGGGAGCACCACCATCTTCATAATCGAGAGTCGACCCAGAAGCGAAAGCGGGAGCTTAAACCAGGCCTCAACGTCATCCTCTAACTTGCTAAAAGCTACAGTGTAGTTTTCCCTGAACACCATCTCAGAGTCGGTGTGCAACGTATACCCAGATATCTAGTCGAGTCTGTGGACCAAAACAGCGGGAACTCCATATCAAACTTCTGCGTTACCGGAGTGAGGGGGAAAGCCAAGGACTTTGTCCAGTTCACCTTCAGACCAGATAGGGCTCCATAGCGTGCCACCTCTCTAAGCATCGTTAATAGGTTGTTTTCCGGGTCACGGACATAGAGCAAGGTGTCGTCCGCATACATAGAGACAACAATCCTGTATGTGGGGAAGCCTATGCCCTCGTTACCGTGGTATTCCCGCAATGCACATGCAAGAGGCTCTACCATCAGGGCGTATAGTAGAGGGGATAGCGGGCAACCTTGACGGGTCCCCCTGCATATGGGGAACAAGTCTTTGACCAAATCTCCGAGTCATAGTCTGGCCCTTGGTGTATTGTACAGGGATCCTATTATTTGCAGGAAAGGAGATCCCAGCCCCATCCTTATTACCACATGCCTTTTCCGTGCCGAGAAACACAGCTATTGCCTTTGTATCCTGCTTTACATGCTGCATAGTGCCGAGTACTGTACGTATATTATATGTTAGGTTCCTGCTCGGGACTAAGCCCGCCTGTTCCGGCGCAACCAGCAGTGGAGCTAGGAGCTCCAAACGGTTTGCCAGCAACTTTCCAAATATTTTTGTGTCCACATTAAGTAGGGAGAGGGGCCTATACGAGCAGCCCTCATCAGGCGCCTTGTCCGGCTTAAGGATAGTAACCATGAGCGCCTCCCTCATCGACTGCGGCATGCTTCCCTCCACACAAATGTCATCGAACAGCGCCGACAGGTGAGGGAGCAACTGATCCTGGAATGCCTTATAGAAGCCCACCGTGAACCCATCAGCTCCAGGGGCACAACCCGACCACATGCACGCAAGAGCCTCGACTATTTCATCTTTCTCGATAGGAAGCATCAGGAATTCCCTATGCGTGTTGGTGAGTGTAGGTAGCTCTATATGTTCCAGGTAGTCTAGAATTTCGTCGTCAAGTGCACCGCTCTTGGAAGAATACAGGTCTGTGTAATAGTGTCTAAACCTCTGGGCTATGTCCGCTTCATCAGTGAGGACATCGCCCTCTTCCGTCCTAATCTCCGAAACTTGCGGTCTGCCCCTCCTCACTTTCAACACCCTCGCATGTACCGAGCTAGGTCTATCTCCCTCCCCGTACGTACGGGCAGTCACATACTTTCCCATATGTTTGATCTCCCTGTCTGCCTCTTCATGATATTCGGTCAGTAGAGATTTGATTTCTTCATCCGTTGCCAGGGAAACATCCTTTACAGCGCAACTTTTACCACGCAGTGTCTTTACATCGCAACTTTTACAACGCAAACCATTACAACGCATTGTGCTGGGGGCGCTCTAGGATAGGGAATAGATTTAATTGCCGCTCCAAGTCTGTCAATCTTTGCCCGATAGACCTGAGGACTCCCGAGTGCTTTGACATTGCAATGCCCCTTATATAGACCTTAAATGCCTCCCATATCGTTTGATAGCTGTCCACTGAGCCTATATTGGCCTCAAAAAAGCCATCCATAGCCTCTGCTAGCTCACCTTTGAATAATGGGTCGAGGAGCGAGTAGGGCGGAAAACGCCATGTGAACGGTGGAATCGTTTTCTTTGGGGTAGCCAGCACTAACAGTATAGGTGAGTGGTCAGATTGGGTACGCGGGAGAACCCTGCACTCTCGTACCAATCCTAGTAGGGAGGCAGAAGCCAGCCAATAGTCTATTCGGGTGTGTATGTCATGATAGGCAGAGTAGTGCGCATAACCCCCTCTCGAAGCGTATCGCATTCTCTACACGTCCTCTAGGTCAAGGCTAGTAATCACACTATGCAACGCTTGCGCAGCAGCTGTGGGCCTATGGGCTGGGCCTGCCAATCTATCTAGCATTGGGTCTAATACTAAGTTAAAATCCTCACCCCATAAGAACTGGGCCATATTGTAATCACGGGCAATCGTTGCAAGTGACATGTAAAATTCCGGGGAATCATAGTTCGGACCATTCACTTAAATTACACTAAGTCCAGCCCCATTCCTTTACACCTAAATATCACAAAGCGGCCTGCCGGGTCTGCCCTCAGGAGCTCCAGTGTGAATTTCGATTTGGGGTTTATCCAGGTTAGCACTCTTCTGGCATGAGACGTGAAGCCCGCCGAGGTGATGTTCCCCTCCAGGCCCCTGCTATGTAACATCCGCTTGCCTGTGGCAGGTGGGTCTCCTGTAGGAGTGTCTCTTTAAATAGCTCAATATCTTCCTCAGCTTCCGGTAGTCGTTAAGACCCCGAACGTTCCATGTGAGTGTTCTAATCGAGTCTACAGGTCTAGGATTCCCTGGTTCAGCCTCCCCTGCCATAGCCTTTGAATCTGAATTTCATGTGTGTATGCTCATTGTGTGCCTTCGCGCCCTGCTGTACAAAGGCCCCCAATGGCCCAACATCCATCCCACACACTCAAGCACTTCCACCCCCCTCCCACAGCCGACCACCCCCAACCTGGCCTTGCAGAATTCCCCACCACCCATCCCCCCTCCCTCAAATTACCAAACAGTATGACCCACTGAGAGTAATTTGGGTGCACAGCACACGGGGGCCAAGGTTGCTTCATAACCAACCAGTTATGAGACTACACAATTTACTAAACGCCCTCCTCCGCCCTACCGTTGTGCTGTATCTCTTGCATCATAAAGGATCAGACTGTACAATCCCCATTGTGAATCAGTGATCAGCAGAAGTGTCCTCTTGTACTCAAGCGCCTCCCCCATATCTGGCATACCTTCCCGCACACACCGATAGGCTATGCGCGCCCCAAGGTGACTTTTTAATGATATCCGACTGTGCGTGTGCAAATAGATACCAAAAAATACAACGCGTTCGAGGTGGCCATCCGAACCACCAAATCTTCTTACCCGCCCCCCACGCTCATTCTGCAGGTATCAAGTCCAACATTTATACTGTCCCCAAGATCCAAGCCTCACCACCCCCTTTGCCCCTTACTCTCTCTGGCCTCTTGTATCTCGTAAGAATCACTCCTGCTCATCCAACTTGCTACTCCGCTCCTCCCCTTCATGTGGGCTGTTGCAGGGCCTTCGGTTCTGTGAGGAGGTGGGATTTCCCCTGCCTATTGACCCGCAGTTTTGCGGGGTACAACATTGCGTAGTCCAGGCCCAAATCTCGCAGCTGCCTTTTGAACGGGGTGAAGAGTCTGCGGGCCTCCTGCACTCTGGCAGTGAAGTCCGGAAAAAGCAAAATCTCCGAGCCCTCGAACTGCAGCGATTTCTTGTCTCTAGCAAGTCGCAATGCTGCTTCCCTGTCCCTATAATTGAGCAGCTTGGCTATAATAGGGCACGGCGGAGCTCCAGGCCGCGGGCGGGGCCCAGTGAACGATGCGCCCGCTCCACAACAAACATCGGCGAGAACGCTCCCTCCCCAAGCAGTGTCACCAGCAACTTTCCAACAAACTGCTTCATGTTGCCCGTTGGGGTCATTTCTGATAGGCCCGCGATGCACATGTTGCAATGGCGCGAGCGGGCCTCCAAATCCTCAGTTTTATCTTGCAAGACTTGCATGAGTTTTCCAAGTTTCTTCTGATCAGTGCCCAGCTCCGTTTGTGCTTCTTCCACCTCCGTAATCCTTCTTTCGGACATGTCCAGTCTTTCTGCATGTTCATCAATCCACTCAGCCATTCTGTCCATTCTGTAGGTTAGAGCATCTATTTTCGATCCCAGAGACGCCATGCTGCTTTGTAGGCCTTTTTCCATAGCAAGAAGCAAGGTTCTAATGTCTGTGCCGGCTGCGACTTCTTCACCAGCTGACGTGTCATCTCTGTCTGCGCCCGTTGCGTCCTGTGACTTTGAGCTCCATTGGTCAAAGGATAGCTCGCTCTGCATCTTGTCCCCTCTACCCATGGTGCCAGGGGATCCGAGTGTGATGGGATCTGGCGTGTTAAAACAACCTACACGTGCAGCTAACTGTAGTCTCCACCAGTGAGCTCTGGCTAGTGGGATTCCGTTACACACCAGGTACGGTGTTGTATCCCGCTCAAACGCCTTCCAGTGAGCGCACCGCCTGTAGTGGCCACCTCCTGTCAGTTGTATGGCAGTTTCGGCCTAATGTGGACTCCCTCACACCAATCAAATATCGCGGACACTAGGCGCGCTCCAGACGCATTGAGTATCCTCCGCCTGTTTAGCCCCGGCTTGCTTACGCTGTAAATGGATGCTACCAGTCTGCTTGCGCCACACTCAGATCCTTGGGCCGGCTCTGCGTAGTAGTCTCCCTCTCCTCTCTTGCCTGCTCAATCCTGGGCTTGCGCTGAACCCCCTCGTGGTGAGAGTGGATCCCTCTAGTCCCCCTTACCAGTCCCCCTTACCAGTCTTCCCGCTGTTAGTCTCCAGGTATCGGCCTGCGGGGGGGGGGGGTCTCCGAGGCACTCCAGGCAGTCCGTGCCCCACCAGTTGCTCTCCGCCACAGATGGCTTCCACGCCGTCCTCGTGCTCTGTGTGCCTCTGCTAGCTGCAGGGTCAGTAATGACGATGATCCACTCAGCGGACAAACCACTCAATCAGGCCTCACTGGGCACTGCGTCTGCCCCCTGTATCCCGCCGCGCTCTACGCGGCGTAGTTGCTTTCTCCCGGAGGGCGCATGAGGTGTACTTTTCACCCACCGCAGATCGCGGTCTTGCAGCACCACAGTGTATACTCTGGTGTGCCCCCGGCATCTCTTCTCTGTGGGCACCGCCGCAGATCCTGGGAGTCAGGCTACCTGAGCCAGGGCCGCTCACTCCACGGGCTTCTCCACAGCCCCCAGCTCCGCTTGCTGCTTTCTAGCACACGATGCCCCGCCGTCTGGGGGGGGAGCAGCTCCTCTCACCACGCTGAGCAGGTCAGGTCCCGAGTCGACAGGCGTCTGCACTCCGCCGCAGGGCAATCACCGGACCACTTCAGAGGACCGAGCGGCACGCACAGCGATGTGGCTACGCCCTGTCCGGCACTCCAGACCGCTGTCACGCTGCCCGCCGATCTCCCTCACTTCTCCGCGGATATCAGCAAGCACAGGCCACCAATCACCGCCGGCCATACGTCTTTCAGCTGCGCCGGTCTTCCGCGCGTTAGGAGGGTACTTTGGACTTTCAGGTTCGATATGATGATGCAGGATAATGTTGAATATATTGCACAATGTGACGGAGCTCAAGGCTCAAGCGGCCATCTTGGTCACTGGCAAGCTCCGCCCCCCCAGTGAAGGCAAAGTTAGGATGCTAGAGGGACAGTACTTGCTTTTGGGAAACATTACATACAATTGTAAATGGTAAAGAATTTAAAGGCAATAGAGGAACTCTGGGTTGCAGGGTGGGCCAGTTCCACAGCAGAAAGGTAAGTGAATAGAATATTGATGGAGGTACAGATTAGTTAATTAGGGGAGTACTACCATGGTGATGTACTAAACAACTTGCTGATGTTGAAGCAGGAGTTAGCAGATGCACCTCACTTATCTGAATGTAAACTGGCAGATTAACTTTCCATTGGAGAGACAGTTGATTTTCATGTTATATAATTGATAAGAAAATATAAAATAATAATAAAATATAAAAGTGAAATAATTAAAAACAATTGTTTACAGTTTATATCCTATTTATTAGACAAGCTTCATTCATTCTTTACTTATTAGTGTTCATTTGACCAAGAATCCTTCTCGCACTAGTGCTGTAAGTGGTTCTATTATAAATTGTTCTCATGTTTTTCAAAAATATAACTTCTATAAAATGTATTTTAAGATCGCAAACATGTAAGCTTTATACACTGAAAGCTGAAATGAATACCCAGTACATTTGTTTGTGAAAATAAGGAAATGTTAAAAACTATAAATTATACAGAAGCGCTCATTTTGAGGAGTGGAAAAAATCTTATCACTGTGTAGATAAGGAGTTGCAATGGAATAATTGTAAAGGGTATTTATCGCTTTCACTAATTACCACCTTCCCTCCCCCCACAATTTACCCAGAAAATCTAGTGAAGTTTATTGCAGTAAAATGCTAGGAAAAAGTCAAAACATACTCAAGTTGGCGTGGGAACTGCATAACATGTTTCATTGCCTTCTACAATACTGAGACTAGTAGTGATCTGAAACGTTAAAAAAAATACATACACATTACATCTGTGTTTGAGTTCATTTGCAGTTTTCTTGAAATTCCCTCAAAATAACAGGAACAAGACTAGTAAACTGTGATACTTTCAAGTAGTATTCACATGTGTATGCATTTGTGCATGCATAAAAATGGACACGGAGAGGAAGATACACTAAGATTTTATGCCGTGTTGGCATCACAAAAGTGACGCAAATCGGCACAAAATCTTTTAGTCCAATTTTCTTTCCAAGGCTAAACTTAAACTTGTTTAGCGCTGGAAATAATGTGAAAGTAACATATGTGCTGCTTTGCCTTACCTACTGCCAAGGGGTTGTACTATGGGTAGAGCATGGGTGTTCTCATGCAACCACCCAACGTTTCTGATGGTTAACCCAATTTACTAAATAAAGTAGACAGAGTTTAGCATCAGAAAATAGTGCACCCTTCAACCAGGCACTATGAAGGAGAAATTATTTTTTTTGCCTTTATTTTTTGCCTTTTCGTATGTGCTGCCTGTAAAGTATACATACAAAGTGGGAACATGTTTAAAATTTGTCTAAGCACAGTATATTGTACTGGAAGGGTACCCTTCCAGTACAAAACCTATGCTTGACTAATAGAGACACGCTTTCACTGCGCCACAAAGGTGCCTCCGTGGTGCAAAGCAGCTAATTTCAGTGCCAGCGCTAGGAAGCCATATTTCAGCACATTTCTCGCTCTCCTGCTCTCTACTTCTTAAGCAGTGCAGCACAACATTTGCGGCTGCTGCACTGCACTGCATGAGAAATTGGTAAATCTGGCACATAGGCTTTAAGTACTTGATAAAAATGTGCTTGCAATATATTTAGTTGAAACCAATTGTTCTTCTGAAGTAATTCCATCTTGAGCTGAGAGAACTGAGCAGCAGATGCTTGAGACTGGCGGAGCTTCGTAAGGGTAAACCCCTGAGAAACCACTGAGCACAGAGCCACTGAGCAACTATCTGGCTCTGAGCTCCGAGTCCCAGCCGTCTCTTGAGCCCCTTGAGTCAGCCGCCCCTGCCGCCAGCCTTTGTACGCAGCAGTGCGAAGAGCTGCGCGAGGTGTCGGGAGCCGGGCAGCAGAGAGGGCCGTGAAAGAGGAGCGAGGCGGGGGGCTCGGTGGTGGTGTGAGGACCCCGCGGTTTGCCGCGTAGGGCATCGCCACACTCCAGCCTATTCCTAAAGTGGTTTCCACAGCCGCGACTGTCCGGGTAGGTGTCGCATGCGAAGCTCCCAATTTACCAAGCTACCAATCTGCTCACAGAGACCCCGGGACCACCGAGAACCACTGAGTAAACTGTATTGGGGCCCTGGTGGGGTAACGCCGGTGGGGAGAGGCTTGAAAGGCATGAGAGCAAAAGAAGAAGTGAGAGCTGGAGATCTAGCCAAGTCCTCATCCCACATACCGCCTAGTTAGCCCACATCGCTGCTACATACTGTCAAAAAACATCAAAAACCTTCTACCAGGAAAAAGGCATAACGCCACACAGAGAACCCGGTGGGGGAACTTGGAGGGGGGAAGTAATTTCTGCTTAGTGAGCGTCGCTTCAACAGGGGAAAAAATAAAAAAATAAAAAATAAAAAATCCAAAGCGACAGTGGTAATAATCATCCTCATCCTCACAAACGGCAAACCCCTTAGCAAACCTCCAGCAAACCCCCTGCCGGAGCCAGAACTTAACCAATCCAAGGCCACAGAGCCAGGGAGTTCTTTCTGTCTATAAGTGCAAAGAAATAAGAAAAAAGACCACGTCCTAGGCTAATCTGAGGGCCGCGCAAATGAGATCAGGGACAGTCAGCCAAGCGGCGACAGGCAAAAAAACAAACAAAAAAAAACAAACCTAAAACATCAAACGAGGAGGACTCACTCCTCAATCAAACATCAAAGGGAATAGGTCTAAGGGAGAGGTTGGTCTCAGTACCTACCCCGACAACAACAACGCCAAGCCCGAAATACAAATCAGGGATCCATAAATTCTTTTTTCTAAAGGACCCAATGGCGGCAATATACGCTCCATCAGCAGAAGCCTCCCAGTTGCCAATCCCAATCCTTCCTGATAAACCAGGAGTTATCGCCCCACAGACACCCGCACACCACAAAAACGTATCACAAAGGGAATCATCTTCGGAAAGAAATACGGCTTGCTCAGGCGTGGGAAAACTCTTGACCATAACAGCCCAGGTGCACCGGACAACGCTCACAACACCTGCCACAACACTTACAATAAAACCCGAAGTGACTGCTAAAACCCTTAACTTAAATGCAACTGAGCCAGTAAACAACGTTGCATTGGTGGGAAGGACCGAGACTCTCACGGAGGAAAAGAGAGAACGGGAAAACCCTAATAGCAGTTTTGTAGCTCTAAATGTAGCCCCTCAGGGACTAATAACAGCCACGGGTTCAAAGGATGGAAAATTACCAGTAGGCCTCATGGAAGAGGGTCGATCAAACACAAAATGGACTAAGGCGGAAAAATTAAACTTAATAAAATCTGCAGAAAACGCAGCCCCTAAGGAAGAAGTTCGCAGCAAATCATTTTCTTATATAAATGACTCAAACTTGGTGGAAATCCTAGAAATATTGGAATCCAACTGTTAGGACAATGAACGCCAAGGAATGGACCCACAATCAGTATCAAGAAAAAAATCATCACAGAGCAGATCCAAAATGGTTGCATCTACACCTTTAAGCCTACAAGGCAAACAAGATCCTAAGCACTCAGTACTAGCAGTCACAGCTCTATAAGAGTCAAGCATTAAACCTTTCATCACCAATAACTATTTCATCTGTTAGTGGGACAGACCTTGGGTCAGAGGTCTCTGCTCAGTACAATGAAGATCATTCCAATACTCAATGGGCTCAAACCCTGATTCACACTCTAGAACAAGCAATAAGGGTTTTGAACTTCCTGTCAGATAAAATGGATGTTCAAATAGACCTTGTAAATATCATTGCCTGTCACATCTCAGGTGTATATAAACACATCATTCGGGAGGGCCTAAGGGATATTTAAAGACCACGCATAGGTTGTATCCCCTGTATACCAGAATATGCTCAACCTGAAAAACCTATGGGTCTAACTTCTGATTCATATATCAGGAAAGGAGCTATGGTCTCAAATTAGTACGAGTACCAGCTCAAGGCGTCATCCAGAAGATCGTTGCCCCTGTGTGCGCAAAATAAACACCCGTGTTGGATTCCCATCAATATCATGTATGACCAATATTCTCATGTGGTCCTCCGTCCTGGGTACAGTGTCTCTAGATCATTGAGACCAAGTAGTACCGTCTGTGGACACATGGTTTACACATGCCAACACAAGGAACAACCATAAGGATCTGGTCAGACGGGTAGGTGCAGTGCAAAAAAGAAAAGTGTATGTGAAAAGTTAAAATAGGATAGAGAATCTCATTCCAACTTTATTCTACCAAGACCTCTTCCTAATTAAAAACTAAGAACAGCGCAAAACTATACTACTGCAGTTTACCAAATATCTGCATGGGGGCCGACATGTTTCTGCCTAAGCGGGAGTATGACCCTAGGCTTTCATCAGGGCCTCTGTTCTCTCAATAGTGCGACTGCAAAAAAATTTGTGTGGGTGCAAAACTTCAAACAATAATTATGTGATATTCCAGTAAAGGATATGAGTCTCCAAATACTGTGGCTTCACTCCTCCATGACACCTGGTAAATTTAGTAGATCTGTGGAGGGAGAAATAAAACATAACACAGGGAAACCATCTAAAAGCAAGTTATTTGCCTTAAGTATGAGAGATCGTTTAGTACACACCCGTCCTCAAGAGCAAATCAAGAGACCAATAGGAACTTTGTGGGATCTACCTGCAATCAAAGGGAACCACCCATGTGGGACCTGTACAATGTGTGCTTTGACTCACAGTGTCACCAGCCTAGACATCGGAACCACTAGACCCTGGGAATTGCGACAATTCTCCAATTGCAATAGTGAGAATCTAATCTATCAGATCACATGCCCTTGCAATGAAAAGTACATCGGCATGACGACTAGGAAAGTAAAAACACGCATGTTAGAGCATAAAAGCACTTTCCGATGCAAGAAGAACATATCCAAGTTGACACAACACTTTCTGGAGAAGAACCATGGAGAAACAGATTTTACATGGACGGTACTCGAGAAACCCTTTGTACCATCACATATCACTGGCGTGACCAGTTTTCTGTTTCGAAAGGAGCAAAGATGGGTGTTTAAACTACGCACAGATATACAGGGTTTGAATGATGACATCCCCTGGCTGAACCTGAAATTAACATATAGGGTATCTGTTATCTGTCTTACTTTTTCATAAAATACGCTGAAATACATATTGGTATGAACTACCGGCGTTATACATCAGCCGTACTATGATTTGTACTCGGGTTTCTGAGCAGGGAATGCACTATTCCAATACTTAAAGGTCTTCTCAGCCATACCCTGACGCCTTGGAAAGGTGACACATTTCCCTTGAGAAAGTTGGAGGTGAGACGTCACACATACATCCTAAGTAGCGACACTAGGGGAGGTAGAGAAACACTAGGCTCATTCCCATGCCCCCCCTTTATTGCCCTTGAGTCTCTTTTTACAAACCAACACATAGGTTTCTCAATAATGTTTACACCTCCATAAAGGATGAAAATACAAGAATATAAAAATAAGAACATCGACCCATATGACATGTCCTTTAGATTTTCCCTAGTACTACCTTCTAGCATGATCTCTGTGTCAGAGACATTAATAGCCTCCAACTTCAGTGGCTGCCCCTTTCCAAAATGGTTTTCTAAAATGGTTCTGAACTACAGGATTGTCATCTGTGATGTCATCCTGTAGTTCGCCCTCTTCTCACGAGATTACAGCACTGTCAGGGGGCTGTACTGGTCGGGACACATCTGTTGAGGTCCATGGAGCTAACCAAGCTCGCCGACGTTTGGGGTACAGTTTCGAGGCAGACCAGCATAACATTCTGATCAGCGCGACCCGTTTTTCGGCGCGGTCCGTTTTGCGCTAATTCTCACATTATTATCTCCTCAACCAACGGACCCCTTTCACATGCACTTTCCATATATGTGCAGTGATCTGGATAATGTAACCAAAAGTTAATAGAGTCAAATTTAAGTGTAGGAATAACGGACTACAAACATGGACGCCATGACGTCATGCTGTAGTTCCGAAATATCGCGAGATCACGCGACATCGCGACATCGATGCCGAACAGACGGGGAGCTGTTTGTGGCAATTTTGGCTTCAGTATTTACATCTAATACACTCACTTCGCGACATTTGTCTTCAATAACTGAGAAGTTGGGCACTATTAAGCATTGGAGCTCAAGACCACAAGGACAGCGCTAGGTATTTGCTGTTGACTTCGATTGGCTGAGAGACCATCATGTGATTACCTAAAGGAGGGCTTGAGCCTAGCTCGGTGCCTCCCCCTGTCTCAGCTATTGCCAGAGACAACGCCGGACCGGTAAGGAGCTCCACATGGTGCTTCTCCTCTTACGTAGTAATTTTTATGTAGTAATTTCTGACAGACTCTTTTTATGTAGTAATCCCTGACAGACTCCAGCAGGAGACAGCTCTGTGGCAAATTAACAGAGAGATAGAGATTACTTGTTTAGGAGATTCAGTCACCTCCTAGAAACCACACTTACCAAGACATGTGAGGAGCAACTGAGGAGGGTTTTAGTGGGTAGAGGTCCCAGCGAGTGGGGGTTCAGCAATACAAGCTCTTCTTAGGCAAGGGAAGCAACTTTCACTGGTATAGAATTGAATTAGGTTTGCAGTGGATTATTTCTCCACGCAGCCTACATTCAGCTCCGGTGTGCTTTCCTCTTACAGAGCGGGGTCTCACTACACCTGAGCCAGGACCAGGACGAGGTGAGGTCTCTTCCCCGGGCACCCTGGGTGCGTGATTATACGTACTGTATTTAGACGTATACTTAAGGCAAATAACTTGCTTTTAGATGGTTTCCCTGTGTTATGTTTTATTTCTCCCTCCACAGATCTACTAAATTTACCAGGTGTCATGGAGGAGTGAAGCCACAGTATTTGGAGACTCATATCCTTTACTGGAATATCACATAAT
The DNA here is from genome assembly GCF_964263255.1 of Lissotriton vulgaris. Classification (NCBI taxonomy): domain Eukaryota; kingdom Metazoa; phylum Chordata; class Amphibia; order Caudata; family Salamandridae; genus Lissotriton; species Lissotriton vulgaris. Next base: position 490,272,237 of record NC_141695.1, on the reverse strand, counting down.
TATTGTTTGAAGTTTTGCACCCACACAATTTTTTTTGCAGTCGCACTATTGAGAGAACAGAGGCCCTGATGAAAGCCTAGGGTCATACTCCCGCTTAGACAGAAACATGTCGGCCCCCATGCAGATATTTGGTAAACTGCAGTAGTATAGTTTTGCGCTGTTCTTAGTTTTTAATTAGGAAGAGGTCTTGGTAGAATAAAGTTGGAATGAGATTCTCTATCCTATTTTAACTTTTCACATACACTTTTCTTTTTTGCACTGCACCTACCCGTCTGACCAGATCCTTATGGTTGTTCCTTGTGTTGGCATGTGTAAACCATGTGTCCACAGACGGTACTACTTGGTCTCAATGATCTAGAGACACTGTACCCAGGACGGAGGACCACATGAGAATATTGGTCATACATGATATTGATGGGAATCCAACACGGGTGTTTATTTTGCGCACACAGGGGCAACGATCTTCTGGATGACGCCTTGAGCTGGTACTAATTTGAGACCATAGCTCCTTTCCTGATATGAATCAGAAGTTAGACACATCTCAGGTGTAAACACCAAAAAAGATTGAATAACATCCCTATTAACAAACAGGGAAAACATGGATCAGCTAAGAGACAACAACAAACAACTATCCATCTGCTGCTGTGGTCCCATAATAGAGAAACTTGCAACCCTTTCTGAAATTTTAAAGGACGTCCTAGGGGCAGTAAAACAATCTTGCAACAGCAAGCAGCATAATAACTCCAAAAAAAGTGCAGAATTAGAGGAAATGCACCAAATTAATAATAAAAGAAATCAGTGATGTCAATGATGAATTAGAGAAAGCGGAGCCCCAGGTTCAACCTGACTCAATAGACCCCCAATTAGACGCTCCACAGAACTCCTTTAAACCAGTGGCGGTGGTTGTCAAACCCACAAAACGGGAAAGAAAGCGCACAAGGAAGGCGCAGCTCAAATACAATAAACAGCCAAGCCCAGCCTCGGATAAAATCTTCCCGTTATTTACAGTAAAACCAGCCATGGGGAAAAAAACACCTCCCCGCATGGGGTGGCACTTTCTGCAGTAGATCAATCTCAAGCTACCTAGACCCCTAAACCAAAGCAACGGAGCCCAACCCGAACCCCCATACTTCAAAAACCACTCTAAACCTCACATATGAATGGAGGAGCCTCCCCAAAGGCAAAAGCAGCCCATAAATCCCTCCAGGAAGTGCAGCAACAAGAGGGAAATGAAGCATCCAACACAGGAGAGGGGCAAGAAAAAACATTGCTCATTTTAGGCAAAAGAGAACCTGGGAGTAATCGAGGTCCGAGCACACAATCGCGGGATTTCCCACTCGACGAGAGGAAAAAGCTGTCAGAACCAAAAAAGCAGAAAGCTTCTCCAGTCAAGAGTTTTCAGGCACTAGCAACCCCCAAGGCTCAATACCTTACCAAACCAATTGCGGTTACAATAACTGGAAAAGCCCGACATTGCAAGTTCCATCACTGGGACCAAGTGCCGGTGCAAACAGGGAAATGTGCAACTAAAAATACCGGGAACGCCGGAACGGATTTCAGAGGAGGCAACCGCCGTCCCCATGGAGTGTGAACTCCGACTTAAAAAGGACACCCCACCAACAATAACTTCTGAAGCTGGAAGAAAGAAAATTGCACCCTTCCGCCACAACGACCAAAATCAGTCAGAGGAGTTTGAACTGAAATTGTCATTTGTCCCTGAATATTCGACCAAAGGAAGACAAGACACTTTAAACAGAGCAAACTTGTTGAGGTTTTTCAATTAAATCCCAGAATAAAAAGGAATTTGCTCTCGAGACTTAATATTGGTAGATTTCAAACAAACAACAAGGATGGGAGCTGAAGAGACACTGACAACCTGGTCCTCTAAGGACCTGGTTTGCAGAGGCCGCCGCACACTCCCGCAGGGGGGGGGAGGCTAGAAGGCCGGCTACATAACCCACGTGGTGCCCCAACCAGTGGTGAAACTGGTTCCGGGCGCCCCATAGCACCCGGAGACCAGTGGAAGCAGGCAGCGCACCAGCCTGCCCGGCCGGAAGTAACCTTTGGCCTGGGCGCCCCTAAGAGGCGCCCAATGGCACCCCCCCGCCTCATTCAAATCCCCCAATCAGGGGAGACACCGAAGCCCCCCTAAGGAGAGTCAGGGGGATTTAAGTCGCCGACTCTCCCAGCTAGGCCACAACTTCTTCGTGGAGCTGGGAGAGCGGCGCGACAAGAAGATCTGCAGAATCGGACGGCGCAGCTCCGAAATTTCTGGAACACTAGGACTTCGAGGTAGAAGAATCGACGCGCTGAAGCCCTCTCCCCGCACCATCGTACCAGCCGCTCCGCGGTGCGCAGCGTGCCACTACGGGGCTGAAGTTGCGACGAGGCTCACCAAAGAAATTCCCCGGCGGAGTCACGCAGCCGAAGCGAAGCGGGACTGCGTAGCACAACCCTTTCCGTCTTCATCGGAACCCACGCATTGGGCGGAGCGGAGAAACCGTCGTCGGCTACGCTAGGAGCCATGGCAGAGGGCCAGCCTGGGGAAGTGGCCGAGTTGCTGAAAAGGATCCGGGAGGTCACGGCCATCCACGGGAGCGAGTGGCTCCAGCATCACATCGTCAGCGGGAAAGAAAACAGACCGGTCGACCAGGCGGAGGAGGGAGCAGGCCCATCGGATCCCAAAAGGCGCAAAAAGACACCGATAAGGAAGTCCTCCAGGAAGAACCCCCCGAGGAAGGAGCGCCAAACCCCCCCCCTCCGCGACGCGATGATGGTGATCAGAGCGAAACATCGGCCAGCACGAATGGTGAGCATATCAGCGAGATAGTTAAGGAATGCTTAAAATCACTGGCGCCAGCACTGCTTAACAATACGGGACAGGGGGTATCAAGCGGGCCCGGGGAGCAGCGCGCAGATGAGGCAGCAGGCATATCTTGGCACATGGTCGACCCAGGTTGGGCACGCCAGGCTAGGGGGCAGGAGCACGTGGTTCTGCCGGCACAGGGCGAGCAAATGTCTCCGGTCATGGGTTGGGGTTACGGACCCGCGTAAGGGAGCCCAGCGCTGGGAGGCATAAACTCTGATCCATACAGCAGGCCATCCCCCGGCCCGGCATCTTTGACAACAAAGGCCACAGGCCTAGCATGCCTTATCCCACTAGCTGTTAAGGAAAGAATATGGCGGAAGGAATTTATCGATATATTCTCTCTGCTCGAAATTCAACTCGAAGGTCTAGACCTCACCACCTGTGACAGGAAAGAGGAGGATAGGAGAGAGAGGCGCGGCAGCAGAAAAGAGCGCAATTTTGAAAATTGGTTGGATGCCTTCAGAATAATGGCCTGCATTATTGTAGAGAAATTCCCCCACTGAGCGGCAGACCTTTGGCTTTATGAGGCTAATATTGACCTGGCACATAGGCAGTTCCCAGGGGAAGCGTGGCTGCAATACGACAAGGATTTTAGGCTCAAAATGCAGAGGCATCCGGAGATAGAATGGAACGAGGAGGATGTATCTGGGTTCATCCATAAAATGCTCACAGCGAAGGAGATGAAATCTTGGGCGGGCAAGTATGACCATTCCTTTCGTAGTTCCCACCAGAAGGGCAGGAGCGGAGCTTACCAGAAGCAGAGCGCAGGGAGATCCCAGTCCCCGACAAAGCTAAGGCCATTTGTTGGAGATACGACGCAGGGGATTGCTCGTGGGGCTCGTCATGTAAATTCCAGCATGCTTGCTCGAGCTGTGGGGGCAAGCACGTGGCAGTGGCGTGCAGGGGAGGCAAGCGCGAATCCAAAGGGGACAAAAAAGAGAAAAGCAAAAAGCACTAGCCCCGGGCCTAGTAGGCAAAGTGACCTGGTAGACATTCAAGATCGCCAGCTGGCCAGGTCTCCTATCAACAGACAACAGCTGCGCAGGTTGGCGAATAAGTACCCGAACAGGGCTGATGCCAGGGTGCTGGTAGAAGGTTTTGACAAAGGATTCGTCATTCCATTCAAAGGAATCTTACCACTCGAGGGGGCGAGGAACTTAAAGTTGGCGATGCAACACCCACACGTGGTATGCACCAAGCTGGCGAAAGAGAAAGCCCTGGGTAGGATTGAGGGTCCACTACCGAAGGAACTACGCTGAGGCATAGTGGTCTCCCTACTAGGGGTGGTCCCCAAGAAAGAGCAAGGTCACTTTAGATTGATACACCACCTTTCATTCCCGAGGGGGCATCAGTGAATGAAGGAATTCCCCCGGAAGCCTGCTTAGTAGGTTATGCGACAGTGGATGACGCAATAGAGCTAGTAAAAGCGGCGGGGAAGGGAGCCCTCATGGCCAAGGCGGACATTGAGTCGGCGTTCCGCTTGCTGCCCGTCCACCCATCCAGTTTTCACTTGCTGGGTTTTCAGTGGGAGGGTGACCAGTTTGTCGACAAGGCGATGCCCATGGGCTGCGCCATATCGTGTGCATACTTCGAGCAATTCGCAACCTTTTTGGAATGGGCCCTTCATGATTACCATCAAGAAGGCGGCAAACTACACTACCTCGACGATTTCCTGTTCACAGGTCCAGCGGGATCCCCCACGTGCAACAACACTCTGTCGGCATTTGAAAGGCTAGCCAGGACCTTAGGGGTCCCCCTGGCAGCAGATAAGACGACGGGCCCTACCACGAGACTAACTTTTCTAGGGATAGAACTGGATTCCGTGGCAGGGACAGCCAGGCTGCCCCCGGAAAAGGTAAAAGAATTCAGGGAGGATGTTGGCAGGTTGAGCAGGCGGAACAAGGCCACCCTCCGGGACATACAGGGGGTGATAGGCAAGCTGAACTTCGCGGCCAGGGTCATACCCGCGGCCAGGGTCTTCTCCAGGCGGCTGACACAGCTAACAGCGGGAGTCACGCACAGACATTACCGCATTCGTTTGGGTGCGGGGGTGAAGCAGGACCTCCAGATGTGGGACGAGTTCCTTCAGGAATTTAACGGAGTATTGATCTGGAGAGAGGGTTGGGTGACTGCCAGGCAGATAGCCCTATTCACAGATGCAGCAGGGAGCCTGGGGTTTGGGGCCATCCTTGGAAATCAAAGGTGCGCGAGCCAGTGGCCAGACAAATGGCACGCTCAGGGAGTCACCAGGAACAGCACGTTCCTGGAGCTTTTCCCAATAATAGTGGCATTGACCATCTGGAAGCAGGAGTTGAGGAACATGAAACTGACACTGTGGTCAGATAACAAGGGGGTGGTGCAAGCCATTAACCGGGGCGCAGCGCTATGCCCAGATACATTGAGGCTAATGAGGCAGTTCATTAAATTGCAGCTGGAAGGGAATCTGGAGCTGAAAGCACGCCACGTCCCAGGGGCAGAGAACATGGCAGCGGACGCATTGTCCCGGTCACAGATGGAGCGATTCAGAGACCTGGTCCCTGGGGCGGACTGAGATATGACCCCTGTCCCAACATACCTGTGGGACCTGGGGGGGGTAGACCTATACAGACTGGTGGGACATTCACTAACCCCTGAAGCCACCAGAAGATACAAGAGATGCACAAGTACTGTAATGAGCGTGGGCGGCATAAGCACACTGGAGGACATATTAGGAACACGGACAGCCGTTGAGAAGATTGTGCAGTGGGCATTCAATGCCAATAAATCAAGGTCATGGGCACAGGCACACCTGTCAGCCATTGCCCATTTTGCCAGGCTTCATACTGGAGATGACCCCACGGCCTCCCCATATCTCAAGGCAGCCCTGAAAGGGTGGAGGAGAGTAGAAGGGAAAAAGACAGATGTAAGGCGCCCCATTGATTTTGGTAAGCTGGGCTTCCTCCTGAGGGCTTTAGATGGAATCATCTCAGACAGATACGAGCTCCTACTATTTAGAGCCGCATTCACCACAGCCTTCTTTGGCGCGTTCCGCATAAGCGAGCTAGTGGCGCCCAACAAGATGGACCCGGCACAGCCATACCTCCAGGCCAGGGACATTAAACCCATGGCAAGAGCGGTGGAGATTACTTTAACACAGTCTAAGACAGACCAGGCACGAAAAGGGGTAACAATTAGGTTGCACTGCATCCCCGAGACGGGGCTCTGCGCAGTGTGTTGCTTGTTCAAATACATGATAACCCGCCCGGGGGGCGACGGCCCTTTGTTCAGGCATTGTGACGGGAGGAACCTGAGCAGGTTCCAATTCACAGCTGTGATGCGCCAAGGTCTTGGAAAAGCGGGCTTCCACCCAGCAGCCTTCGCCCCACACTCCTTCAGGATCGGGGCAGCAACCACGGCATCGCAGCATGGCATGCCAGAGGATCGGATACGGGCTGTGGGCAGATGGCGATCCAGGGCCTACAAATCGTACATACGGCCACACCTGGTATAAGAAAAAAAAAAGGAAAAGGAAAGGGGAAAGAAAGGTTCCCAAAAAAAAAAAAAAAAGGGGGACTCACCTTGGGATGCCGCACGGCAGGGTGCTGTGGCAATGCCCACTTTCCGCCGACACGCCGATACTCCGGTGCGCAGAAGGCCACCGGAGCTCAAATAACTATATCAAAAAAAAAAAGAGGGAAGAATGAGAAAGTATGAGTAACTGCATCAAAAGAAGACGAACCCGGGTGCGCAGCGGGCCACCTTAACAGAACCCCCTTTCTCTTGACAGGAGGACGCCCGCGGCTGGTTTGGGTGGTGGGACATTCTTTCGTGTCCAGGATGGAGTCATGGTGGCGACGGTCGGGGCACAAAGCGGCAGCCAGACCCAAAGCGACGTGCATCCAGTGGGTGGGACAACCAGGGATGAGATGGGAGCAGCTGCTGCCAACCCTGGACAGCTTACTGGCAGATTCGGCGTGGCATCCCGACGCGCTGATCATCCACCTCGGCGGCAACGACCTGACGAAACTGGGGCGCAAAGCATTGGGACAGGCCATACAGAAGGATCTCACAACAACAACAATGTGGTTGGGTCCGACGATGGTGATCTGGTCGGAAATGATCAGCAGAAAACATTGGAGAGGCACTGACTCACACAAAGCGGTGGATAACGCCAGGAGGAAACTGAACATCGCAATGCACAAGTTCTGTGCCACGAACGGCATGGACTCAATCCGCCACAGCCTCATTCACCCAGGACGTCCAGAGCTGTACGGCCAGGACGGGGTGCACCTTTCCGAAAGAGGAATGCAAGTCTTTTGGGACAACCTGTGGGGTGCATTGGCGATGGCAGGCTGTAAGTAAATATAAAAAAAAAAAAAACAGGATGAGGGGAGCCGCAGAAAGACGTAAGCCTCCCTGCGGCGTGGCGGAAATCCTACAATGGTTGGTAAGGATACACACCGGTGGGCGGTGTGTAGAAACAGGGCCACACACTTTTCAATCCCGCATGGCAGGGTGACGTGGCCGCAGCAAGGAGGGGAGTACCAAGAGGAGACGGCACTCGCGGCCCCGACCCAGCCGGACGGCAGGGCGCAAATGGTAGCAAGCTGGGGACCTAACTCCAGTTGGAAAAAGCTCCCCTCCACGACACGCAGACGGCGTGGGCAACCAACCAATGGGACAACAAGGATTCACAAGGAACTGGTTGCAAAGTGCCATTTACGAACTGAAGAAAACTGACACCTTTTGCTCACAAGACGGTGTCATGTGTCTATTAATATTCATGTATGATTGATGAGGACAGTTCGTAAATGAAGAAATTGCATAACCAGTATTTGTGTGTAATATTGAAAATTGAATATTGTAATTTAAATATTGCAATTTTAATATTAATAAACTGCGGCCAACAACGACCACTACTTTAACCGGCATTGTTGGCTGACATGATTGCAGGAGGTACAAGTGGGAAGTAGGGCGGGGTGCGGAACGACGGGGTGAGTTAGAGATTTGGCAAACACGGAATGGGCACGTTCGGGGGTTATCGCAGAGGCCGCCGCACCCTCCCGCAGGGGGGGGGAGGCTAGAAAGCTGGCGCCATAACCCACGTGGTGCCCCAACCAGTGGTGAAACTGGTTCCGGGCGCCCCAAAGCACCCGGAGACCAGCGGAAGCGGGCAGTGCACCAGCCTGCCCGGCCGGAAGTAACCTTTGGCCTGGGCACCCCTAAGAGGCGCCCAATGGCACCCCCCGCCTCATTCAAATCCCCCAATCAGGGGAGACACCGAAGCCCCCCTAAGGAGAGTCAGGGGGATTTAAGTCGCCGACTCTCCCAGCTAGGCCACAACTTCTTCGTGGAGCTGGGAGAGCAGCGCAACAAGAAGATCTGCAGACCCACCCACCCACACCTAAGGAACAGCGAAGTCGCAGGGCTGGACAAGGGCACGGGTGTTTTTGCGGAAATCCTACAATGGTTGGTAAGGATACACACCGGCGGGCGGTGTGTAGGAAGAGGGCCACACACTTTTCAATGCCGCACGGCAGGGTGACGTGGCCGCAGCAAGGAGGGGAGTACCAAGAGGAGACGGCACTCGCGGCGCAGACCCAGCCGGACGGCAGGGCGCAAATGGTAGCGAGCTGGGGACCTAACTTCAGTTGGAACAAGCTCCCCTCCACGACACGCAGACGGCGTGGGCAACCAACCAATGGGACAACAAGGATTCACAAGGAACTGGTTGCAAAGTGTCATTTACGAATTGAAGAAAACTGACACCTTTTGCTCACAAGACGGTGTCATGTGTCTATTAATATTCATGTATGATTGATGAGGACAGTTCGTAAATGAAGACATTGCATAACAAGTATTTGTGTGTAATATTGAAAATTGAATATTGTAATTTAAATATTGCAATTTTAATATTAATAAACTGCGGCCAACAACGACCACTACTTTAACCAGCATTGTTGGCTGACATGATTGCAGGAGGTACAAGTCGGAAGTAGGGCGGGGGGGGGGGGCGGAACGACAGGGTGAGTTACGATTTGGCAAACACGGAATGGGCACGTTCGGGGGTTATGATAAAATATCTTCAATGAGCGCAAGGTTCGGAGTCTGGGGAATTGTGCTGAAGGTTCACAAACGCCCAAGGTATCCGCATCCCCTCCTTAAAAATCCAAAAGAGGTGGACACCCCGGGGAAAAGCCATATCACATGTGTGCGCAGTGCCCATTCCAACTCGCCTGCAATTCCCTCCAACGAGAACAGGCACAACATAAGGGAAAGCCCCGGAATCATGGAGGCTAGTTCCCAGGAAACCAGGGACTGGTCTTGGGTGCCTAAAACACTAAATAATAAGCATCCCTAATAAAGATAAGAAAAGCACACCAGCAGCAAGGAGGATGGCCCCCAAAGCGGAAGACGCATGTCCAGCCAACATCACGTTCTGCTCATGGAATGTCCACGGATTTAAAGATATGGGGCAAGACCATGAAACTATATCGTTCTTCACCCAACAAGATATAATCCTGCTCCAGGAAACTTGGAATCTGGTTCCAACCTCAATTCCAGGATTCATAGAACACCACTGCTTGGCAGAAAGATTCTCTAGTTTTGGGCACCCAAGAGGGGGCCTATCAACATTCGTTACACAAAACCCGGACTGGTTAACAGAAGAACTATACACAGGGGTTAACTGGATCCAAGCGACCAAACTAAGTGGTAAACATGCGTCCAACGAATTAAAGTGGTAACTCCTATTAATTAACGTCTATATTCATCCGTAAAGAAAAAAGCAGAAAGGAAAACATATAATCCTAACAAAATTAATTAAATCAATGCAGAGAAGTCACAAGCACTGTCAAATAGTTATCTCAGGTGACTTCAATTGCAATCTCTTAGCCAGCACTGCGCTCGGATGTAAAAGAAAAGATATTCCGGGTGCGAGAGCATTAGTGAACAAATTAGAATCTCTTGATCTGACAATCCTGAACGGCAATACTCCAGGGGATACTCCAGATGCTGCTACATATTTAAGCAGAAAAGTCTTCTGAACTATAGACTTTACCATCATTAGTAACAACTTGCTCCCACAAATCGACACATTTAAAATCACTCCACGTGTCGAAAGCGACCATCTTCCTCTCATCCTAATAATGAACATCAAAGTAAAGCCTGCACAAAAAATTAAGTCTACTATGCAACCCACTGAAAAATTAAATCTTCGAAAGTTAAAATGGCGGGGAGTGGCACCTCAATCTATTCAGAAGACAGCCAGGGACTTCTTGGGCAAACAGGGCCCTCAAGCAGAAAGCGATCGTGTTAAAACCTGGGAACAGCTGGCCCAGTTATTAGTCCAGAAATTCCCTGCACTTCAAGAATGGTGCCCAAAAGCGATCCCTGGTTGAACCAAGACCTAAGAAAACAAAAAAGAGAGACTGCAAGAGAGGTGCAACTTCAATCACAAGCAGCAAAAATGGGTCGTAAACCAGAAAAACTGAAGCTGTGCAAACTGAGGAGCAACTACAGGAGGAACCTGAGGAGTGCGAAAATAGCGCACAAAGGGACCATCTTGCTACAATTATTGTCCGCAAGCAAAAAGCCCAAAAGCAGTGACTTTTGGGGTATAATAAACAAACTGTCAACTGACCCAACATTACAACAAGAAGCGGGAATTGGAGAAGATACGTGGACTTACCATGTGCAATCCCTGTATAGCAATACAGCAGCAGGTCTTGCAGGAAGGCTCTGTGGGCGGCATCTCGATCAGGAAGAAATACAATCATCTCCCGCCCCGGAACACGTGGAAGGCAGATTATCACGATCAGAGTCATTTAGCAACGAGCCGGATAGCCTGACTAATGGGAAGGAACTAAGAGGTTTTATACTAAAGCTTAAGACCGAGGTAGCGGCAGGTCCAAATGGCCTTCCTAACGCCATTTTCAAGAACGACCCAGAGTTTTGGTCCTCCCATCTCACTCCCCTCTTCAACGAGATCTAGACTCAGACCAACATCCCGGCTTCCTGGAAGGGGAACATCATCCACCCCATATTTGAAAAGGGAGACCACCGCAAGCCGGGAAACTATAGACTGCTCTCATTGATTGACGTAGAAGCTCAGCTTTACGCTTCTTGCCTGTTAGTTCAGCTACAAGACTGAATGGAGGAGAAGAACATAATCCCCAAGTTCCAGACGTGTTTCAGGCAAGGGATGGGCACCACAACCAACCTCGCCATTTTAGCTCCCCTAATCGAAAAAGCGTAAAAAAGGGAATCTCAGCTATTTGCTTGTTTTGTGGATATCAAATGTGCCTTTGACAGAGTAAGCAGGAGTCATCTTTAGAGGAAATTTAACGTATGGGGCTTGCCAAGCACAACGCTCAACGCCATAATTTCCCTGTACACGGATACCTGGGCAAGAGTTAAGTTGGGCGATGGGTTCAGCACTACTCCAAGCATCCATACTCAATGAGGCTTGAAACAAGGCTGCGTGTTAGCTCCCAGCCTATTTAACTTGTTCCTATCAGACATTGCACCATACATTGAAAAACCATATTCCCACCCGCCGAACATGGGCAACGAGTCAGTTGCCATCTTACTATATGCAGACGATATTGTTTTGCTGAGCCAAACTCCTATTGGCTTACAGAGATCAATAAACAATTTATCAGCTTACTTGGATCAGGAACAACTGGAGCTAAACAAAGAAAAAACAAAAATTGTTCACTTAGTGGATCCCAAAAAAACCAAGGTTAAATGGACTACCAAAGGGGCAATTGTGGAGGAGCAGCGCTCATACAAATATCTGGGCGTAACAATTGGGCAGGGCGCATCTCATAAAGAACATAAATCTGCACTAAAAGCAAAAGCTCAATCACTAATCTATGCATATAGATTACTGCGTAAAAAAGTGGACAGCTCGAATTACACACATCTGTTAAAAGTTATGGCCGCCCAAATCGAGCCCAGCCTGTCCTATGGCCTGGCTCCCTTGTGCGGCAAGGAAGTGCACTTACTGAACGAGCTTCAGACAAATATCTATAAGGCCGTTTTTGACCTGCCAAAATCTGTCTCCCCTTCCCAGGTCAGATTGGAATTCGTCCTTCAGTGTCAGAAGTTGTCCTGATATGGGATGTCCACTATTCCAGTGGCCACCCTGTATCAGTCCAAACAACCCTTATGGTGATGGTTGTAAAGTCAACTTTATAGACCAGCTATCCTAGTGGTAGCATGGACAAAGCAGTCTTAGGCTAATACTTCAGAGAGCATGTGAAGCCAATTGTTTTACCAATAATAACCCCTTGAATACAAAATGAAAGGACACCACACAAGGTATATATCAAATATATATGTATTTATTACTAACACAACCCCTCTGCACTCTTTATGAGGTCAGAGTTTGAAATACAGCACAAGTTACTCAATAAGCATACTGTAAGTTGCACAAATACAATTACACTTCCGGGTGGACTACGGGAAAACCCAGTTAAAGTAGGACACTTGGATAGTTATTACCCACGGGAGCACCGGAGTACTCGAGTTACCTCACCCAGGGAAGCCGGGTGCATAGGTGTTGTTTCGTGTCGGGTTTCATCATCGAATCCTATGGAGAACTGCACAAAGATGCAGCAGGCGACCAGGAGGAAGATGTCCGGTTGGATCCAAGGGTGGATCGACGCAGTGAAGAACCTGAAAGCAGAGGGGACAGAGTCTGGGTCACTAGCCAGTGGCCAGGAAGGAACCAGGAAGGAACCAGGCGATGTCGAGCTGTAAACAGATGAAGAAGTGAAGCTTGTCTCTGTAGCCACATGGACCAGGAGGCGTCGACGATGACTAGGAGCTGGATACGGACTGTCCTACAAAGCATCTCGCTGTTGGTGGTGTCGGCTTCTGGATTGAAGTCAACAAGCCTTGGCAAAGGCAACCCACGCAGGAAGGGAAGATCGGCTTCTGTTCAGACCAGCAAGGTCTGGGGAGCTTCCCCTTTACAGGAAAGCAGGAGCAAGCCCGGAGCAACCAGGCAAGCAGTATTGTTTTGTAAAGATGTCTTCAGGAGGGCTACTAGCCAGCGGTCTAGCAACCACAAAGATGCGTCAAGGAGAAATGCAAGAGCAGGCCCCACACGGCACTCATGGAGTGGGGAGGGTTGAGCTTCAGTGCACTTACGACTCAGGGTTGGGGCTTCTCAACTTTGAGGACGCCTCAGAAGCTGCACAGTTAGCAAAAAGCAGATACTGCAGGTAGTCCGGTCCCACGTGTTTTGTGTCTGCCACGGGTCTCAGCTTTGCTGTGGATGTGTGTCGGGGTCTGGAAGTCTGGAAGTCTAGAGGCTGCGTCACTTAGTCTTCGGGCTCCGGCGGGAGCGTCGACAAAGCAAACCGTCAGGCACTGATGGTGCCTGTTTGCAAAGGGTGGTCACTCCTTGACCACAAGGGAGATTCTTCAGTCTTCTAGTTGCAGTAGAATGTCGAAGGGCCAGAGTTTCGTTTCAGAGTTTCAGTTCAGGATAATCTAAAGTCTCCTAGCTCCTAGCTTTATACCAATCTAAGGGCCTGGATTACCTGCTAGGTCCCTCCTATGGGTGAAACCTGGGAAGGGGGTGGTTACACCCCTTTCCCTTTGTCCAGTTTCACGCCAGAGCTGGGGCTGGAGTGCCCCAGCAACTGGTTTGAACCGGGCTATGCATGGAGCACCTTGTGTGCCCCAGGCAGTGTCTCATTTCATTCAACCCACCCTGCCCCAATACGCTATAGCCTGTCTGGGGAGGTGCTAGCACCTCCCAAGGCAGGAAATCTATTGTCCAGGCCTCCCTCACTGGAATTTCTCCCAGTGGCAGGAGGTCAGACTTGTGTATGTGGCAGCAGCATCCAATTGTTGATGCCGAGGCTCTGTTTAATTTTAACCGGGTAAAGCTACAACTACATGTCTTCTCCCTCTAGAAGGGTGGAATGCTACCCCCGTTACGAGAACTGTTGGGGGGGGGGGGGTAGTATTCCAAAGCGTATGACACCTTACACAACATGTTTCGATAAAGCCAAACCAAAGTTAGCATTAACCGCGAGGATTATAATGCACTTAAGAGTATATGGTATGGCTATATCATAGAACAGATATAAGGACATGGTTCCGAAATCTGCAGACAGGCTCAGCTCATGCTAGAGCACCATCTCACATAAAACCAAGCACTCTGCCTTCAGGATTGTCAAGGCCTGCCATAGGAGTGACTTATAGGTATATATGTGTCTATATGTAATGATATTTATAGGGATACTATACCTAAGCAAAGGGTGATTACACGACCTTGCCCCTGCTGAGTGATCAGCCAGTTGTGTCAATGTGGATGGGCACCCAGGGGTGGCATAATACATGCTGCAGCCCCTGGTAGGCCTTGGATGCACTTATGCCCTGTGTACCTATGGTACACTATACAGGGGCTCACAAAGGCGACCCAATACCCAATTAGGTATGTACCTAAAGTACATGGTATGAATTTAGAGAGAGAACAGCTGGGCTGTGGGTCTGATTAGCAGGCCCACAGCATCACTAAAGCCGAGAAACCAGTATGTCAGAGCAAAAAGTGGGGGTGACCATAGGAAGCATACCCTACTCTCCTACATTTAGCACCAGAAATTCCGGGGAATTGGCAGCTTTATTAAACTTTGTCATAAATTCCGCTCTTCAAACCCGTACACCTTGAACAGATTATGCTGGGACGAAATTAAGCACCAGATGAATTTCGAAATACTGAACTCCCAGGGAAGCTTTCTGAGTACATCTCTGGCCTAGTTAGAACTACAAACAGCATGGGAACACGGGGAAGACAGAGTAGGCTTTGGTAAAGCATCAAACATATCAGCAAAAAAGAAATCCCTGCTGGCTGACAAAAAGGCAATCACCAAGCGCTGGCATGGATGGACAGTCATTTACTTCTACAGATCTTTAAGGCCACAAGCATATTTATCTGCCCATTTCAGCTCACAGCTAAAAAAGAGCTTTATATACTTTCGATTGGGTGTGCACGACTCAAAGGACCTGTATCCATCATGGAAAAGGCCTTTCAATCAGAGATCTGTCGGCTATGCGGCTGTAAACAAGAATCTTTAACCCACTTTTTATGTGCCTGTCCAGCTGTTCTGGACCAGAGGAGACAGCACTTAAAACTCATCTTTAACGATCTGAACATTCATTCAAGCAGGCAAGCGGTGATATGCTGGCTGGAGGGCACGTCCAACATCCTGGCTTGCCGGGGGGTCAAATACACGACAATGGTTAGTAGACTTTTACGGCAAGCGGATGGAGAACAAACAAAATAAGTTGGATATACGCAACCACGCAATAGCTGAATCTTCATATTAATAAGCGGACAGAATTTTAACCCATAAAAAGACCTCGCCCAGCTGTAGGTCTCAAACAAAAAGACAGCTCATGAAATTACAGTTGAACATTGGGGCCTTATTAATATCATTGTCTTCCTTAAGGGGTTTACACACCGTTAAATTTGTTGTTCGGAGTTTTAAATTTTAGCCCCTATTGGTACTGTATTATGCTGCTTAATTGATAGCCCGTCTTTTTGTGCTTTTTATCCAGGAGACGGGGAGGGACTATACCGGAAAAAAAGTCAAAGAGCAATAAGGGGTACTATGTCAGGAGAACGCTGTTAAAGTAGGAACCCTTATATATGAATTTTAATGATAAGTATTTTGTATTTAAGTACCGTAACCATGGTATTGTGTTGAAGTCAGGTGCATTTTAAAATGGGATTGTAATGATATCTCCTAAGCAACTTTGTTATCCACTTCAGGGGGGCATTGTAATGATTTTAATTAATCAAACAATAAAATTGAATTTGAATATAAAGGTTTCAACTCTATGTTCCCATCTTGGCTTTGTACACACTTATATCCCATATAGGAATAAACCTTCAACTGTATCCAGTAGATTAATATTTGACCTGAAAAATTGTGGGAATCCAAGTAGAAGTGTGTGCACTGTTGTGCCAGTGGCTTTCAGGCTCCGTCTCTGGAGATCAGAATTGAAAACCATATTTTACAGACTGCATTAACATGTGGTTCCTTTTTAGGAGGAGCAATCCAAGTTGGAAGCGGCTGAAGAGCACGCTGAATTCGCAAAATTGCAGGTTAACAAGCTCAGAGTTAAATCCCGCAAGATCACCAAAATTGGCAAAAGTGAAGAATGAAAGAGTTTGAAAGCTGGTGGGTCCCTAAGAAATTAGCAAAATGTGACATTCATAGTGAACCGTAAATACCCTGTACAGTAGCAAATAAAGAAAATAAATTCTCACAAAAATATGAATGTTTGCTTTCATTTCAACTAAAATTGATCACATTGCTCGCAGAGTAAGTTTGCGAGAGCTTTTTTCAACATCAAATTCAGTGAACCTGTAGACTCCATGTTAATAGTTCAGTCATTGTCTTGTGTAGGTTTTGGGAGCTAAGGATAAAGCACCCCGTAATATTAGTTTATTAGGCAGACTCGCAAGGCATGAATTCCGCACCAAGCCCATATGAGATCTGAACTACGCTACTATTAAGAAGATGCGACAGGGTATCATTTTACAGTAAAAGTTTCAGGACTTTGTTATATAAAGAGTGAACAGGAAGTTCCCGTAAATTACTGCTGCATTTTTTATGTAGGGCAGTTTACTTATGGCACTATGTGGCTAGAACCATCTTTTCCTGGTGCAGCTGTTAAAGGAGCTTTGGTGTCACTTGTATGTGTCCAAATGAAAATATCATCGTTCCCTGCTTAATGACCCCAAAGGAAATCTTCACCTGATTACATTGCTAGCTAGGGAGATAGTGGGGTAAAGATTTACAATAAAAAAGTAAGGACATCCATTGAGTGGACTTGCGGGAAATTGAAAGGAACGCCTGAGGGACACTGGAAGGACCTGTGTTAAACATAAACTTGGGCATATAAGCTCGAGGTGTGCAGTGTAGATCCACAAGGCCCATAGCAAATTCTTGTTTTGAGGATGCCAACATCCGTTGATATAACTCAATGTTGAACTGAATTTTTACCCAGTCAACAGGTACTTTTTTATGCCACTGATGTTCATCCTGTCATCCTCCAAATAATTTTTGATGGGGTTTTCATAGATATTGTTTAAATGAGATGTTTCATGGTCAATACCTTTAGTGAGGGACATGTACCATTATGTATCACCATAAGATACCCTATTTGCATCAATAAAAAAATATGGGTGAAGGTTTGACACTCTCATTAGAAAGTATCAATACACTATATAACATTGATACATTAAATCAACAGCTGCAGGAAGATGCTCCTATGTGTGTTCCATCCTGTTACCTAGTGGTTGCATGACTGAATTTGTTTGAGTAGAGCATTTTTTAATGGTAATACCCCCACGCACCTTGTTGCAAGACTGCTGCCTCAAGAGTGCTGAATACCGCAAGCTGTTTTACTCATAGAAGACCTTCTGCTGGAAAAATCCAATGTTTTGATTTCTAGTTGTGTCCCTTTCTGGAACTGATTGACTCATGATACTAGTTGATCTTTGTCTTTGTGCTCCATATCCTCCAACTGAGAGACACTGGAGTTATCTGCTCTCTGTATCGCAAAGGTTGAAGGGGACCTCCAGGATCTCATTGCAAGAAGTAACCAGCTCTGACATGACCGCTTAATGAAAGGATGTGACAATTCCCACCGCTAATGGAATAAAGGTTGAATTATTAACTGTCGAAATTCAGCATCATGCCTATAGCAATACCTGGAAGAAATATAAAATGTTCTTCAATTGTCAGACTACCAGCTAAAATACATGTTTTTTATCTGCTGTCATTTACAACAGTAATGGAACTAGCAATGTTTGCTTTGTTTTGACTTGTTTGTAATCCATTTATGAGTTAACTGACTGTTTACTGTTTACTTAGGCCGAGAAACGTTCACATTATGGTGCATGCTAGGAATATTCTTGTTTGATCGGACATTCTTGGCATGGTATTTCTGGAGATGTTTTGCCTTCACTCCCTTGTTCTTGCTGAACATTAGGATTCTGTTAAGTAATGTTAAGCTATGTTAGATGTTATTTGTATGGTGTGCACGCACCCTTGAGGATCGCTAGGCATTTTGCAGGTGGAGAGGCAACTGTCTACTAGGACAAAACTATTCAAAGAGCCATGTCTTCAGCTTCTTGCGGAAGTTGGGAAGCAATAAAGAAGTTCTGATGTGCTGTGGGGTGTTATTCTATGCCTCGAGGGAGATGTGTGAGAAACAGATGTCACTAGCCATGGTCTTATGAATACAGGGAATGTGTGGGAGTGAGAATCCAGCTGGGAATAGGTGTCCTGGGAGATACGCGGAAATGTATGCAGTTGTTGAGGTAAGCTAGACCAGCGCATTGTATGAGTGAGTGAGCAGTTTAAACTGAGTATGTTTGTTTATGGGGAGCTAGTAATGGTGTCTCAGATGTGTGGTGATGTAGGCTTTGCAAGCTGAGCCTTGCTGCTGGGTTCTGGATGGTTTGGAGTCTGTCCAGGAGTTACTCAGTGGTTTCTGAATAGAGTGAATTGCCGAAGTCCAACCTGCTAGTAATCAGGGCCTGTGTTATGGTTTCTCTGGTGTTTTCTGGAACCCATTTGAAAATCTTGCATAGCATTTTAAGGATGTGGAAGCAGGTAGAGCTGACTGTCTTTATGTGGGCTAACTGTCCAGTTTGTTGTCCCGGATGATTCCAAGATTTCTGGCCTGGGTGATGGGGGTCAGTTTGGGGCCGCAAGCAGTAGGTCACCAGGTGATTTCCCAGGCAGAAAAAGGCTGAGGCATAGAGATCCTCAGTCAAAATGGAGGCTGAGGCTGAAATCCCTTTAGAGGAGAAGAAAATCTTTCTAGCTCGTGAATGAGTGAAAAGGTACTGAACCTAAAAATCAAACAACTCTCAGAGTCCAACAGAAATTGTGGCACCGACAATGCAGTTTCCAATGGAAACAAAAGGTCCACTTTATAAAGACCTGCTACCTTGTAATGAGGAGGGGGATGATATTGATAAGTTGTTTGCAACCTTTGAGGCAGCCATGAGAATGTACAGGATCTCAGAGGAGGATTGGGGGGCTGGTCTATGGAATCACATTCCAGTGGTGGGAAGGTATACCCTACTGGTATTAGAGGTAGCTCACCAGATGACCTATTCCGCCATTAACGCAGCCCGTATCACCAAATTTGGTGTCACCCCAGAGACATACCGCCAGTGGTTCAGGGACAGTCACAAACTGCCCTTTCTCACCAGTACTGGGTGGATTTTGTGGAATACTCTGGTATGGTACTGAATGGTACGGTGGGAGGAATCAATCTGAGCTATGTTGATGGTTGGTGCAACTTAGTTTTAAGGTGGCACCTGATCAGTAATTGCTTTACAAAGTTGCACCAACACCTGATAGACCCCAAGGTCACTGTACCCAAGAAGCTTGCAAAGACGGCTGACCTCTGGATTAGCAACAGAGTGTCAAGGAAGGTGCCTGGCGGGGATCATCAAAAGGGTGTTCACCAGTATAAAGAGGGATAGACAAGGAGGGAGAAAGAGGGTGAGGCAAGGATGAACCTAAATAGTGCTCTCAAGGTCCCCCAAAAAGTTCAAGAAAATGATTCCCAGTCCCATCCTGAACAAAAGAAATTAGTTTTCCCTAGGAGGAAGCCATCAGGTGACTTTACTCAAGTTCCAGAAGTGATACTAATGTAGGCTTTTCTAGAAGAAAAGGATGCTGCCCCCACAGGTGGGTCTCTCCATGGAATGGTGAGTATAGTGCTCAGGGAGGAGGCTGTCCCAGTTAGCAGTGTACGGAGTAAAATGGTTACCCTGGTGACAAAGAGATGGCGCCAAGGACCCAAGTGCCTGACAATACCAAAATGTACAGGCAGTGGATCATCATCAATGGGTAGAGGGTTGAAAGCTCATACAGATACAGAAGGCAGTGCTACTACTGCTTGGTGTCATTTGGTGTCTTCAGAGCAGGTCGTCCATGATGTAGTCCACCAGGGTGTCACAGCAGACAACCAGGTGAGCCACTATTAAGTGGCTCTATAGTTCACTTTGTATGTGGGGGGATCTCCAGGTACTGTAAAGTAGCTGTGAGTCCAGCCATGCCTATTGGCTGACTTTTAGGGAATGGCATGAAGGACACAGCCTGGAAAGAGGTGGACCGCCAGTCTCACCTGGAGATGTTGGGACTGCATGAGTGGGTCTACCTAATCACAAAGTTAATGGCAGCCCATTAAGGTATTAAAAAAAAACTGAAGCCTGTAAAAATGGCTAGGTACCTGGTAAAGAGAGAAAGGGCAGAGGGCATAGGAAACCTGCCCCAGAGATTCCCACAGTCTCGGAGTGGACTTACCTTGAGGGTTATATCCCGAAACCTACTGGGGAAGTCAATGCTGCCCTGTGGAAGCTACCTGTATTGGTTGGCTAGCAAACTGAAGGGGGCCATCCAGGAAGAGTTCTGAAAAGCACAAAGGGAAATCCTTACTCTTGAGGGCCTACGGAGGGCATAAGGCTGCTGGCAAAGGCCCAGGTAGCTGGGAACACCTCTGGTGATCACCTTACCTATTAGGAGAATGGCCTCCTGCAAAATGAGGCTAAGGCCCTAAAGCAATCCATGTGCTGGGGTCCCCCAGTTCTACGAGGCTTTCTTACTGGAGATAGCTCCTGACATACCCCTGGCAGGAAATCTGAGGCAGGACAACTACTTTAACCGATTGGTCACCCACTTCTACTGCCAGTGAATAAGAATGCAATCAGATGCCTTCTGCAAATCCTGTCCAACCTGCAAGTCAAGTGGGAAACCAGGGGCAAAGCAGAAGCACCCCCTGTTTCCACTACACATATATTGAGAGTTTGGGCATAGGCATTGTTGGACATCTGGAAACTTTAGCCCCCCGGATCCATGAGAAGTTATTGCCGAACTATCTTCCCCCTACCCCTCCTCGCGCTACTCCTCTCCACTTTCCTGCTATTGACCTCTGCCTTCACCTGTCCTGACCCTAGTCCTCACCCGGTTTATCTCCTCGCTCTACTCCTCTCCACTTTCCTGCTGCTGACCTCTGCCTTCACCTGTCCTGGCCCCTAGTCCCCACCCTGTCTATCTGCGAACTTTCCCTGGTCCTTTGAGATCTAGCTATTTTGTCTGATGCCCGATGGAGCCTGGTTTAGCTATAGGGGAGACAGGTCGGGGTTTTCCTCCTTGCACGTCACCTACCCAGTCCGTCTTCAGCCAGACTTCCTTTCGTCTCTCCTGTCGTCGCTTCCCGCATCCTCCCTCTATTTTTGTCTCTCCTTCTCTCCTCCCTCAATGTATTGAGACTGAACTATTTTGTTGAATGCCCGATGGAGCTACCTGGTTTAGCTATAGGGGAGATGGGCCGTGGACTCCCTCCTTGGTCGTCACCTACCCAGTCGGCCTTTAGACAGACTTATTTAGTCTCTCCCTGTTGTCTCTTCCCCTAACCCCCTTCTCTCCTTCCATGCACCCTCCCCTCTACGCTCTATTTATTTTGCCCTCCATGTTTCTTTAATTGTTTTTCCCATTGAGACCGAGCTTTTTGGCCAATGCCAGGCAGAGCTACCTGATAGCTATAGAGAAGATGGGTTTTGGGACTTCCCCTTGACTGTCACCTACCCAGCCGGACTTTGGACAGACTTTCCTTTCGTCTCTCCGCCGTATCTCCCTCCTAGCCCTTCAACCTTCCCCTCTACACTTCAATTATCTCGTCTTCTATGCTCTTGCAATTGTTTTGTCTAGCAACTGATGTAAATTGGAACTGATTTAATCTTGTAATGTAATATTTGTTGAACCTCATGTAAAGCGCTCTGATACCTCCGGGTCTAGCCAACGCTATATACAACTCTTGAATAAATAATAAATAAATAAATAAATAAATAAATAAATAAATACCCACGGGAGCATGTTTATTCTGGTCTTGGTAGACCCTGCACATGGTAACCGGACACTATTCCTCTGAGGAAGGTGACTGCGCCTGCACCGGCCAAGGTACTGATGGGATATTTACTCATGTGTGTTTCCTCAAGGACGTTGCATTTGACTGAGGTTCCAATTTCATATCTGCCTACATGATGTCCATGTGGGATGTGCGTTGGGTAAACCACAGGTCTTCCACCCCATACCAACTTTCATGAAAGATTTAACAAGACTCTGAAGAACATGATTCTAGGCCGACAAGAACCCATGAGGTGCAGGTGGGATGTTCTCTTGCCATCCCTTCTCTATGCTTACACAGAAGTGCCTCAGAAGGGAGAAGGAGTTCTGTACCATTGTACTTCTGTTTGTCAACCATCTGTGTGGACCTCTCAGTCCTGTCAAGGAGAAGTGGGAGCAAGCACCCTACAAACTACCTTAGAATAAAATGAGCTACATGTGGCACCCCAGTCTCAGATAAAGCGATTCTGTAAAGAGCCACCAAGAACTTGGAAACGATGTGATGAAACACTGGTACGACCAAATAGCCACTGTGGTACCAACCTAGAAAAGAAGTAAAGGTAATACAGCCTGTACAGCCCTGTGCGTTAAAGTACAAGTGGACTGGGCCCTATGAGGTGAAGGAACAGAAGGGGGAGGCAACCTATCTGGTGGACCTGAAAAAATCTAGGAAACCCCTTAAGTGTGCCATATGTCAAACACCTCAAACCCTACTTTGAGAGGTCTGAGGTAGCCATGCTCCTGGTGATGGATTATGCTGTGGAGGAGAAAAGCAAGCTTATCTCTGATCTTATGTCTTTCCGAGAGTAAGATGGGTTAGCAGGGAGTATTGTTATCTCCCTTGACCCCAGAGAAACAGAGGGGCTGTCACCACTTGCTGGGGCAGTTTGCCTGTCTTTCCCCCATGACCCCACAGCTCACCACTTAGTGTACCCATAATAATGACACAGGAGAAAGCATGCTGGTCTAAAATAAAATTTACAGGTTGTCAAAAAATTGAGAGCCAGCATTAAGCATGAGGAATCCAAAATGCTGGAGCTAGGGGTAAGATGATCAATCCAACAGACCTTGAGGCTGTCCAGCGTTTCTAGTATCCAAGGCCACCGGCCCTCCCCCCGGGCACCACACCAAAGCTCAGGTTCTGTGTATATTACAGCAGGATCAACTCAGTCACCAGGACCAATGCACACCCTATCCTCCAAACTGATAAGCTCATTGACCGTTTGGGGGCAATCACGTTCCTGAGTACATTTGCGTTGATACCAGGGCACTGATAGGTTGCCTTAACCAAGGGGGGGGGGGGGAGGAGTGGTATGCATCCTCTATCCAAAGGCTCACTTCCAATTCACAGTGATGCCCTGTGGGTTAAGGAATGTGGCTGCAACCTTCCAGAGGTTGGCTAACCGAGTCCTGCTTAGGTTGGGAGACTACAGTGCTGCCTATTTGGATCACATTGCATTTGTTATCGCTAGCTGAGATAACCAGTTGCACCACCCCTGAGCAGTTCTTCATGTCCTGCAGAGGACCGGCCTGACTATCAAGGTCAGCAAGGGCCAAATAGGGCAGGGCCCTGTGGTGTACATGGGCAACCAAGGCAGTGGGGTACGCTCCAGCACGTTCAACCAAAGATAGAAGCCCTCCAAGTCTGGGTACCCCCCCAAGACCCAAACCCGAGGTAATAGACTTCTTAGACCTCACCGGTATCTGCAGGAGATTTGTCAAGGGATATGGCACCATTGTGCCCCCTTGACAAGGCTGACTTCCAAGAAGAAGCCTAAGAAGTTGATCTGGACAGAGGCAAACCAGAAAGCATTTGACAACTTCAAGTAGGCCATGTGCACGGAACATGTGGTTAAGGTATATAACTTCTCCAAAGAATTCATCATGTAGACAGACGCATCAGATTATGGCATTGGGGGTTGTAATCTCACAGCTAAATGATGAGGGTTTGGACCAACCTGTAACCTTCATCAGCAGGATGCTACTTGCCAGGGACCAAGGATGGAGGACATTTGCAGTGATCTGAGCACCGAAGAAGTTGAGACCATACTTGTTTGGGACACAGTTCCTGGTTCAGACTTACCTTAGACCCCTATGATGGCTAATGCAAATGAGGGGTGAAAATCACAAACTTTTGAGGTGGTCAATCTCCTTACAGAGAATCAACTTTGCATGTGGGATATCACCCTGGGACTGGCCATGCCAAAGCTGATGGTCTTTCCATTTTATTCGACCTTACCCTCCCATGAGGTAGGGTAGTTCTCCCTACTTTCTGCTGGGGGGACACATGTTAGACCAGACTTCCTTGACGTAGTATTCCCCTATGCTTTTTTTTCCTTTAATAGAATGTGGTAGGTTTCAATGGCAGATCTAAAGGGAAACTCGTGAGATAGTCCAATATTCCTGAATCTGATGCAGCGCCCAACAGCAACACTCCATGTCAAGCAGGCAAAAACATTTGTAACACAGGAGAAGCACTGTCCCTCTGATAGACTATACCCCTTAGTTCTGAAAAAGTTTTTCATAATCTAAATCTCTGCACTGATCCACACTGACATCTCCTCTCACTTCCCAGCACTGACACACTGGTCAGCCATTCACAAAAATACTCTACATTGCCAGGCACCATGCACCCTGATCTTAATACATTACTGAAACATCTTCAGAGCCTGGCTATGTGTCAGAGAATTGATGGCAAAAATATCCTCTGACCTCTATCTATATCACTTACACAGCAATTGCTACATTGAGTGCAGGTTTTCTATTAATAACTCTGATGGTGCGGTATTTTTGTAAATGATATTTGTGACACAATGATCTTGGCAGGAGATATTAATGGCGCATATTCTGATACACTACAAGAGAGCTCTCACAATGTTACCAGTGCTTATTAATGAGCCATCTAAATGGTGGAATGTAATTCCCACCAGAATTATACATAGAATGCAAGTGAAGTGAACAAATCTAACTTTGTCTTCCTAAGAACATTTTTAGCAAATATTGGCAACAGCAATAGGCTGCGCCTATGTCAGGTATTTGCTTTGCAAAAAACAATACAATGACATGCTATGCACATAAGCATGCATGTGTCATGCTGCCATGTGCACAGGAGTGATGACGTGGGTGGTAAAGAAAAAAAAACATGCACTCACTTGCACAAAAGTGCATTTCTTAAAGCGACGTTCACCAGCAGCCAGAATAGTTGTAAAATAGAATTTTAAATACTGTAGATCATGGGAACATTAACTAAAAATGTAAAAATCTCTGCCCCCGCTGGTCGCTGACCTGGCTTGTTCACCCTCCAACTTCACGTTATTGGACGATCTCAATATTCATTTCGATGAACCTAATGACTCCATCGCCTATAAATTAATTGGAGATTTCTCTGCTTTACAGCTGTCCCAGCTGGTTGTATCCCCCATGCACACCAAAGGTCATTTGTTGGATCCGGTGTTTAGCAACTGCCCCAACTTGAAGGCATACTCCCCTATAGTACTCCGCTGGACAGACCATGCATTAATCCTGCTACTATGGAAAACTGACAAATCT
This sequence comes from Lissotriton vulgaris, assembly GCF_964263255.1. Taxonomy (NCBI): domain Eukaryota; kingdom Metazoa; phylum Chordata; class Amphibia; order Caudata; family Salamandridae; genus Lissotriton; species Lissotriton vulgaris. The sequence goes on along the minus strand of NC_141695.1, from coordinate 490,246,881 downwards.
TCGCCCCTCACACCTACAGTACGAGAAACACGCAATTGGTCTAAAATGCCGCTGGATCAGTGGACTCAGGAGTTACAAAACTCAATTCCCTCAGTTGGTCAGACTCCATCACTGGCCAATGAAATGTTTAATGAATGGATAAACAACTCTTTAAATGCCACGCTCCCTATGAAGAAAACTGTCTTAAAAAGATCTAGGATTTCAGCTCCCTGGTACTCGAATGAACTACGGGAGAAAAAGTGCTACTGTAAGAGATTAGAACGCAAATGGCGACTAGGATATGCTGGAGCAGACAAAATTATTTATAGAGAGGCTATTAGAGCATATAAAAAAGACATAAAGAGCGCGCAATCCTTATATTACTCACACAAAATCGCAGAGGCCAGCTCCAATGAGATTTACAAAACTGTAAAAAGTCTTATCAACCTCCCAACGCCTCCACTTATTGACAAAAATCCTCGGCTCCATTGTGAAGATCTGGCCAATTTCTTCTACCAGAAAATGAATCTCATCTACTCCTCCTTTCCATCCTCAGAGCAGACTAGTTTGAAGGAGACACCTTTATGTCCCCCACAAGAAAACATGACCAACTGCCCTCCAGTGTTGGCGGAATTTCCCCAGATGGATGCGGACCATCTCACCTCCCTCATGAATCAGGTGAAATCAGGCTCCCCTAGGGACCCAGCACCCCCACATATTCTAGTCTCTGCTACACAGACCATCCTCCCTACACTGCTAGCAGTACTTAACACCTCGATCTCCACCAGCACAGTCCCAGTGGCTTGGAAACAGGCCATGGTGAGGGCCCTTGTTAAAAAACCCAACTTGGACACCAAGAATCTTAACAACTTTCGCCCGATCTCCTTGCTGCCTTGGGCAGCTAAAATCTTGGAGAAATACATAAACGGCCTATTACCAACCTTTCTCGAACAAAACCAGCTGCTCGATCCCTCCCAGACAGGCTTTCGCCCCAAGCATGGGACCGAGACTGCACTACTGGCAGTGACAGAGGAGTCCAGGAGGATCTTAGATCGGGGAGGATCGGTGGCAGTCACCCTCCTCGATCTGAGCGCTGCATTTGATACCGTTAACCACGATATCCTCTTGCAGCGTCTCCTGGACACCGGAATATCTGACAAGGCCCTGGAGTGGTTCAGGTCCTACCTGAGTGATAGATCCTTCCAGGTATACGAGGGCAATGTCACCTCCACCAGTAAGCCTCTGGGATGTGGAAACCTGCAGGGATCATCGTTGAGCCCGACGTTATTTAACGTCTACATGAGCCCACTAGCTGAGATCGTCCATCCGTATGGTATTAAGATCATTAGGAAGGGGGATCCTTAGCGAGTGTGGATCTTGCAGACTGCCTGGAGATGGTTAAGAGCTGGATGACCAAGTCTTGTCTCAAACTCATCAGAGACAAGACTGAGCTCATGCTCCTAGGTCGTCTCGCACCATCTTCTATCGATACTCTTTGGCCACCCAGCTTAGGACCTGCCCCTGCACCTAAAGATACCATTAAGAGCCTTGGTGTCTGGCTGGATAGGTCCCTGTCATTTGACCAGCAGGCAATAAGACTATCTGCCATCTGTTTCGGCATCCTCAGAGTCATCAGAAAGATCCTCCCTCTACTCCCCTTCGAAGCAAGAAAGACCTTGGTTCTGGGCCTGATCCAATCACGGTTGGATTTCGGGAATGCTTTATATCTGGGAGCTCCTGACTTCACTCTGCGCAAACTGCAGTTGATACAGAATTGCGCCGCACAGACTCTTTTACAAATCCCCCGCAGATCATCAGTAAAGTCTGGCCTAAGGAGACTGCACTGGCTTCCCGTTAGGGAAAGAGTTAATTTCAAATCACTTTGCATTGCACATCAGGCCTTCTGGTCTTCAGGCCCAGTAATTAATCTTCCCCTTATTACACCTTATCATCCTGCCAGACAGCTGCGCTCAACCTCTGCCAATCTGGCCATTGTGCCGAAAATAAAGAAATCAAGATCGGGAGGCCGCTCCTTTTCAGATAATGTGGCCAAGCTGTGGAATGCTCTTCCCCAGCATCTAAGGTCCAACCCCGACCTCATTTATTTCCGCAAACAGCTGAAAACGCTTCTGTTTATCAATTAGTAGTTGGGTAAGATATCCTTCCCTCAAACAACCTAAGCCTCAGTTGGTAATCTTAGCGCTGGACGCCTCAGGGCAGCTATGTGCGCTTTATAAAACTCAATTCATTCATTCAAAAAAGAAAAGCTGAGTTTTATAGAGGAGAGAGAAACTCGGAGCACCTGGGGTTGTTGAATGATGGGGCAATGAATTGGAGGGAAGAGGGAGCAACACAGAATATGGTGAGTGTATCTGGTAGGCAAAATGTATGTATAAGCAGGATGATCTGTGAAATACAAACAGAGCCTGTGATACACAATGGCTTGTTAGGGATTCTCCTTGGTATGGAATCCAGAATACATAATATAGGAATCCATAGTGCATGGATAACACTACTGTTTGGTACAGATGACCATAGAATGAGAATGTGAATTTTGTATTTGTGCTACCGTCAGTAGACAATAGGCCTCTGTTTGATTGTAATTATGATATTTTATTTTTCTAGAGAATTTTAAAAGAAAACCCGTCCTGAAGAAGGTGTTGCCATCAAAACAAGACACCGAAACGCCGCGTCGACTTTTTGTTTTTTTTATTGTTTACAGATTGTAATTTTATGTATTACTATACTTGATGATGTTTTTAATTATGAACAATAAATTGACGATTTTAAATATTGATACATGTTAGAGACTTTTTAAAGATTGTTGAATCTTCTTTGAAGTTTTTGTTGTGTACAGAGGTCCTATACTGACTGCTAGCCACTATTGAGTGATCATTATATTTTTACTTGGGATTGTTAGGATATCTTTCCCTTTAGGTCGAATATAGCCCCCATAGACACCTGAGGGGGCTATTTTACGATATAAGGTATATCCTTGAAGCGCAGGGACTCTTTTCTTGTTGCACAATGGGAACAGACCAGCCTGAACTGCCAGGCCAGGTTCTCCCTGGACTGGAAACAAGCATCCTAGACTGGTTTTGGGGTTTCACCCATCCCATGAGGCTTGTTTCTGGTCCAGGGAGGACATGGCTTTGCAGTTCGGTGTGGACCATTCCTATGAGGCACAGGGTCAAGACTGATTTGCATATGGCTGGGACTAAACTGGGGTGGCAAGGTGAACAAAAGAACGATGTATTTAACCCAGATCTATTGACTGGGGGTGAATGCTTGATTTGCTCTGCATTCCGTCCATCATCTGTGCGTCTTTTGCTTTCTTGCCCTAAGTGCGTTGGGTATGCTCAAACGTGGGCCCCAGGCTCACCGTGCCACTGGATTCAAAGTAGATTGGCTGATGAGGGGTGATGCCATGAAACCGGTCCCAGGATGCTTGTTTCCGGTCCAGGGAGGACCTGGCCTGGCAGTTTGGTGTGGACTGTTCCCATGAGGCACAGGGTAGAGACTGATATGCATATGGCTGGGTCTAAACTGGTGCGGCATGTTGAGCAAAAGATCGAAGGATTTAACGCAGATCTATTGACTGGAGGTGAATGCTTGATTTGCCCTGCATTCCGTCCATCATCTGTCTGCCTTTCACTTTCTAAAAGTGACATTTCTAAACACGCAATTTAAAAACCAACTTCACCAATAGATATATTTTTACATTTAGAGTTCAGACACCTCAAGTTCCAAATCCCTTACTGCTCTAAATGGGAAATTACACTTAAAAGATATTTCAAGGCAATCCTCATGTTATCCTACAGGACAGATAGTTCTTGCAATAGTGGAACATTTAATTTGCAGTATTCCACTATTACAGCATGCAAAAACACACCAGTGTATGTCTTACCTTTTATATTCACATCATCCTGCCCATGGGGTTACCTTGGGCCCACCTTAAGGGTGACATACATGTAGTAATAGGGATGGTTTAGGCCTGGCAAGTGGATTCACTTTGCCAGGTCGAAATGGCAGTTTAAAACTGCACACACAGACACTGCATTGGGAGGTCTGGGACATATTTGCAGGCCCACCAGTAGCATTTGAGTTACGGGCCGTGGGCACACTTAGTGCACTTTACCAGGGACTTACTTGTAAATCAAATGTGTCAATCATGGATAAACCAATCAACAATTCAATTTAGACAGAGAGCATATGCACTTTAGCACTGGTCAGCAGTGGTGAAGTGCCCAGAGTCCTAAACCGCACAAAAAGAAATGCAGCACATAGTCAAAAACAGTAGGTCAGCAGCAAAAAGACTGGGGAAATCATACCAAAAGATGGCAGGTCTAACAGAGGGTCTTGAATAAGAACTACACTGAATGGGTCAAAACCTTTGGGGATTTGCCACTTTCTCTCCCAATCATCCACAACCAATTAAGTTGTTCAACTCTTGAAACATATAAGCACCATAAATAATATTATTTATACTGCAATCAATGAAAGAGTGATAACTACCTGCATGCACAGCTGTGTATACCCATACACTACTCGGAAGTGCTTACGGCCATGTGCCATTAAACTGATTTATATTTCCACCAACGTACATTCCACATGCAGTACACCCAATGTTTCCCTTGTAATCTAAATGCAGCCAACACCCTTTCAAACATGCACATAAAGGGCACCCAGGAACACACTGAAAGTCAGAACACTCCTGTGACCTTTATGGAAATGCGGTGGTATATAAATAATACACATGGAGTAGATACAGAGCAATTTAAAAGTACTTTAGACATCACAAATTGTATGGAAGGTGCTGGTTAAATACAATAGAAATTAAAGATGGTTAGTATTAGACCAAGTGCCCAAACTATGTTACAAATGAACATCATTAGACATGGCCTACCGCATGCCAGTCATGAGCAATATCAATTTATTACAGAAATTTCAGTTGGTTTCAGTCTTAATGTTTTCGAAGAAACTAATGCTACTGTGAGAAATGTAGTTGTTGGTTGAGTGGTGTGTTAACTCTGCTCAAGCAACATACACAGTCACAGTTTAGTGAACTACAAAAGTCCCTTAACTAACCAGGTAGCTTGGCACAAAAACGTAAAGTATTTATGCAACACACCAATTTAGAAAAACAGTAAATTTCTATAACTTGTTTGACAGGAAAATGACAAAAATCCAATCAGTAAAACTGGAGTTAGGAATACTTAATATTTAAGATAAAAACTGCACCTAAAAGATCACAGCACCAACCGTAGATGTCTAGTCGGGTGTGACCCGGTCAAAGTAAAAAAATATGGCCAACCTTGATGAAACGCAGGCCGGATAGAAAGAGTGGGTTGGGCCCAGTAGGTGCTTATCTTTGGACTTGTAAGAAATGCCAGCATAAATCTCTGAGAAGGTAGAGGTTCAGTGGGGCATAACTGCAGGCAGTGTCAGGGAAGAAGGGTCATCGCAAGGGAGTTGCTAGATTAAGTCACAGTGAAGATTTCCATCTTCAAACTTAACCTATTTTTTAGATGTTTCTCTAGCGGGACAAAGCTGAAAGATGTAGCCAATGAGAGTTTGACAAGGGTGGTTGCTTTACAGGACTTGCTGCAAAGAAGAAGAACGTAACTGGAGCTGACTGGCAATGCACCTTGGGCAAATAGACAAGCAAGAGGGTCCTGGTCTCCTCGCAGCTCTCATAGAAGTTTTTAGCAAAAAAATATTTAAGTCCCAAGCTTTGGATTTTGGCTATCTGGGCTATTATAACGCTACCACCAAGGGTCCAGGACTAGAGGGACATCACTTGGGGGATTAGGACTCACTTGGTCCAGGTGCTGGTTCAAGATGATTGGAGTCTTTTCTGTCCCTGTGGCTCTGATCAGGAGGATTATGTGCCCTACTTCCACATCACTGAGCAGATTTACCTGATGGGAACTGTAAATTTGCATGCAACGTTGCTGTGTAGTAATTCTACACCAGTACCATGTGACTACTAACTGGGGCCTTAATGTTGAGTAATATGTAAAAGTTTGTGGTTAGCACCACATTTTAGAGATAAATGTATGAAAACTATTTTGAAGTTTCCAAGCCTGCAATCCGCAACCTCATATGCTCTGACACTTTAAAAGAGTGTGCCACAATGTACACATACTACTCCAACTAGAAATTTGGAGAGAGCATGAAAGCTGTGAGCACCTAATATTTGGAATCCAGAATACAATGTATCAATGGTTTGTGGCAGCAATTGTGGTTGCAAATCTGTATTTGTTAATGTCATCTGACTTAGGGTGGTTATTGGTTTGCTAAAGGAAAACATTCTTTCAAGGACAGCTTCTCCTATGGGAATCATGGCAGGTGGCTTCAGAGGGGGTCAGGCAGTTGTACAGGCCAAGGCGTCAGCAGCAGTGGACAGGGTGCACAGGAAGGTAAATAGAGCGTTGAGTTGATTATGGAGGTAAAATTGGTTTCAGCTGCATCTACCACTCAGATATTAAGTATGACAATATTTCATTTTTGGGGAGTGATGGTGTTTATCTGTCGCAAGTAGGAATGGAGGTGTACCTTTTGGAGTTGAAGGAAGTATTGGCAAGGTCAGCTGGGGGGATCACATAAATTCAGCACGCAGCCTTTTCTGAAATGCTTTGCATGAGGTTACAGAAGTTGGAGTGGTGTTGTCATTGGTGAAACATTGGGATAGGGAGGGTTGGCAGGAAGTTCAAGGTTAAAATGTTTAGTTGCTTAGGAGGTTAATACTTGCAGTTATAGGCTGTACAGGAAATTGGAGGTTGAAAATATTGAGATGTTCTTCAATAGCAATGAGATACTTGTGTGCTAGGCTATGTGGGTGAGACGGCAGGGGTGGGGGTAGGATATTGGATAATTAATTGGAAGTTTTAGTTTTGTAAAGCAGTATGTCCAAGAATAAGTTTTAAGGTGCACCTTTGTCAATAAAGGGGCCTTTTTCACACTATATAAAATGGTCATTGGTCTAGGCTGCACCCCTATCTCCCAATGGAAGATTCGGGGGCAGCCAACCACAGAGAGGTCTGCCCCACTGGGATTTTCGGAGATGGTGCAGTCTTATGACTACAATTATGCTTGGACTATTAGGGAGCTCAATGTAGCCCAACATGACTATATGGGGGGGTCTGCTTTTGGCCTCCCTGCCACCATTTTAGGTTTGAGGTGACCTAGTGGCTGATGGCTGGGAGTCTGTGGGTTCATGCTGAGCAGACAGTAAAGAAGATGTGGTCACGCTCTCCATGCTGTGGTGTGGAGCTTGAATGAGGAGATAGATGTTTATCGTTGTACCATGTGGAAGCCACTCAAAGCACGACATTCCCAGTTTTATGTGGTGCTTCCAGATGTGCATGCATTAATTAGGGTAATCACCAAGACCCCTTCAGCTGCAACTCTATTCTTGTGAGAAGCAAGTTGGTTGATAAAAAACAAGCCATTTCAGTGATGATGGCAAATGGTGCACCAGGGAGCACGAAAAAAGCAAAACATTACAGACCCAGATACTGACCTTGAGATGGAAGAAATAGTTTCTATATCAAGAGCTCAAATTGAGGCATCAACAAAGGACGAAGTTAATGATGTCGCAATGGAACCACTGGAAAAGAGGCAGAACTTTGACAGTGAATTTGATGAGGCCTTAGTGGAGGGTCCCAAAGGAAAATGAATCCAAGAAAGCCAGTTTCAGGAGCTGTTGTCTCATACAAGGGAAGTGCTGAATTCCAAGAGAATCCCCAACAAGTTAAAGAGAACTTTTTACACAGTGTACTGATTTATGAACGTAAAGCATTTTGTCGCATCAGATCGTTAGAATGTACTATTTAACAAGTGGAAGAATATTGATCATTTGGAATATTCATTTTGAAAACAGACTCGATCACCGATATATGGTGTAAATTTGACTGTTGGAGCGGTGCATTTCAAAACTTTGCTCAATTCTGTACACATATGGCTTATGCTTTGCAAGCCTTCTTAAAAGACTTTTAAACCTTGTATAACTGCATGGAAGAGATAAATGATCCAACAGACATTGTAGTGAAGATGGAAATATTAGCCTAATTCTTGTTGGATTCTAAGTTTGATTCACTAAGGAAAGCGTCAACAGCAGGCTTTGGAAGATTGACCTAACGCTAAGATGTTTTTGCGGGCCCAACTCTTTGAAATGCAGTTCAGTTGAAGTGTTTTGTTCCAGAAAAAGAGAAGACAATACATTCATCACATTTTGAGGCAGGGTCCAGTGGAGCAGCAGTGCCTGTTAAAGTCCAGACACTGCCAAGTAGGTTTCAGCTAAATTCCAAGTCCTGACTATATGGACAGTGCAGTGGGAGGATGGATACATAAAGTTTATCTAAAATAACAAGCACTAATAAAATACAAAGGGGTATTAAACATTGTAAAAGATGTCTATTCTAGAGACTTTCTATTCCAACCGACAGAGTATTGGCTAAGCACAACTCCAAAACACAGATCAGAAGTCAAAACTAATGTCATGATGGGTGGAATGCAAGCGTGACTTCTAAAAAGAGCAATAATTAGATCCATGGTCGCAAAATGTTTGTGGTATATATTCAATACTTATTTGGTACCAAAGTCGCGAAGAAAATAAAGACTGGTATTGAACTTAAAAAAGTCAATTAATCAGTTCATTACACAGATTTCTGAAAGGCACCTTCACAGTATATAATCCCACTGATATCCAAGGGGTACTGTCTAAAACACACTCACACTCTGTTCCGTAAGGCACTGAAGACCTGGCTATTCCAAGAAGCCTATCTCTAACTACCCCTCTGGTGATTTTTGAGCTCTCTGGTTACCATCTTCAGCGCCTTGATGCCTACGGGTTTAGTTGCGCTCTTTGCATATAAATTTCCATTAATAATAATAATAATAATAGAACACTGAACCTACAGGATGTATATTTACATATTCCAATTCAGCTGGTGTTAGCAGTGCATGTGTTTTGCAATACAGAACTATTATTATTAGCTCGGAGACTTACGATTTGGCTGTCCTGTTCATCCAGAGTGTTTACAAAGGTAATGGCACCAGTTGTTGCATGTTCACATTAATAAGGTATTCAAATATTTCCCTACCTTGATGATTGGCTCCTTTCTTAGTCTTTATTTGTGAAGGCAGAATCTAGTGTCAACAGAACCTGTGTTTGCCTCGAATCTCAGATTTGCCAACAACTATCAGTAATCCAGTAATCCAGGCTTTAGCTCACTTAGAAGCTCACTTAGAAGAATACTTTTATAGGTGCTCTGATAGGCATGGAACAACGGCAAATATTTCTGCCTGAAATAAGAATACAATTAGGCCTGGGTGGAGTCCTGTGTAGAGTCCTTGGACTACCCGGTGCTCTGCAAAGTGCCGAAAAAACTCTTCTGCACTATGCAGAGTTCCACAAGTGGTGGAGTCCAGTACGTCGCAATGTACAAACTGATATTTAACTCCAGGAGTTTCTTGTGTGCTGTAAATCAATACAAACAGCATCACACAGACTGCCAGAGGGCGCTGCTCTCTTCTGCCACTCGAGTAGATTTTCTACTCAAGTGGAAGCTTCCTCAGCACAAGCGGCAGTTTTCTCAACGCGAGTGGTAGCATCCTGCTGCGACCGAAACGCGTCATGTTTCTTCATGTTTTCTGCACATGAATTAAAGCATCTTTAAAAACTGCAGCGGGTCCCGTGAGTGCTTTCCTGAGACCGGTAATGGAGGAGGAATGAGCAGATGTAACAAAGCGAATGCACTGTGGCGTTTGAAGCACCCATCCGGGAGTTCGCTGTCCCAAGGTGCGACTTGAGCGTGGATATATATATATATATATATATAAATATATTACCTACTGGCGGTCGCCAGTAGGTATATATAGTTAGGATTTTTTCTCTATGGGATTTTTGAAAATTCTATGTCTAATAACTTTGGCGTTTGTGGACGGAATTGGCTGAAATTTTCAGGAAAATGGAACATTTGGTTTCTGAGCAGCCCCTTACAATTTGGGGGGGTTTCATTAAGGGGGGCCGAGAAAAAAGGGGGGTCCCAAAACGCGTTTTTCCCATGATAATTTCCATAGGGCGGTTGGCCTCACTTTTAGCTCGAACGGCTGAATGGATTTGCACGAAACTTGGCAAAATTGTAGGGACTGTTAGCCCGATGTGCCTTTGCTAGGTCTCAATATATGTGCTCCAGTGGATTTTGAGTAATTTAGGTTCAAAAAAAGATATATATCTGGGCGGAGCCTAACCACACATCTGATCTGATTGGCTGTCAGCACTTCATCCAAGAAGTGTTGGCAGCCATCTTGGGACCAATATACATGATAGCACCTCATTAAAAAGCATTGTAGTTAATAGAGGGTTTTAGGACTTTAGTTACATTATAAATCATTTGTTGATGGTACCATACTCGTTTTAGGAATTGTGGTGGGTTCTAAGGTGATTTTACCATGTGAAAAAACCTTCTGCTGTGATATCATGAATATTGTTTGAATGAAAACTAACATCTCATGACTTTCCAACAGTGGTTTGGAAGGGGATCTATAAGCTAAACTGAAAGCATATTTTCTGTAAATTCACATTATCTTTCTCAGTCATGTGAAAATGAAGTCTGACATTCTCAGTAAAACATGTACATCCAACAAGGACAGAGACTGTCAGTTGATTCCTTTGTGTTCTACTGCAGCCTCCTAGAGTGTTCTAAAGAACAACTAGAGCGCTAACAGTCCTACTTATTACAAAGGTATGGCACACCTGAAGCCATCTTGATTGGAATAAAGTGGTAACTCTTAAAACATTTAATTTAAAAAGAAACAACATGAGGGGGTATATTTTGCCATAGAAAGTATGATTAGTGCTGCAGAATGAAAAATTAGGGCACATTTTGAGTGACTTCTCAAATCCTTTTCTATTTCATTAAAACATTCTGACATGCAGTCTCCCAAAATGGCCACCAGAGACAAAAGAGCCCAAATGTAGCCCAAATATCACCCAGATGTAGCCCAAGTATAGCCCAATGACAGAATGTCCCAGAGTGTTCTAAAGAACAACTAGAGCGCTAACAGTCCTACTTATTACAAAGGTATAGCACACCTGGAGCCATCGTGATGGGAATAAAGTGGTAACTCTTAAAACATTTAATTTAAAAAGGAACAAAATGAGGGGGTATATTATGCAATAGAAGGTATTATTAGTGCTGCAGAAAGAAAAATTAGGGCACATTTTGAGTGACTTTTCAAATCCTCTTCTATTTCATTAAAAAATTCTGACATGCAGTCTCCCAAAATGGCCACCAGAGACAAAAGAGCCCAAATGTAGCCCAAATATCACCCAGATGTAGCCCAAGTATAGCCCAATGACAGAATGTCCCAGAGTGTTCTAAAGAACAACTAGAGCGCTAACAGTCCTACTTATTACAAAGGTATGGCACACCTGAAGCCATCTTGATTGGAATAAAGTGGTAACTCTTAAAACATTTAATTTAAAAAGGAACAAAATGAGGGGGTATATTTTGCCATATGAATTACGATTAATGCTGCAGAAAGAAAAATTAGGGCACATTTTGAGTGACTTCTCAAACCATCTTCAATTTCATAAAAAAATTCTGACATACAGTCTCCCAAGATGGCCACCAGAGACAAAAGTGCCTAAATTTGGCCCAAATATCACCCAGATGTACCCCAAGTATAGCCCAATGACAGAATGTCCCAGAGTGTTCTAAAGAACAACTAGAGCGCTAACAGTCTTACTTATGACAAAAGTATGGCACACCAGAAGCCATCTTGATTGGAATGAAGGGGTAAGTCTGAAAACACTCAATTTAAAAAGGAACAACATGAGGGGGTTAATTTTGCCATAGAAAGTATGATTAGTGCTTCAGAAAGAAAAAATAGGGATCATTTTGAGTGACTTCTCAAATCCTCTTCTATTTCATTAAAAAAATTGTGACATGCAGACTGAAACATGCACTTTGAATACCAGCAGCAGACGTCCCTGGTGAGCAGTAGCTTTACTACAGTGATCTAATGTGCAACTAGAGTGCTAACATTCAGAATTTATGGCAAATGTGTGACACATCTGAATGCCTTCTTGATGGAACCAAAGTAAACAAGCATTGAAAATGCAATAGATCTCGCCCTCGTTTAAGTTAAAGCCATTCTGTTTGTAATGAGGTGGCTTTTTAGCTTTGCTTTTATTAGTGTTTTTTCAACTTTCATGTAAATAACATGCATCTGTATGCATATAAGTATATGTTTGCATGCATTTATGTTTGTATTTATATAGATATACAGATGATATATGTTTATATATGTATGTATATATAAATATATTCACTGAAAAAACCATAGGCTATAGACCATATATAGTTAGGAATTAGCATTTACAAAACCTTGAAAATTCACTGAAAAAACCATAGGTTATAGACCATATATAGTTAGGAATTAGCATTTACAAAACCTTGAAAATTCACTGAAAAAACCATAGGTTATAGACCATATATAGTTAGGAATTCGCATTTACAAAACCTTATTTTACTCACACAAAACCATTGAAATTCCATATATAGTTAGTTGCACTAACTATATATCGCGCACCCGCAATCCACTGCTGATGATGTCATATATTACATCATTCATGACATGGTCAGTGACATCACTGATGACATCACTGATGACATCTCAAATGACATCACTGATGACATCACTGATGACAACATCCAGTGACTGTATGTTTCTGTAAAGTTAAAATATGTCTTACATATTGAAGAATGAGTGGATGTATAAGTGTCTGGATGAAGGATTTAGTAGGTGCATGACTGACTGTATGAGTGAGTGATTAAATGTGTCTCACTGAGTGCATGGGTTAGTGACTAAACTGTCTTAATTTGTGCATCATTATGTCTGTTGTTCTGTAAACTGTTGCATGTGTTGATAAGTAGCTATATGAGTAACTATATGGGTTATTGATTGGTTGCCCAAGTATTTGAATGGGAGACTGAGTGTGTGTGTGGGTGGCTGGGAGGTGTATGACTCTGTGCATAGATGTGTGAACAGTTGATTCACTAAATGTATGGTTTCAAAAGTGCATGTGGAAACAGCTGTATGGGCGGTTGACTGTGTGCATGAGTGTATTGGTGAGTGAATGGATATCTCAGTGCTACATGTCAAAGTAAGTACATATGTAAAACACAGTACATGTGAGAGTTGACATATATAAATAACTGTGCATAAGAGCCAGTGAATGTGTGAGTGGCTGTATGGATCATTGTGAACTTGTATCAGGGATTGTATAAGAGAGTAAATATGTGTTAGTATATGTTTGAATAAGTAAAGTTTGTATAACTGTATAGTTGAGGAAATGGAGGTGTGATTGATTATTTGCATGACTGACTAGGTGTGTGAGTAACTCCATGGATGAGTGACAGTCTGTGAGTGTCTGTTTACACTGATTGTATCTAAGGTTATATTAGAGTCTGAAGAGGTTCATCGTCTTATCACATGAATGATATCATCAGTGATGTGATCAGTAATGTCAAATGAGATGTCATCAGTGATGTCATCAGTGATGTCATTTGAGATGTCATCAGTGATGTCATTTGAGATGTCATCAGTGATGTCATCAGTGATGTCACTGACCATGTCATGAATGATGTAATATATGACATCATCAGCAGTGGATTGCGGGTGCGCGATATATAGTTAGTGCAACTAACTATATATGGAATTTCAATGGTTTTGTGTGAGTAAAATAAGGTTTTGTAAATGCGAATTCCTAACTATATATGGTCTATAACCTATGGTTTTTTCAGTGAATTTTCAAGGTTTTGTAAATGCTAATTCCTAACTATATATGGTCTATAACCTATGGTTTTTTCAGTGAATATATATATATATATCTATATATCCATACTAATAATATAAAGAGAGAGCCCAAACCTTTGAGGCGGGTAATCTCAGGAACCACAGCACCAATCACAACACCCAATACAGCGTTGGAAAGGGCGGTTGCAGCAGAAGGACATAGGCTATACAGACGCCCACCATATACATTTAAAAGGTAAAAGAACCGTGCCAGCAAAGTAGTCCCTTGTGGGTGTGTCTGCAGTGTGCTGTGGGCGTGTGCTGGGGGCGTGACAAACACTGGGGGCGTGTGGTGCGTTCCACCCTTCATGCCATGTCTCATATTGTGTGCTAATCCCACCCTGCTCCCTTTAAATACCCCTGCACCCCATGATCATAACCCACTCTTACTCCTTAAAATACCCCAACACCCTTAAACACTAACCCAGCTTAACCCTATAAATATACCCTGTACCCCAAAACCCAAACCTATCCCTAAACCCTAAAAATACCCCATACCCCAAAACCCAAACCTAGCCCTGAACCCTATAAATACCCCTGTACCTCAAAACCCAAACCTACCCCTGAACCCTAAAAATACCCCTGTACCCCAAAACTCAAACCTAGCCCTGAACCCTAAAAAATACCACTGTACCCCAAAACCCAAACCTACCCCTGAACCCTAAAATACCCCTGTACCCCAAAACATAAATCTAGCCCTGAACCCTTAAAATACCCCTGTACCCCAAAACCCAAACCTACCCCTGAACCCTAAAAATACCCCTGTACCCCAAAACCCAAACCTACCCCTGAACCCTAAAATACCCCTGTACCCCAAAACCCAAACCTACCCCTGAACCCTAAAAATACCCCTGTACCCCAAAACCCAAACCTAGCCCTGAACCCTAAAAATACCACTGTACCCCAAAACACAAACCTAGCCCTGAACCCTTAAAATACCCATGTACCCCAAAACCCAAACCTACCCCTGAACCCTAAAAATACCCGTGTACCCCAAAACCCAAACCTAGCCCTGAACCCTAAAAATACCCCTGTACCCCAAAACCCAAACCTACCCCTGAACCCTAAAATACCTCTGTACCCCCAAACCCAAACCTACCCCTGAACCCTAAAAAGACCCCTATACCCCAAAACTCAAACCTAGCCCTGAAACCTAAAAATACCACTGTACCCCAAAACCCAAACCTACCCCTGCACCCTAAAATACCCCTGTACCCCAAAACTCAAACCTAGCCCTGAACCCTAAAAATACCACTGTACCCCAAAACCCAAACCTACCCCTGAACCCTAAAATACCCCTGTACCCCAAAACACAAACCTAGCCCTGAACCCTTAAAATACCCCTGTACCTCAAAACCCAAACCTACCCCTGAACCCTAAAAATACCCATGTACCCCAAAACCCAAACCTACCCCTGAACCCTAAAAATACCCCTGTACCCCAAAACCTACCCCTGAACCCTAAAAATACCCCTGTACCCCAAAACCCAAACCTAGCCCTGAACCCTAAAAATACCACTGTACCCCAAAACCCAAACCTACCCCTGAAACCTAAAATACCCCTGTACCCCAAAACACAAACCTAGCCCTGAATCCTTAAAATAGCCCTGTACCCCAAAACCCAAACCTACCCCTGAACCCTAAAAATACCCCTGTACCCCAAAACCCAAACCTAGCCCTGAACCCTAAAAATACCCATGTACCCCAAAACCCAAACCTACCCCTGAACCCTAAAATACCTCTGTACCCCCAAACCTAGCCCTGAACCCTAAAAATACCCCTGTAACCCAAAACCCAAACCTAGCCCTGGACCCTATAAATACCCCTGTACCTCAAAACCCAAACCTACCCCCGAACCCTAAAAATACCCCTGTACCCCAAAACACAAACCTAGCCCTGAACCCTAAAAATACCCCTGTACCCCAAAACCCAAACCTACCCCTAAACCCTAAAATACCTCTGTACCCCAAACCTAGCCCTGAACCCTAAAAATACCACTGTACCCCAAAACCCAAACCTAGCCCTGAACCCTAAAAATACCCCTGTACCCCAAAACCCAAACCTACCCCTGAACCCTAAAATACCTCTGTACCCCCAAACCCAAACCTACCCCTGAACCCTAAAAAGACCCCTATACCCCAAAACTCAAACCTAGCCCTGAAACCTAAAAATACCACTGTACCCCAAAACCCAAACCTACCCCTGCACCCTAAAATACCCCTGTACCCCAAAACTCAAACCTAGCCCTGAACCCTAAAAATACCACTGTACCCCAAAACCCAAACCTACCCCTGAACCCTAAAATACCCCTGTACCCCAAAACACAAACCTAGCCCTGAACCCTTAAAATACCCCTGTACCTCAAAACCCAAACCTACCCCTGAACCCTAAAAATACCCATGTACCCCAAAACCCAAACCTACCCCTGAACCCTAAAAATACCCCTGTACCCCAAAACCTACCCCTGAACCCTAAAAATACCCCTGTACCCCAAAACCCAAACCTAGCCCTGAACCCTAAAAATACCACTGTACCCCAAAACCCAAACTTACCCCTGAAACCTAAAATACCCCTGTACCCCAAAACACAAACCTAGCCCTGAATCCTTAAAATAGCCCTGTACCCCAAAACCCAAACCTACCCCTGAACCCTAAAAATACCCCTGTACCCCAAAACCCAAACCTAGCCCTGAACCCTAAAAATACCCCTGTACCCCAAAACCCAAACCTACCCCTGAACCCTAAAATACCTCTGTACCCCCAAACCTAGCCCTGAACCCTAAAAATACCCCTGTAACCCAAAACCCAAACCTAGCCCTGGACCCTATAAATACCCCTGTACCTCAAAACCCAAACCTACCCCCGAACCCTAAAAATACCCCTGTACCCCAAAACACAAACCTAGCCCTGAACCCTAAAAATACCCCTGTACCCCAAAACCCAAACCTACCCCTAAACCCTAAAATACCTCTGTACCCCAAACCTAGCCCTGAACCCTAAAAATACCACTGTACCCCAAAACCCAAACCTACCCCTGAACCCTAAAATACCCCTGTACCCCAAAACCCAAACCTAGCCCTGAACCCTTAAAATACCCCTGTACCCCAAAACCCAAACCTACCCCTGAACCCTTAAAATACCCCTGTACCCCAAAACCCAAACCTACCCCTGAACCCTAAAAATACCCCTGTACCCCAAAACCCAAACCTACCCCTGAACCCTAAAAATACCCCTGTACCCCAAACCCCAAACCTAGCCCTGAACCCTAAAAATACCCCTGTACCCCAAAACCCAAACCTAGCCCTGAACCCTTAAAATACCCCTGTACCCCAAAACCCAAACCTACCCCTGAACCCTAAAAATACCCCTGTACCCCAAAACCCATACCTATCCCTAAACCCTAAAACTACACCTGTACCCCATAACCCAAAAGTATATCTGAACCCTTAAAATACCCAAACACCCCAAAACATATACCTCAGTACCCCAAAACATATACCCCAATACCCACACTTACCTTATCCAAACATTAAAAAAAACATGCTTTTACCATTCATGCATTTACAACGAATTCCGTTGTAAATGTATGCGTAGTAAAAGCATATAAAATGTAATGCCATGCGTTATAATGGCATTGCGGAGTCATGGTACTTTCGTAATGAAAGTATGCGGAGTGATGGCATGCGGAAAGAAAGTTGCGGAATAATCGGTGTTTACCCTCCCCCGGTAAGTACATTGGTGGCACGGCGGCCCACATCTCCAGCAACATACTCATATTTTTTCACCACCCACTTGAAAAATGCACAGGTCTCTCTCATTGATGGCCATTGGCCAGCACCAACATACACTTTTAGACACACTTCCCGCCACATGATCTAGAATTGCGAACTTTAGAGCTGGGGAGCTACGTTCGAATCTCGGCATCAGCTCAACATCCTGTGATTCCAGGCAAACTGCTTTGTCTCCCCGTGCCTACCACAAATGAATGTGTTCTTCTGTAATGTAAATTGTGCTCATGCCATGTTGTCGAGTTTGCGCTATATAATATTGCAAAGAAATATAAAGTAGGGAAACTCGAGTTCACACAATACTGAACGCGCACTCTTAAGTGCATCAGCAGTGCACCTTGAATCGGAGCGTTTCACAGGCCTGTCACAGATAAGAAATGCTATCAAAACGAAATCGTACAAAACAATATACTACTGGCCGGCAGCAATTCATACCCTGACAACGTCGGCACGGGCTGCTAACAACAATGAAATCATAAACCAAGGACTTATAGAAATTGAAGACTCACTGTATCTATTAAGCGAAAAGTCCTTACAAGATTTCAGCCTGCCGCCAGCGGTCCGAACTAACCTGACTGGATACCACAATATCGCTACCGCACACAATATTCCAGAGCTAAATAACTACCTTGCTCAACACTTGCCTAACTTAGTTCCCGATCAACAACTCACCTACAACACCATAGTTGATAGTGTTGAAAAGAAGCAAGGCAAACTATTGTTCATAGACGCCCCCGGTGGCACAGGAAAGGCTTACCTAATCAACCTCATACATGCCAAAGTTCGATCTTCTGGGAATTTGGCTCTAGCTGTTGCTTCATCTGGAATAGCTGCCACTTTGCTAACAGCTGGGAAAACAGCATATTCTACCTTTGAACTGCCTCTAACAGTTTCCCTTGAAAGGGATTCAATATGCTCTATTCAGAAAAACTGACTTTTGGGGACACTGCTTCAAAATGTGTCTCTTATCATGTGGGACGAATGTACAATGATACTAAAACCATTGCTGCCTAGCCTTTTTTTCCCGGACAACGTCGGGACGGGCCGCTAGTATATATATATCACGTTTCGCCTCGCGGCTCTTTCAATGTCGACTACAATCGTGAAATACAACCAATTTAAACCCTCCATATGTCATCATAGCCATGAAAAAGAAGATTGACATTCCACCAACCCCAATGATGTGAATTATAAGGCGGCCATCTTGTGGTGGGTATATGTAATACAAAAAGCATATTAAATTCATCTTTAAAGTGCAAGTGCAAAACATAACATAAATTTAAACCATAATTAAGGAATAAATAATGATTTCATAAACAGGCATATATTTTGTACAAAAAAATCATTGTTTTCAATATACACCACCTGTTCTAATCTTAACCACTACAGGGACAAGAAGAAACACGGAAAATATTTACAGACAATTCGTAAATAAAGACCAATTTCCTTGTAACAGAACCTGCTGTGGTTTCAGAATTGAGCCCTGAATGGGCTTTTATTTCATTTATGTCTAAAGAAAATAACTGCTCATAGAAGGTCTCTTTTTCATTTATTTCATTTCAGGCAGTAGTTTTTATCCTGAAGGGACTAAAAGGAGGAAAAAATATATATTTTTTTATATAATTTTACAATAAAGCTGTTATTCTTTCTCTTAATATAGCCATACCACTTTTTACTCAAGGTGAGTACAAAGTTCCTCGTCGTTGTTGAGTCCAGCTGGACTCATACTTTGCAGCTCTATGATGTAACAGGACTCTTTGGCTCTAAGTTTTTTCAACCTGTCTCCACCCCTTTCATGCCTGTCTACCCCGTCGATACAGTAGTACTGTAACAGATCCCTGTTACTTTGGTGATATAATTCAAAATGTCTTGCGACCGGGTAGGTTGGGTCTTTATTTGAAATGGCCCGCATGTGTTCTAATATTAGTTTTTTAGTGGGGTTCTTGGTACTGCCGATATATCTTTTTTTGCATGGACAAATGAGACAGTATATAGTATATTCTGAATTGCAGTTGTAAAACTGTTTGATTGTTCTTATTGGCCTAAGGTCCACTGGCCTACCTTCAAAAGTGGCAACTTTTTTACTAAATTTACAAGCTTTACATTTCCGGCATGGAAAGAAGCCGTTTATCCCAAATTTGTTCTGTATTATATTGGGTTTAGTAAAGTGGCTGTGTATTAAATGGTCTCCGATCGAAGGACATCTTTTGTATGTGATGGGAGGGCGTTCAGGGGATTTACCTCAGGGGATAATCCTATGCCTAAAGGTCTTGGACTAATTGCCACCTGAGTGCGAAGTCACCTACCCATCACCGCACGGACACGGGTAACTTGAGCCAGAACTATAGGCAAACCCTGTTGTACCGACCCGCCGACTACTCAGGTGGCAATTAGTCCAAGACGTTTAGGCATAGGATTATCCCCTGAGGTAAATCCCCTGAGGTAAATCACACGAGACACATGACACTAGCATGGTTTCCTTTTTATCCCTTTTAACAACTTTTCACCTTCACTAGGTCCTGACGAATCGCGGGAATTTCCCATGCGAGAAACATGTTGACCAACCCTCACTTTAGTCTCGTTTAGGGTTACGCTACCTAACCTGCCGTCACCCAGCGAGCTATTTCCACTTTTTAACTGCAGTAGGGGGACCCCCAGAATAAAGTGGTTTCCGGCACCCCCTGCTACATTTTAGATCACTCTTTTTCATCAGGATACTGATTGCCCTGACCCACATACCCGCACTTCACCAATAGGCTGTTGGACAAAAAGATCTCCGCCAAAGAGCCCCTCTCTGAGGTGAGCCCGTCGGGGATTGCACCGCCTCCCCGACGAAGAGCAACGCCTATGATGAAGCATGACACCCTTTTGGGTGTGTGAGGCAAACACGTCCAACATAATGGATGCCCAAAGGTGTAAAATACACACCTTCGGTCGAGCCAATCTGTTTAATCTTCTTTAGGAACAGTTCAGCAACCCCCCTTTGTTGAAACGTGTAGGCTACACGGGCACAAGCTGATACTGGACCTTCCTCTCTCTCTTTGGGTGGTAATTGGTGCCCGTCTGATCGACTGATCCCTCTCCCTCCTTCTTAACGACACCTTAATAACTTGAACACCACGCTCCCGTCCTGATTAGCAGTGACTACCTCCTGGCATCACTCAGGCCAGCGCTGCCGCAGTGGGACTCCTTCACGGCTAGGTTGACCGTTCAAAATTGATCCGCAAAAGTTACCTTCATGTAGGAGCCCTACAACGGGTAAGTATTGCTTAAGAATTTTAGTCAAGGCTGTAACAAAAGTTGGTGAGATGCGAAACAGCTTTCTCACATTTAGACGTGTTTCGGGACCATTCCCTTAATCATCATGTCTCCTCAAACTAATCGCAATAGCAAGGAGCGTAGTTGGGAGAAAAAAATCTTGGTGAGAGGAATCAGTAGTCCTCTGTTGATTGTAATGCACCAATTGATCATGTGACCCACATAACATAAACTTAAAAGTGTCTGCTTTGTTGGCGCGAATTATGAAAAATATTTGATTAAGGCATCACCGAAACGCGTCATGTCCTTCATGTTTTCTGCACATGAATTAAAGCATCTTTAAAAACTGCAGCAGGTCCCGTGAGTGCTTTCCTGAGACCGGTAATGGAGGAGGAATGAGCAGATGTAACAACGCGAACGCACTGTGGGGGTTTGAAGCACCCGTCCTGGAGTGCGCTGTCCCAAGGTGCAACTTGAGCCTGGATATATATATATATATATATATATATATGTCAGGAACACTCAAAACTGTCTTATGCAAGTAAGGCACTGACTCCGTGAAATAGATGATTCCAAATAAGTTTATTCACTCATTAGGCTGCTTGACGCGTTTCGGCGGTAAGCACCCGCCTTGTTCACAACATCTTAACAGACTGTGGTTATATTTATACCCCTTAGTCATTGCATTACATCATGCGTGTTTAACTCCTGTTTTCATGCACATTCTAGCTTGTTTTTACATTTTACACACTTGTGGTAACCCAGTTCCCATGGTAACATAGGGCGACGCCTTAATTAGACTGACATAGAGAAGTTATTTTCACTTTCACAGTTACCAATTACGTCACCCGCCTTAATGCGTTGTTTCGTTTCTATAGAAACCCTCCGGCCCCTTGAGCCCAGTGATTTCCTCATTCTCGCTTTGCGTGTGTCTCGCAATGATGTGGCAGACAGACCTTCGCGCGCATTTCTGCGTTTAACCTCCCTCCGCGCTGGTGAGTGTGGTACTCTAAACTTTCAATGATGATCGTGGTTTATAATAGCGTGAGGGCAGCTTGTCTACATTAACTTTTTTGCAAGTTTGCCGTGTACACTACGGTCTCAATACGCTGATAATAGCGTGCGTGCGCTGGTGCAGTCTGAAGGCTCCCTGGTCATGCCGGGATTGTTAAACATACTAATCGCTTCTCTAATCTTGGGCGCGCGGGGTTAGCCCGGGAAGTTAAGCAGGATTATTTATCTCAAATGCCTCACATTTGTCCATGTGTACCCTTGCGCTCGCATTTAATACTTGAGCCCTTGCAACTTGTGGATTCTGACGGGTTTTGAGCATTGTGTATCACATTTACGGTTCTGCCGCCTTTCTCTGATCACATTGTCTCCAAGTGGATAGGCTTAACATTTTGTGGCAATCGAACGTTAATACATTGTATTCGTTTTATAACTACATCATCTCCCAGTGGACAAGTCTAAAAGCGTTAGTTAATGTTTAACGTTTGTGAGTACTTACATATGTTATGCCAAGCATTTTGTAAGATAAATACTGTTCCCACTAACTTTACATACATATATATCTATTCAGATATCTGATTTACACGTTATTTACAGTAATAAACATTCGAATTTGTCACATATGTACGCATGGTGTTTTTGCTAAAAGTGCTGCTATGTCAGGCTAAAACTGCTCTCGGGGTTGTGTTTAGTGCTAATATATACAGTGTTATTCATTTTTTTAAACTGAACAAAAGATGTTTCTTGGAAGAGAGAGAGGAGGACAATATCTCTCTAACGGGAACGTCGGGCTCATTTATTACGATCTTGGATCTTGATCTCATGATTACAAGTGGACACTGAGAGCTTCGTCTGAGTTAAGGCCATTCGGTATTTTAGAATTGAGCATTATAATGTACCGTGACTCTAGTCTTCTCAAACTTTGCAGGCGGTTACCTCCTCTTATGTTTTTCGGCACATTGTCAATGATGAAGTATGTTAATACTCCAATGTCTCCTGCATGGGTTGTGTTTATATGCCTGGCTACAGGGTAAGCAGGGTCGTCATTGTTCACTGCGCGAAGGTGTTGGAGAACTCTGATTTGTACAGGGTGAATGGTGCTACCCACATATCGTTTGCCACAGATGCAAGTTAGAACATATACTGCGTGGTCCGTTTTGCAATTATATTTGCCTCGGATCTTGTATGGCCTCTTCCTAAAGGGTATGTCTACTTTGGTAGTATTTACCCCATGTTTACAGGCTTTACATTTTGTACATTTGCTGAAGCCTTTGATTTTTGACAGCCAATCATCCGGTTTTTTGATAGCGGGTGCATTACAGACTAAATGATCTCTCATGGATTTAGCTTTCCTAAACGCTATCATTGGCCTGTTTCCACATATTTCTCCAATTATGGGGTCCCTCCTTATTAGTGGCCAATGTTTGGTCAGTATTTTCCTGACCTGGTTATGGTAGGTGTTAAATCCTGTTATCAGTCTAGGAGGCTCTAGTTTAGGAGTTTTCTCTGGGTGTTCTTGTCCTTTGGTAAATAGGAGATCTTTTCTGTTGGTTTTGCTGCATTTTGTCTCTGCTATATTACAAGTTTTCTGGCTGTATCCTCTCTTTCTCAGTCTTGTAAACAGGTTCTGCTTTGCCTCATCTAGTCCTGTCTTAGTACTACAATTTCTTGTCATCCTCAAGCATTCTGCATAAGGAATGGATTCCTTAAGGTTGTGAGGATGGAAACTTTGTGCATGAAGCACTGAGTTTCCGGCAGTGGGCTTCCGATATGTTCTGGTTTGGATTCTACCTTGATCTATGTATAGTTCTATATCTAGGAACTGTATTGAGGTGGTGTTAGTAGTGCAGGTGAATTTCAGATTTAGTGCATTTTCATTTAACTGTATATATATATATCAGCAGCACAGGTCACTCCTGAATCACCAATGTCTCGGCAATCTCACAAGGAAAAGACCAACGAATCCCAAGAATGCTGGCAAAAGGTACTTTATTTCATGAAGGTTATAGCAGGGTGGCAGATGACGCTTTTCGGGCGGTTGCCCTTGATCACATCAAAAATATTTCCCATCATGCCCTCTTTTTAACCATGTTTGTATACACCATGTGACACAAAAATAATAAACATAAAGAAAATACTTGTAGGTCTATGTCACCTTGCAATTCACCATATGTTTAACATAAATTTTAATTCGAAGTTGGAATATTATATATAGTCTTTTATGGGTATCACTCATTCATTTGATACCTGCATAAATGCATGTTTGTATATAATGATCCACGATAACAACAATAAAGTGCATTGTGCTTGTGCTGTTAAGCATGTGCAAAAACATGCGAATAAATATATTGCAATATCAAAATTATATCCTATTCACAATATAAATAGATATAACACAAGTTTCAATAAATATGCATATACAAATCTATATATATCCTAATTCATGGTTTAAAAGTAAAACTGTACATACTTAAAAAACCTTTTCTGTTGAATATATATATATTATACAATTTTATCATTTTGATATTTCTTTTCATTTTAAAGTGCAATGGCGATGTTGTAAACTTGACACTCAAATGTGCAATATAACGCAGAGTATTAAAGCGCTATTTTGGATCCTTTTCTTAATTAAACCAACTACCCGAACAATTGGGGACATCTATGATAGATGGCAACCCCTGTAATGGTGATCATCGTGACCTACATATAAAGAATATTTGATAATGTGACTAGATTTCCACAGGGGGATCCATGATCCATCCCTGCTTTAAACAGTTGAAAGAAAATGAGAGAATGAAAAAAGATCTGTTCTGGGTGTTGGACTGAAACAAATAATCATTATAATAAGTCAATGGACATTATTTAGTTGGTGCAAAAACCCACAATTTTCTGCTGTCAACACAGTTCTAGTAATATTGCCTCACTCCGTAGCCTGTCCTGATATATAGATGTTGTTTTTTACAGGAAATTATACAGGTCTTCCGTAGTGTTCAGCCCATTAGGTACCATAGAATCCAATTCTAAGATCATCTTGGATTCCAATTGCCATAGCATCCTATCACGGTCTCCTCCCCTTCTGGGTTTGGGTACTGATGTAAGAACATAATAGCTTAGACACTGGAGGTTGTTACCATGAACACTTTTGAAGTGTCTAGCTACCGGATAGGAGCTGTCGTTGTTGACGATTGCTCGAATATGCTGCAATATCCTGGCATGCACTGGAAGCCTGGTACTTCCCAAATACCTCAGGCCGCAGGTGCATGCCAGGAAGTAAACAGTATACTCGGTTTTACAGCCGTAATTTCCTTTAATGGGCAATGGCACTGGGCTGAATGGAGTGTTGTAATGTTGCGTGTTGACTCCAAATTTGCAGGCTCTGCAGCTGCTGCATTTGTAAAACCCCAACCAGGGTGGGAACCAAGCTCTTTTAGTAGAGAGTTCAGGGCAAGGTTTAGAGATATGCGTACGTAGCGAGGGTCCCCTCCGAAACGTAATATCTGGTCGGGCTGGCAAATGATGGGATAACACTGCATCGGTTTTGAGTATGGGCCAACTCTTGCTTAGAATGGACCGGATTTTTCTGTCCTGGCCACTGTATGCGGTGATGAATCTGATAGGAGATTCAGCCGAATCTCCTTTGGGGACCTCATTCGCCACCACTGATTTAAATAGGGTTTCCCTAGATCTTGTTTGCATTTTATTAACCGCTTTCTTAAGTATGTTCTCTCTGTATCCTCGCTCCCTGAATCTGTCTAGTGCTTGGGCTGTGCACCTATTGAGCTCCCCATCGGTACTACAGATTCTCTTAACTCAAAGAAGCTCGCCATAAGGAATATTATCAATAACATGGCGGGGATGGGCACTTGTGGCATGTAGGGTTGTGTTTCCCGACGTGTCTTTTCTGTGTAGGGTGGTAGCTAGTTGTCCTGCTTTGTGAAAGAACCTGACATCTAAAAAGTCCACAGATGTCTTGCGGATATTATGTGTGCACCTAAGATTGTCCTCATTGTTGTTTAGTGTATTGATAAATTCTTTCACACTCTCTTCATTCCCTCTCCAAATTAAAAACACATCGTCAATAAAACAAACCCACATAACCACATTTGTTGTGAACAACGCTTGATGTGTTTCCATGAGGACCCGCTTCTCCCACCAGCCAACGTGAAGACACGCGTAGCTGGGTGAGAAGCAGGCCCCCATGGCCACACCTCTTTTCTGTATATAGATGTCTTTACCAAACAAGAAATAATTGTGATATAAACACCAGCTTACAAATTCACTAAGCATCTTGTTATGGTTGTAACAATGCACTGGCCTTGTGCTTAGAAAGTAATCCAGTGCCTCCAGCCCTCTACGGTGATCTATACTGGTATAGAGGGCTTCGATGTCTAATGTTACCAATATACAGTCCTCTGACCAAGCAATGTTTTTTAACTTTTGTAGAAAGTGGCCCGTATCCCTTATGTAGGTAGGCAGGTTAGTAACAAGAGACTGTAAAAAATAGTCAGTATACTGTGCCAGGTGTTCTGTCAAACTGTCTATAGCAGAGATGATCGGTCTTTCTGGCACTGGGGACCTACACTTATGTATTTTGGGAATCAAATAAAATTTGGGCAGTACTGGATGTTCCACATGAAGAAATTTGAACTCTTCGCTAGAGATAAGTCCCTAACTCGTGAATTTAAAAAGAGGTTTCTTCAATTGTTCTCTAGACAAGTCATATTCCTTTATGTTTGTTTTGGCATAGCAGACAGTGTCTAAAAGCTGTCTATTGGCTTCTTCCACATACTGAGCCTGGGGCCAGATGACTATGTTGCCTCCCTTGTCCGCGGTGCACACAATAATTTGATGATCATTTTTCAATTTATTGATTAGAGCCCAATATTCTTGTTCCTTTGAAGTTTTGATTCTCTTTCGGTGTCCGACTTGATGATATAGTCTCTTGAGATCTGCTGTGACTACTTCGTGAAAAGAATCGATGGCATCTCTTGGCATGGCCGGCATAAAATTGGAGGCTGGTTTAAATGGGCTAGCGCCTGCTCCAATTTGATATATATCTGCTTCTCTTAGCTCTTGTTGGGTGGACATGTTGGTGTTGTCATCACAGGTTTCGGAAGAGCTCCCCAATTGCTGTAGAGTGAGAAGCCCTCTCGCATCCCTTGCCTCCAATACTGTGGAGGGTGCACTGCTTGTGATGCTTTCCACTTCAGTGAGACCTTCTTCTATGTTGAAAAATTTGCGTAATTTAGTTTTCGTATGTATCTGGGTGCCGCTCATTACTTGGATTCTGCCTGACACAGAGGAATTGCTCCAGAACGCTTGCAGCTGGTGCCTCTTCCCCCGGTGACCACGCCCTCTAATCTCCACCGCTTATTACCTTTCACGACACCCGCTCCGCGGGTGCCGCTCATTACTTGGATTCTGCCTGACACAGAGGAATTGCACCAGAACGCTTGCTACCGGTGTTCTCCCTGAGGCAGCGTCTGCTGGTGGGAGCGCTTCCGCGGTCGGCGGTTAGCTCACTCGCTCCCAACGTGACTCTGCACAGGTTGAGGACTCTGACAAGGGATACCGCCTGAGGGGCCTACCGGGGGACTGCGAGGCCCAGCAACCACCACTCCTTGCAGCTGGTACCTCTTCCCCCGGCGGCCACGCCCTCTAATCTCCACCGCTTATTACCTTTTGTGACACCCGCTCCGCGGGTGCCGCTCATTACTTGGATTCTGCCTGACACAGAGGAATTGCTCCAGAACGCTTGCTACTGGTGTTCTCCCTGAGGCAGCGTCTGCTGGTGGGAGCGCTTCCGCGGTCGGCGGTTAGCTCACTCGCTCCCAGCGTGACTCCACCCAGGTCGAGGACTCTGACAAGGGATACCGCCTGAGGAGCCTACCGGGGGACTGCGAGGCCCAGCAACCACCACACCTTGCAGCTGGTGCCTCTTCCCCCGGCGGCCACGCTACCCGACCCCACTTATTTTAGTGATACAATCTCTTCCGCGACGCGGGACGCGCGCGGGTCGGAGCCCGGGTGAAGACCGGGCAAAGAGCGGGCCGTTTGAGGCCGTTCGAGGACGTAAGAGACTGGACTGGGCCACTTTTCTTTCGCATCATTTGGCTTTATCCCCCTTCCATACTGTTATTATCAGTATTATTGTTTAGATGCAATGGTAGTTACTAGGGGAAACAAAACCAAAGCTCCGGGTAGCGTGGGCAAATTGCTTGGTCCTATGGACGACTTCATCACGAAGGCGAATACGTTCATAGACCAAAGCATATCACTAATAGAAGAAAGGGTCTCCCTGGACCGGGCATTCGTCAAAAGATCCTCTTTGCGTAATTTGGCGGGGGCTAGATCACCAGCCGTAGGAGAGCCGAATGCTGAGGTAATCCCGAGCCGAGAGAGACGTAGTTTGCCTAATACTGTTGATTTATCAGTGTCCCAGCTTGCAGACTCACAGCTCAGTTTCGACCTAGAAAAAACACCGGATCTAGCCCCGCAAACCTCACCACAAAACTCCTCCACAGAAAAAATCTTAGCAAGGGGAAGGAGGGAGGGGGCGATAAGTAAGAAAAGGGTTGCCCTTAATCATCCAATATTAAACAACCCTACCCATATACCTAGCGCCCCACAAGATCGATCGGATAGAGCAGAACAAATAGTAGTGCCAGTGTTAGTCCATTACTCAGAGAACGAAACACCTATCCCGGTAAGTTTGGACTCTCCAATCATCACACAAACCCGTAAGGGTTCATGCGATACGGAGGACTCCCAGCTGTTATTAACTAAGATCGCTAATATATTTAAACAATCTTTGCAACCCCTAGAACAATGATTAGCACAGTTGGAGTCACAGATCTTAAAACTCGCAAAAACTCAACAACCCAATCACTTTTCAGGGCCACAAAAAACAGGGGGTAACAATACTAAAAAACCACTTCCCATAAAGACAACAAACACAAACCCGAATTTGTCAAATCCCAAAAAGAAGACACTCCAGATAAAAATCCCCACTGTACCCACCATCAACAATACACCGAATTTAGCCAACACATCAAACCCATCTACTACACCGACTATACTCAACATTCCAACAAATACTACCTTACAGACAACCCCAGGATCACTAATTACACCTGCCCCAAACGCCGAGGCACCTAACAAAACCGCCAACAAAACCATAAATAAATCATCTACCAAAACCCCGGTGCCTCAGTTTTCAGCCCCAAACCCCTCGTCCATCAGGGCTAGAAGAAATACCGCTAAACATTTAGGGCAGTCAAGAGCTCCAGCAGATTTGCCACCTGAGGCTTCACCGTACGTAGTGGTCATGGCCGGTGTTCCTGAGCTAGCAGATCATAATTCGGAACCTGGTTGGTCATTAAAAAACAAGGCACAGCACTGGCTACAGACCAATCGACCAATCCCTTCAACCTGGCATGGAAGGATTAGATCTGTATCCAGGGTTCCATGGGTGGGTAACACTAGAAAAACGATCCCAGGGGACTGTATAGTGATCACTTTTGAGGATCCACGTATAGCAGACTATATTTGCTCCTGGGAAGACATCGCTACAAACGGAGGTATTAGAATTAAGTCACTTTCTTTTTTTACCCTTTTAGGCAAATAAACAGACTTCCCCAGGAACAAGACCCCCCTTGGGCCGTTCCAGTCTCCCGACAGGATGATTTACCGAACCCTAGATATTATGGTCCCCCCAGACACTATGACCCAGATTATTCCTGGCACACAGTGGGACCACGTTACCAGGGGGGAGGCTGGGTAGATAGGAGGCCATACACACAAAGGCCGGTGACTAGAGAGCAGTCCCGGTGGGATCCATGGCATAACATCCCGTTGTTCAATAGATATAGCGGACTTGAAATGGTCGATTGACCATTAAATGAAAGTGAACCCACCAATTCGCACGTACTCCCTAGCCCTGTGAAATTAAATATCTCTTCGGCATCCATAGAGGTCGAAGCTGTACCCAAAGCAGAACAATTAAAAGATGTGATATCTCCTATTCCCATACTCTATTGGAACGTAGCAGGTCTGCGCTCCAAAATTGAGGATGGGACGGCACAAAACTTTTTAGAACCTTATCACATAATCTGTCTCCAGGAGACATGGTCAACAGAAGAGCTTCATTTACAAGGTTATAAAACCTACTTTGTTCCAGCAGTAAGTAGTATAATGGGTAGACCCAAAGGTGGCTTAGTAACTTATATAGCGAACACCTTACCCCACCTAAAAGTGGCTATAGTTTTTCATGATCCTAATTATCAAATCCTTACTCTCTCCTTTGCTAATAAGGAGACTATCTTCTTAATCAATCTATATATATGGCTGAGATACCCGCCACCCCCTCTCAACACAATCCCCAAGAATGGGAATACGGAAACGTTTCTGAACTTTTGGAAGGCGGGAGGGAGTTACCCTCCCGGCCGTATTTATTAAAATATGAAACAAAATTAAAACATTAAAATAACAGTTTCATATCATGTACAATTTCATTTAAATATTACGAGGTTTTGGCTGACCTTAACATATTTCTAATACAAAGGTTCTCCTAGCCGATACTAACATCCTACAAATACATTCTTAAATTGAAATTGTACATCCTAACATTAAGGGCCAACGGCAAGGTCGTAACCGGTGTCAGATCCCTAAACCAGAACTTCCCCCTCACTTGTGAGGGGCGGCCACACAGAGGACTGTACCTCATGTGCACATACCAATTTCCCTTGTCTTGACGGGGGCCCCAATTAACTCGACGCCATTTGCTGGTCGTTCGAGGACTCGTGTGAGGTGTCTAGAAGGTAGCGTGGACCCCCCTCCCCACCCCACACAACTTACCACATCTGCCGTCGCAGATGTCCTGGCCCCGGGAAATTCCCAGGAGGGGCCCGTAGCCCCTCCTATCCAGGGAGGGGCCTTGACCGCCTTCCCTTTCCTTTCGGCGTCCCATCCTTAGAAGGGACCGCCTCCCCGTTGAGGGGCCAATGGCCACCTCCCCCCGGGCGCTCCCATCCGTAATGGGTGACGCCCCCCCCATAGGGATCTTCCAATTACTGCTCACCGATCATGACCTTACCGCCCGACCAAAAATAAATACGACATTAAACTAAAAAGGACTACTCACTAAAAGACAAAAGATGCTCAATATATGAACTGTCGAAACATCACTGATCAACACTGGTGCAAATACTTTATTCGATAAAAATTACTGTAAGAAATTATCCACTTTATTGCATAATGAATCACAACTTTTAATCAAAGTAACCTGTAAGAAAATTGAGTTACCACTTTATTGCATAATGAATCACAACTTTTAATCCAAGTAACCTGCAAGAAAATTGAGTTACCACATCAAAACGTTTACTTCAAACCACTTGCTGTCCTCAGGGGCTGGTGGGTGGGTCAAAATTGGCTCTTCGTTCCGTCTCGGGCTCACGTGCAGCGGGGAGGTGCAGCTTCAGAGCACAGGAACAAGAGGATGCTGCCTTGGCTTGTCGCTTCTTTTATCCCTCTTCGGGCGGGCGTAAACCCGCCTCCGCCCGCCTCCGGGGGCGTGGCTGGCGGCTTCGGTGTCTAGGACAACCCACTCTAGGGCGGGAAAAAGCGCGCCCCGGCTACGCCGCTTCGGGCATACCAGCCGGGACTCGCCTCCCGCCCAAGATGGCTTCCCGGGGGGATCGGGGTACTCCACCATACGTTCGGGGGGACCGATTGGTCGCCCCTTTCCATTTGGCTGAGATACCCGCCACCCCCTCTCAACACAATCCCCAAGAATGGGAATACGGAAACGTTTCTGAACTTTTGGAAGGCGGGAGGGAGTTACCCTCCCGGCCGTATTTATTAAAATATGAAACAAAATTAAAACATTAAAATAACAGTTTCATATCATGTACAATTTCATTTACATATTACGATGTTTTGGCTGACCTTAACATATTTCTAATACAAAGGTTCTCCTAGCCGATACTAACATCCTACAAATACATTCTTAAATTGAAATTGTACATCCTAACGTTAAGGGCCAACGGCAAGGTCGTAACCGGTGTCAGATCCCTAAACCAGAACTACCCCCTCACTTGTGAGGGGCGGCCACACAGAGGACTGTACCTCATGTGCACATACCAATTTCCCTTGTCTTGACGGGGGCCCCAATTAACTTGACGCCATTTGCTGGTCGTTCGAGGACTCGTGTGAGGTGTCTAGAAGGTAGCGTGGACCCCCCTCCCCACCCCACACAACTTACCACATCTGCCGTCGCAGATGTCCTGGCCCCGGGAAATTCCCAGGAGGGGCCCGTAGCCCCTCCTATCCAGGGAGGGGCCTTGACCGCCTTCCCTTTCCTTTCGGCGTCCCATCCTTAGAAGGGACCGCCTCCCCGTTGAGGGGCCAATGGCCACCTCCCCCCGGGCGCTCCCATCCGTAATGGGTGACGCCCCCCCCATAGGGATCTTCCAATTACTGCTCACCGATCATGACCTTACCGCCCGACCCAAAATAAATACGACATTAAACTAAAAAGGACTACTCACTAAAAGACAAAAGATGCTCAATATATGAACTGTCGAAACATCACTGATCAACACTGGTGCAAATACTTTATTCGATAAAAATTACTGTAAGAAATTATCCACTTTATTGCATAATGAATCACAACTTTTAATCAAAGTAACCTGTAAGAAAATTGAGTTACCACTTTATTGCATAATGAATCACAACTTTTAATCCAAGTAACCTGCAAGAAAATTGAGTTACCACATCAAAACTTTTACTTCAAACCACTTGCTGTCCTCAGGGGCTGGTGGGTGGGTCAAAATTGGCTCTTCGTTCCGTCTCGGGCTCACGTGCAGCGGGGAGGTGCAGCTTCAGAGCACAGGAACAAGAGGATGCTGCCTTGGCTTGTCGCTCCTTTTATCCCTCTTCGGGCGGGCGTAAACCCGCCTCCGCCCGCCTCCGGGGGCGTGGCTGGCGGCTTCGGTGTCTAGGACAACCCACTCTAGGGCGGGAAAAAGCGCGCCCCGGCTACGCCGCTTCGGGCATACCAGCCGGGACTCGCCTCCCGCCCAAGATGGCTTCCCGGGGGGATCGGGGTACTCCACCATACGTTCGGGGGGACCGATTGGTCGCCCCTTTCCATTTGGCTGAGATACCCGCCACCCCCTCTCAACACAATCCCCAAGAATGGGAATACGGAAACGTTTCTGAACTTTTGGAAGGCGGGAGGGAGTTACCCTCCCGGCCGTATTTATTAAAATATGAAACAAAATTAAAACATTAAAATAACAGTTTCATATCATGTACAATTTCATTTACATATTACGATGTTTTGGCTGACCTTAACATATTTCTAATACAAAGGTTCTCCTAGCCGATACTAACATCCTACAAATACATTCTTAAATTGAAATTGTACATCCTAACGTTAAGGGCCAACGGCAAGGTCGTAACCGGTGTCAGATCCCTAAACCAGAACTACCCCCTCACTTGTGAGGGGCGGCCACACAGAGGACTGTACCTCATGTGCACATACCAATTTCCCTTGTCTTGACGGGGGCCCCAATTAACTCGACGCCATTTGCTGGTCGTTCGAGGACTCGTGTGAGGTGTCTAGAAGGTAGCGTGGACCCCCCTCCCCACCCCACACAACTTACCACATCTGCCGTCGCAGATGTCCTGGCCCCGGGAAATTCCCAGGAGGGGCCCGTAGCCCCTCCTATCCAGGGAGGGGCCTTGACCGCCTTCCCTTTCCTTTCGGCGCCCCATCCTTAGAAGGGACCGCCTCCCCGTTGAGGGGCCAATGGCCACCTCCCCACGGGCGCTCCCATCCGTAATGGGTGACGCCCCCCCCATAGGGATCTTCCAATTACTGCTCACCGATCATGACCTTACCGCCACAGGCCGGATAGTTGACCGGCTATCCGGACCCCCCACAAAACTCCTACCTAAAGGTCATGCTGTAAACTCTTCAGCCAGGCTACGAGGTCCCCTATGAGTAAAGAATTCCCCACCCGGGACAAATGGACCCCATCCTCCAGATACATACTGTCCCCCCTGATACAACCATGAGGAATCGAATGCAATGCACTTGTACGAAACAGTCTAGCCAACTTGTTATTTACCTTCTTCACCGAATGATTTATCGCGGACACAGAATTCGCCCCCCGCCACACTTTTCGTGGAATCATATGGGACCATGCAATTGTGCACCCTGGAACCCTTCTCGCCAACCAACTTACTGTGGATAGTATCGCCTCGAGAAGTAGTCGTCTACCAGTGGTCACCAAATCATTGCCCCCAAGATGTACTATGATTATAGATGGCGGTGACTTTGTCCGCCCTAACAAACCCTCGACAAACGGTCGAAACTGGTCAATACAGAGCCCGCCCCTTCCGTAGAAGGCCACCCTGTACCCGTATTCCCCAGCCATGTGAATCATGTCACCTGCTTTGAATACGTCCGCGGCACGCCTCACGTATGAGTGGCCCACGACCCACACCACTTTTTCCGCAGCCGGTGATCTTTGACCGCTGGTTCCCAGGTGTCGGGTCGACTGCACAGTCCGCCCCGCCTCGTAAGCTTGCGAAACTGTAAACCAAACAAAAACAAGAAGCATGAGTACATGATTACAGCTTCACAACATGTGCAACCGCACATACCTTTTGTAACAGTTCGAGGACCAACGCCCCAATTGTTTCACTTTTTCCACACTCAGACCCCTGGCTGTAGCCTCTGTAGCAGCCCCTATCCGGAAGGAATGGGTCCCAAAATCGCCCGGGTTCAAGCCCGCGGCCGAGATTGCCATTGCTAGCACCCGCTGGAACTGAAACCTCGTCAGTGGGGTGGCATCAGTGTGCCTCAACAGGGTCCCCCCCCATGATGCCGCCCTCTGCGCCAAATATTCCTCAACGCATACGACGGGGCACATGGGAGATCCGGGACTCCGATGGACCACCATACTGTCCCCGATCGCACCCTGATCGGTCTTGGACCTGGGAAACGAGACCATCATCGTATCCCCCTTAACTAGAACGTGCTCTCGGCACAGTCCCCCCCGTATCCTGCTTGTTCTTCGCCACCAGTTCGCTTACCCGCATAGCCCCATGGAATGCTAATGCAAAAGCGGCCCTGAATAACACTGTTTCAGACTGGGATGAACAAGTCGCAGGGAGAACGGAAAATAACAGAGCCAACCTCTCCAGACCTATCGGGTGCCTTTCATCTACTCTGCGACCCTCAAGGCGTTGCCACCCACGCAGCGCTTTCTGTACTACGAAAGATGCAGTAGGGTCCTGGATCCCATGAGCCCGCGCCATGAAGGAAATGGCGGCCCGATGCCTCTGGGCCATGGCTACCGATTTGCCTGCCTGATGTAACGACAGCAAAAACTTTACAACGCATTCTTCCTGGCCCCAAAGCTCCCCCCTAGCCGAACCCAAAAAGGACTGATAAGAACGGAACGCCCCTTCATATGCCTTCCTCGTCCTGGGTGCTAAACTCTCTCCCACGAGGTTTTGTAGTTCGGGGCACCGAGAGACCAGAGAGCTTCGGGGAATGGTGCCGACACCGGGTCCGCTGTGGGCAGAAAACCCCAGAAGGCCTGCATACGGAAACGAGAAAGCGCATCAGCCGCCTGATTCAGTACTCCTGGCACATGTCTTGCTCTAAAGAGTACGTTCAATTGCATACATAGTAACACAATTTCCTTAAGCAATCTCAGAATCCATTTGCATCGTGCTGCCTGACTATTGATACACTCAACCACGGTCATGTTATCCGACCAGAACACCACAGAGTGATCCCGGAACCCCTCAGGCCATGTTTGTAGGGCCACCAGAATAGGGAGCAGTTCGAGAAACGCAATGTTGCTCGTCAGCCCACACTCGTGCCACCATGACGGCCATTTTTGTGCCGACCAGTGATTACCGAATATGGCGCCAAAGCCTATACTCCCCGCCGAATCTGTCCACAGCCCCAACTCCTCGGAGGACACCGCCGGCTTGTTCCAGACCACCCGACCATTGAAATCCGCCAGAAATGCCAACCAAATGCGCATGTCCTGGCGAATCTCGGCCGAGAGCCTCGTGCGATGGTGCCCTTCTTTAAGACCGACCATGGCTTGAGCAATCGAGCGGGAGAAAGGGCGGGCCATTGGCATTACTCTAAGGGCAAAATTCAACTGACCCACAGTTTGCTGCAATTGATGCAAGTTCACCTTGGTTTCCCGAATACATGCCTCAAGGGAGGCCCTGAATCTCCCCACCTTTTCTTTGGGCAGCCGGAAGCAACCTTCCAGTGAATCGAGCTCTATTCCGAGAAACTCGAGCGAAGTTGATTGCCCCACCGTCTTACCTGGTGCCAATGGCACACCAAACTGATTCATCAGACCACAAAATTCATTTAAAGCTTGTGCACATTCTGAATCCCCAGCTGCCCCCAGGAACAGAAAATCGTCAAGATAATGCATAACATGTTGAAACCCCGTCATTCTTGTGAATACCCATTGCAGAAAACAACTGAATTTCTCAAAATAAGCACAAGATATGGAGCATCCCATTGGCATACATTTATCCATGTAATAGCGACCCTGAAACATAAAACCGAGGAGACGCTGATCGTCTGGGTGTACCGGGAGCAACCGGAACGCTGACTCGATGTCTGATTTGGCCATCAGCGCTCCGGGCCCCAGGCGATTCAACATGGCGACGGCCTCATCGAAAGATGCGTACCGCACCGAACACACCTCCGGGTCTATCGCATCATTCACCGAAAGACCTCTCGGGGCGGACAAGTAATGTATTAATCGAAACTCACCCGGGTCCTTCTTGGGGACCACTCCCAAGGGAGAACAAACAAAATTAGCAACTGGTGGCGTGTCGAATGGTCCGGCAACCCGACCCCGGGTCAACTCTTTCACAATCTTCGCCTGTACCACCGCCGTATTCTGCAGGACCGACAGTTGGTTCCTACACTGTGCCTTACCCTGAAAATTCCCCACTGGGATGCGGAAACCATACGAAAAACCATCTCGCAACACCCCAGCGGAGACGTGATCCGGGTATTCATTGAGCCAAGGAATCATTGCCATGGTATCAACCGGGGTAGGTAAAGGCGCCCCTCGGACTATTTCAGACCTGTTTGGCGCTTCCCCTACCTCCGTTATCACCCGTTTTGGCTCTGCACATGGTCTCAGGATGCGAGGATTGCCCACACCCCCCACAGTCGTGCCTAAACTTGCATGACCCCTGGGGCCTCGTACATTTTCCTCTGTTAAAATTCCAGCAGATGCCCTTTTTGCCTGTATTGCCACTCGATCTCGAGTGATGCTCATTACTTGAACCTGCCCGAAAGGGCGCCCCAGATGAATGGCGGGAAAACTCTCCCCCGCTTCCTCCCACCAATGGTGCCTTTAACATGCCTGATTTCTCCATCTTTTGCCAAGAAATGGAGTCGTAACAATCCCACGTCAGAGATGTGTCGAACTCCTTGGCCTTCCGAAAAACATTATCATAACAAAACCACTGATTGCCCTCATATGACTGAGAATACTCCATAATACGTGTCTGGTACACGGGTAACTCGGTCAACATTTCAGGCCTTCGTTCCCCCATAATTGAAGTGAAAATGCCAAATGCTCTGCCCCAATTACCTATGTTCTCATCAACCTTAAAAGCGGCCATCTTGGCGCGCCAAACACTCGGGTGCAAAAACTCTTTTTGACCCTTCACATGCTCGATCTCATAATGATCAGTTAGCAAAGAAAACATGTTCACATATTTCTCAGCCCATATCCTCTCCTTGATTTCCATCGGAATATGCTGAGCCACTTTCTCCCTTCTCGAGGGTACAGACCCCTCCCCCGCAATCGGCATTCGCTGCTTACCTGAACTAGAGGCTGTAACTGTAGTCGCTGCCGAACTCGTACCCGCCACGGTTTCACCCACCGGAGCCTGCGGGGGAACAAAAGGACATGGTGCCTTTGCGGCCTCTCTTGACTGCCGCAACTGCCTCATTACTGCCCTGGCGTCATCCGCCGTGGTGCCTTCGCTATCTTTCCCCAACCACGCTGCCAGCTGTGCAGCCAACTCGGGAGGCATATCCTCCCCGTTCACAGGGGTGACTACAACAGGGTTTGGTTGCCCCTCCTTCGGGACCGGGGTCGGGGCTTCAGTCGGTGTATCGGGGAGCGCCGGCGGCGCCTCGGGAACCGGGGTCTCTCCCCCAGTCGCCCCCCTCTTGGACCTTCTACCTCTCCCGCTAGGGACTACTCCCGGCAATGCTGGTCCGACGACTCGCTTTGGGCCTCCTACACCGTTCATTGCCGCCATCTGCTTCTTCATCTCGGCCATGTCTTTCACGAGCATGCGGAGCATCTGATCGGTACCGCCCCGCTTTCCGACCTTCTTGCCCGGCATTCTCGAACGATGATTATCTGAAAGAACAAAGACAAAAATTACAACGCTCAAAATTGGCTCTTCGTTCCGTCTCGGGCTCACGTGCAGCGGGGAGGTGCAGCTTCAGAGCACAGGAACAAGAGGATGCTACCTTGGCTTGTCGCTCCTTTTATCCCTCTTCGGGCGGGCGTAAACCCGCCTCCGCCCGCCTCCGGGGGCGTGGCTGGCGGCTTCGGTGTCTAGGACAACCCACTCTAGGGCGGGAAAAAGCGCGCCCCGGCTACGCCGCTTCGGGCATACCAGCCGGGACTCGCCTCCCGCCCAAGATGGCTTCCCGGGGGGATCGGGGTACTCCACCATACGTTCGGGGGGACCGATTGGTCGCCCCTTTCCAATAACCTTGATGAAGACCAATTCATAAACCTCCTCAGAAATGCACACGAGAGACTAAAACAATTTTATCAATGGAGACTTAGTCAGGGGGTAACCCACTTAATATGGGGAGGAGATTTCAATCTCCATCCATGTCCAACGACCAATCCACTCTGTTGTGGGATGGTGGATGAATTCGAGGCCCCATTGGTACACTTCACGCACAATAAAGCGGGGAATGTTCTAAATGCCGTGCTCTCTGACTTGGACCTGAAAATTGCTAATCCCCGAAATGTAGACTCAAACTCACTTAATCCGACCATTGTGGGTAGAGGCTACCACACAACAGTTGATTTTATCTTTCTGTCTCCCGGCCTGATAGGTATAGCTAAGGACTTCCGAGTCATTGGTAATTCACTTAGTGACCACTCAGCCCTAAGGATACATCTTTATTTACCTGAGGTTAAGCCCCAAAACTCGGCCATAGCAAATACGCTTGCACAGAACAAACTAGAGATTGGTAAACAGAACGGATATACAATCAAATGGGGAAAAATCAACCCCACAGAAATCACAAAAAAACTGATCAACCAGGCAAACCCAAATATATTAAAATGTCTGGATCTCTCCTCAAGCTATGAGGAAGTTCTAACGAACTTTAAACACATTTTAGAGCACATCAAGGAATTACTTTGGTCAAATTCCAGAGTCAAGTCAAGTCAAGTCAAAGAATTTATATAGCGCACTAAATACCCAGAGGGTCTCAAGGCGCTTAGGGAGGAGAGGAGGATTACTTGTCGAATATCCACGTTTTAAGTTGCTTTCTGAATGCTAGGTGGTTCTGGGTAAGGCGAAGGTAAGTGGGGAGTGAGTTCCATGTTTTAGCAGCCAGGTGTGAGAAGGATCTGCCTCCCATGGTGGTCTTGTTGATGCGAGGTACAGTGGCGAAGGCTTGGCTGGAAGAACGTAGTTGGCGGGAGGGGGTGTAGAAGGACAGTCGTGAGTTGAGGCATTCTGGCCCGATGTCGTAGAGTGATTTGTGTGCGTGGGTTAGCAGTCGGAAAGTGATCCTCTTATTGACGGGTAGCCAGTGGAGGTCTTTCAGGTGGCCAGAGATGTGTTCGTTGCGTGGGATGTCTAATATGATCCTGGCTGAGGCGTTTTGGATTCGTTGGAGTTTCTTCTGGAGTTTTGCGGTAGTACCTGCGTAGAGGGTGTTTCCGTAGTCCAGTCGGCTCGTGACCAGAGCGTGGGTGACTGTTTTCCTTGTTTCGGAGTGGATCCAGCGAAATGTTTTTCTGAGCATGCGAAGAATGTTGAAGCAGGAAGAGGATACGGCGCTGACTTGTCTGTTCATTGAGAGTGAAGAATCCAGGATAACGCCTAGGTTCCGTGCGTGGTCTGTCGGGATGGGTGCTTTTCCAAGGGCTTCCGGCCACCAAGAGTCGTCCCATGCAGAGGGGGATGTACCTAAGATGAGGACTTCTGTTTTATCTGAGTTCAGTTTCAGACGGCTGTGTTTCATCCATTCGGCAACTTCTTTCATTCCTTCGTGTAGGTTAGTTTTGGCGGTGCTGGGGTCATTGGTGAGAGAAAGGATCAGTTGAGTGTCATCCGCGTAGGAGATGATGTTGAGGTTGTGTTGGCGGGTGATGGCCGTCAGTAAAGAAAGGGTGGTTTAACCATAACTGCACAACTGCTCTAACCAAACTAAAATTGGCGCTCCACAATAAACCAAGGGACTCAGACCAAATTCAACTCCTAAGGCGCCAATATATAGGGGAACGAAAATCGAGAATTGCAAAATTGAAGCAGAAACTCTGGGACGATCTTCATAAGAGTGCTGTATCAAAAAATAGTGAGCTCTTCTGGCGAACAGTCAGAACTCCATATCTCTCTGACACTGGCACCCCCAGTATAGAAGTCGCCATAGATGAGCACACATGGGTTGCACATTTCTCTAAGATCTTTAAAAGTAGTTCACCCACAGACTTATTGCCCCCAAAAGTACAGTACCCAATCCCACTTCTGTTTGACATCCCTGACCTTTTGGAAGCATTGCAGAAAAGTAAACTGGGTAAAGCTCCAGGCCCTGACGGGGTCCCAGTGGACTTTTTTAAAAACAACATAGATCTCTGGGCCCCCATTATAACAAGAGTGTGCATAGCTGCGGCAAATGAGGGAGTTTTAAGTTCCTGGACTAAGTCAATAATGGTCCCCATTTTTAAAAAAGGGGACCGCCAAGATGTGAAGTGTTATCGGCCCATCTCACTGCTGGACTCGCTCGGGAAAGTAGTGGGGAGAGTAATCCTAGAGCGTCTCCAGCAGTGGAGTGAGGATCGAGGCATTATTTTGGATATCCAATTTGGCTTCCGAGAGGGTTTCGGAACAGTAGAACAGGCCCTTAATCTCACCTTCATAATGAGAAAATACACACAGGCTAAGGCAACCAAGATCTACATGGGCTTTGTCGACCTGTCCGCAGCGTTTGACTGCGTATCGCACGCAAAACTGTGGACGGTTCTATGCCAAATGGGAGTAGAGCCATCTCTTTTGGACTTTCTGAGGGAACTCTATTCCGGCGCAACGGCCAGAGTGCGATTTGGCCTGAATGGCGAGTTGACAGCCCCGTTTAGTGTAGAGCGTGGAGTCTGGCAGGGATGCGTCCTGGCCCCCTTCTTCTTCTCACTCTATACTAATGGCCTGGAGGGGGAGATGTTGAGGGGGGCTCAGGATCTCCCACGTATAAATCAGCGCCTGATTCCCGCCCTGCTCTATGCGGACAACGCCGTCATTCTTGCGCGCACACCACGCGAGCTTCAGCATTCATTGAATAGGTACACGACCTTTATGGGCAATCTGGATTTACGGGTGAATGTGAAGAAAACCTTTGTCATGACAGCCGGCAAGGGGAAAAAAAGAACAAAGGACATTTACCTCGATAACCAAAAGCTTGAGGTCACCCCCCAATACCCTTACCTGGGCATCATGATAGATGAACAACTGACATGGAAGCCAGCAGTAGATACAAGAGGTCATCTCTTTAAGAGATCAAGAGCGGCTCTAACGAGTTTCTCTTAGAGATTAGGAAAAAGGCCCCCAGTGGAGCTAATGAAAATCTATAACGCTAAATGCCAGGCTATTGCCCTATATGGCGTGGGAGTCTGGGGATACACCGATACTAGCTCCATCCAGAAGGCGGAAAATGTTTGCCTTAGATTTCTCCTAGCCACCCCGAAAGGCACCTCAACCTATGCCATGCACTTGGAACTAGGAATACCCTACATAGAGGATCTAATTAAAACTGAACCAGTGATGCTGTGGCGGCGCATTTGGACATCTGACAAGAATGCGCTGACCCAGTCCATCATTGCTGACTCGATGGCGCTTGATAAATCCCTCAAAGTAAAATGGCTCTCCTATGTAAGAAATTTTTTCAAAGATCTAGGGCTAGAGAACTACTTCCTTGAACCAGATTCTATAATGGATATCTCGAAGAGAGACCTTAAACAATTAGCTTTAAGACACCTGGAGACTCTAAGACTGGCATCTGAATCACTAAAAACTGCGGTAGTCCATGCGAATATGGTACAAATAGCCCATGGCATTCATCCATATCTAACACTCCAAATATCAACATACGAGAGAATGCTAATGACTAGATTCAGGCTGAACACTTTTTTTAGATTGGTTACGTTTCCACTGAAAAACGGCTGGGAAGCCACTCTCCCACCTTGTCCGTGTTATGGACTATCAAAACAATCCAACCTACATGTGATTATGCTTTGCAAATTCCATCAATCGCATAGAAAAATGGGGCTACTACCAATACTGAGGAGCTGGGGATTGAGACAGTGCAGGCCCGCTCTTCTCAGACTCCAAATGCTGGAAACTGAAAATGTCTGTTATTTTGTGATCAATTTTTTGAAATGTATCATGAAGCACAGGAAAAATCAATAAATACCCATATTAACGATATCCTGATCTGATCCCCGATGAAATGTTTTTAATTAATTCCCTCATGTTCAATTAGTTCTTTGTATGAATTTTATTGAAACTGTGTGTTTTTTCTTTTTTTATTTATGTAAAAATGTAATGTGTATTATTAATGTCTCTTTTATGGTTTTTCCTTTGTGAATAAGCCGAATAAAGAAGTTTATATATATGTATCAGAAGACATTGATTCTTGTGGAGGTATAAATGAAACCTGTTATTGGGCAGTAGGTGAGACCTAAACTCAGCAGTTGTTCCTCCGCTGTTGTTAATACCACCGCTGATAGGTTAACAATGGTGTTGTTGTTTATTCCTATTAGTTTTTGTTTTTGCGCCAGAACTGCTTTTTCTTTTTGTTACTGTTTTGCTTTGTGGTTTTTCCGGCGTTGTATGCGGTTTCTGTTGATCCTTGCCCTTTTTGATGCTGCGCTTGCCGGTTGTGTGAGCGCAGACTTTGTAGGTGGGCGCTGACTAAAAAATCAACCTCTTCTCCTATATTGAGTACACGTAGTGGTTCTGATACGCCTGAAGCTCCCCTGGGGTCTTCGTCTGAATTTAGACTACTGGTATTACTACTGTTGGACTCCGTCTCGCTGGCCCCTGCTTCTATATCTTGAATAATATTGGTACCACCTTCTATTGTTGAGGTGGTCGCTGGGGTTACTTTCAGATTCGTTTTCAGGCGTCTTGCATTGTCAAACTTGCGTGCGAATGTATAGATTTTCCCATTTTCAAAATCATCCTTATCACGTGCAAATTTCCATGCTTTTCTTGTTTTTATTTTATCCTCGTGTACTTTGAGGCGTTCCTGAATTTCCTTTTTTAATTTGGGTATTAATTCATTAGGTTCAAATTTAGTTTTATATATATATATATATATATATATATAGGATTCCACAATCCTGCAGTGCAGGCAACCAGACAGCGGCTCCAACACGAACACAGGTACAGACCACAACGAGGGTTTCGTAGTTAAAGTGAAGTGCTTTATTCCATCGATGGGAACGGCAACATGACGCGTTTCGTCCGGGGAACCCGGACTTGATCACATGACAGTCCCAGAGATATATGTGGTTGTATACTGACGGTCACTTCCCTTGACTCCTCCCATTGTTAAAGAAGGACATAGTAAAAATACTATTACATCAAGATCAGCTGGCTAAGTTATAAATCTTTTTAAAAATTCCCAAATTGTGTGTTCATAACATCATAGTTTTTAAGAGAATTCATAGCATAGTAAAATGTATAAAACCATGATAATTCCTTAACTGTCTCCATATATACAATGATGAAATCAATGAACATAATAGAAATACAGGGCAAGTGCCCAATGTCACAGCCAGCAAATACAATAGTAGAAAAAATATATTAATTAATACTTCTTGTCCAAGGAGGTCAAACGGGACACAATCCAGTCAAAAGTTAAAAACCACATAATATAATAAAACGTGCAAAAACTAGTGCAACAATTTTAGCCCATAAAATGGACCAGAGCATGATAATTTCTAAAAGTAACAAATTATCAACAGCCAGACAATTTCATTAGTGAAAAGTGCAAGGTGCAATAAAGTGCAAAAAACGGGCTAATATGTCAACTTCAGCAGAAAGTGCATGTAATTTAAGAACATGTGCATAATTTCACAAATTTAAAAGGAATTTATAATGGAAAAGAAATTTAGATTACATCTAATATGTTGATCAGGAAAAGGTAACATTGCATCAGGAATATCCAGCATGATTTCATAAAGTCTATACAACTCACTAAAAAAATCCATAGACGAGCCCAATAATTTAGCAATAAATCGTCCTCAGCGCAATATAAAACTAGGTAAAACCATAAATATAGGTAAACCCATTAAGATAATGTGCAAATAATGAAACAAGCTAAAATATGTACAAAAAATTATGAAGATCTTCTCCCATATTCAGGCCGTTAGAAATCTTAGTGTTGAGGAGGACTATGTATTGACTTTCCAATTGTCTTAATTTCTTCTCTCTATCACCCCCTCTCTTGGACAGAGGAACAGCATCAATTACAAAATACTATAAATCATTCAAATTGTTATTATGAACTAATTTAAAATGACACGCCACCGGGTAATTAGGGTCAGAATTGACTATTGCCCGAAGATGCTGTAAAA
This sequence comes from Lissotriton vulgaris, assembly GCF_964263255.1. Lineage (NCBI taxonomy): Eukaryota > Metazoa > Chordata > Amphibia > Caudata > Salamandridae > Lissotriton > Lissotriton vulgaris. Next base: position 490,202,065 of record NC_141695.1, on the reverse strand, counting down.
TACGGTTATACACTTGTAATTTAGTGCTACCAACATATAGCAGCTCACAAGTGCATTTTTAAACATAAACCGCATGATCAGTTTTGCAGGTATAAAGACTGTTGATCTTAATAACAGTATTAGTGAGTCCTTCATGATATTCAGTAGTATTGACTCCAAATTTACAGGCCCTGCATGAACTACATTTACGGAACCCAGTTCTATTGGATAGGCAGTTAGGTTTAATACTGACCTCCGGACTAGTTTTTACCAGAGCATCCCTCATAGAGGGTGCTCTGCGAAAAGTGATACCCGGCATGTCCTCCAATAGGGGAGCTAATGTGATGTCCGTTTTTAGGATAGGCCAATTGGATTTTAATATCTGTCTGATCTTCCTTTCTTGATTATTAAAAGTGGTGATTAAACGAATAGTAGTTTTCTCAGTTTTAGTGGGCACCAACTCCAGTGTATCATTAATGGTAACCCCAGAATTGACTGTAGAGTCAGTCTGATTAGACATCACTTTTTTTAAGGGAACTAGTGAGTACATCTTTGTTGTATCCCCTACGTAAAAATCTTTGTAAGGAACCATCAAGACATGTTACAAGGTCAATCTCATTATTGCATATACGCTTAATTCTTAAAAATTCCTCGTAAGGAATACTTTTGATAAGATGGCGAGGATGATTACTTAGAGCATGTAAAATAGAATTTCCAGCCGTGGATTTTCTATGCATCCTAGTCATGATGCTGTTGTCCATAATGTAAACCTCTACATCCAAAAAGTCTACACTCACCTTGTTTATGTTGGCTGTGAATTCCAGGGTCAATGAATTAGTGTTGATATTACTCACAAATACTTCAGCAGAAGATTTACAACCTTGCCATATTATAAACACGTCCTCTATAAAACGCCACATGTTAACAATGCCAGTCTCAGAGTTCCCCAAACACTCACCGAGCCCACCAAGAACATGCCTCTCCCACCACCCCACGTGTAAACACGCGTAACTGGGGGAGAAACATGACCCCATCGCCACACCCCGTAGTTGCTGGTAGACTTCATTGTTAACCAAAAAGAAATTGTTTTTGAGACATAAATCAATCATAGTAATCAGCAGTTTTCTGTGTTCAAAATACTTAATGTCCCTTTTAGACAGAAAATATTCAATAGCCGTTAAACCATCACTATGATTAATGGAGGCATAGAGAGAAGTAAAATCCATTGCCAGAAACATATAATTTGGTTTCCAAGTGACATCTTTCAATTTAGTCAAAAAATCACCAGTGTCTCTTAAGTAAATAGGAAGAGCCTCCATAAATTCATGAAGAAAATAATCCACATATTTAGATAAAGGTTCTAAAAGTCAATTTTGGGTCGTGATAATGGGACGCCCAGGTATAGGTGAAGTACCTTTGTGGATTTTAGGTAATAAGTATAGCGTAGGAGTGATAGGAAAATCCTTCTTCAAAAACTCAAACTCTTTTTTACTTACCAAACCTTCTCTTTTCCATTGTGCTAAGTTCGTATGCACTAATAGTTTTACTTTATTCAGTTCATTAAAGGAGGCTTTTCTGTAGCAGGCTGGATCACTCAATTGTCTCTCAGCTTCCTTAACATACATATCTCGTGGCCACAAGACGACGTTGCCGCCTTTGTCTGCTTTGTTAACAATGATATTACCCTAAGAGTTAATCTTCCGGATGAGGGTAGAGTTCTGTTTATCTCTATAACTTCTATGTTTATCCTTCTTAGCAACAGTCCGATTAAGTTCTTTTAGATCCTCAATCACACGATCATTAAAAATGTCAATAGCGTCCCTAGGCATATCTGGACGTGGACCTAGGACAAAAGGGACTGGTATATATATACATATATATATATATATATATATATATATATATATATATATATATATATATATATATATATATATATATATATATATATATATATATATATATATATATATATATATATATATATATATATATATAAAAATATATATATATATATATATATCTATATATATTCCAGTACTCTATCTTAAGAATCCACTCAGCAGACAGGACTCAGATAGACAAGCGCGGACCCATTCTTTCGTGCTTTTCAATATTTATTTAAAGAAAATTCGCCACGCATCAGTATGCCGCCATGACGCGTTTCGGTCCGACCTGGACCTTGATCACATGACCAACAGTCCGATTAAGTTCTTTTAGATCCTCAATCACACGATCATTAAAAATGTCAATAGCGTCCCTAGGCATAACTGGGACAAACGTGGACCTAGGACAAAAGGGACTGGAATACATATATATATATATATATATATATATATATATATATATATATATATATATATATATATATATATCCAATCCAATACAAAGAATCCCCATGTGATCAAGGATTTTGCCGAAACACGCCTGTGTTGATTTATGGAATAAATCAATTTGCTTTGGATAACTTGCGTTTAACAGTTGTATGTGTTTGCTCAATATATATATATTCACTGAAAAAAAACATAGATTTACAGACGTTATAGTTAGGAATTAGCATTTAAAAAACCTTTGAAAGTCACTAAAACAATCATGGGTTTCATGGACGTTATAGTTAGTTGAACATTTGACTCATATAAAACCAAAGAAATTCGCGTGTTATGGTTAGTTGAGCTAACTATAACTTGCACCCCTGCAATGCACTGTGATGATGTCACATATTACATCACTCATGACAGGGTCAGTGACATCACTGATGCCATCTCAAATGACATCACCTATGACATCACTCATGTTATAGGTGGAGGAGGCTTCGTGCGGCGTGGACATACGGCCCCAAACTGCGGTTTCTATAAGGGGACTGACTGGAATAATCTAAACAGACACAAAGGATCTCTCACGCACATTGAAATTACGGTGTAAAATATGCCAGCCGATCATCGAAGCCCTAAGCCTCCACCTAACCTCAGCCATCTATGAATAAGCTGCAAATCAAAAAAAGCTAAATAAGTTTTTTAAACTTTAAAACAAAGCTACTTACTGGCGGCACAGGACGTCCTGCCCCCTGAAATGTATTGAAGACGTCCCTTTGGGTGATTCTAGTGCTGTGTTATAATACTGATCCCTTGGTATCTGCACAGATATGATGAAAATGGTCCTGATGAAGGCGGTGTAAGCTGCCGAAACGCGCGTAGACCTGCGACGGGAGCCTAAAGTTACATCTTGGCCCGATCTTTTTTAGCATTTTCATCCTGCTAAAATAGCAATCCAGTTCCTTTCACCATCCTAGTCTGGAGTTTGAGTGTGGTATGGTTGTTAGCACGTGAGTGTGTTGAGAGATATGGGTGTTACCAACGGTTATTATTAAATAATTTTGTATATTGTATATATTCTTTTTTTGTAGATATTTAGGATTTAACTGTGTTTGTCCTGAAAAAAAGTTTTTGATATGAATTGAAAAGTTTTTGATATGAATTGATAAATGTATGTCCTGTGATTTCTGATTGATAACAGAACTCATATAAACTAAAAGATATATAAAAAAAGAGAAAAATAAATTTTATACGTTTTGAATAATTTCAGTAGTTTTTCTATTTTTTGTCACCTGGTTAGATACTTATAAACTTAGTTGTTTAAGTGAATTAGCAGGCCACCGCAGGAACAATTTCCATATTAGAATCACTCATGTTATCATCCAGTGAATGTGTGTTTCTGTAAAGTTTAAATATGTTGTATATATATTACCCACTGGCGGTTGCCAGTAGGTATATATAGTTAGGATTTTTTTCCTATGGGATTTCTGAAAATTCTATGTCGAATAACTTTTGCGTTTGTGGACGGAATTGGTTGAATTTTGTTTCTGAGCAGCCCCTGAAAATTTGGGGGGGGTTTCATCAAGGGGGGGCCGAGAAAAAAGGGGGGTCCCAAAACGTGTTTTTAACATTGAGTTTTCCATAGGGCGGTTGGAATCACTTTTAGCTCGAACGGCTAATTGGATTTACACGAAACTTGGCAAAATTGTAGATATGGTTTGCCCGATGTGCTTTTGCTATGTCTCAATATATGTGCTCCAGTGGATTTTGAGAAATTAACGTTTTTAAAAACAGATATATCTGTGACAGCGCTCCGGTTAGCGTTCCGGTTCGCGTACCTGACGCGTAACGGAACTTCGCGAAGCTGATTGGCTCTCCGGTGTCTGTCAACATTCTAAACAGTCCGGTACGGCCGCCATCTTGTCTCTCGGTAGGATCGAGAGACAAGAGGTGGAAAAAACAAAGTGGGAAATGAGCATAAGGGTGCAGAGTACATCCTCCCTGACCCCCTAGGTTTGATGAGGGGGCTTTAAAAGGGCCCCGTGGGTCAAAGAAAAAAAAAATTATTATCGTTTTTTTTGCGGGGGGAGCGCTCGGTACGCGCACCGGGAAGCGGACCGGGAAGCGTAATATTGGGAAAAGAATGTTCAAATATTGTATGTGATTGTTCTTTTTTATTTTTTTTATTTTATTTTATTTAAGTACCAAGATGTAGGTACCAATGCAGAGTCTAAAAATAAAAAAACACAGTTTTCTTTGTAAATATCTTGCATGTTGTTTCAGAAGTTATTGTGGTATATGGAATTCATAGCGTAGTCTGTCAGGAAAGCAGAAACACCATGGAGGCAGGAGATGATAAAGAGATGTTAAATACACATTGGAGATAATATAGTGGGAGAAAGGAAGTAACTATGAGCAAACTTATTATGTAACACAAAAAAGTTGCACAGTATTTTTAAAGTCTGATTTTACATTATAAGCAATTTGCTACTAGTTTACAAAATACATATAAAAATGAATAATGTCTCAAACAATTTTTGAATTATTAAATAAAAATTTATTTTTCTGATTCTTTTTCAAAATTAAAAAGAACTTCTAATAATTCATTGTCAGTTTTTTTTTCATTTTCAAGTAGGAAATCTACAGATTCCACACATTGCAGAAGTTCAAAGTCCTGTAAATCATCATATAATTCAGAGTCAATTTCTGTATCTGTGTTGCTTCCTGCAACGATTTCCAAGTTAGTTTTGTTCTCTCCTTCCTTTTTTGTGCTGTAAAACACATTTTTAAAAAATATATCAGTACAGATAGGGCACTGTTGGGTTTAAGTACAGACAGGTAGTTTGTTTTTTTAAACAGTGATTTTATCTTTGGGCAGGGTATGGTATCAGACTGGAAGTAGAAATATAAAAAATGTATGTGATAAAGCCTAAGTTAATTCTTAATTATACAAGACAAGCCTAACTCCATCCATAACTAAAACAGAGATGTCTATCTTATTCTATAACTATTACAGAGGGATAGTATATAACTATCAGAAAATGTTTTCCTACTTAACTTAAAGTGCAGAACATACTTCAGTTTTTAAAATATCATCTTACCTTTCAAAAAGAAGTTTAAGTTCTCAGTTGAAATGCACTTGATATGTACTTCAGGAAGTAGTAGTCAAAATGGCTGTGTTTCTCTCTCTTTCTTTGTATATATTCAGGTACATAACCAATCAAATGTCATAAAATAATAGAAGATATTGAAAGTAGCATTTTGATTGGTTGTCAATTCTAACACTTCATAAGTGTTTTTGTTAGGTAATTTACCTCAGGATATTTAGTCAGGCTTACAGCATAATTTTCTCAATGGAATTCCATCAAATTTGGGTAAATGGTAGGGACTGCTAAGTAGTAGGCCCTATTCTATATTTGATGAAAGTGTCTGTAGTAGTTTTTCTGTATATTACTTTCCCATCTTTTTTTATCAAGCGCTTACCGGTGCGCTCCCCGGTACGCGAACCGGCAGCGTTACGGGAGTCCTCCATTTTCTGTATTGGTAGAATTGAGTCATAAGATGGAGGACAAAGAATGTACGGAATGGGTAGAAGGGGGCACGGTAGACACTTTGTGACCCTCTAGGTTTTCTGAGGGGGGATTAGGACGCTAATATGTGCAAAAGTAAAAAAATTAAATTTTAAAAAATTTTGCGGGGATAGCGCCCGGTACGCGCACCGGTAAGCTAACCAAGGAGCGTACTTTGGTGAAGAAAAAAAAAAACGTTTTGAATGATTAGAGGTAGGGTAGCTCTGAAAAGAGCTATTGTGTTCTGTGGCTAATTTAGGTACCTACAAGTAGGTTCCAATGCACACTTTTAAATAAAGGACGAATATTCTATTCCCTTCATCGGAGAAGTGTACACCATCTCTTTTGTAGATGTGTTGAATGTTGGAACGCAAGTTATTGTTGTATATTAAACCCATTCCATAGTCTCTCATGTAAGCAGAAATAGATGTATTCACATGTTTCTGTGCTTTCTCAAATTGTGGAAAAAAATTAATTTGACCACTTACATTTTTGTCTTTGATATATATTGGAATATACCAAGGCAGTTTGGGGAAAAAGTGTCATTTAAAAGAAGAATACATTTTACAGGTTTTGATATTTGCTATTAAAAAACCATTGAAATTCACTGAAAAAACCATAGGTTAAAGACCATATATAGTTAGGAATTAGCATTTACAAAACCTTAAAAATTCACTGAAAAAACCATAGGTTATAGACCATATATAGTTAGGGATTAGCATTTACAAAACCTTAATTTACTCGCACAAAACCATTGAAATTCGCATATATAGTTAGTTGCACTAACTATATATCGCGCACCCGCACTAACTATATTTTGCGCACCCGCAATCCACTGCTGATGATGTCACATATTACATCATTCATGACATGGTCAGTGACATCACTGATGACATCACTGATGACATCTCAAATGACATCACTGATGACATCACTGATGACATCTCATTTGACATTACTGATCACATCACTGATGATATCATTTATGTGATAATACAATGAACCTCTTCAGACTCTAATATAACCTTAGATACAATCAGTGTAAACAGACACTCACAGACTGTCACTCATCCATGGAGTTACTCACACACCTAGTCAGTTATGCAAAGAATCAATCACACCTCCATTTCCTCAACTATACAGTTATACACACCTTACTTATTCAAACATATACTAACACATATTTACTCTCTTATACAATCCCTGATACAAGTTCACAATGATCCATACAGCCACTCACACATTCACTGGCTCTTATGCACAATTATTTATATGTGTCAACTCTCACATGTACTGTGTTTTACATATGTACTTACTTTGACATGTAGCACTGAGATATCAATTCACTCACCAATACACTCATGCACACAGTCAACCGCCCATACAGCTAATTCCACATGCACTTTTGAACCCATACATCTAGTGAATCAACTGTTCACACATCTATGCACAGAGTCACACACCTCCCAGCCACCCATACACACACACTCAGTCTCCCATACAAATACTTGGGCAACCAAGCAATAACCCATATAGTTACTCATATAGGTACTGATCAACACATGCAGCAGTTTACCGAACAACAGACATAATGATGTACAAATTAAGACAGTTTAGTCACTAACCCATGCACTCAGTGAGACACATCTAATCACTCACTCATACAATCAGTCATGCACCTACTAAATCCTTCATCCAGACACTTATACATCCACTCATTCTTCAATATGTAAGACATATTTTAACTCTACAAAAACATACAGTCACTGGATGTTGTCATCAGTGATGTCATCAGTGGTGTCACTGACCATGTCATGAATGATGTAATATGTGACATCATCAGCAGTGGATTGCGGGTGCGCGATATATAGTTAGTGCGGGTGCGCGATATATAGTTTGTGCAACTAACTATATATGCGAATTTCAATGGTTTTGTGCGAGTAAATTAAGGTTTTGTAAATGCTAATCCCTAACTATATATGGTCTATAACCTATGGTTTTTTCAGTGAATATGTATATATATATATATATATATATATATATATATATATATATATATATATATGCCAAGGTGTATTGAAGAATAAATGCATTTACAAGTGCCTAAAGGAATTATTTCATAGGTGCGTGACTGACTGTATAAGTGAGTGATTGAGCATGTCTTACTGAATGCATGGGTTAGTGACTAAACTGTATGAAAGTCTGTATTAGTCTCTCCATTGGTGTGTAAGCAACTGCATGGGTTGCTGAATAGCTACATGAGTGTCTATATAGGTTATTGATTTGTCGTCTGAGTATCTGTATGAGTCCCTGAGTGTCTATGTGGGTGGGTGGGTGTATGTGTCTGTGCATAAATGTCAGAGTGGGTGATTCAGTGGTTGCATGGATTAAAAAGTGCATCTGGGAAGGGTTGTATGGGTGAGTTAGTGTGTCTATGGGTGTGTTGGTGAGTGAATAATTGTCTCAGTGGTATATCTGTGACTAACTACATATGTTTTAAACCACTATATGTGAGTGGTGGAGTATATAAATGAGTATACGTGAGACTAAGTTATTTCAAAATAACTGTGACTTTCAGTATGAGACAGTAAATATGTGTTAGTATCTGTATAAATAAGTGATGTGGTAAGTCTAAAAAAAACAAAGTTGGTGTGTATAACTGTATACAAGATTAAATGGGTATGTGATTGATTCTTTGCATTACTGACCAGGTGTGTGAGTAACTCTATGGATGAGTGACAGAGTGTGACTGCATGTATAGATGTATGAGTGCATATTATAGACCTGTATTGATGAGTAACTACATGTAATAGTGACTGGATGTGTGTGCTGACCTAGGAAATAATGAGTGCTATGTAGTTTATGGCATTCTTTTGTGTATGATTTCACAAATAGTAGTCAGCATTTTAGAATGTGTGTATCAAAGTTTATATTAGAGCATCAGTATGTGCATCAGATTGTCACATGGATGATGTCATGAGTGATGCCATGAGTGATGTAATTTGAGATGTCATCAGTGATGTGATCAGTGATGTCACTGGGCTTCTATTGGAATTCACAAGGGCATATTATCAACCCCTTATCGCCGCTTTAGCGGCAGGAAACTGCAGCTAAAGCCACAATAGTTTTATCGCCCATCCTTGATAATATGGCCCATAATCTCTGGCCTCATGTATTCAATTTTAAGGTCTTGCTGAATCACACTCTTTCTCACGGACCCCAGAGACCTTGACAAACAGGTGACGGGAGGGTAAACACTAAGGGCAGGGTGCAAAAGGTCGAGGCTCTGTCTCCTCTTCCTTCTATTCTTTTGACTCTCCCACCCCTTCTCCCTTCCACCCACTCCCCCTCCCTTCCATTCTCACTGTGGTCCTTTCATTCGGACTACCTTTCTTTACCTTTTCCACATAGCACACATATTTAGGTTTCATTTTTGTCTTGCAGGTTTCCTACGCTGCTTCCACTGGAGTCCAACCCAAAGTTACATTTCTATTTATTTGTGTTTTTAATAAAGGTTACTTTTTTCAAATAAATAACTGAGTGTATAGGTCTTCTTTTTCTGACTACACTTGTCTATTATTTATTGTGAAAATCATCTGTTTATAGGAGAGTTTAAGGACAAAATTATTTAATATTAGAGTGCACATACCAAACATAATCTAACTGACTATTAGACAAATGAAGCCTGGGTAATTGTACAACTGCAAGAGTTTTATGAGTGTATCACTTTATAACACCATATGTACTGCCCCTGTGATTACAGAACAAATAAGGCACTGCCTAGGACCACCAAGCCTTCAGGGACTGCCGAGGCCCGCCCTGCATATTTAAATAAAGACCCAGGGTGTGGCGATCTCCGGACTACAGTTGGCCTCGAGCCCCCCTGAACAATTAGTAAACAATAACCGGGAAGGTGTCGCTCCCCTAGGCTGCAAATTGTCTCTGTGCCCTTCTGCGCCTAATTTACATGTACCATTAAGATCCCCAATCCTAAAGAGACCCCGCATTATAATAATTGGATTGGCCATGGAACATTACCCACCAGGGGCCACATTTAAGAGAGCGGGTGAGACCCCCTTTTTTCTTTTCTCTCCATTTTTACCATCTGCATCCCCTCTATTACAACGATACAAGGTTTTCTTCCTCTTGCTTCAAGTAGTCGAACAAGTATTTGCAAACACAGGGCAATCACAGGGCACCCTCTAATAGCAAACACAAATGTCCCGTGAATGCACACCCCGGTATATTGTATGAGCTGCGCCTGAGAAGTCGCCCTCCCTAGGACCATGATGCACTTGTTAGTATAAACGCATACTAACACTACTGACACATGTGTAGTACAGCGACCAGCATGCAGTGATGAAGCAGAGGAAGTACAAAATCTAAAAATATAAATCCTACCAGAAGTCGAATGACATAGTTTAATGAGATGAAACCCCTGGCATGAGTAGAAACAGCTACACGAAGAAAACGGGTCTTCAGCACAACACAAGCAATTTTGAAATATTGGTGAGTGGTGCCTTCTTTTTGCGTTCTCTCGCTCGTCGCCAAATTTATGTAGTGAAGAGAAAGACAGCAGTGGATCCAATAAGGAGATTTATTATAAGAAAACAAGACACCTGAAATAACCACCAACAGGAGCAGACAGCAAAGCAACCATCTAATCCAGCATCATTACAAACTCCGCAAGGTTCCCCTCATGACAGCCCTACATTCTTACATTTCATACTTAGATTCTAGTAGAATTACATACTAACATTCTACAATGACTTACATTGGAATACTGTACAGAGCACATGACTTTACAGCAATGAGTTCAGAGTTTCATCCACGAGTCTTGAGAGTAAGTCTTTCGCTTCCCACTCCCTATATTGTATAAACGTAAACTAACACTTCTTCCACAGGTATGCTACAGCGCCCAGAGCACATCGCTTTACCACAATGAGCTCACAATTTAGGCTCACAGTTTAATTCCTGAGTCTCTACACCAGTAGGGGTGGGTAGTTCGCTTCCCACTCCCTATATACTATTAACGCATAATAACACTACTTACACACTTATACTACAGAGGGTAGTATACTACAGAGGGTAGTATCCTACAGCGCCCAGAGCCCTTCACTTTACAGCAATCAGCTCGGGTTTCATCCCCAAGTTTTCACACCGGTAGGCATAACTACTTCGCTTCCACTTCCGGTATACTATGAACACACAGTAGCGGTCAGTAGTTCACTTCCCACTCCCTGTATTGTATAAACTCCTACTAATACAACTTACACACGTATGCTACAAACACCAGACCACATCACTTTACAGCAATGACCTCACGGTTTAGACTCTCGGTTTCATACCCGAGTGTAGCACCATATCATAACAGCACCATCCAAGTAGCTGTAACTACATGCTGACACTACTTGCACCGATGTGGCACAGCGGCCAGAGCACATGACTTCACAGCATATGACACACAGTTTGGCTCACGCTTTAATCCCCGACTCTGGCAGCAGCTCATCTTAACAGCATGAGACTCTAGACGATACCTCAAATATATTTCGTACCCCAGGACTTTCATACCAGTATGGGCCAGTAGTTCGTCCTAGTAGTTATAAAAACATGCTGACAATACTTCCACAACTGTAGTGCAGCGGCCACAGCACATGACTTCACAGCATAAGACACACAATTTGGGCTCACGCTTTAATCCCTGAGCGCCGCACCAGCTCACCTTACCCGTATCAGACTCTACGCAATGCCTCACTTAATTTCCGTGGCCCACCACTTACACACTGGTATGGGTGAATACTTCACTTCGCACCCCCTCTATAGCACACCCTAAACACCCCACAGAAGTTACAGTGCTCCTACCCTCCTCTTTTCCCCCTTTTTTCCCCTATTTTTCCCCTTACTCGCTTCAACGGAATCAAACAAATGCGGCCAACACTTCCTAGTTGCAATGCTCGCACCGCTCGCAGCCAATCAGCAGCAAGCTCGTGCTTGTAACGCCTCAGTCAATCAGATGGCAGAATTCCCAAATATCGATATCTGTAAATTTTGATAGTTCTCAAAAACCACTGAACGAAGTTACACCAAATAGGCAAAAGCGAGCTTTCTAGACCAAGTCCCTTCTCCCTGCCAAATGTGGGGTAATTCCGTTCAGCTGTTCGACCTGTAGCCTTGTCTAAAGTTTCCTATGGAAATTAACATGGCAAAAACACGTTTTGGGACCCCTCTTTTTTCTCAGCCCCCCTTAATGAATCACCCCCAAACTTTCAACATAGGAGCTGATATCAACGAAGAATTTGTTTTGAAAATTCATCAATCACGCCAAAGTTATTGGGAATAAAATGTTGCCATTTGGCTATGGGAACTAGGGGGCATATTATCAAGGGGGTTTATCTCCGCTTTTTTGGCTTTAAAAGCCAAGAAAGCGGAGATAACATTATCTCCCTATTACCTAGCTGTCGCTAACACCAGTTAGCGATAGCTAGTAGGAGATAGCGACCATCTTGGGCCCCACTTTGCATGTCAGTGATATTTATCATTAATGACATGCAAAGTGGGCGTGCCAAGATGTTAGCGACTGGAAACAGTTGCTAACACCGCTATCTCCTATTACCAACTTTTGGAGATATTCGCGCTAAGTTATATATATTACCTACTGGCGGTCGCCAGTAGGTAGTTATAGTTAGGATTTTTTTCAATGCAAAATCTCAAAATTCTATTGTGAATAACTTTGGTGCCGGTTGACGAATCTGCCTGAACATTTCCTCAAGTTTGCCTCGCGGAGCTCCGGTCCTTCCTTGAAAGTTTGGGGGGGATTCGTCAAGCGGGGGCCGAGATAAAAGGGGGGTCCCAAAACGTGTTTTCCCCATGTTAATTTCCATTGGGCGGTCGACCTCACTTTTAGCCCGAACTGCTGAATGGATTTCGACCAAACTTGGCAAAATTGTAGGGACTGGTACCCCGATGTGCCTTTGCTATGTCTCAAGATATATGCTCCAGTGGTTTTTACGAAAATTAACTTTGAAAAAATATATATTGGGCTACATTGGGCTATATATATGATAGAGCCCAAATGTAGCCCAATGTAGGCCAATGTAGCCCAAAGATGGCCACCAGAGACAAAAAAAAAACAAATGTAGCCCAAATATCAGCCAGATGTCCCAGAGTGTTCTAAAGAACAACTAGAGCGCTAACAGTCTTACTTATGACAAAAGTATGGCACACCTGAAGTCATCTTGATTGGAATAAAGTGTTAACACTTAAAACATTTAATTTGCAAAGGAACAAAATGAGGGGGTTCATTTTGCCATAGAAATTATGATTAGTGCTGAAGAAAGAAAAATTAGGGCACATTTTGAGTGACTTCTCAAATCCTCTTATATTTCATGAAAAAAATTCTGATATGCAGTCTCCCAAGATGGCCACCAGAGACAAAAGAGCCCAAATGTAGCCCAAATATCAGCCAGATGTAGCCCAAGTAGTCGAACAAGTATTTGCAAACACAGGGCAATCACAGGGCACCCTCTAATAGCAAACACAAATGTCCCGTGAATGCACACCCCGGTATATTGTATGAGCTGCGCCTGAGAAGTCGCCCTCCCTAGGACCATGATGCACTTGTTAGTATAAACGCATACTAACACTACTGACACATGTGTAGTACAGCGACCAGCATGCAGTGATGAAGCAGAGGAAGTACAAAATCTAAAAATATAAATCCTACCAGAAGTCGAATGACATAGTTTAATGAGATGAAACCCCTGGCATGAGTAGAAACAGCTACACGAAGAAAACGGGTCTTCAGCACAACACAAGCAATTTTGAAATATTGGTGAGTGGTGCCTTCTTTTTGCGTTCTCTCGCTCGTCGCCAAATTTATGTAGTGAAGAGAAAGACAGCAGTGGATCCAATAAGGAGATTTATTATAAGAAAACAAGACACCTGAAATAACCACCAACAGGAGCAGACAGCAAAGCAACCATCTAATCCAGCATCATTACAAACTCCGCAAGGTTCCCCTCATGACAGCCCTACATTCTTACATTTCATACTTAGATTCTAGTAGAATTACATACTAACATTCTACAATGACTTACATTGGAATACTGTACAGAGCACATGACTTTACAGCAATGAGTTCAGAGTTTCATCCACGAGTCTTGAGAGTAAGTCTTTCGCTTCCCACTCCCTATATTGTATAAACGTAAACTAACACTTCTTCCACAGGTATGCTACAGCGCCCAGAGCACATCGCTTTACCACAATGAGCTCACAATTTAGGCTCACAGTTTAATTCCTGAGTCTCTACACCAGTAGGGGTGGGTAGTTCGCTTCCCACTCCCTATATACTATTAACGCATAATAACACTACTTACACACTTATACTACAGAGGGTAGTATACTACAGAGGGTAGTATCCTACAGCGCCCAGAGCCCTTCACTTTACAGCAATCAGCTCGGGTTTCATCCCCAAGTTTTCACACCGGTAGGCATAACTACTTCGCTTCCACTTCCGGTATACTATGAACACACAGTAGCGGTCAGTAGTTCACTTCCCACTCCCTGTATTGTATAAACTCCTACTAATACAACTTACACACGTATGCTACAAACACCAGACCACATCACTTTACAGCAATGACCTCACGGTTTAGACTCTCGGTTTCATACCCGAGTGTAGCACCATATCATAACAGCACCATCCAAGTAGCTGTAACTACATGCTGACACTACTTGCACCGATGTGGCACAGCGGCCAGAGCACATGACTTCACAGCATATGACACACAGTTTGGCTCACGCTTTAATCCCCGACTCTGGCAGCAGCTCATCTTAACAGCATGAGACTCTAGACGATACCTCAAATATATTTCGTACCCCAGGACTTTCATACCAGTATGGGCCAGTAGTTCGTCCTAGTAGTTATAAAAACATGCTGACAATACTTCCACAACTGTAGTGCAGCGGCCACAGCACATGACTTCACAGCATAAGACACACAATTTGGGCTCACGCTTTAATCCCTGAGCGCCGCACCAGCTCACCTTACCCGTATCAGACTCTACGCAATGCCTCACTTAATTTCCGTGGCCCACCACTTACACACTGGTATGGGTGAATACTTCACTTCGCACCCCCTCTATAGCACACCCTAAACACCCCACAGAAGTTACAGTGCTCCTACCCTCCTCTTTTCCCCCTTTTTTCCCCTATTTTTCCCCTTACTCGCTTCAACGGAATCAAACAAATGCGGCCAACACTTCCTAGTTGCAACGCTCGCACCGCTCGCAGCCAATCAGCAGCAAGCTCGTGCTTGTAACGCCTCAGTCAATCAGATGGCAGAATTCCCAAATATCGATATCTGTAAATTTTGATAGTTCTCAAAAACCACTGAACGAATTTACACCAAATAAGCAAAAGCGAGCTTTCTAGACCAAGTCCCTTCTCCCTGCCAAATGTGGGGTAATTCCGTTCAGCTGTTCGACCTGTAGCCTTGTCTAAAGTTTCCTATGGAAATTAACATGGCAAAAACACGTTTTGGGACCCCTCTTTTTTCTCAGCCCCCCTTAATGAATCACCCCCAAACTTTCAACATAGGAGCTGATATCAACGAAGAATTTGTTTTGAAAATTCATCAATCACGCCAAAGTTATTGGGAATAAAATGTTGCCATTTGGCTATGGGAACTAGGGGGCATATTATCAAGGGGGTTTATCTCCGCTTTTTTGGCTTTAAAAGCCAAGAAAGCGGAGATAACATTATCTCCCTATTACCTAGCTGTCGCTAACACCAGTTAGCGATAGCTAGTAGGAGATAGCGACCATCTTGGGCCCCACTTTGCATGTCAGTGATATTTATCATTAATGACATGCAAAGTGGGCGTGCCAAGATGTTAGCGACTGGAAACAGTTGCTAACACCGCTATCTCCTATTACCAACTTTTGGAGATATTCGCGCTAAGTTATATATATTACCTACTGGCGGTCGCCAGTAGGTAGTTATAGTTAGGTTTTTTTTCAATGCAAAATCTCAAAATTCTATTGTGAATAACTTTGGTGCCGGTTGACGAATCTGCCTGAACATTTCCTCAAGTTTGCCTCGCAGAGCTCCGGTCCTTCCTTGAAAGTTTGGGGGGGATTCGTCAAGCGGGGGCCGAGATAAAAGGGGGGTCCCAAAACGTGTTTTCCCCATGTTAATTTCCATTGGGCGGTCGACCTCACTTTTAGCCCGAACTGCTGAATGGATTTCGACCAAACTTGGCAAAATTGTAGGGACTGGTACCCCGATGTGCCTTTGCTATGTCTCAAGATATATGCTCCAGTGGTTTTTACGAAAATTAACTTTGAAAAAATATATATTGGGCTACATTGGGCTATATATATGATAGAGCCCAAATGTAGCCCAATGTAGGCCAATGTAGCCCAAAGATGGCCACCAGAGACAAAAAAAAACAAATGTAGCCCAAATATCAGCCAGATGTCCCAGAGTGTTCTAAAGAACAACTAGAGCGCTAACAGTCTTACTTATGACAAAAGTATGGCACACCTGAAGTCATCTTGATTGGAATAAAGTGTTAACACTTAAAACATTTAATTTGCAAAGGAACAAAATGAGGGGGTTCATTTTGCCATAGAAATTATGATTAGTGCTGAAGAAAGAAAAATTAGGGCACATTTTGAGTGACTTCTCAAATCCTCTTATATTTCATGAAAAAAATTCTGATATGCAGTCTCCCAAGATGGCCACCAGAGACAAAAGAGCCCAAATGTAGCCCAAATATCAGCCAGATGTAGCCCAACTATAGCCCAATGACAGAATGTCCCAGAGTGTTCTAAAGAACAACTCGAACGCTAACAGTCTTACTTATGACAAAAATATGGCACATGTGAATTAAGTCCTTAGCGCTTTACCTGCTTTCAGTGCATTCCTTCATAGCTGGCATTGCACTGTGCTGGTTTCGATTCCTACCCCTCCCACCATTTTGTTGTTGTGCTTTCCCCTGCCCCGCCTCCCCGCTACCGCCTCCCAGCTGACCCGCCCACCCACGAACAGAGAGCCCTCCACCACCAAGAGAAGACTGTGACCGCCTGGACCTCGTCCCGAACGGTTGCTCCCCCACGCTGCTTGGCTCCTGCCTGCAATCCTTTTCCCAGTGCCTACAGCTGAAGCGTTTTCAAGCAGCCCTCGTGTGTGGTATCGTAGCTCTTGGCTCAGTGCATTGTGAATTGTAGTGGCGCTTATATTAGCAATCAGCCTCCGTGTGCATCTTCATAGCGCTTGTGCTCTGTGCATTGTGAATTGTAGTGGCGCTTATATTAGCAATCAGCCTCCATGTGCATCTTCATAGCGCTTGTGCTCTGTGCATTGTGAATTGTAGTGGCGCTTATATTAGCAATCAGCCTCCGTGTGCATCTTCATAGCGCTTGTGCTCTGTGCATTGTGAATTGTAGTGGCGCTTATATTAGCAATCAGCCTCCGTGTGCATCTTCATAGCGCTTGTGCTCTGTGCATTGTGAATTGTAGTGGCGCTTATATTAGCAATCAGCCTCCGTGTGCATCTTCATAGCGCTAGTGTCTGGCTCATTTGGGTAGCGCTTGAACATAACTGCATTTGGTAGCGCTTTTTACCTATTCCTAACAGTATTAAGTCCTTAGCGCTTTACCTGCTTTCAGTGCATTCCTTCATAGCTGGCATTGCACTGTGCTGGTTTCGATTCCTACCCCTCCCACCATTTTGTTGTTGTGCTTTCCCCTGCCCCGCCTCCCCGCTACCGCCTCCCAGCTGACCCGCCCACGCTCCGCCCCCCTCCACTCTTCATTTATGTCAGATGTCCCAACGTGCAGCGTCCACGCGCTACGTACACGCCGAAGGTGCGCCAAAGGTAAGCCCGTCTACGCCCGTCCGCGCCTGGACCGCGCCCAGCGCCAGACCCCATGCCCCTCTCGCTGCGCTGCCCTCCCGCATCACCTACGATGCCGCAACCCTCCTAGCCCTTAACCCCGGTCGCGCTCCCAACTGCGTCCTAGCCGCCCCTGGACAAACCCATGGACCTTTCTCCTGCTTCTCCTGCAAATTCAGCGGCACCGACAACATCTCCGCTACGACCACACCACAGATTCCCAACCCCAACCACCTACAATGCATCCTTCTCAACACCCGATCTGTCCACAGGCACGCCATTGACCTATGGAATCTACTAGACACCATTTCTCCGGACATCGCCTTCCTTACGGAAACATGGATGAATGCTTCCTCCGCACCAGACATCACCATTGCCATCCCTGAAGACTATAAAATCACTCGCAAAGACCGTACCAGCCACACAGGAGGAGGAATCGCTATCGTCCATAAGAAATCAATCCGCATCTCAACCAGCTCTGACGCCAACCTCGCCAACTCCGAACACCTTCACTTCCAGATCCACATCGACCCCAAAACCACACTCAGAGGCACCCTCCTCTACAGACCACCAGGACCCCGCGCAAAATTCAGTGAAGACATCACGGACTTCATCACTCCACACGCGCTCCCCTCCAAAGACTACATCCTTCTGGGAAACCTCAACTTTCACCTCGAAAAGATTAACGACCGCAACACCGCCACCCTCGTGGACAACCTCGCCAACCTCGGACTTAAACAACTAGTCACTTCCCCCACCCACATCGCAGGTCACACACTCGACCCCATCTTCACATCCAGCAACCATGTCTCCTTCAGCCACACTACGGACCTCCTCTGGACTGACCACAGCTGCGTTCACTTCACCTACAACAAACCAAAACCCAGCATCCACCTCCAACCTACCCTACAAAGGAACTGGAACAAAATCACCACGGACCAAATCTCCGCATCGCTCCTTCAAAACACCCCAGCCCTCTCTTCTAACGCTAACGAAGCCGCCGCCAACCTCACCCTATGGTTATCCAACACCGCTGACACCTTAGCACCACTGAAAAAACGTCAAAACAAACCTGGCAGCAAGAAGGCCTCATGGTTCAACGATGATCTCAAGAAGTCCAAGAAACTCTGCCGCTCCCTTGAAAAGGCCTGGAAAAAAGACCCAACCACCAGCACCAAGGACGCCTTCAAAAACGCCACCCGCACTCACCACCAACTGATCCGAAAAGCCAAGAAAACAGCATTCAAGGATCGACTTGACAACAACGCCCACAACAGCAAGGAACTTTTCAACATCGTCAAGGAATTTTCCAATCCCTCGGCCAACTCCAACGACATCACCCCCTCTCAAACCCTCTGCGACTCCCTAGCCTCATTTTTCCACAACAAGATTGCAGACATCCACAACAGCTTTGACAACCAACCCGGAAACCAACCCACCCTACCATTTGCTGATCATCTTCCCCCCGTGAACACCCTTAACGACTGGAACCCAATCTCCACTGAGGACACCATCCGCCTGATGAATTCCATCCACTCAGGATCCCCCACAGACCCATGTCCTCACCACATCTTCAACAAAGCAGACTCCGTCATAGCACCGCACCTCCGAGACGTCATCAACTGTTCCTTCAACTCCGCCACCTTCCCGGAAGACTGGAAACACGCTGAACTCACCGCCCTTCTGAAAAAACCCACAGCGGACCCCACCGAACTCAAAAATTACCACCCCATCTCGCTTCTTCCATTCCCGGCCAAAGTCATTGAGAAAGCTGTCAATAACCAGATCGCCGCCTTCCTCGAAGCCAACAAATCCCTCGACCCCTCACAATCTGGCTTCCGAGAAAAACACAGCACTGAGACCGCCCTCATCGCAGCAACAGACGACATTCGAACTCTTCTGGACAATGGAGACACAGTCGCCCTCATCCTCCTCGACCTCTCTGCAGCATTCGACACAGTCTGCCACAGCACCCTTTTACAACGCCTCAATAACATCGGAATACAAGGAAAAGCACTGGAATGGATCACCTCGTTCCTCACCGGAAGAACCCAGAGAGTCCGCCTTCCACCATTCAAGTCCGAGGCCTCTGAAGTCATCTGCGGCGTACCACAAGGATCCTCACTCAGTCCCACCCTCTTCAACGTATACATGAGCCCCCTCGCGACCATCGCACGCCAACACAACCTCAACATCATCTCGTACGCGGATGACACTCAACTGATCCTTTCCCTCACCAATGACCCCAGCACCGCCAAAACCAACCTACATGAAGGAATGAAAGAAGTGGCCGAATGGATGAAACAAAGCCGTCTGAAACTGAACTCAGACAAAACAGAAGTCCTCATCTTAGGTACATCCCCCTCTGCATGGGACGACTCCTGGTGGCCGGAAGCCCTCGGAAAAGCACCCATCCCGACAGACCACGCACGGAACCTAGGCGTCATCCTGGATTCTTCACTCTCTATGAACAGACAAGTCAGCGCCGTATCCTCTTCCTGCTTCAACATTCTTCGTATGCTCAGAAAAACATTTCGCTGGATCCACTCCGAAACAAGGAAAACAGTCACCCACGCTCTGGTCACGAGCCGACTGGACTACGGAAACACCCTCTACGCAGGTACTACCGCAAAACTCCAGAAGAAACTCCAACGAATCCAAAACGCCTCAGCCAGACTCATATTAGACATCCCACGCAACAAACACATCTCTGGTCATCTTAAAGACCTCCACTGGCTACCCGTCAATAAGAGGATCACTTTCCGACTGCTTACCCACGCACACAAATCACTCTACGACATCGGTCCAGAATGCCTCAACTCTCGATTGTCCTTCTACACCCCCTCCCGCCAACTACGTTCTTCCAGCCAAGCCCTCGCCTCTGTACCCCGCATCAACAAGACCACCATGGGAGGCAGATCCTTTTCATACTTGGCCGCTAAAACATGGAACTCACTCCCCGCTTACCTTCGCCTTACCCAGAACCACCTAGCATTCAGAAAGCAACTTAAAACGTGGATATTTGACAAGTAATCCTCCTCCCCTTCCCGAGCGCCTTGAAACCCTCCGGGTATGTAGTGCGCTATATAAATTCCATGACTTGACTTGACTTGACATGACATCACTGATGACACCATACAGCGAATGTGTGTCTTTCTGAAAAATAAATATGTTTTATATATGTATATGTAAAGGTCGATGGAAGAATAAATGTTTAAATAAGTGTCTAAATGGATGGTTTTTAAAAAAAAATTGATTGTTAGCTGGCTTATTAAGTGTATCTTAGTGAATACATATATTAGTGAGAATTGTTTAAATATTTAATTATATGTATTAGTGTTTCACTTTGTGTGTAAGTGGCTGCATGGGTTTGTGAGTAGCTACATGTGTGTGTATATGGGTTATTAGATGTTGTTTTTAGTATCAGTATGAGTGTCTGTATGGTTTGGTGGGGGTATGACTTAGCACATAGATGCATCAATGACTGACTCTCTGTTTGTATGTGTTTTGAACACAACATATGTGCAGGACTGTATGGGTGGATGAGTGTGTATATGTGTGTGTTAGTGAGTGAATGACTGTCTCACTAGTGTCTTTATCAGTAACGACATATGATTTAATCTAGTATATGTGAGTGTTGATGTATATAAGTGAGTATATGTGAGAGTGAGAGATTGTAAGAGTTCCTGTTTAAATAAGTATGTGTTTCTATAAGTGATTGTTTAAGGGAGTAAGTATGTGTAGGTTTCCTTAGAAGTAAGGTGGTAGTGTGTGTATAGTTGTATATGCTAATAAATGGATGTTCAATAGTTTATTTGCATGTGTGAGTATGTGTGTGAGTAACTTTTGGAAGACTGTCAATGTGTAACAGGATGTATATGTGTATCACTACATATGATGAGTGAGTATATGTATGAGTGACTATATAGAACTGTTGCTGAATGAGTGGATGTGTATATAGATGGTGGTATTACTGAATTGGTTGTTGTAACTGGTATGGGTATCTCCATTTTTTTGAAAATGTTAGTTTCTATTCTTGAATATGTGTTTCAAGGGTTACATTACACTGAAAGGAGGTCTGTCACTCTGTCACAAGGATGGTGTCATCAGTGATGTCATGAGTGATGTCACTGACCATGTCATGAGTGATGTAATATGTGACGTCATCAGCAGTGCATTGCAGGCGTGCAAGTTATAGTGAGTCCAACTAACTATAACGTGGGAATTTCAATGGTTTTATGCGAGTAAAATTTCCAGCTAACTATAAATTGGTTTTTTAAATGCTAATTCCTAACTATAACTGGTGTGAAACCTCTGTTTTTTTCAGCGAATTTTATAGGTTTTTTAAATGCTAATTCCTAACTATATATAGGGCCTCAAACCTATGAAATGTAAGTTTTTTTTATAATGAATCCTATATTGTACATTTATATAATACTTTTTTTTTTTGCCCTGGTGCGCTCCCGGTGCGCGCCCCGGTGTGCTCACCGGAAAGTGCACTTTTCCGGCGACCCCGGGGCGCGCACCGGTAAGCGCCCCGTTAGCGCTATTTCCGCGAACGAAAACATAATCGTGACGTATCGCGTAGCCGCGTCCGCGTGATACGCACGGCATAAGCGCACCCGGAAGCACTCGAGCGAATACGATCGCGCAACGTGAGCATCCGACGTGCTTACGCGATGCTCCCCTGGGCACGCCCCGGGGTGCGCCCCGAGGCACGTAGCGTAAGCGCGTCGGGTCATGTGACCTAAAAATAACACTTTTTATTGGTTCAGGACAGTTTTGGTTTCCAAATGATGAAAGCCCCGGTCATGTGACCTTAAAATAACTCTTTTCATTGGTTGTTATCAGTTTTTTTACAACTTATGAAAACCCCACCCATTTCCTTCATTTCTTCTTTCACTTTGGAGACAGCAAGACCTGTTTTTTTCTGTCCTACCATTTTGTGGAAATAATGGCAGCTAGACCATCCAGCAGTAGTGAGGACTCAGATGTCTTCATTGAGGAAGAGCCTCCTCAGCCCAAGATCAAGGAGCATTTTATTTGGAATTTTTTTTAATACCTGAAGGATTCAAAAAGGTGAATGCTCCCAAAGTAGAATGCAAAATCTGCCAAACTGTGCTTTCCCGAGGAGACCCAAAAAGGAAGTACAGTTTTGGCAATTCGACAATGATTCGCCACGTCCAACGCACGCACTCCCAGAACTATGCCCGGGAGAGTGTCCGAGACCTGGCACGTAATCCCACAAAGGATGGTGCCTTTACATCTACAGGAGGAGCCACAACATGAGGGAGAGGACGTGCAGCGGAATTCGAGATGATTCCGAACATTCAACCTGTTTTTAGTGACATTACTATAAAGTGCAAGCAATGCGATGAACTGCTTTGCTATGGTGAGCAGAGCATCAAGCTCATTGCACGCAAGAGGCAAGAACACCGCTGCCTTCCCCAGCCCTAATTTTTCCCCTTTTTTTTGCTCCTGTTGAGCAGTTTTGCATTCCCTGTTTTTGTTTTTGTTCTGAAAAAAACATAAAAAAAGAAGAAAAAACCCAGTTCTTTTTAGAACTACCTCCAGTTCTCAAAAAAGAGCTATATTCTTATCAAATTCAAAATGAGTAACTGAAGTGGAGTGCCGTGAGAGAGGAGAGGAAATGAAAATGAGTGAGAAAGCAAAGAAAGGGACGAGAGGGGAAGGGAAGTGAAGTAGGGGGACTGAAAGAAGGTGAGTGTGGGGAACGCGAGTGAGGATAAGGAGAGTGAACATGGGGAATGTGGATAAGTGAAGAAAATGTAGTAAAAGAACGGTGGTGTGGAAGGGTAAGAAAAGAATGACAGATGAGTGTTTGGCCACCGATCTTCCTTCCAACCCCCTGATAACATTCAGAAAAGCAAGATCTATAAAAAATGAGTTGGTCCTTAGTCATTTGATAGACATTCCCAAATCCCCTTTTGGCGCGATGCAAGGTTTCTTCCCATGCGGGAAATGTAAGGCCTGTAAATCAAGTAAGAGGGTTTTGACATATGACATTCCAGGGGTGGGTCTCCGGAGAAAAATCAACAGGTTTCTCACGTGCACCACACCCTATAGTGTCTATTGTCTCTACTGCCCATGGTAGGAAGTACTGTTCACCCCATGAAAATAAGGATTTTGGAACACATGAGAGCCTTCGCCAAATTTGATGAGACATACCCTGTTGCACGTCATTTTGACGAAGTACATCATCGCAACAGGGATCTTCTGGGTTATTTTGGCCTGGATCATGTTCCCAACAATCCTAGAGGGGGGGATAGACTCACAAGGCTCTGTAGGCTGGAGTCAAGAAACATTATTGACTTGCAAACGAAGGTGCCCGGGGGATTAAATATGCATGAAGAACTTGCAGTCCATTTAGGTGAATAATGTCTGCATAATATGCCCTGGATTTTGAGATTTCCTTTGCTCTTCTGCTGTGCCTTAGTCACTAGTTTCATGCCACTCTAAACTACATATGAACTGAATTATGAGTACTATATGATTGGTATTACTACTTTACAGTACCCCTTTCGATCACTTCCTTCCCTAGGAATAGAATAATGTTTAATGATTATGGACTATTGAATAATGAATTATGTGAATTTATTTTATACATGATGTATGACGTGAACTGCTTCTATGAATATTATTTCTTTGCCAGGTTCGTGCATTTGGAATTTTGGAGCATTTGGTTCTTGGGGTTATGCCCATCTGAGGGCTCAATCAGTTGTTTTTCGTGTTGAGATTGACACCGTTTGACTTGTGTTGCTTTTTTATATAATTAGCACTCGAGTATCGTCCACATATATTTACTTTCATTCAGGATTGTGATGGATCAGGCATGCTAAGATGGCGCTCATGCTTTGCACTCTATTTGAGTCTTTAATCTTCCTTTGTTTGTTTCCATGCACACTGGTTATAATGATGTTCTGTGTGACGTTTCGGTAAACATAGAAGAAGGTTACGACCGAAACGCGTCTGTTTGCTGGTTGCTGTGTTTGTCTCAATAAACTGATTCAAACGGCCCCCGCGAGTGCTTTATTCCTGTGGATAACTGTCTACTTTGGAGTTGGGAGCGACAATTGATTAGCGAGTGCACCCTCGCTTGTCAGCACCCACCTAGGAGTGTCGCGCACTGGTGTGTGGAGAGCGGCAAAAAAAAATAATATATATATATATTCACTTAAAAAACTATAGGTTTCAGGCCTTATATAGTTAGGAATTAGCATTTAAAAAACCATTGAAATTGCTCCTATATATTTAGTTGTACTAACTATATTTCGTGCACCTGCAATCCACTGCTGATGATGTCACATATTACATCATTCATGACATGGTCAGTGACATCACTGATGACATCTCAAATGACATCACTGATGACACCACTGATGACATCTCATTTGACATCACTGATGACATCACTGATGACATCATCCAGTGACTGTGTGTTTCTGTAAAGTTTAAATATGTTTTACATATTAAAGAATGAGTGGATGTATAAGTGTCTGGATGAAGGATTTAGTAGTTGCGTGACTGACTGTATGAGTGAATGATTAAATGTGTCTTACTAAATGCATGGGTTAGTGACTAAACTGTCTGAATGTGTGCATCAGTATGTCTGTTGTTGTGTAAGCTGCGGCATGTGTTGATCAGTAGCTATATGAGTGGCTATATGGGTTATTGATTGGTTGCCCAAGTATTTGAATGGGAGACTGAGTGTGTGTGTGGGTGGCTGGAAGGTGTGTGACTCTGTGCATAGATGTGTGAGCAGCTGATTCACTAGGTGTATGAGTTCAAGAGTGCATGTGGAAACAGCTATATGGGCGGTTGACTGTGTGCATGGGTGTGTTGGTGAGTTAATGGATATCTCAGTGCTACATGTGCAAGTAAGTACATATGGAAAACACAGTGCATGTGAGAGTTGGCATATATATGAATGACTATACATGAGAGCCAGTGAATGTGCGAGTGGCTATATGGATCATTGTGTACTTGTATCAGTGATTGTATAAGAGAGTAAGTATGTGTTAGTATATGTTTGAATAAGTAAGGTGTTGTGTGTATAACTGTATAGTTGATGAAATGGAAGTGTGATTGATTATTTGCATGACTGACTAGGTGTGTGAGTAACTCCATGGATGAGTGGCAGTGTGTGAGTGTCTGTATAGGTGTATGAGTGCATATGATAGTGTTGTATTGATGAGTGGCTGTATGTATGAGTGATTCTATGGGTGAATGAGTGAATGTGTGTGTATACCTAGGAATCAGTGAGTGTGTATGTAGTAACTGGTATTGGTGTGTCAATGGTTTGAAGAATGGTAGTCTGTATTTAACACTGGGTGTAGCAAAGGTTAGGAGTGTGAGGAGGTGCATTGTATTATCACATGAATTATATCATCAGTGATGTGAACAGTGATGTCAAATGAGATGTCATCAGTGATGTCATCAGTGATGTCACTGACCATGTCATGAATGATGTAATATGTGACATCATCAGCAGTGGATTGCGGGTGCGCAAAATATAGTTAGTACAACTAACTATATAAGAGCAATTTCAATGTTTTTTTAAATGCTAATTCCTAACTATACAAGGCCTGAAACCTATGTTTTTTTAAGTGAATTTGCAAGGTTTTTAAAATGCTAATTCCTAACTATATAAGGCCTGAAACCTAAGGTTTTTTAAGTGAATTTGCAAGGTTTTTTAAATGCTAATTCCTAACTATATAAGTCCTGAAACCTATGGGTTTTTAAGTGAATTTGCAAGGTTTTTTAAATGCTAATTCCTAACTATATAAGGCTTGAAACCTATGTTTTTTTCAGTGACTTTGCAAGGTTTTTTAAATGCTAATTCCTAACTATATCAGGCGTGAAACCTATATTTTTTTTCAATACATTTCAAAGGTTTTGTAAATGCTAATTCTATTAGCAGATAACGTTTATATATGTTATTATCCTTCTGGGACCACCTGAGCAGCTATCTTGTTTCTCAGGAGAAGTGAGGCACAAGAGAGCACAAAAGAAGAGTGGAAAACACGGGGTACGCGCACGGTACGCATACGCTACGCGTACGGTGCGCGTCCCCCTGCGATTTATTTTTTATTTTTTTTGTTTTTGCCCTTGGGGGTCCTTTTGGGACCCCCTGAGAAGGGCTAGAGGGTTGGGGGGTCTCTACCCTGCCCCCTTTTCCTCTTTTCCAGTCTTGTTTTGGGCTCTCTTGTGCCTCAGTTCTCCTGAAAACCAAGATGGTGGCCAACACTTCCTGGTTTGGACAGTTTGGAATGTTGACAGTCGACTGCCAGCCAATCAGAAACTCGCTCGCGCACGTAAGGGTACGCGCACGTAGGCGTTTGGTGAGCGCATATAGATATATAATTTGATCAAATTCAATTTTCTCAACAACTACTGGAGGGATTTTCACCAAATATAGAAAAGGCACTACTGCATACCTGTCCCTACCATTTTGCCAAGTTTGGTGTAATTCCGTTCAGCCGTTCGGGCTGTAGCCGTGTCTAAAGGTCCCATAGAAAATGCCATTTGAAAAATTTCAAATTCAATTTTCTCGTGAACTACTGGAGGGATTTTCACCAAACATAGCAAAGGCACATCTGCATTCCAGGCCCTACCATTTTGCCAAGTTTGGTGTAATTCCATTCAGCCGTTCGGGCTGTAGCCATGTCTAAAGGTCCCTATGGAAATTAACATGGGGAAAACACGTTTGTGGACCCCCCTTTCGGCCCCCGCTTGACGAATCCCCGCGACACTTTCAGGGAAGAAGCGGAGTGGAGCTGGCCAAAATTCTGGAAAGTTACACACAGAATCCTCAATCGGCGCCAAAGTTATTCCCAATAGAATGTTGAGCGCATATAGGTATATAATTTGCTCAAATTCATTTTCTCAACAACTACTGGAGGGATTTTCACCAAATATAGAAAAGGCACTACTGCATACCTGTCCCTACCATTTTGCCAAGTTTGGTGTAATTCCGTTCAGCCGATTGGGCTGTAGCCGTGTCTAAAGGTCCCATAGAAAATGGCATCTGAAAAATTTCAAATTCAATTTTCTCAAGAACTTCTGGTGGGATTTACACCAAACATACAAAAGGCACTGCTGCATACCAGTCCCTACCATTTTGCCAAATCTGGTATAATTCCGTTCAGCTGTTCGAGCTGTAGCCTTGTCAGAATGTCCCTATGGAAATTAACATGGGGAAAACACGTTTTGGGACCTCCCTTTTTTCTAGGCCCCGCTTGACGAATCCCCCCGAAACTTTCAGGGAAGGAGCGGAGCGCAGTGAGGCAAATTTAAGGAAAATTACAGGCAGATCCCTCAATTGGCCCCAAAGTTATTCCCAATAGAATGTTCAGAATTTCCTATGGTAACTAGGTCCTAACTATATATACCTACTGTACTATAGATATACATTACCTACTGGCAGTTGCCAGTAGGTAGTTATAGTTAGGACCTAGTTTCCATAGGAAATCCACAACATTCTATTGGGAATAACTTTGATGCCGGTTGATGAATCTTTGCGAATTTCTCAAAGAAGATGGCCCGCTCTGCTCCGCTCCTTCCCTGAAAGATTTGTGGGGATTCATCAAGTGGGGGCTGAAAAAAAAGGGGGTCACAAAACGTGTTTTCCCCATGTTATTTTCCATAGGACGATTAGACACGGCTACAGCCCGAACGGCTGAACGGAATTACACGAAATTTGGCAGAGAGGTAGAGTTCGGTTCGCAGATTACCCTTTTGCTTAAATGGTGTAAATCCTTCCAGTAGTTCCTGAGAATATCAAAAGAAAAAAATATATATATCTATAAGCGCGCACCATACGCGAGCTGCATGCTGATTGGCTGCCAATGTCTATCAACACTCCAAAACAGAAATTGTTGGCAGCCATCTTGTGCCTCGATAGACTGAGGCACAAGAAAGCAGAAAAACAATGTGTAGAACTCAAAAAGGGGGCAGGGTTAAAGCACCCTGACCCCCTAGGCCTGCCTGGGGGTCCCACAAGGGCCCCCAAGGCAAACATTTTTTTTTCTCGAAAAATTGCGGGGTGCGTGTACCGTGCGAGCACGGGTCCGCGTACGTACGCGAACGGTACGCGTAAGGTGCGCATACCTTTCCGAGAAAGCTGCATGCTCATTGGCTGTCAACACTCCAAACCAGGAAGTGTTGGCAGCCATCTTGTGCTCAGTAGACCGAGGCACAAAAAAGCAGAAAAACAAACGTGTAGAACACAAAAAGGGGGCAGGGTAGAAACACCCTGACCCCCTGGGTCTGCCAAGGTATTCCCACAATTTAGACAGATAGACAAGGTAAAACCCGGTATTTTTTATTTTAAATTACCCCCCAGGGGGACCAAATCGCAGGGGCGTAGTGATAAAGAAGTGTGGGGGTGCCCAATCCTCCCACACTGCCTCGAGGACCGCCGCCCTCCAGGGCAAAGCAACGCAGCCCCCTGGCGCATACTGGAGGCTCCTGGTGGCTAGTTGGCCCCCAGGGACCCCCCAGTATGCAAGGGGAATTAGTTTCCCCTCTGCAAACGCGCCAGGGGGCTGCGTTGCATAAAGGTGTCAAAAGGGGCATAGCCTCATTACATAACCTCATTACACCTCTCTACAATGCAGAACCCTGTTGCATCCTGGAGGTTCCAGGTGGGCTAGTTGGCCCCCAGGGACCCCCAGTATGCAAGGGGAATTAGTTCCAAAGCTGCAAACACGCCCGGGGGCTGCGTTGCAGAGAGGTGTAAAAAAGGGTGTGGTCTCATTACACCTCTCTGCAATGCAGCCCACTGGCGCATACTGGAGGTTCCAGGTGGGCTAGTTGGCCCCCAGCGACCCTCAGTATGCAAGGGGAATTAGTTCCCCCTCTGCAAACATGCCTGGGGGCTGTGTTGTAGAGAGGTGTAAAAAAGGGTGTGGTCTCATTACACCTCTCTGCAATGCAGTCCCCTGGTGCATACTGGAGATTCCAGGTGGGCTAGTTGGCCCCCCGGGACCCCTAGTATGCAAGGGGAATTAGTTCCCCCTCTGCAAACGCGCCCGGGGGCTGCGTTGCGGAGAGGTGTAAAAAAGGGTGTGGCCTCATTACACCTCTCTGCAATGCAGCCCCCTGGCGTATACTGGAGGTTCCAGGTGGGCAAGTTGGCTTTCAGAGACCCCCAGTATGCAAGGGGAATTAATTCCCCCTCGGCAAACACGCCAGGGGGCTGCGTTGCAGAGAGGTGTAAAAAAGGGTGTGTAATGTAATTTAACAACTAATATATCTAAAATATATCATTTATAATAATGTAGTAAATCAGTATAAAAATATAACAATTATTACATTTAAAAATTATCATTTACAAAACCATTAAAATTCACTTAAAAAACATAGTTTCAGCCACGTTATAGTTAGGAGTTACCATTTAAAAAACCTTTGAAATTCACTGAAAAAACCATAGGTTTCAACCACGTTATAGTTAGGAATTAGCATTTAAAAAACCTTGCAAATTCACAGAAAAAAACATAGGTTTCACACACGTTATAGTTAGGAATTCGATTTTTTAAAAACCTTTGAAATTCACTGAAAAAGCCATAGGTTTCACACCAGTTATAGTTAGCTAGTCATTTAACTCATACAAAACCTTTGAAATTCCCCCGTTATAGTTAGCTAACTATAACTTGTGCGCCCGCACTGCTGATGACATCACAT
The DNA here is from genome assembly GCF_964263255.1 of Lissotriton vulgaris. Lineage (NCBI taxonomy): Eukaryota > Metazoa > Chordata > Amphibia > Caudata > Salamandridae > Lissotriton > Lissotriton vulgaris. The sequence goes on along the minus strand of NC_141695.1, from coordinate 490,171,600 downwards.
ATTACATCACTCATGACATGGTCAGTGACATCACTATAACAGGGGAATTTCAAAGGTTTTGTATGAGTAAAATGACCAGCTAACTATAACTGGTGTGAAACTGGTGTGAAACCTATGGTTTTTTCAGTGAATATATATATCCACAAATCATAATAATCATCACTGAAAGAAATTATGCTGCTATGAGAATAGACAATGTTTGTTTTATTATTATTTTTCACTGTGCACTGTTTTTTGCAACCAGGTTAATAACCAACGAAATGAAATGAACTGTAAAGGTTTTTTAACATAAGGTTGTTTGTTTATTTTTATTTTTGGACAGTTTGGTTTTGGGTTTCAGGCCCCTTGTGGACCTGATTTATTGTTTTTACTCGTTCCATCACAAGAACTTTTTTAGAAACATAGGAATTATGGCACTCACACAGGACGTTTCAATACAGATTTGTATGACTCTTGTTAATGAAGATTTATCCGTCTAGAATTAGAAGTCTAAATATAACATTGTGTAAGGATAACAAAAAATGACATAGCAACTCACCCCCTCAATAGAAATCGATATATTTGCAAATATACACTGTTTATGAGTGAAACGGATTAGGACCTGGGTATATTGTAACATGCGCATTTGCACTATGCTAATTTTGCACATTTTGATGCACTTTTTAAGCACAATTTGCACTTTAAAAAGTCAGCACGCAGCACTTTATATGGATTTAACCATCATACCGAGGTTCCCAAATGGAGAAGTAAAATCGAAGATTATGTTTACAAATATTGAAAGGCAATGATTAGGGGTTGTATATATTTGTAAATAAGGCTTTTAACAGACGGATATGTATAATAGATTTGTGTATTTTACAATGATACTCTTTTATAAGGATTTTTACTTACAATTAGAGTCACACCTGTTATTAAATCTGCAAGAAACATTGTTAAAACGATCTGGTTACAAATGTATTTTACATCTATTTAGAAACTTGAAATGTAAAACGGAGTTGAGTGCATCACACAGTATTTCTTCTATGTTTACTAGTGAGTTTGCACAGGTGATTTAAGTTAACCACTTGCTTTCACTTTAAAAGGTGTACCTTGCACAGAAAACGCTGTCATGTGATCAAGGCTCCGTTGAGCCGAAACGTCGGTGACTCTTTCTGCGAAATAAAGATCTTTCATGCACCTCGAGGTCCGTGTCCGGAGTCTACTTGCTGGCTGTGCGAGCGCGCGAGCTAGGAGACAGACGGTGTACAGGAGATATAGCCAGTGGGATTCGTCCTGGCTTTACACGGGACCCTCCTTGAAAATTGGTCGACGCTTCGAAATCGAATTCTTTCTCTGAACGGCGTTCAGGGAAATTACAAGCCCCGGAAGGAGTACGGCGTCTGACCCCCGGCTTCCGGTAATTGACCGGAAAATAGAGCGAAGGATTTTGAGCGCACTGAGCTGTACGCGACTCGGGCTCGAGTCTGACGGAGAAATACAGCCTGGTGAAGCGAGGACGCCGAATCAAGTAAGCTCACCAGTAATTATCACAGCTGGGAAAGGGGAGAGGACAAGTCTGGAAACCTGTTTAGCCTGCCGGTAATTCAGAAATGGCCAGCTTAACGGCACCAGCGCAGCATTTGAAATATTGCAGAAAGATGTCGGGTGACAGCGTAAGGGAGCGGGAAACATTAGCTGCAACAATGTTTTCCGATGACACCCCTATCCCTGACAACATACAAGGGAAGAAGAACATAGAAGCTAGTGGCAGCAGCAATACAACCAAAATCAAAGAATTATTCAAATTATTGGAAAAAAAGTCATTTCAGGAGCAAGCTAAGTGGTGGGAGTCGAAGTCACTACAGCGTTACATTGAGGTGAACCGTATCCCACGGGGGTTGAGAATATTAACAGCCCCCACTTATGAAAATCCAAACGCCGACTTGATGAAGGAGTGGGCAGAAATTAACTTAGAGGCATCGCGACGCCAGGTGCAGGTGCTCATCAAATATGCAGATATTGATAGAGCCAAACTTCTCACAGAGATAGCGGACTTACAAGAAGAAATTGATGGCCTGGGGGAAGAGGATGAAAAGAATAGACTTTCAAAAATCATGCGAGAACGTCTAAAGAAAGAGGAGGCAAAAATCGTGGCAAGAAAATCGTACAAATTCCAAAGGGATAGGAATGATTACGAGCTGGGCCAGATTTTTACTTTTGCGCGGAAATTCGACACTCTACGCAGGGGCGGCGCCAAACAACAACAACAACAACTTAATAGAAGGAACCCCCCGAGCCACCTCAACCCCGCAAGGAAAGAAGTAAGTGGAGCAAGCGATTCCTCCAATGCCAAATTAGTTCAGATCCGGACTCTGATTTAGAAGCAGACCGCCGCAGACAGGCGGAAGCGGCGACACTACCAAAACTCACGCCAGGCCAGGAGATTGTTTTTTTAGGCCAGGACAGGCGGAATACCCTGGGATCCTACACAAAAGGCAGTCAAGAAAACACAGGGCAAACTACAGGCGCCGCCAGAGGTCGCGGATGGCAAAAAAGAGGAACTCAAAAGAAGAGAGGAGGGGGAGCCGGGCGGAACAATGCCCCGCAACAAGAATAAAACCAACCTCCAATCGCACTATTGTCAACCTTACTGAACTGACACTCACAGAAAATGAGGAGAATATACTCAAACTTGGCTTATCATATGCACCCCCCTACGACTTTGATTATGCCAGTACCAGATGTAATGTTTATAAGGCAGTTAGAAAACTGAAATTACGCACATTTTATGCCTTAAGAAACAAAGATGGAACAATATCAGACGTGGAATCAGCAGTGGAAATCCAGCAACCTGAGGCATCACAAGGAACACGCATCATAAGCGAGCTTTGGGAAACAGAAGGAATGGGATATGATGCAACCCGCAATACCAATGGAACCAGCAAAGGGATGGACGAGAGTGGGAATAGAATAACCACAACCACAGATTTCAGAGCACCATCCACTTTCTACCCCATCCTACTACGAGACAATATAGATATTTTCCAAGAAAATGTGGTAACGGATCTAAAAAAGTTGCAAATACAGATTGGGGGTACAAAACGCAGATACTCAGCCCAACAACAGCAATACAAGGCATTGACTGAGAAACTTAACAAAGAAAAAAATGTGGTAATCAGAAGCAGTGACAAAGGGGGAAATGTGGTCCTCATGACTAAAACAAACTATGATAAAGAGGCCTATAGTCAACTTAATGACAGTGAATGTTACGAAAAAATCAACAACCGAGAGCTCCTGACCATCAAGGAAGAATACCATTGAAAGCTATGTAAGTGGCGGTCAGCCAAACTCATTACTGACAATGAATTTGATTATCTGAAGGTTGAACACCCTGTAACACCGATTTTGTATTTTATACCCAAAATACACAAAGACCCCATCCATCCACCTGGAAGGCCAATAATATCAGCAAGGGGGAGCCTTCTTGAACATACCTCAATCTATATAGATCATTTCATACAAGGTTATGTTCAGCAATTGGGGTCATACATACGTGACACAGGGGATTTCCTAGTAAAAATCAAGGATGTACAGATTCAGGAGGGGGATTGGCTGATAGCCCTAGATGTGACAGCTTTATATAGCAGTATATCGCATAGTGATGGTCTTGATGCAATACGGTATTATTTATCGAGAAGAGAACCCGGCAATGAAAAGCACACTAAAATGCTGTTGGACATGTTGAATTTTTGTCTTACAAACAATGTGTTTTTGTTTAACCTACAGTTGTACCGCCAAAAACAGGGGGTAGCAATGGGGGCCAGTTTCTCTCCAAGTTACGCATGTCTGCACATGGGAGCTTGGGAGGAACTGGTCCTGGGGCTTGGTTTTCAGCACATCATTAAGAACAATCTTGTAGCATGGTTCCGCTTCATTGACGACCTGTTCGTCATATGGAGAGGAAGTCAGGAAGAGGCCCTTAAATTCATTGAGGACATCAATGATAACCCCCTAAACCTTAGATTTACTGCGACACTCAGTCAGGAAGCAGTTACCTTTTTAGATGCTGAACTCTACACCAAGGGGTGTCGTTTGGAATCTAGGGTTTACAGAAAAAAGACAGCAGGCAATAGCATTTTACATGCTGCTAGCGCTCACCCGGTCCATCTTATTTCCAGCATCCCGTACGGGGAAATGCTGCGGTTAAGACGCATATGCAGCAACCCAGAGGAACTGGAACAGGCACAAAAGGAAAGCAGGGAGAGATTCCTTGAAAGAGGATACTCCGAAAAAGTGATTGACAAAGCTGTGCAAAAATCCATGTCAATGAGTAGAGAGGAGCTCCTAATCAGGAAAGCGGATAGGGAGCCGTCCAGGCAAGACACATCTAAACCAGATAAAGTTGAGCCTGAATGCTTCAGATTAATAACAGGATTCACTAGACAACACCAGCAAATAAGGAAAATAGTGAATAAACATTGGCCCATTGTGCTGAGGGATAATGTAATAGGCAAGAGTTTACCAAAGTCTATTTCTTTGACCTACAGCAAAGCCCCCTCTTTAAGGGATCACATAGTTAAAACCAACCCGGATCCCTTTACAAGAACAGAGTGGTGGCAAAGAAATAAAGGGTTCTATAACTGTAAAATCTGTAAAGCGTGTACTCACGGTGAAAACACCAAAACATACAGGGATGGATTCACAGGAAAGGAACATCAAATAACCCAAGTACTAACATGCAAGACAGAATACGCTATATATGTTTTGCGTTGTCCTTGCGGCTTGCAGTATGTAGGCAGCACCAGGAAGGCTGTCCATAAACGCATTTTGCAACATCTGCGAGCAATAACTAATATGGACAGCACATATCCTGTTGCGCGCCATTTCAAGGACCACCACCAAAGCAACAACAGTGGTCTTAAATACTGGGTTATTGATTCTGTCATTAACACCAAAAGAGGCGGAGACAGGGAAACCAGACTTAGAAAGCTGGAGACAAAATACATCCTCCTGCTCAATACTAAGGTGCCCCAGGGGTTGAATGTGACTGAAGATCTCCACACTTGCTTACTCTAGAAGACTTAATGTATCAGGAGTGTGTGCTCTCCCCCACGTGGATAATGTCCACGGCACTCACCCGGCTGGGAGATGGCTGGGACAGATCCCGTGGGGGCTGCGAGCATCCACAAATCATAATAATCATCACTGAAAGAAATTATGCTGCTATGAGAATAGACAATGTTTGTTTTATTATTATTTTTCACTGTGCACTGTTTTTTGCAACCAGGTTAATAACCAACGAAATGAAATGAACTGTAAAGGTTTTTTAACATAAGGTTGTTTGTTTATTTTTATTTTTGGACAGTTTGGTTTTGGGTTTCAGGCCCCTTGTGGACCTGATTTATTGTTTTTACTCGTTCCATCACAATAACTTTTTTAGAAACATAGGAATTATGGCACTCACACAGGAAGTTTCAATACAGATTTGTATGACTCTTGTTAATGAAGATTTATCCGTCTAGAATTAGAAGTCTAAATATAACATTGTGTAAGGATAACAAAAAATGACAAAGCAACTCACCCCCTCAATAGAAATCGATATATTTGCAAATATACACTGTTTATGAGTGAAACGGATTAGGACCTGGGTATATTGTAACATGCGCATTTGCACTATGCTAATTTTGCACATTTTGATGCACTTTTTAAGCACAATTTGCACTTTAAAAAGTCAGCACGCAGCACTTTATATGGATTTAACCATCATACCGAGGTTCCCAAATGGAGAAGTAAAATCGAAGATTATGTTTACAAATACTGAAAGGCAATGATTAGGTGTTGTATATATTTGTAAATAAGGCTTTTAACAGACGGATATGTATAATAGATTTGTGTATTTTACAATGATACTCTTTTATAAGGATTTTTACTTACAATTAGAGTCACACCTGTTATTAAATCTGCAAGAAACATTGTTAAAACGATCTGGTTACAAATGTATTTTACATCTATTTAGAAACTTGAAATGTAAAACGGAGTTGAGTGCATCACACAGTATTTCTTCTATGTTTACTAGTGAGTTTGCACAGGTGATTTAAGTTAACCACTTGCTTTCACTTTAAAAGGTGTACCTTGCACAGAAAACGCTGTCATGTGATCAAGGCTCCGTTGAGCCGAAACGTCGGTGACTCTTTCTGCGAAATAAAGATCTTTCATGCACCTCGAGGTCCGTGTCCGGAGTCTACTTGCTGGCTGTGCGAGCGCGCGAGCTAGGAGACAGACGGTGTACAGGATATATATATACATATATATATATATATATATATATATATATATATATATATATATATATATATATATATATCCACACGGGTTCTCAGCAAGGCACTCGAAGCATCCTGCAGCAACGCTGCCTCATGAAAACAGCAGACCCAAAGATATTCCGTGAGTTGTTTTTTATTCCGCAACAAACAACAGCATAACGTTTCGGCCTCTCAAAGGCCTTGGTCACATGGTGTTACACAGGGAAATGGCAGAATTTAAAGTGCTAGTGCATTAAGTAGTAACCAACCAAATTAGCGTAAAGTGCAGCAGTGTGATAGACATAGTAAAAATACTATGCGTCAATTTCATTTCTGACATTGAATATACACTTAACATTTTTATCATTATTATCAGTTTGCCAGTGTTGGGATAAATCCCTAAACAGACCCCTTCCCCCAGCATGTATGTACAAAAAAATATAAATAAAATGTACAATGTCCGGTTAAATCCATTGGTGATATTTGGTTCAAACGAGTATATAGACAACTCAATAATAAACAAACCTTGCATCTATCAGTAAATACAACATTATGGTCCGGATGTGCAACATTATACCTGTATATGGCTCAATCCATATTGATCCTTGGGCAATACTATTTATTCTACTAGTATAACCATTAAGACCATTGTAGATGCCCATACAAAGCCAATCACGGGGAACAGTAACGTAAAATACATTATGATCTGTTTTGAACCGGCAAACAAAACTAATAAAGACGCTGCAATGGTTGCATTACTGAAATGTGGACATAAAGTGCAAAGTGAATGTGATTAAAATCATGAGACAGACGCTCCAATCTGATTACAAGTATGACCATGATGTTAAATTAATTATAATCAGATCTGTCAAACAAAATGATAGGATCACTGAGCATATCCTACAGACAAGTGGACAAGACTTAGGTCAAAAGACCTCACTGGCCAAGCTGGAATTACATGTACATAGCCATATTGTGGGATCTTATGAAAATGACTTATTGTGTTGTCCTCAAGGAACAAATATTCATATATATATAGCTAGATAGCTAGATGGATAGATAGATAGATAGATAGATAGATAGATAGATAGATAGATAGATAGATAGATAGATAGATAGATAGATAGATAGATAGATAGATAGATAGATAGATAGATGTGGGCATGAATCTATTTATCTGTCTATATATATATCAAAGGCCCGCACTCACGTTAGGCGAACACGTGTCACTGCAAATATTGGCACTAATCTTTATTGCTTCTCAGAATGACGTGATTCGGACACCATTTGCCCTTTATCACACACACACACATATATATATATATATATATATATATATATATATATATACACCTCCTCTCAACTGAACAAACAGCGGAGGCCCCACGGGGGACAGATTAGGAAACGCTTTATTTCAAGATCGAGCGGCATACTGCACTGACCATGTCATGAATGATGTAATATGTGACATCATCAGCAGTGGATTGCGGGTGCGCGATATATAGTTATTGCAACTAACTATATATGCGAATTTCTATGGTTTTGTGCGAGTAAATTAAGGTTTTGTAAATGCTAATTCCTAACTATATATGGTCTATAACCTATGGTTTTTTCAGTGAATTTCAATGGTTTTTTAATAGCAAATATGAAAAGCTTTAAAATGTCAAGTACGTGGTAGGTAAAAACATTTTCGTGTCTATGCACGCTGATGTGCTTTGAACGCTGCCCCCCCCTTTTTTTCTTTTAGGAGTATTCTCTCTTTGCAGATAGTGAAGGGTAGGTAACGCAGGCCTTTGCCCTCGTTGTAATCCGTCGTGCCTGCTTCTCTCTCCATTTGATTGATTGTTATCCAAGCATTTACTGTTTTAGAATTGGATCTCTTTGCTTCATTCTCTAATAACAAACAAGCACAGAGTCGCAATACTCTGTTTAGTCTTTGCAGATAGTGAAAAATCGTTTTAAAAAACAAAAGGAATCGAGCAAAATCAGTAGGCCACTAATGGGATCTCTTTTTGACCTCGCTAAAATAGAAACATTAGGAACAACCCCTCATGAGAAATACGAAACTAGTGAGATGAACTGAGCTCGACGCCATGATGGCTGCAAGACAGCTCGGCTCTGCCACCCACCCCGCCCAAATTCTATAAGTTCCGGTGGAGCCCCAACGTGAACAGGTAGAGAAGAACTTGCCCTCCCCTCTTTGACTGAAGGTTCTTGTAGCCTGTCCCTTCTGTTGTCATTTAACAGAACTTTTTGGACTACTGAAAGGGGTTGTGTTCCGACCGCTGGTTGGTGGAGACATTTGTCTATATTCTGGACCTGCGTTGTCGCGTAATGCGTCATATGACACGCCGCGTTAGCGCACCCGGAAGTACTCCGGTGCGCAAGGCGCAGCTTCCCGGAAGCGATCCAGAGCGCGGCGCGCAGCGCGTAACATAAGCATAACAGGTCATGTGACTTGTTAATAAAACTTTTCATTGGTTCATTTTACTTTTGTTATTCTAATGATGAAAGGCTTGGTCATAATAACGCTTTTCATTGCTTTCGAACATTTTTTTTTCTTAAACATATATGTTATAATGTTCCAGGCTAATGTATTTTCCCGGGAACTTTACAACTGTCCGGCAAGTAAAATATTCCTATTTCGAGAAAAAGGGCGTTTCTTCGCCCCATGAGGGAGCCGTTGAGCAAAAGAGGCTCGGCCTGCTGTCTTAGTCGCCGATAGGCCTGAATATCAGATTCTTATCGATCACTTTATGTTGCAGGAGTAGAAAACACAACAGCCCTTGACCATTTATCTTTACTGCGTTCCTGCGTATTATACCTTTTAACCGTCATGTAATTGGACTGCTTTATTTCACTTGCCTTTTACTGATTCGAAAACAGTGGCTATTATTCAAAACTTTTCCAATGTAAGTACTACTACCATGTTTTGTTTTAAAAACCTTTATTGTGAAAATGTCAGTATACAAATACGGGCCTATAACCACGTGGGCCGGCCACGGAGCAAACTGGAATCGTATATGATGAGGGGACATTTACACTGTAGAACAACGTAACGGGCGACCCATTAGGTTGCAAGAACTAAGGTGTCTAACATTTGCGGAATCGGTGGACATACATTTTATAATTAAAGTACGACAGGGCCAGTTACAATAAAATTATCTAGATATACATTTGCGGGCAAGTACCATCGGTGACGTTAAATCGAACTTTCAATAGTACAGTAATCAATAACACATCAGAACTTAATATCAATAGGGATGTCCAAATGTTCAATCAGTACTCGTCCCCGCCCGCCATGTGCTTCAAAACTGCATACGTATCTCGTGATATCAAGGTTGGGCAACCAGTACACAACAAGGAGTTACGAGTCCCATTTATACCGCCGCCATTTTGGGCGAGGCCGGACAGGTCCAGGATATAGTCAAAATGTCTCCACCAACCAGCGACTATGATGATGTTCATAAGCTCTATTGATTAGAATAACACTCCACTCTCCACATGAAATTAATTTGCCGCAAGTTAAATATGTCCTTTTCATTTGTCCAAGGTTCTTCTGAAGATTTAGAACCGTTTCCCTTGCCTCTGATTCTGTCACTGCCACTTCATTGGTGGATGTACTGGCAGGTCGGGTATTATCCACCAAATCAAACTGCAGATGAGATGCCTTCACCTGGGGAGGCGGAAGAGGTCCGTTTACGCCGCCTCTCCCCGCCCTCCCCCGGGCACCCCACGCCGTCTTTCGGCGCAGCATTGTAGGATGGTCACACCAGTGCGGCAACTTGCTGGACACCACCTCGATGCCATCCGGATCTCGGCGCGTTCGAGTCACTGTACTGCAAGAGCGGGCGAAACTCAGCTGGACACGCCGTCTTTCGGCACAGCATTGTAGGATGGCGACACCAGTGCGGCAACTTGCTGGACACCACCTCGGTGCCATCCGGATCTCGGCGCGTTCGAGTCACTGTACCGCAAGAGCGGGAGAAACTCAGCTGGACACGCCGTCTTTCGGCGCAGCATTTTAGGATGGCCACACCAGTGCGGCAACTTGCTGGTCACCACCTCGGTGCCATCCGGATTTTGGCGCGTTGTGCTGCCTTCGGCCTACTGTCGCAGCAAGTGCGGGCGCAACTCGGCTGGACGGCGTGTGAAACGCTAAGGGGCGCCGCACTGCAGATGAGGTGCCTCCACCTGGGGAGGCGGAAGAGGGCCGTTCGCGCCGCCTCCCACCGGGCACCCCACGCCGTCTTTCGGCGCAGCATTGTAGGATGGCCACACCAGTGCAACTTGCTGAACACCAACTCGGTGCCATCCGGATCTCGGCGCGTTGTGCTGCCTTCGGCCTATTCGCACATCGGTCCGCTACTGACGCCGCCTCATGGGCCAACGGATTTTGTACGCTTTTTATAGCCCAAAGCCGCATAACAGGTCATGTGACTTGTTTATTAAAATTTTCATTGGTTCATTTTACTTTTGGTTTCCTAATGATGGAAGGCTTGATCATATGACCTAAAAATAACACTTTTCATTGGATTAAAAAAAAAAAATTTCCCAAACGATGAAAGACCCACCTTTTTTTTTCTCACTCGGCAATCAAAAAAGGTTCCGTTAGATGACAACAGAGGGGACAGACAACAAGAACCATCACTCAAAAAAGGGGAGGGCAAGTTCTTCCCTACCGGGTCACATTGGGGCTCCACCGGAACTCATCGAATTGATAGTCTACAGTGTTTCTGGATGTTTCAGACTGAAGCTGGCGTCAGCATGAGAGCACCACCATCTCGTAGCTCCGTCGTGGCCATTCCGCAAGCAATCATGGCAGCCGCTCCCCACCGGAAGCCTGCGGGAGTCGGGGACCCCCAAGACTTTTATAGAATCTTCAAGGCTGAGGGGACGCTTTCGAGAATGGAGCCCAAGCCCTAGCAGACAAGCGTCCGAGTTCCAAGGTGTCCCAGGGCCATTTTAGTGGACCAGGCCCAAATCCGAAGAGCCGGCCGCCATTTTAAGAGTCCTGTGGCAGCCGCCTATCGCTGCACCGCAAGAGTGGGCGCAACTCAACTACATGGTGAGCGAGACGCTGTAGCCGCAAGAGCAGGCGATAAACAGCTGAATGGCGGATGAGGCACAGTGTAGCAAAAGCGGGCGGAATGGCAACTGAAACGGTAAAGGGGCGCCCCACTACAGCAGACGAGCCTCCACACCTGGGAAGGCCCGTTTACGCTGCCTTCCCCCCCCCCCCCCCCGGGGCGCCCCACGCCGTTTTTCGGAGCAGCATTGTAGGATACCAAAACCAGTGCGGCAACTTACTGGACATCACCTGGGTGCCATCCAGATCTCAGTGCGTTCTGCTGCCTTGGGACTACTCGCACAACAGACCGCTACTGACGAGGCACAGTGCAGCAAAAGCGGGCGGAAAACCACTGAATGGCAAGTGAAACGCTAAAGGGGCGCCCCACTACAACAGACAAGCCTCCACCTGGGGACGCCCGTTCACGCCGCTTCCCCCCCCCTCCCGGGGCGCCCCACGCCGTTTTTCGGAGCAGCATTGTAGGATACCAAAACCAGTGCGGCACCCAGGTGACATCACCTGGGTGCCGTCCAGAACTCAGCACGTTGTGCTGCCTTGGGACTATTCGCACAAAAGACAGCTACTGACCATTGTTGCTTCTGTTTTAAGAATTTTTTTAAATGTGTTTACTGTTTTTGTTGCGTTGTATATATTTATAAGTTATTAAAGTTTTATAATCCTACTACTTTGTTGGAGTTCTATATATTTTTAATGTGACACATAATTGTAAAAACTTTGATGTACAAAGAGGCATCCCTGGAATCTTCCGCTTCAGGCTCGGTCCCACACACCCTCACAGTGAGAATCCCCTCCCCAATCACAATACAGGATGGTTATCAGATAGTAGGATAGCGTGTGGTGTGACGGATCTCATCGGGTGGGGGCCTTGGTCTACTGTAACTCCTTTGAAGAAATTTGAAATTTGAAATTTGAAAGGTTATTTATAGAGCGCGAACAGTTGCTCCGGAGAGAGCATCATGGCGCTGAAACAACCCGATGGCCTAGTCAGTGTGGCAGAGGGCGGGTTAGATGGCTGCTTTGGACCAGTCATCGGGGAGGTTGAAGATCCAAGTTTTAAGGAGTTTTCTGAAGGGTTTCTCCAGGACCTGTTGTCTCAAGTGAATGGGCATGCTGTTCCAGGCTTTGATGGCCAGGGTATTTAGGGTTTTTCCACCTTTTGTCTTCAAGTTGTAGCTGGTGGGAGACATGAGTTTTTCTTGTGCAGAACGGAGGGGTCGACTGGGTACGTAGTGAGGGAAGCGTCTGGTAAGATATTGAGGGCCAGTTTTATTGAATGCTCGAAAGGCAATGGTAAGAATTTTGAAAAGAATCCTTTTGTGTAGAGGAAGCCAGTGCAGGGTTTTTAGGGCTGCAGAGGCAGAGGATTTGCGTGGTAATTTCAGTACCAGTCGGGCGGCCGTGTGAAGGATGCTTTGGAGTTTGGTTTGAGTAGATTTTTTTGTCCCAGCCAGAAGGCCATTACAGTAATCGAGGCGAGAGATGATGAGGGCCACTGTAACTGTTTTTCTGGCCTCTAGAGGGAGAAAATCAAAAAACTTTCTGAGTGATCTGATTATGCCGAAGCATCTGCCGGCAACATTCTTTGCATGTTGGTCGAACGAAAGGTCCGAGTCGAAAGTGACCCCGAGATTTCTCGCAGTTGTTACGGTCTGCGGCGGAGCAACACAGTTGTCAGGCCACCAGAGGGTTGGGCTAAAGGAGGTGTTCTTTCCGATGGGGAGAATCTCTGTTTTGCTGGAGTTACATCTGAGGTGGTTGATGTCCATCCAGTGGAAGACCGCGGTTAAACAATTTTTGAGATTGTGCTCAGCTTTAGTAGAGTTATCTTCGAGGGGTACAATTAACTGCGTATCATCGGCATACGAGGTGACTGGTATGCCGTATGACTCAATTAGGGAAAGGAGAGGGATGAGATAAATATTAAAAAGGAGGGGACTTAGGATGGACCCCTGGGGGACACCGGAGGTGACCTTCTTTTCTTTGGATTGAAAGGGTCCAAGGGCGACTGTTTGAACTCTGTTGTTGAGGAAAGATTTTATCCATAGAAGCGCCGTATCTTAGATTCCTATGCCCCTCAATCGGTCGATGAGGATAGAGTGGGCGATGGTGTCGAACACCGCCGTGAGGTCTAGTAATATGAGAATAGCCTTCTTCTTCTGATCTTGCAGCGTTTTTATGGTGTCTGACAATTCGATCAGAGCGGTCTCAGTAGAATGTCTGGGGCGGAAACCAGACTGTTAGGGGTGAAGTATGTTGTGGGTTTCTAAGTAGGTCTTAAGTTCTTTGTAGACCAATTGCTCTGTTATTTTGCCCAAGGAGGGGAGAAGGGTGATCGGGCGGAGATTGGTCAAGTCCGCCGGAGATTTGTTGACTTTTTTCATGAGTGGTTCAACAATGCCCCTTTTCCATAGGCGGGGGACCGAGCCAGAGCTGAGTGACGAGTTGACTATGTCATTGATGACGGGGTTGACAATGTCAATGAGTTGGTGAAGAATTTTTGGAGGGCATGGGTCAGAGGGGGAGCCTGATTTACATGATAAAATGGCTTCTCTGGTTTGTGCTAGAGTAACCGGGGTGAAATGTTTGAGACTGCCACCTGGGAGTTCGGATTTGTCAGGGGTAGGGGGCCCTGGATGGGTTTGCGGGGGGGGAAGGTCATTTGAATGGAGGTGATTTTTTCCTCAAAATAGTCTGAGATTTTATTGCAAAGGTCTTGGGATGGGGGGATTTCGGGTTGGAGAACTTTGGGCTGGGGAAATGATTTTACTATAGAAAATAGGGCTTTTTGTTTCTGTCTGGCTTCTGTAATGGCGTTGACATAGAAGGATTTCTTTGCAGACTTAATACTAGAAAGGTAGTTTTTCCTTTGTTTAATATAGAAGAGACGGTCGTCATGTTCGTAAGTTCTGCGCCATTTTCGTTCGGCTTTCCTGCAATTAAGGTGAGCGGTCGCTAATGTGGGTGTATACCAAGGGGCGTTGTTTTTGGTATTCATTGGGTTTTTGCGGGTACGCTTAATAGGGTTCCTATTTTTGATCTCGAGGGATAGCCAGTTATAAAAGAGATCTGCGTCTGCTTCGATGTTACCGGAAAGAGCGGGCGTGTGTGATTGAAGGATGGGGTTAAGTATAAGGTTTTCTTGGACAGTTTTCCAGTTGACGGAGTGGTCACAGTGAGAAGTAGATTTGTTAACAGTAGGGTGTGAGAAGGTGATATGGAAAGGGATCAAACTATGATCAGTCCATATCTGGTGACAGGGGGGTAGGGTGGTGAGAGATGAAAGATTGGTGCACACACCATCGAGGGTGTGACCAAGGGAATGGGTGGGCAAGATGACACTTTGTTGGAGATTGAAAATTTCAATTGTCTGTAGAAAACTATTAGTTTGTGGGTCAGATGAGGACTCGAGGTGTAGATTGAAATCTCCAAGAAGAGTGAAATGAGGGTAACGGAGTAGAAAGTGTCCCAGAGCGTCGCTCAGGGAGGCTAGAAATTTGGAGGCGTTTCCGGGCGGACGATAGATCAAACCGCCAGTGAAGGAAAATGACTGGCTAAGTTTGATAGAGAAACCTATACCTTCCGTATCTGGTAGGGGGTCTAGGCCAAACGTATGACAGGTAAAGGTATTTTTCAGAATGATTGCGACGCCTCCACCTCTACCTTTCAGTCTGTCTTGTCTGAAAAAGGAGTAGCCGAGGGGGAGGGAGATGGCAATGTCTGGGTTGCTGTCGTCTGTTAGCCAAGTTTCCGTAATCAGAAGACAGTCCAGGTAGGATTCGAGAATAAGGTCGTGTATATCCTGACTATGTTTGCACATAGATTGGGCATTTATCAAACCACCTTTAAAGGGCGGGTTAGAGTCCTTGGTTGGGGGAGGTGGGGAGGCGGGGAGGGGTAGGTTGTTTGTGAGGGACCAGCGGCAGTGCTTGCAACTTGTTGGGCCGAAGACATTTGAGATGTCGAGTTTACAGGGGCAGTGGTGGTCGCCTCGCAATTGGTACAGTTAGCTAGGTAGGTACCTCATGTAATTGAGGGATTGGGCAGAGTTTCCTGCGCCTGGCGCGGTCTTGGCGCGGACGGGCGCAGACAGGCTTGCCTTAGGCGCGCCTTCGGTGCGCAGACGGCGCTCCCGCTGCGCTCGTCCGCTGCGCGTCCTATGCAAGCACATATCTAGCTAAACAAGGGGGCGTGGCCTAAGAGGGGGCGGAGTCAGCGCGCACGCCTGGTCTGATGGCGGCTGCTGAAAGCGAGCGAGAAAGGGCGCGACAGCTATTGTGATCAGCTGTGCGCTGCTGCAGGGGATGTTTGGAAAGTGAGTGGTTCTTTTAAAAGCACAAAGAAGTGACACCACACGAAGGAAATAACAATAGTGCAAATTTTAAAAACAAAATGCGAGTACCGCCAGCTCCCGGCTTCCGCCTCAGGACTGGGTCAAGAGTTGTCTGATTAGCCGCTAGGAATCAGCGGGTTTAAATAGCCATCAACAAGGGGGCGTGGCCTAAGAGGGGGCGGGGTCAGCGCGCACGCCTGGAAGAGGGGTGATTCTTTACAGTTGAGGCCATAAACTACATCCGCAGGGCTACGTGATAGCCTGGGACCGGCCTGGACAATCAGACACAAAGGAAGAGGAATGTCAGAGGGTGCGGTAGTGAATAGGGTGAAAGGGTGGTGTCGGGCGGGCACAGGGTGTGATTCTCAGGGAAGAGCAGCGCAGATGGGGGGAGATTTATGGCCCATGCATAATACAGAGAGCGGGGGTGACCAGTGCGTGGGGGAGATGCTTGCGAGGGTGGGGAGCCATGCTGAGGATCGGCGGCGTGCAGAGAGTGGGTTTGGTCAAGGCATCTAAAATGGCTGCCGTGCACGTCAAAAGTGTGGCATTGGAAAAAAAGCATGATGGCGGTCAACACATCCTGATTTCATTCGAATCGAACGTTAACGGACGTCACGCAGCAAAAAAAACCCAAAAAAAACGCTCACTCGCAGCCGCTGGAAGACAAGTATCAACATATATGAGCCTCCTCAGCCACCCTCAGAAAACATAGGGGGTCAGGATACGTCTCCCGTACCCCCTTATACCCATTTCTCACATTGTTTTTCCTCCATCTTGTAATTTAATTAAAACGAAACACAAAATGGCGAATTCCCGTTTCTCGTCCCGATTCGCTACCCGGTTCGCGAACCGGAAAGCGCTTCTTCCGCAAAAAATCGAATTTTTTTTATTTGCCCCACAGGACCCTTTAATAACCCCAACATCATTCCTAGGGGGTCAAGAAGGGTCTACCTTGCCCCCTTTCATTAAATTCACCCTTCGTTTTTCTCCTCTTCTTGTCTCTCGATCCTACCGAGAGACAAGATGGCGGCCGCTACGGACTGTTTAGAATGTTGACAGACGCCGGAGAGCCAATCAGCTTCGCTTCGCAAAGCTCCGATACGCGAAAAGTACGCGAACTGGAGCACTATCCGGGACGCTGTCACAGATATATCTGTTTTTTTAAACGTTAATTTCTCAAAATCCACTGGAGCACATATATTGAGACCCAGCAAAGGCACATCGGGCTAACAGTCCCTACAATTTTGCCAAGTTTCGTGCAAATCCATTCAGCCGTTCGAGCTAAAAGTGAGGCCAAACGCCCTATGGAAAACTCGATGTTAAAAACGCGTTTTGGGACCCCCCCTTTTTCTCGGCCCCCCCTTGACGAAACCCCCCCAAATTTTCAGGGGCTGCTCAGAAACAAAATGTGCCATTTTCCTGAAAATTTCAGCCGATTCCGTACACAAACGCTAAAGTTATTAGACATAGAATTTTCAAAAGTTCCATAGAGAAAAAATCCTAACTATATATACCTACTGGCGACCGCCAGTAGGTAATATATATATATATATATATATATATATATATATATACATATATATATATATATATATATATATATATATATATATATATATATATATATATATATATATCCAAACACCTCCTCTCAACTGAACAAAGAGCGGAGGCCACATGGGGGACAGCTTGGGAAACGCTTTATTTCAAGATCGAGCGGCATAATGCATTTCAGGCGGCATTTTGAAACTGTTCATTTATGTGAGTCCTGCCACATCCCCATTGGAGGGGATCCGCTCCGCCCCCTACCTGGGTGCTTGCTCACCAGACTGCAGTTGAAGAACTACACGTCCCAGGATGCAGGTGTCTCCAGGTAGGTGTTGCAGGGGGAATTGCTCTCACAGTGGATTTCGCAGAGTGCAGGGCTCACGGTGGTACTTCCAAATTGCCGAATTCCTGTTATTGTTCTTGAGGCGTTTTCCCTGAGTCCCCATCACCGCATCATCCCCTTTTCTCCAGATGACAAAGTGGGCAGAGGCAGGGGTGTGAATACAGCATGCCCAACGTGTCACAGCCCGCAAATGTCCTGGATTGCTGAGGCGGGCCACATATATATATATCCAAATCAATAGGTTGCCCAGATTGATCTACCCACTGTGCATTTATTGTGACATTATCTGAACAATCAGGAAGCATCCACTTGGTGTTTATTGGTTGAACACTACATGTACCAGAATCCTTAGCGCTTCTCTGGCGCTTGAACATGCCACTGGGGCGGAACTTTGAATAAAATTGTATCAGATGTTCAACTCAGCTGCTGTTTTGTTTTTATCGTCAGGCTCCTGAACAAGAACGGAAGGTTCGAAACGCGTTGAGCCATAAGTATATGATTGACTGTGGATACCGCTGGTGCTGCAGGTCCCCAGAATCTGAGGATAACCTTCCATTAGTAAAAATGTTGGATTGCAGAGGGGCTAGATTTACTATTTCGCCTTTAGTAACTTTACTACTAGTAATTTTACTAGTAGCAATTTTACTAGTAGTAAATTTACTAGTAGTAACTTACCTTTGTGAAAATCGAAAAATAGTAAAGGAAGACTTTTGGTATGAGTTAGACTTTTGGTCTAACTTTATCTTTATGAATTAGGCTCAAAGTTGGCAGCTTAGCTTGTGGTGCTGTTTCCTCCTATATGGATGCAATTTCAAACAACGCTGCATTCGAAAGAAACTTTACTCCTTATGGGTTGATAAAACTAGCAAGCAAAATACAGAAGCAGATACAAATTCTTCCCCCTCCTCATGTGAACGTATGCTCTTATATTTCATAAAGCAGCCCCATATAACCCTGACTTCATAAGGCTTTGGACTTTTGCTAAGGTATCATGTGGAGTAGGTATTTTTTCTACACGTTGTGTTTGGCATGAACCCACTTGAGGTGATCCTGCTGGCTAGATTATGTTAGATCATCAACTTGTTTGCACAATATCACAATTTCTTTACCTTTTTTGCATTTTTCATCAATTACATTGCTTATTGTTTTAACTTACCATATTCATCTTCATTATTGTATTGTTTTACTATGTATTCTGTTAAAACTTAATAAAAATCTATTAAACTGAAAAAAAAAAAATAATATCTATCAGAATAAGTGCTTTGTTAAAATAAAATTCGGTTTGAATATAATTCTAATGTAGTATTTCCTAGACTATTGTGCATTATATTTAGCTGGTTGCATCCCTTTCTCATATGCTAAAGGTTTGTTCTCGTCTAGAAACACTGTGGCTCTGAGAAGAGCCCGGTGTATGTTGTCACTTCGAGGAGAATAGGAATCAAAGGAATCCCCCCAGCACATAACATGCATGCGTCAGCCAATTATATCTCACCAAGGCGGGATGAAGAGAAATCATAGCCCCTAGAATTTGACATTCAGATTCGCATTAAATGGTTACCCTAATATGGCCGCCGGCCACGTTGTGTTGGCGTATCCCTGACTATAAAAGCGTCCCAGGTCCACCGTTGTCCTTAATCCGTCACTGGCTCACCCACCAGAGGTAAGTGAGGGCATGGCGTTGAGACGTACGAGAGATGCGTCCCCTACAATTGCTGTTCCATAGAAAGCCTGGCCCGACCCTACACCTATTCCGCTTTTACCCGATATCATCTATGCATATGGAAATTATTTATTTCGCTCTCCGTTATGTGGAGAGCTTGTCCATAGTAAACATACACCAGCTGTGCCTTCTGGTGCTGTAAGCGATCCCGGAGGCGCGCTCAGCAGGGCATTCAGACCAGCTGAGCGATGGATGCCAGGATGCTCTGTTTGTTTCCCTTTTATTGCGCACACTGCCGGGGTTTCTTAGCGGCGTGGCGCGCGCGCACCGAACGCTAACCACGAGCAGCCGGGCCTACAAACACCTCTCTTGTCTTTCAGCCTTCGGGGTGCCCGGTTCTTTGTTCTATTCTTTTTTTACACCTGGGAGGCGGCATAGGTAAGTGGTATTTTCAAAACACAACCTGGTTTGGTGTCTGCATGGTGTGACGAGGGGAAAGTGCAATTGTTCGCTCTCTGTCGAATTAGAATGCAAACGCAAGAGAAAGGGATTACAAGTTGTATAGTGATTTATCCAGGACAACAAAAAGGAAAGAGTATATGATAATAGTTAATTATGGCATAACCAGCCAGATAAATAATACAGGAGATGAAAGTAAGGCAGCTAGCCAGCTGTTTGACGATGCACCGGTTATGGGTCTTGTGTTCATCGCAGATACCCTTAATATCGGAGTACACACAGGTGTGCTTGGGATTCGAAAACAGGAACACAATAGAAAAACCCAGAATGTATTTGATCTGTTGAAACTTTTTTGAGCTTTGAAATTCTTTCTAAAGGCTTAACAAGGTAGTCTTCCATCCACGGTGCAAAAAAATAGGACATTTATAATTTGTGAAATGTGATGTAAGTACCTCGGGGTTAAACATGTTGAAAAGAAGTGCTCGTAATAAACACACTCAAGTCAATTAAAACGAAGCAGCATTCAGTTTAGGATTTCATCGACACATCGTGACGGTATGACTAACAACCGGAGGGTGACTCGAGCGCCCTACCTCCAAGCGCAGGTGCTAGGATTAATCGATAATGCATTGATCTCTGGCAGCAGGCGAAAGAGTAGCAGAAATGACCTGAAAACAATCTGACTCCCCGTGGTTCATGCACCACTAACCATTGTTACTAGTCCCAAGGTCCTCATATTCAATTACAGTAACTCTTAGAAGATGCTTCTCGCGTTGCACAGGTTCCTCAGTGCGCAGTCCCGCCTGCATGCATGGCTGGATCACCGAACTAGGAACCTAACTAGTAATTTCATTGGTTGTTCAGTGTGAGAGATTATTTTTAAAGCTTATGGTCCTGGGCAGGAATAGGTTTGAGGGAGAAATATTTGCGAGATCTGCTATGAAAGACTTTGTTACTATCATCCCATTTCTGATTGTCATTGTGAGGTGTCAAGAAGTTGTCACAGTATGTAACCTGTCCGGACCTGAAGTGGTGGACTAAATTAAAGTCCTCTGTTGGCCAGCAGCGTTTGCCAGATCTCTTCAGTTATTTCATGCCTGTTCAGTTGGCGATGGGTGGTTGACTGCTGTGGACTGATACACCACTGGATGTAAGACCTAACCCATGGCAGTTTTGTGTTATGAGTGTGTGTGTTCAGTATCATAAGGCAATTGTTATTCTGACGGTATGAACTACCATCCAGTCCAGTGAGTTTTATGGCATTATTTGGGGCAGGGAGGGTTATATATTGTGTTTTATTGTAGTTGAATTTATATTGCACTTACTACCCCTGATGAGGCTTTGAAGAGGTTTACACTGGACATCTTGCTCCTCCGGAATCAAAGGTTATTAGTTAATCTAGTGTTTATTAGGATTAACATTGTGTTCTCAAGAAAACCCTTCCATGGATTTACTCCAGTTTCTCTGTAATCATTTAAATTAACATGAGTTATGTATGATTATCAGTTGGGAAGGGTATGTGATGTCTTGCAATTGGATGATGGGATTCACGGATAGAAGGGATTTGGTATTGTTAGGTTGCAAGAGAGGATGTGATTTTTGAAATTCTGGAATGAAATGATGGCAATTGGCAGAAATGCAGCAAGAAAGATTAAGGCAAACATGCATGTCACTTAAAGCAGGCTGATCTAAAAAAAGAGATGACATGCAGAGGATGGAAAGTAAGGAGGGGCACTCATTAGAAAGAGAGAGGAGAGTTTTTCATGATGGCTTTTGGGTATACTAAGGAGGCCCTTTAAGACAGCAGGCTATCTGAAGACGCAGAACTGTAGAAGGAAACAATGTATGTTCCAAGGACCATGGTACAATTTACATTTTGCACATGTCACAGACCATGAACTCCATGAAGCCTCCGTCCTTTATGCAGATCTTGTCTTACCTTTCTTGCTGCACTTAGGAACCTGATTATAGTATTCTTGCTAAATATTGTAAAGGTTTTGATAGGCATGTAAAATGGAAAGGTGGTGGCTAAAAGTGTTCGACCACAAACACATGCACCTAACTGCCTAATCTGGTCCAATGAAGCACTCGCATTGTTGACTCAGCCATCCCAAGACTGCCTGTGCAACTGTAGCTCATACTGTCTTCTACGCAGAATGAGGACGTAAAGTAAAGACATACCGGAAGCGCTAGTGTGAGAGTGAGAAACAGAGCATAGCTAGGCAGGGGGGATGTATGACGTTACAACGCATACTTTTACTCCGCATACCATTACAACGCGGTATTCACAACGCATACCATTACAACGCATAGCGCTTTGGGGTGCTGGATAGTGGTAAGTATAATTTACTATTCTAACTCCAGTCCCCGTGGACCCTAGGGAAGGTGTTGGATAGTAAATTAAACTTACCTCTTATCCTAGAGCGCCCCCCAGCGCAATGCGTTGTAATGGTATGCGTTGTAATGCCAGCGTTGTAGTGGTAGTGCGTTGTAAAAAATGCGTTGTAACAGGTGCATACCAGGCAGGGGATGGCCCATGACTGAACATTAACTGATGTTTAAACATGTGGAACCAACTGGGGAATTACGTGCACACCCAACCTAAATTATGTGATTCCGACTCCGACTGCAAGACAACAGAAGTGTCAGTCAGCCAAGAGTACCACATGGGAGCTGTCAATCAGTAAAATGAGATCAAATGTGCTCAGAGCTATTTTCAATCTGCAAAAAACCCAAGCATTGATTGCCAGGTGTACAGCTACCTTTGGTGGCCCCAGCTTACCGTTCTCCCTTCTGCACTCTGTTTACAAAGTGTTCTAATGCTGGGGGTTAATCATGGAAAGATTACTTGCAGAACAGGTGTGTTCTTTGACACTAGACCTCACATGTGTAAATAATTGCATTGTCACGCCTTTATTTATTTACTCATTTGTACGGCGCGACGAATCATCCCCAGGGGGATCTCTCAGTGCCCGAGAAGGAGGCACCCACTGAGCAATATAATCTTAAAACAGACAAGTCTTAGGCATTTTCTTAAACCTCCAACCTCCATTCCTAATTTTAGCTCAATCCTTTAATTCCGACCAAGATTCGTCCATTTGATCTGGACCTGGGAAATATCTGGATATCTTTACATGATTAATGAGCTCTGGTCTTATCCATTAAAGTCTGATTGATTGATCTGACGTTAGCTAATGAAATGACAATAAAAATGTATGGTACTGTTGTAACTTAATGCCTCCTCCCCAGCTTTCCAAGTCCCTGCTGCTGAGCAAGTGTAGTCTGTGAGGCCATGTAGAATGTTGGGAATGTTTTGAGTGGGATTGAGTGTCAGTTGAAGATATTGGCTGAGCGACAAGGATGCTGCTCCTGGTGGGGCTCAGCTATTTACTTACCTACTTCTAACTAAAATATAATACATCTTTTTCTTATAATCAATACATATGTATATATATATAACCCAATTCGAGGAAAGACCACACAAATCAAATTGCAGCTCACTTCTCTTTATTGAGTGCTTGCCAGCAAGCACCCTGCACAGGAAGCACATGTCGCTAATTCTGCCAGACGCGTTTCAGGGGTTAGCCTTTCTTCAGTGGCATAGTAGGGATGAGAAAGCGCCATCGCGCACAGTCAATTCAAATACCTGCCGCTGTGGGCGTGGCTTACTGGCCTTCTAGGTCTTGTAGTGCGCTGGTGACTACACTGTCACCCTTTCAAAAAACAATGTTGCTGGCCAGTACAGGATGGTGGACGCTTCAGCTCCGTTTGAGTGCTACAAAGCGGGGCTGGTCCCTGTCCAGGACTTTGCACCAGCAACATGCAACATTGTTTTTTGAAAAGGTGAGAGTGCAGTCACCGTATATATATATATATATATATATATATATATATATATATATATATATATATATATATATATATATATATATATATATATATATATATATATATATATATATATATATATATATATATGTATATATATATATATATATATATTTCACCACAGAACAACTCTGCTGCCTATCGACATTAGAGATTGTAAAAGGGCTATACATATATATATTTATATATATATATGTATATATATATATATATATTCCAAATCCTGTATTAGAACCCTCGTTCACTCCACGCTGAATCCAAACAGGACACGGACCCAATTCTCTTTAGTGCTTCAAATGTTTATTGCAGCCAGATGTCAGAGACGCGTTTCGCGGCGCGAACGCCGCTTGTTCACTCGACAATTACATTTGAGCGCGAAGGCTTTTTAAAGTGACAGTGCTATTGTGATTCAATGACCACGTGATTTACTAGAGTCATAGACATGGAAGAAATACATATCTTTCTGGTATAATCCTCGTAAAATACATTTCATGTGATGCAGGTTAGAACCTTTAAAACTTAATATATGTAAAATACATTTGTGCTTAACAAGTTTTTCATAAATTAAGGTTCATCAATAAGAAAAATACTGTTTGTAGGATTGTGTTGAATTTATGTAAAATACAATAATCCATTAACCCATTGCATCACAACTATTTTCCTATCAACTATAATTTCTTTTTCCATGGCAATTGACAAACATTTTTTTTTGTTTTTAAAGTGCTCTGTGATACTGGTGCTTCCACCTAATTAAAAAAGATTTTCATATCTTACTCTTTGTTTTTACTTTCCATATATTCATCCACTTTACCGTTATAGTTTCATGTACCATTTCATGTATATTTACATCTTTTTTACCAGTTTATACGTCCCATTGAAGATGTTTTCTCAATCAATCTTTTTTATGTACATCTCATGTTTGTTTTCCCATCATCATCTGTCATATTTCCCTGCTTTTCCATCATGTGTATTAGTTATGTATTTGTCCTCCTCTTCCAACCTCGACAACTTTATATAGTAACCCCTTGATTTCTATGCTATTTGTTAATAAAAACATTTCATAAAATATTTATAAAATATTTACATCATCCTATATAATTCATATATATACACACAATTTACAACATACTAAAATTAGTATTGATCAGGGGTGTTGTATCTGCATTGATATACATATCAGTAGTCTTGTTGGAGCAGTTGATCAAATCCTTTTTCTTTCTCTTTTTTTGTAACATACACATTTTGATTTGTATACATGGTTTTTCTAGGATAAGCACGTGTACATATCTTCCGTAAGATTCAATCCATTGGGGTGTTTTGAATCCAACAGAAGAATATACAGCGTTTCTAGTTTTCGTAACTTATTTTCTCGGTCCCCACCCCTCCTGTTAGGGGATATCGCATCAATAAAGTAGAATTTTAACCCTTTGTTATTGGATGCATGATGCTTTTTGAAGTGGCGAGCCACTGGATACGTATTGTCCATATTAGTTATGGCTCGTAGATGTTGCAGTATACGTACATGAGCCTGTAGTTTACTCGACCCTACGTAGTTCAACCCACATGGGCAGGTTAATACGTATACTGTGTACTCGGTTTTACAGTTTAGCATTTTATTGATCACATCGGGTTTTGTTCTGAAGGGGCTTAGATAAGTTTTTGTATTTACACCATGTGTGCAGGCTTTGCAAGTAGGACATCGTTTGAAGCCCTTCAGGTTCTGATACCAGTTTGGTTTGCCAATTTTTTCTGGATCTGACACCACTATATATATATATATATATATATATATATATATATATATATATATATATATATATATATATATATATATATATATATATATATATATATATATATATATATATATATATATATATATATATATATATATATATATATATATAAATATATGCATATATATATATATATATATATATATATATGAGTTAAAGGGCTCCCAAATTGAGTTTCTTCTCCCAGGAACCATAAAAATGACTCGCACACCAGGGTCCGGGTTGGAATTGCGTTTATTGGCGACACGTTTCGACCAGGGATATATATATACACAAGAAACGCCAATTACCACATCTCCATTCACTCAGAGACAGAATACCGAAGAGTGGAATCACTGTTTTCGGGCTGTAATCTTCAGTGCTTTATTAGTGCAAAATCTCCTGCCAGTATATATATCATATATATATACATATATTTATTTAGATAGACAGAGGAAAAAGTGTGCTTTTTGTTTACATATTTCTTTCTTTCTATGTTTTCTGTTGTACCAATATGCTACCTTACAGGTAAATGAAAGTGTTACACTATAACTACCCAGGGTCATATTGGTGATCATAGATGAGCATGCTAATTTATATATAGCATGTGATGATTAAATCCCAACAGCTGTTAAACAAATGTCTCACATAGCAGGTTGGCAACTAAAAGGTGGTCACTTCCCTGTTATAAATTCTCTTTTAGAAAATATGATAGGGTGCATTTCCTACACTTTTCTGACATAGAAATCTAATAAAGCAGGTAGAATGATGTATAGCTAGATTGGCGTGTAGATAGGCTGATTTTCAAAATAAAAGATAGAGAGACAGATGGATATAAATTCAGATATGCATATTCTAAGACACAAGGATAAAAAGTTAAATGCATAATGAATTTTTATTGAAAACCATTTCACTTTGACAGGAACTCTTCAACCATGAGTTCAGATGCTGAGATGGCCATCTTTGGGGTGGCTGCCCAGTTTCTCAGGAAGACTGAGAAGGAAAGAATTGAGGACCAGAATCGTCCTTTTGATGCAAAAACATCATATTTTGTGAGTGAGCCAAAGGAGATGTACCTGAAGGGTGTCATCCAAAGTAGAGAAAGTGGCAAAGTCACTGTGAAGACACAAAGTGGTCTAGTAAGTAACATTGGACACAGTTACTGACCCACTAAAGGTATGATTCTCCGCACACAGTCTGGCAAACCTTTAACTGTTTCTTCTTACTCACAGACACTCACAGTGAAGGATGACCAAGTCTTCCCAATGAATCCCCCTAAGTATGATAAAATTGAGGACATGGCTATGATGACTCACCTGAATGAAGCAACCGTATTGTATAACCTCAAAGAGCGCTATGCAGCATGGATGATCTATGTAAGTACAATGATACTTTGTAGTGTGAAACAAGCTATTCAGCTCCAGACATTTCATCTAAGTTTACTCTTCAACTTGCATTGTCTGTCACTGATCCATCTACAGACACTGATTCTATAGCCAGTGACTTAGATTGGATCCCATGACCTGTTCATTGTTGGAAGTGGTCAACCCATCTCCTTTACAACCGTCTAACAACACTAAATATTTCAAGACACTTACACCAATTCCTTAGGCGATGCATGGCGCTTTTTCTCCCGCCATCTGCCCCCTACTCATTACCTCATTAAATGTTTTTCTTAACTGTCAGCCCCTCACTGATGTCAGGCCCCTTAGTGATCCTTTGAATTTCTGATTTCATGGCACACAGTGGAGATCGCAGCGCAGCACAAACAGGATTCATGCAATTATTTATTTTAATTTTGTGGGAATGTTTCAGAGTCTCTACAAGGCTACCTGATTGAAGGGTATCATTCTCACAGCAAACAGAGACGTATTTATGTTTACACAAAATCATACACAAACTGGCCTACTAATTTCTCCTCAAACATACTTCCAAAATGGTTTTGCCATATTTTGTGCACCTGCACTGTCAAATTCTTCTTTATGTGTCACTCACTACCTTGCCCTAACCAATGTACACCAATGCATTCTTCTCTGTATTCCCTCAGACCTATTCCGGTCTATTCTGTGTCACTGTCAACCCCTACAAGTGGCTGCCAGTGTACAACCCAGAAGTGGTAAATGGCTACCGAGGCAAGAAGCGTCAAGAGGCCCCACCACACATCTTCTCCATCTCTGACAATGCCTATCAGTTTATGTTAACTGGTAAGTAATCTCCAAGACCATAGGCTGAATCTTTGTTTAGAGACAGACACTTCCAGGAATTTCATACAGCAACTAATGCATACAGGCATACAAGAGTTTCAAGCATAAGTAAACTGAGGTAAATACCCGAATAGAGAGTCAGGTGTCTGCTATGTCTATTTGTCTGCCATAAAAAAACATTTCGAAGAAGAAATATTTTCTGTTCTAACTCTTTGCCTTGTTCTGCATTCTAATTGACTATTCCTATTTATTTCCAACCATAGATCGAGAAAACCAGTCAATCCTTATCACGTAAGTGTGCTTCCATTAATATAACTAAATAGGTTGCATTATTGATTTGCATGTTTTTTCATAGCCTTCTTTGTATTCCACAGTGGTGAATCTGGTGCAGGAAAGACTGTGAACACGAAACGTGTCATCCAGTACTTTGCATCAATTGCTGCCTCTGGTGACAAGAAGAAACAAGAGCCACAACCTGGAAAGATTCAGGTAAAGCAGAGGAACATTGCTAAATCTCCTTTCATGAGGACATTGAACTAGAATAGTCATCTCATTCTGCTAATAACTGATGATAAAATATTGCATCATTACAGCATTCAAGTGAGGTAGATAAATTCATCTTGCTCCTTCAGAAGAAAGTGTGGGCAGCAACATTTCCCCATTCTTTGGCCTCTGGTTTGGCTACTTTGGAAAATGTCAATATGTCTGATGGAGACACCATATGGGGAACAATTAACTACATCAGAGCTGTTGCGGCTGGGCCTTCTGCAACAGCAAGTTATGCGTGAAACTTTACGCTCACATTTCTGTTTCCTCTCGGGACCAATTTGTGCTCAATTAGTCTCTTTTCAGAGTTCAAAGCCTTTATGTTGGCACATTATAGTTAAAAGTGGCTTGAGCGTGCTAAGTGTACAGGAGTGGGTAGAACTTTAAGCCAGAGGTTAGGTTTCAGTTGCTCATAGAGAGCTCTGTGAACACTCACCATACAGAAGAGATATGGAAGGTAGACACCTCTACCAATATCTCCTTTACTGACTACAGATAAGTGAAGAGTTTGGTAGAAAAGTCATGAGCCTTCATAGTAATCTAGTTAAGCCCAGTCTCAGCAGATACCCCTAGGAATTACGTATTCTATTTGAATAAATCTATCCCTCAACAATGTTTTTAATGATGAATATATTCAGAATAGATATATTTATTCATACTCATATTGTCAGTGTTATTTGTCCTTCTGCTTAATTGGCTCAACCCAATTTTCTTATTTTTTTTGTCCTCCTTCTGAGACCCAAGGAAATCCTGATTTTTGTACAAAGATAGTTTTGTCCAGAATCTGGATTCCGAGTAGTGTGGTAATAATTACTCACATGATTTATAGAATTCAGGTGGAGGAATCTATATGATCAGCAGTTTCTCACCTGAATATACAGGAGAAACATACAATGATACTGCTTTATCTCCCATTCTGATGTTCTTAACACAGTATAATACTGTAATACCCACTGGGTTATCAAAACGGACATTATAAACTTGACTTAGTCCATGTTCTCTTCATGTGTCGGCGCTCGTTACTGTGGAACTCACATGTTGCAGTGGGAGTCCATATTGAGTGAGTCAGACACAGGTATAGAAGAGAGTAAGATCATATACTACAAGACTCAGCAGAGTCATTGTTAGAAATCCATGATCTACAAATGATGTCGAATTTGCGCTCTTTAACTTTCTATGGACCAATATGATAGCCCTTTAATCATTGTTAATATTTTTAGAAGATGAGGATCTAGGATCATATTTTACTTTATTGCAAATTACTTTCTGCACTGGTTTTCAACAAAAGTATACACATTATTATATAGTGAAATATTCAAAATGGAATTGCACAATTCGAAAATGTTTTTCTTCTAGGGCACCCTAGAAGATCAAATCATCTCAGCTAACCCGCTGCTGGAAGCCTTCGGTAATGCTAAGACTGTGAGAAATGACAACTCATCACGTTTTGTAAGTTTATGACTGAGCTACTTTCTCTCCATAGCTGATTTCAGTAATTTTCAAGTAACATCAGCAAATGCTTTAGTTAACTCTTCTCTGAGAAAATGATTCAGAGGGATGGAACCCTCAGACTCTGAGGTGGAGATTAAATTATACATAGGAAAGACCCTCACAAAGTGATTCTGCTGTGGAAAGCCCCTCAATTCTTTGAGTCAGTATATATTCAAGACTATGAATGTTCATCACATCTTTAAGTTAAAGAAGCAGGTCACTCACCCCTTTCTCACAATTCAATTATTTATCTTGTTCACTTTCTCTTCTCCTCCCGATTGCTCTTGAGCTCTCTTTCTCTGTCTATACACATAATCCTTTTGAACTTTATCCTCTCTCTTCCTTGCCCCATGTACTTTCTCTTGCCTTTATTTTACACTCTCCTTTTCTCCTTTTCTCTCCATCTATCCCATGTCTATATTTCTAGGATCCACCTTCACTCTTACTGTTACTCCTACAGTTTTTAAGTTTCACTCATATTTAATGAAAGATTTGTCTAAAATTAGAAAGAGCAGTAAAAAGTTTGATTAAATCCTGTTTCACAGTACCATTATCTAGTGAAGTGCATACAAACATATGCATATAGATGTGTGTGTGCAAATATATATTTTGTCAGGAGTTAAATGTGTACCCCATTTCTCCTATTCAGGTGTCACATAAAATGTATATTTCATTCTCTACTGTCAGTGCCGGACTGAGAACCAAAACTGGCCCTGGCAAAGTGCTCGGCCCAATTATGTTCCCTATCCATAAATTGCCCACCTGGAAATAGCTTGAGTGATTTAGGGAAAACCTTCCACCATTGATCGAAAACTCCCAGGAATTGTACCCTACGCTGAGCATAACAGGCATACATCTTCAAACAACACACAATGCTTCATATACAAGAGTGTGTCTGGGAATAATCAATGATCTTTTGTAGTGGGGGCCCTTGGTTACAAGAGCGCAGGCATGACAGCTTGTTTTTTTTAGCAGATTTGTATTCTAATAAGAGGAAAACCCTGTAAGCAGAAGAATCACGCATTATGAATCAAGTATGCAAAGCATTTGCATGATATCGGCTTCACCTGCTGTCAGCACAGGTGTGAGCTGACATTTTTATATTTCATTTTGGCCAGGTTGTGTTGCTGGGCCTTATACTCTTGTGAAGGCTAGTGACATGGGTATATATTTTCTATTTTTCTTGTTGTGCATTACCTGTCTATCACATGAGTCATTTTTTAATACCTTGCTTTGAAAAAAATATATTATTATGTGTCGTTCCAAAGCAGATGAAAAAGCACTTGATATCACTATATGATAGTGGAAGTTTCAATGCAACATGTATTTATCATGATTTCACAGGGTAAATTCATCAGGATTCACTTTGGGGCTACAGGAAAACTGGCCTCTGCTGATATTGAAACCTGTAAGTTATAACAATTTATTAGAGTGGCAAATTTACAGATCAATGACAAGGATGAAAACAATAATGCCTTTAATATTTTTTCAATTTGGCAGATCTTCTGGAAAAATCCAGAGTAACATTCCAGCTATCAGCAGAAAGAAGCTACCACATCTTTTACCAGGTCATGTGCAACAAGAAACCAGAGCTTATTGGTAAGTATGAGTCTGCATGGCTCCATCCATGAAATCTAAAATTAAAAACACTCTTCATTATCCACTTTGAATAATACTAAACATCACCACATCTCTCGTAGATATGCTACTGATTACAACCAATCCGTATGACTTTGGATATGTGAGCCAAGGTGAAATTTCTGTAGCCAGTATCGATGACCAGGAGGAATTAATGGCTACTGATGTAAGTGTTAACTTTGTCATACCTTTTCTAAAATGTTTATGGGCACATGCTTGACCTCTTAGATCCAGAGGATAGTAAAATTAAATCAGGAGTATCAATGGACATATAACAAGTGACAGTAGAGTTGTTGTACGTTTTTAGGCCTTTCTGAAAACTCGACTGGAATTCCCCATTCTATGTTTGTCTAAATGCAGACCTAACTAATTAATCATGTTTTGCTTGGGAAAAACATTCTAAAAATAGGAGGCCAACCTGTGATTTTAGGTTTTCTGGTATCAATGATGTAAAACACTGTAAGAGGAAATGTTGAAATTTCTCACCAGGCGAGTCTCTCCAGGCCTGTTTCTCAGAAACCCTTTAACAAACCATACCAGATTCACACAGCATTAACACTGCTGGATATAATCTTCGTCTGTGGCCTTTTTAATTCATTCCTGTGTAGTTCTTTAGTCTGGCATGTAAACATGCTTATTCTTCAATAACACTGCAATCAAACGCACAGTTCCAAGTGTGCAGTCTCGTATAAGATAATCACATAATTTCGGGTAATAAACAGTACAAGTGCACTGTAGACCCACATTGTTGAAAAATAGAAACAGTCTACTGTAAAGCATTAAATTTAACAGCCATCACTGAGAGATGCTTAATATTAAAAAGCAAGTGTTCACTTTTCTGAGTTGTGCACTGCATCCTGACCCTCCCGGCATGTCTTTAATGGAGCTGTGTTTTATGTACAGAGTGCCATTGACATCCTGGGCTTCAACACAGATGAGAAATTAGGCATCTACAAACTGACTGGTGCAGTCATGCACCATGGCAACATGAAGTTCAAACAGAAGCAAAGAGAGGAGCAGGCGGAGCCAGATGGCACTGAAGGTAAATGTTACAATGTTCTGTCATTTTTGGTTCACTCTGGGATTGGATTTACACGTGTTGTCGGAACTCTCGGCACAGAAATGTTTGTTTTGCCAAATCAAATACTGACAATACATAGAGTACCACTATGCCATCAAGGATTTTCAATGGCATTCTTTGCTGTCTTCTGCTTAGTGGTAACTACTTATAGTGGAATTGACAGAACAGTAGATACCAGAAAAATAGAGTGAATGCACACATGTTCAGCTGGAGTCCTTGCTTTTAAACACACAATGAAAGATAAATGCCAAGGCTGGCTTTTCACAAGAAATATGGATTTATGCATGGTATGCAATGGGACTGTCGTAATGAAATATGGGAGATTTACAAAACCTTTCATAGCGAAATCCCTATTTTCACCAAAAGGTTACAAGAATAAATTATGTCATATAATTTTTCCTCTTGACTTTCCATTGTCAGAAGAAAAAGCAACTGGTAGCCCCACATTCGAATTAGACTCACAAAGTTATGCCTGTGAATACCAGAGGCAAGTCTGTTATGTCCTCCTTATTTTGCCCAAAAAGTGTATATAAAAGAGGTATATTGCAGGACACTCATACACCATATGTAAAAGAATCTCTCTCACAGTTCCAGGTTTGGTTT
Source organism: Lissotriton vulgaris (assembly GCF_964263255.1). Taxonomy (NCBI): domain Eukaryota; kingdom Metazoa; phylum Chordata; class Amphibia; order Caudata; family Salamandridae; genus Lissotriton; species Lissotriton vulgaris. Next base: position 490,138,658 of record NC_141695.1, on the reverse strand, counting down.
GTGTTTAGCATTATTTAGGGCTGGTAGCATGTTTATGTTTGTTTTTTAATATTACCGATAATTTGTGATAATTCTCGGGTATGTGCAATTATTTTGACTGTTCCAAATATCCTCAATAAGTGTATTTTTATGATTGCAGTCGCTGACAAGATTGCTTACCTGATGGGTCTAAATTCAGCAGATCTGCTTAAGGCTCTCTGCTACCCAAGGGTGAAGGTCGGGAATGAGTATGTGACCAAAGGCCAAACTGTTGCACAGGTACAGTAGTTTTGTCAGTGCTTGTCTGTCTAGCACTAGCAATGAAAAAACATGCATACTCATTAAAATAATATTTGTACTAAGGTTTACAACAATGTTGGCGCGTTGGCTAAGTCAGTCTATGAGAAAATGTTCTTGTGGATGGTTGTTCGCATCAACCAGCAGCTGGACACCAAACAATCAAGACAGCACTTCATTGGCGTCTTGGACATTGCTGGGTTCGAGATCTTTGATGTAAGTGAAATAGAAATATTGTTAGCCAGATCTCTAACCTAAGGAATTTGAAGATCAGTACTTTTCTTATGCTTCTACTCACAAACACGTTTTGCCTCTTGGTTGCTCAGTTCAACACACTGGAACAGCTGTGCATCAACTTCACCAATGAAAAATTGCAACAATTCTTCAACCACCACATGTTCGTCCTGGAACAGGAAGAGTACAAGAAAGAGGGGATTGAGTGGGAGTTCATTGACTTTGGGATGGACTTGGCTGCCTGCATTGAGCTTATTGAGAAGGTAAAATTGATGTTGTTACTCTGCTAGAGCTCTATTGTATTCTTTGCTAGACATCTAAAGTGATGGATCCTTTAATCTTAATAAGAGACGCTGCCACCCCTTGCATAGTTAATGCTATTAACCTTTTACTAGATTATCTCCATGATGTGCCAATATGATCATTAAACAAAGAAAAAATTATTAGTACTGGGACTGTTTCACCTAACCCAAAATGTATAAATAGAAACTCTAGAAATGAGTAAACCTTTCTTTAATAAAATATACCACAGAAAGAATTCAGTCCTGTTTAGCGCTTATGTCTGTTCATTATAGATCAGTGGCTGTAGCTTCCCATATTGGGCATTAACATTGTACTGTTAATTCATTATACATGGTAATAAAGATTACTGTTGCCCTACAAATCCACACCCCCTCTTACAAATTACAGGAAGTTCACTTCACTAAGCTATGTTGTCATGCTATTTATTCAAGCATATCTGATGCTTAAGCACTACATTTATATTTTCTCATCCTTCAGCCCATGGGCATCTTCTCCATCCTGGAAGAGGAGTGCATGTTTCCCAAGGCAACAGACACTTCTTTCAAAAACAAGCTCTATGACCAGCATCTGGGCAAGTGCAACAACTTCCAGAAACCCAAGCCTGTGAAAGGCAAAGCAGAAGCCCACTTTGCACTTGTGCACTATGCTGGCACAGTGGACTACAACATCACTGGCTGGCTTGAGAAGAACAAGGATCCTCTGAACGACTCTGTCATTCAACTGTACCAGAAAGCATCTGTGAAGCTTTTGTCCTTTCTCTATACTTCTTATGGTGCTGAAGGTATAATTTTAGATGAAATATCTGTCTGTCTGTCTGTCTGTCTGTCTGTCTGTCTGTCTGTCTGTCTGTCTGTCTGTCTGTCTGTCTGTCTATCTATCTATCTATCTATCTATCTATCTATCTATCTATCTATCAATCTATCTATCTATCAATCTATCTATCTATCTATCTATCTATCTATCTATCTATCTATCTATCTATCTATCTATCTATCTATCTATATATCTATCTATCTATCTCAGTTTTCCTTTGTGGATGAAAAGAAGGGATTGTGCAAGTCTCACCTAGCAAGGTCTGAAGAACTTGCAGCAGGTAATTGATACAGTCAGACTATGTTATGCTGCTGACCAGTGAAGGTCCTTGCTGCATCACCGAAGGGGCTAGATTGTATGTTAAATACTTGCAGGTCATAGTGAACATCTCATATAATTATATATAATACAAGACTACTGCTGCATGCAATATAACAAATTACGATTTCACAAAATCTAACAGGTGAAGTGTCATATCACAAATGCACTTCTATGAAGTGAACGATTTCTTTGAAGGATGCTTTGCAATTATTAAAAGAATTGACAACTTGGAAGCCCATTTATTTTCAAGAGCAAGCGGTAATGAAGGCATACATGGTTAACAGTATATTCATTTATTTAGTGCACTGAACAAAAGCCCCTTTGGGACTGTTGTACTTGTAATGAGACCCTAAATGTGGGAAAGATCGCCTTTCCCTCCCTCCCCCATACATATATGCCCAAAGGACAATACTACTCACGGCAGTAAGGTGCAGAATTTGGTAGATATAACTGATGTATTCTCACACTTTATCAGACACATTGGTTGTCATTCTGAAGGCTGCTATAGGACTGAGCCTGAATCACAATTAAACCTTGTGCACAAAGGTTACATTGACCATGCAGTATTTCACCGCATAGATTTTGCTCAATAAACACCAACAATGCTGGCCACACAGATTTTGCAGAATAAATGCCAGCAATGCTGGAATGTTCATGGGAAAAAAAAACATACTGAGTCTGGCATCTCCGAAAGGGTGAAAACGTATGGAATTACTGTGTGATCCCTCTTTCCGAACTACGGCACTAGGAATGGGTTGGCAATACCGCACAAGTGGGATATCGAATCCAATGGTATCTCCATTTTTGTGGGTGTTATTGCACACAATGATGCCACAATCAGTGAACTCCTTAGAAATATATCAGCAATGTTTCATAATAAAGAATGGAGCAAAAATAAAGAAACTGAAAATTTGACACTAAAAATGACCACTGTGACACTATGGTGTTGCTTTTTGCCTGCTTAATGGAACACAGTATGCCATACTTTTTTATCTGCTTGCTCATGTTTACAGCCATAAATTATCATGTCAGTTCTTTTACCTTGTTCCTCCTTTCAATTAAGATACCGCTGGCAAAAAGGCCGGCAAGAAGAAGGGTGGTTCTTTCCAGACTGTGTCAGCTCTGTTCAGGGTAAGCCACATTCACAGATTTATTTATTTTTGTTTGAACATATAGCGAAATGAATGCAACCATTACTCAATTCTTTCACCACAGGAAAACTTGAACAAACTGATGTCCAACCTGAGAAGCACCCACCCCCACTTTGTGCGTTGTCTCATTCCCAATGAAACAAAGACGCCTGGTGAGAGAACATTGAAATTGCCAATTGGTAGTGAGACGACGTTGATAGATTTTATGGAAGGCTATAAATCCTTCATTCATACAGTCAGTCGGTGTACAATTACAGAGGAATAAATGAACTTACAGTTGCTTAGTATCCTTTTGTGTATAGCATATTTAACTATTTTGCATCAAAGGATATATATGAATAACACACGCTCATGGTCAAAATTGCTCTGTGAACCGAGCTCTACATCATGGGCTTAAGATTTATCAATATAACAGAATATTTTAAAATACATGATTTATGTGTCTACAATGTAAATGGCGCTGATATATTCAATTTAGTACATGTTTAAATGTGCACTTTTAGTTTTAAATTTAACTTTTTGTTTGGATTTCTTTAAGGCGCCATGGATCACCATTTGGTCATCCACCAGCTGAGGTGTAACGGAGTGTTGGAAGGTATTAGAATTTGCCGAAAAGGATTCCCAAGCAGAATTTTGTATGGTGACTTCAAGCAAAGGTATATGCTACATAAATATCACCTTTGTTTATCATTGTATTTCTCTGCCATTTTCCCATGTCACTTCTACTGTTAAACCTAGGTGGGTTTTACACTGACACCTATTTAATGCCAGCATAAATTGAATAATAAGACAGCAAAGAATGAAGTCACATTTATATTCTAAGGAGAAACTTCTTAGACAAAAGTGCAACTTTCCCCAGGTGTGATACCTACAAGAAAATATGTTAAAATTAAAATCTTGACAACTTTCTGTTTAAGCGTTAATCAAAAATCAAATACAAATAGAAAGTCTATGAAAAGTCTATAGAAACCTCAAAAGGGTGCTTTCATCTATTGATCTATTAGCAAGCAAAACAACATTTTTGATCAATCAAAAATGGATTTAAGAATTTTTAATAGAATAATTTCATGATTACAATTAGAGCGTGTGACTAATCTAAGTGGGAACATATAATTAAAATGTCCAAACATGCCTGTATTCCTTGTTCCTGAGTACTAGGTAGGATCAGTGATGTAGGGCTGTGGAGATTATCATCTTGGCCAATAATGAGATGGTATATATTGTTCCAGTTGAGTAGATACTATTTTTATTCTACACCGTGTTTTAATCCTGTTAATCAAAAGTTTGCTAGGTGGGTATTCATTGATGTTTATGGATTTAAAGATTGCAAGGTGGCCAGGCTGGTCAAGGTTATGGTTATACCCTCTCCAAACATGATGGGGGAAGCACAGGGTCTAGCAAGTCATACATCTTTATTTATCAGAATGCAGATTAGTTCTGATATGATCTGGTTAATCCACTCCATAATTCGTGAACAAAAGTATTGTTCTATTTTTTACTTTATTTCAGGTACAAGATTTTAAATGCAAGTGCTATTCCCGAAGGTCAGTTCATTGACAGTAAGAAAGCTTCAGAGAAGCTTCTTGGATCTATAGATATTGACCATACTCAGTACAAATTTGGGCATACAAAGGTAAATATTTTTTATTAATGTTTTATCGCATATTCTGTGAATATATATAATTTATGCTACAATAAATTCTAAATGTTATGACACTTTTTATTTTTTTATTTTGTTATATAATAATACTAGCAGCCCGTCCCGACGTTGTCCGGGTATGAATTGTTGCCGGCCAGTAGTATATTGTTTTGTAGGATTTCGTTTTGATAGCATTTCTTATCTGTGATAGGCCTGTGAAACGCTCCGATTCACAGTGCACTGCTGATGCACTTAAGAGTGCGCGTTCAGTATTGTGTGAACTCGAGTTTCCCTACTTTATTTTTCCTTGCAATATTATATAGCACGAACTCGACAACATGGCATGAGCACAATTTACATTACAAAAGAACACATTCATTTGTGGTAGGCACGGGGAGACAAAGCCATTTGCCTGGAATCACAGGATGTTGAGATGATGCCGAGATTCGAACGTAGCTCCCCAGCTCTAAAGTTCGCAATTCTAGAACTTGTGGCGGGAGGTGTGTCTAAAAGTGTATGTCGGGGCTAGCCATCAATGAAATAGACCTGTGCATTTTTCAAATGGGTGGTGAAAAAATATGAGTATGTTGCTGGAGATGTGGGCCGCCGTGCCACCAATGTACTTACCGTGGAAGGGTAAACACCCATTATTCCGCAACTTTATTTCCGCATACCATCACTCCGCATACTTTCATTACGAAAGTACCGTGACTCAGCAATGCCATTATAACGCATGGCATTACATTTTATATGCTTTTACCACGCATACATTTACAACAAAATTCGTTGTAAATGCATGAATGGTAAAAGCATGTTTTTTTTAATGTTTGGATAAGGTAAGTATGGGTATAGGGGTATATGTTTTGGGGTACTGAGGTATATGTTTTGGGGTGTTTGGGTATTTTAAGGGTTCAGATATAGTTTTGGGTTATGGGGTACAGGGGTAGTTTTAGGGTTTAGGGATAGGTATGGCTTTTGGGGTACAGGGGTATTTTTAGGTTTTAGGGTTCAGGGTAGGTTTGGGGGTACAGGGGTAGGTTTGGGAGGTACAGGGGTATTTTAGGGGTTCAGGGCTATGTTTGGGTTTTGGGGTACAGGGGTAGTTTTAGGGTTCAGGGCTAGGTTTGGGTTTTGGGGTACAGGGGTATTTTAGGGTTCAGGGCTAGGTTTGGGTTTTGGGGTACAGGGCTATTTTTAGGGGTCAGGGCTAGGTTTGAGTTTTGGGGTACAGGGGTATTTTTAGGGTTCAGGGGTAGGTTTGGGTTTTGGGGTACAGGAGTATTTTAAGGGTTCAGGGCTAGGTTTGGGTTTTGGGGTACAAGGGTATTTTAGGTTTCAGGGCTAGGTTTGGGTTTTGGGGGTACAGTGGTAATTTTAGGGTTCAGGGCTAGGTTTGGGTTTTGGGGTACAGGGGTATTTTTAGGGTTCAGGGGTAGGTTTGGGTTTTGAGGTACAGGGGTATTTATAGGGTTCAGGGCTTGGTTTGGGTTTTGGGGTACAGGGTTATTTTTAGGGTTTAGGGATAGGTTTGGGTTTTGGGGTACAGGGATATTTATAGGGTTAAGATGGGTTAGTGTTTAAGGGTGTTGGGGTATTTTAGGGAGTAAGGGTGGGTTATGATTATGGAGTGCAGGGGTATTTAAAGGGAGCAGGGTGGGATTAGCACACAATATGGGACATGACATGAAGGGCGGAACGTACCACACGCCCCCAGCACACGCCCACAGCACAACGCAGACACGCCCACAAGAGACTACTTTGCTGGCACGGTTCTTTTACCTTTTAAATGTATATGGGGGGCGTCTGCATATCCTATGTCATTCTGCTGCAACTGCCCTTTCCAACGCTGTAATGGGTGTTGTGATTGGTGCTGTGGTTCCTGAGATTACCTGCCTCAAAGGTTTGGGCTCTCTCCTTATTATATTAGTATGGATATTACAAGCAAGTATCCACTTGTGCCTGAATTGAAGATATGTTGCTGCCACATATCTTAAACATGTGTTCATTTATTTATAAATCATGTAATTAGAAACACAGTCCTCAATCAACGATCTACATTGCTCAGGGTTTGAAACGTCAGTGATGTACTTCTTCACATCATCTCGTTTTAGAAACTAGCTACATTAGAAGTCAACCAAAGTTATCTGTAACATCAGCTAATGTTACTAAATAACTATGAATGTGTTAAATATCTTGTTTAGTGGGCAATAGATTGATGACATTTATGTCATTAGAATATGGTCCCGTAGAGGCACAGATTTTGCAAAAATATTCTCTGGCCATTGGAGAAACCTACCCTTCCAATCACCATGCAAGAAACTGCAATTTTTTTACTTGCTGATTAATTTCAATTCTCTTTAGAATCTGTTTGCCTGGTAATTATGGGCAGGGGAACGGTGCACCCAACATGGTGAAAAACAGGCTGAGCACCTACTGCTGCAGTTGGGTACTGATGCTATGGGATGATTGTGTCACAATAAAAAATAACAAAGGCACAACTTGCTTTCTTGTTGGTAACTTACATTACTTACACATCACTATTCTCTGTGCCTTTTGTGCTTGTATATCTGCTGCACACAATGATTGCATCACACTGTATAAAATTGCGTTTTTAAACAACTAACAAATATGTATATTAATTGGTGAAATTGATGCCTTGGCAAGTTTCAATTTTAAAATGCCCATTATGTACATACTTACTATCCTTATGGTATTTGCATTTTGTATATGCTGTTAACCAACCTTTCACTCTGCACAATAGGTTTTCTTCAAAGCTGGCATTTTGGGTACCCTTGAAGAGATGAGAGATGAGCGCTTAGCCCAGTTGATAACTCGTACTCAGGCTATGTGCCGTGGCTTCCTCATGAGAGTAGAATTTCAAAAGATGATGCAAAGGAGGTGAGAACCGAGTGATATTGTGAAAACAGTTTTCCTGCATGTAACCAAGCACTTTGTCAAATGTAATGTATTGCAATGTATTCTGCATCTACTTAATCAGGAGTCACTAATTTCACAATGCCATCATCAATTCCATGGGATACTGACATGCAAAACACATACAGATTGCATGTTTAGGTAAAAGGAAATTAAATGTAATAAATGATACAATACTTAGGATTACTGATTCAATCTGCATCTTTAATCTGGATAATTCCATAAGTGAGACACCTTTAAAACAAAGATAAATTGATCTCACAAAATCAGCATTCAAAGAAAAGACATTAGCAATAACATTCCTTATTTTAGATTGCCCCCCACGTGTCTCATTGCTTAGGATTCACACACTATCATGGTTGCCATACTCCCTGAGCCCTCATCTCCAAACGCAACGACATTTATTAAATTGATATCATAGAAAAACAGAAATATAGTAAACATATTATTTCCCATTATCAAAGGTCACTTCCAAACACTTTCCTACCGATCTACAATCAATTTCAATTCTGCATAAAAAGTGTATATTTTACTTGTTGGGCAAATAAGAGGACAGTTAATACAGGCAAATGGTTTAAGATACCCTTGCTTTCAATCTTATGAATAGCTTCCTTGCATTCATTCTGTCCCAATCCATCACTTATGTGCTTTAAATACTATAAATGGGAAATGTAGGAGGCTGAATGAATGAATGAGGATTGATGTGGCCAAATGCCTAGACCTTGAAGCTGGGGGACCGGGTTTGAGTCTCAGCATGGATGCTCAACCTCCTGTGGTTCTGGGCTAATCACTTAATCTCCTTGTGCCTAACAAAAATGAATATGTCCATCTGTAACACAACTGGTGCTCTTGTAAAGTGCTCTGATACCTTTGGGAGAAGTTCATGCTATATAAAACTTTAAAAAACAAATGACTGTATGATATTTCTAAGATGCAATATGGTAACCCTGAAATTAGCTATTCTAAGATTTCAAACATGACAAGCAAATATTAAAGTAACATTTAGTTTTGAACTAACTGTGTTAATTTGGGGTGAGTTAGATTCCTAGTTCATTCCAAAGTGTGGATCACAGTAAAAGTCACTTTATGTGCACTAAGAATGTGTACTGGCATGAGACGTTGGTGCTCTCATTGACTGAATACTGCAATTCACCTGTTCCATTTATGCAGGTAAATTGCAGTATTTCTCAGCACTTCATAAATTTCCATACATTTTCCTGCTATTCTGCACACTTTCTAGCAGTGATTTCCTTGGGTTGTGTCTTTCCATCAGACATTAACCTGTTAGTCCTTAGGTAAAACAGTGTGAGAACATAACCTGTGTTCACCTTCTTCCAGTGGAAAAAGGTAACAGTTTCAAAGCCTTGGAAGTCAGGAATAACAAGAAAATTACATATGGACTGAGTACAGTAGGTAAGGTTGAAGCTTTCAGAAAAGCATATGCCCATGTTGGTAACATAAACTGCAAGTCATGTGGATTGACTATTGAAGAATGTTTATTCTCTTGTTTCTCATATTACCGTGTTAGATTAGAATTATGCTATTTAACAGTGTGGTCATCTAGGGAAATCAGAAAAGGGAAACTAGTATACACAGTACTCTGAGAAGGTGACTAGTTGTGTAAATGTAACCTTACATACCTTTTAAGTGCATAAAATTACTTTGAACATAAAAGTTCAACAATACAGTGCTCAGATATTTTCCTGTTGTTTTTATCTGAATACCTACCAATTTATGTTATTAACTCTCAGGGAGTCCGTCTTCACTATTCAGTACAACATCCGCTCATTCATGAATGTCAAACATTGGTCCTGGATGAAGCTGTACTTCAAGATTAAGCCGCTCCTGAAGAGTGCAGAATCTGAGAAGGAGATGGCCAACATGAAGGAAGAATTTGAGAAAACCAAAGAGAATCTGGTTAAATCTGAGGCTAAAAGAAAAGAACTGGAAGAGAAAATGGTTAAAGTTATGCAGGAAAAGAATGATCTGCTTCTCCAAGTCCAGTCTGTAAGTGACTGTAAAAAGCTAATCTTGATGTGCCTCTAAATCTCAAATTTACCCAAGCCCACTGACATTCATTCGACTACTTTTAAATGAAAGATATATTTATGAATTAATTTACATAGAAGAAACCTAGCATATGCCTTTGACTGACAAATATTTTCAAGTATTATTTGACATCAATTGGCAAGGGCTTCTATCTTTGGAGGTCCTGCTTTGCAACTTTAAATGTAGTCTTTAAATTAATACTTTGCATACCAACCAAGTGATTAGCCAAATGGCTTTTTCGTTGATGGTAGGGGACCCACAGTTTAGGCAGATCAATTAGACTTTTAGTCTAATTGGGCTAATATGTCTTAGGAATAATGCACACATTTGATTCAATTGGAGATGCGATCTCAATGCAGATTTGTACACAATGATGTTGTCTTAGCAGCTCCATGTATATACTGAACTTTCAGTTTAATTCTCTAGTACTTTGGCACTACAGCTTTCGGTATGGTACCAGAATATCATGGACTGAATATATTCTGACAAAAATATTGCTTAGAAAAATATCACCCCACTGGATTAAATAATAGAAAATCTACACACAATGAGATAATATTTTTGCAAATAGTATTTAGGACACAGCATTTATGTTCAACAATAGTGTTGTCAGTGATTTTGTCAATTCACCCCAGCTTTCTTCTGCACTACTTATTCAGTGCCATTTCCATGGTGCTAATGCATTGCATTAGAAAATGCAATTACAACTCTTAGTGAATTACCAAGTCAACATTTTTGTAACAGTTAGCACTAGTTGGAAATTACTTGATATAGTTGATTTTCCAAGTACCGAGCTTTTCAAAATGCATAATGAATCAGTTGATTCTGAGTATGAAAGTCTTATCTCCCTCAAGATTATTTTCATAAGTATCTGTGATACGCATGCATGAAGATGGAGGGTGTTACATTGAGAATCTATATATATATGAGGAGAAAACAAAAGGTAATTCAATGCACATTAAGGTAACATGAGCTCCAATTGCCGTCCCTTGCAGTTTTGTGGCATAAAATAAATTCTCGCAGCAAAATGCCCTAACTTGCTTGATGCTTCTGGCACGTGGCATTACATACAGAGTGTAGGAAGAAAATACAAGATGGCACCTGAATATTCTTTCTCCCTTGAGAATGGAGCATGCTCAGTGTCAACTGTGAGAGGTTATGTTGTGAATTGTAGGGAATACTAGGGATGTTATCATGAAGTGCCAGCTAATTTAATCTTCAGGAAGGTAGAGTTAGGGAAATACCTGTGCCAAGTAAGGAGGGACATGATTAGAAAAGATAGTATGGTTAAGGCAGAGGCTAATTTCAACAATTGTCACCACAACATGAATACTTATGTCTGTTGCTTCCGCATCCACCAAAAGGCACAAGCAATCACATAAAATGTTATGTTTGATACTTTAGATTTTTGGCAATACAGCATTACATTTTAAATCTGATGTTTTAAATACCTGTTTTACATATATAAGGAATCAGAAAATCTGTCTGATGCTGAGGAGAGGTGTGATCAACTCATTAAAAGTAAGATTGCCTATGAAGCTAAAATCAAGGAAGTGACTGAAAGGCTTGAGGATGAAGAAGAATCCAATGCTGAGCTAACAGCCAAGAAAAGGAAGCTTGAGGACGAGTGCTCTGAACTGAAGAAAGACATTGATGACCTTGAACTGACACTGGCCAAGGTGGAAAAGGAGAAACATGCCACAGAGAATAAGGTATGTCATACTGAGCAGATGCTTCATCAGAAGGTGTCCAACCTTTGAACACTGTGTGATACAGAAATGTGGGCACATTGTTTTAAAGAGAAATGACACATGAAAATGCTCCTTTGTCTTACTGCTGAAATGCAGAATCGTCATCGATCTTTCCTTGGGCCATGTTGATGCCACATTTTCCTTTTTCTTCCACATACATATATTGGGCCCGGACAGGTTATTTATATAATCAGCAATTATCTGGCAGATTGGTGATATCTAGACAAGATTTGTCTGTGGTTCACTATTTAATCATTAGGTTGGTGTCCTCAGTAAACAGATTCGATTTAATATGAAAATATCAAGTTCCTTTGCCCATGCATTACGCCCACACAGAAAAAGTAAATAAAAGGCATACATCACTTTTATTTTAAAATATGGATACATATGCAAATCTTTCTTTCATATTTAGGTTAAAAATCTTACTGAAGAAATGGCTGGCCTGGATGAAAACATTGCCAAGCTCTCCAAGGAGAAAAAGGCTCTTCAAGAGGCCCATCAGCAAACCCTGGATGATCTCCAAGCTGAGGAAGATAAAGTCAATACCCTCACAAAAGCGAAATCTAAACTGGAGCAGCAAGTGGATGATGTAAGACATCCACTGCACTAATGGTGGCAGTTGGCAGAAATCCATATCATGTCGGCCAGAATAATGATAGTTTATGTTTTTTCTGTTTCGTTAGCTTGAGGGGTCTCTGGAACAAGAGAAGAAGCTGCGCATGGACCTTGAAAGAGCAAAAAGGAAGCTTGAAGGTGACCTCAAACTTGCCCAGGAGTCTCTAATGGATATGGAAAATGACAAGCAGCAACTGGACGAAAAGAACAAAAAGTAAAAACAACAAAAAATATAATGTTGCTTCGACATTGACAACGGGAAAGAAATATGATGGCCATTGTCAATGCTCTGTGGTGGTGGTGATTGGGCGTTCTAGAATAAATGGCAAAGCCTAAAGTCTGACACATAGTGACTAAATCATAGCCTACCTCTTTTAAAAGGAATATATCACTAGTTGTGGTGGAAAATATTGATGTGAAAATGCCACCTGTGTCTCAGACCTTTTCAAGGGGAGTAATGGCACATTTACAATGCGGAAGATACTAAGGGTTGTGATGGATAAACATCCCTTAGACAACATGTTTCCTTTGTAATAAACACACAAAAACATTATGTTTATTTGTTTTCCCCTAAAACAGGAAGGAGTTTGAGATTAGCCAGTTCCTTAGCCGGATTGAAGATGAACAGGTTCTAGGGGCTCAATCACAAAAGAAAATTAAGGAATTACAGGTAATTCTATGTATGCACGCTTACATACATTTATAATATTCAAGTGAAAGGGGCAATATTTACCCCAACCTTCAAAAAACATGGAACAATATGGAGAACTAATAAGCAGAATGAATATCAACATTTTATGTCTGTGTGTGTTTGTGTGTGTGTGTGTGTGTGTGTAAAATGGAGTGTATATATAGGTCCGTGAAATTTTGAATAACCATTTTAACCTCTTTTCCAGATTAAAGTTTTAAGTTTTTAGAGATCTATCAACAGCTTTTTCAAGTTTTATGGAGTATTTGTTAATTACAAATGCCAGTTTGAAGCAGAGGCAGTTTATGGCTATACAACTGAGGGTAATATTTAAAATGCTTATTATAGGCTCGTATTGAAGAACTTGAAGAGGAGATAGAAGCAGAACGAGCGTCTCGAGCTAAAACAGAGAAGCAGAGATCAGATCTTTCCAGAGAACTTGAAGAGATCAGTGAGAGGCTGGAGGAAGCCGGTGGGGCCACCTCAGTTCAGATTGAGATGAACAAAAAGCGAGAGGCAGAGTTCCAGAAAATGCGCCGTGACCTGGAAGAGTCAACTTTGCAGCATGAGGCAACAGCAGCCGCTCTGCGCAAGAAGCATGCAGACAGTGCAGCAGAACTTGGGGAGCAAATCGACAATTTGCAGAGAGTCAAGCAGAAACTAGAGAAGGAGAAGAGTGAACTGAAGATGGAGATTGATGACCTCGCAAGTAACATGGAGTCTGTCTCTAAAACCAAGGTAATTATTTTGTTTCTCAATCCAAGGGAGTATCACGAGTTGCAGCTATAGTTTTGCAACATGTTTATCTAAACTCTTCTCCTTTTGCTTCAAAACAAAGGCTAATCTGGAAAAAATTTGCAGAACTCTGGAAGACCAATTTTCTGAGCTTAAGTCAAAAGATGAAGAACATCAGCGCCAAATTAATGATTTAAATACCCAGAAAGCTCGCCTGTCAACAGAGAATGGTAAGTACACAAAGGGCACGTGTAGTGTACATTTCTATATTATATGCACAATGAAACTGTTGGAACATGGGTAAAAAGAGCTGATTTTGTGATAAATCTGGTTGTAGGCGAATATTCTCGGCTTCTAGATGAGAAAGAGTCTTTAATATCTCAGTTAAGTAGAGGCAAGCAAGCCTTCACCCAGCAACTGGAAGAGCTGAAAAGACACTTGGAAGAAGAACTAAAGGTAATTGATGTAAAACAGCATACGTTGCTCTTATCTGTATTCTCATTCTATGCACATTAACCATATTTCATGTTGATACATATTTTTGTGCGTGTGAGCTAATCCTTGCAATTCCATGTGTATCAGGGAGTGAGCTGCTCTTTGTCATTGACAACCTTAATGAAAACTTTGGTTCACTTCGCTTTCTTCTTTGAATTGGAATACGTTTAGGCAAAAGTAGGGTGGAAGAATGTGAAACACACATGAAAGACCTAGGGCTAGATGTAGGTAGGAAAGATTTACCGATTTTAAATTACCGAATTTTACCGATTCGGTAATTTAAAATCGGTAAATCAATGGATCCGACATGTAGGTATTCCAGATGTGCTGGAATACCGAATTGGATGAATTCGGTATTTACCGATTCGGTAGATACCGAATCGGTAATGCCCATTCATTCCTATGGGCTTTGAAGCCCATAGGAATGAATGGGCATTACCGAATCGGTATTTACCGAATCGGTAAATACCGATTTTCTCAAGGGTGCAGGGGGTGTCACTTTGACACCCTCTGGCACCCCCAAAACAGGCACGGGTGCCATGTGGCAGGCATACCTGCCCTAAGGGCAGGCCTGCCTGTCATATGGCATAGGTGTGCATGCACACATGTGCATCACACCGGAATCGGTATTTTACCATCAAATTGGATTTGATGGTAAAATACCGATTCGTTAAGGCTCCTGGGACTCTGAAGAGTCCCACCTACATATGGGTGGCTCCGAATCGGTAAATATACCGATTTTTATTTTACCGAATCGGTAAAATGACCGAATCAGTAATTTTACCGATTCGGTAAAATATTGCCCCCTACATGCCAAATCTTGTATACCGGTCGGTAACGACCGAAAATACCGATTTTCGGCCGTTACCGACCGACCTACATCTGGCCCTTAGTAGCTAATTATTGGTGAATGCTTGTTCAGCAATTCATTGCCATATCCTATAAGCACCACATACATGTGTCCCCCACAATGACTTTGGATCATTTAAACACAGACAGAGAGGAGAAGGTAAAGGCAGATCCAAGCATTTATGCACTACAGTATCTCCTGCACAAGTGTGAACTATTTGAGTGAGCAGGCAAGTGATGTTTTTGATCCTGATAACAAGGTGCACAGCCACAATGCTCATTAAGTGCACCCAATATGGGGTTTTTCACTCCATCATTTATAGGGCAGCCAAGCTCATTTTCTGCAGTCAGTGACTGATCTTTTATGGCGCTTCATGGCTAGCAGACTGTGGTGAAATGTTGAATATCATAAAATTGAATGAAGTAAATGTAATTGAGTATTTGTTTCACAGTTTGGCTTCTGATCTCCATGACTCTTACTGCGGGAAAAGAGCACCCTGCATGTCTAAATTAGTACTTGTCTTGGTGCTAGAAAGCTTTTAGTACCTTTTGGACAATTTCTTTCACAATGCTCAGCATTTGTCAGGCTCCATTACCCACACTTATTAATGAGGCAATAGGCTTTTTAAAATGATTATACACTGCTTTTGAATGTATTTCTGCCAGTATATTCACTTATAAAATGCATTCACATTTGCATATGTAATTGGTGGAAAATGGCACCTACCCCTGTAATGCGTATTTTGATGTTTTAATTGTTGAAAATTATTCGTTTGTCCATTTTATGATCCTGACTGTGCTAAGTAGAGGTTGATGTCAGCTACTACATGTTGAACATGTTGACATTTCCAAGCCTTTAATTGTTGACTTGTACTACACAATTTTGTTGTTTTTTAAAAGAACCATGAGGGTGACTCCCTTAAACATTTTGATCCAAATAAATCTTTTATGTCACATATTTTAGGCCAAGAATGCACTTGCGCATGGTTTACAATCTGCGCGTCATGACTGCGACTTACTGCGTGAACAATATGAAGAGGAGCAGGAGGCCAAGGCTGAGCTGCAACGAGCCCTGTCCAAAGCCAATGGAGAAGTTGCTCAGTGGAGGACCAAGTATGAGACAGATGCCATCCAGCGCACCGAGGAGCTGGAAGAGGCCAAGTAGGTTTCTGTGACATTTGCAACTGCTTGCATTCCAATTTCTATATGTACTTACAGAAAATCATTTGATTTAATGTCGAGAAAAGCGACAGCACTTTCATATTTTCAAACAATTGCACTAGAGGAAATCTGTAGATGCCGGAATGAACTTTGAGATCCAGTCAAACAAATGTTTGGTAATTCCGTTTGCATATTAGTATCTGAGTGATGCTCAAAGAATCGTCATGCTGGGTTCGGTGCAAACATTTTTGCACTTTGGCATAGTTGTTTGTATACAACTGATGCAAACCAGAGACGCACAAGGAGCTTATTATTTGCGTCATAATAAGTCTTTCTGATTTGTATCACATGTTAACAGACTTTATTTTCAGGACCCATATTCAAACAAATATGTTTTATGTATGTCTAGTATTGTCTTGTGTATCACTGGATTAGGCCATGCGAGAGTTAAACATAAGTAAAATGTTCTTGACTTAAGCAAAGGAGTTTGACCTCCGTAAAACTTATGACAGTTACTTACATGTATGATTCTGGATATAATAAATGGCTATTTCAGGCTTTAACATTTCTTCTTGGATGCTTTAAAACATTATATTTAAGATATTGTTCTCAATCATAAGAGCTATTTTTTCTGCAAAGGAACTTCTGAGGTCTTGATGGTGCAGTTGTCACACCAGCCTTTTTAGATCTTAAGTTGATTTATTAAAAGATATTTATGTGAACAAACACATAAGATGCATGAAGGACCGGCACCATTTCTGATGGTTGAAAACTTATTTTTGTAACCAGAAAATATTTAAATGTATTACTAAAATGTAAAAATTTGAGAAATGATCTTGGTCAGTGAAATACTCTCAGAACATCTATAAAATAAACTCTGATATTAATAATCCAACAACTCCCTATGTAGGTCTTATGCCTTCATGATTTGATAGCTTTCAGTCTAGAGCTAAATGCTGCACATTTCTAAACAAAAATTGTTTCTTTCACTGTTTTGGAATAACTTTTTGGTTCAGAGGATTTATGTATGCAAATCATGAAACAAATGCACCAGAATACAGTCCATATCTTCTTATCCACATTAGGAAGAAGCTTGCTCAGCGACTACAGGATGCAGAAGAACTAATTGAAGCAGTTAATTCTAAATGTGCCTCATTGGAAAAGACAAAGCAGAGACTTCAGGGTGAAGTTGAAGATCTTATGATTGACGTAGAGAGGTCAAATGCAGCCTGTGCAGCTCTAGACAAGAAGCAGAAGAACTTTGATAAGGTGATTTGGGAAAACCTTTGTGGAATATCTTACATTTATACATTACTGAATTCCTCAAAAACTTTAGCACAGTGTATTTAGGAAAATCTATAAGAAGTAGTTATTTTCTGTAAATACATTGTTTTAGGTGGGAAATATCGTTTTCTGTTTGTTAGTTAAAAAACACAACGTTTCGAATTCTCTTCTTTGCAATTAGGGGAGGTCCAATATCGAACTGTAATTTAGAAAAACGCCCCCAAGCTTATTTTCCTTTATGCAAACCAGAAACATTGAATTTACATTTTAGTTTACAAATCAGATGCTAATATGTCATAATCCTGAGTTTACTGTGTAATTTGAGAAGATGTTCAGGACTAAATTGTAAATAAGCACCAACTTCTAGCTCTTCATGCCACATTACAGACAATAAGCTATTCTGGCTCTACCTCTAGAAGGGACCAACAGACCCTTAATGTTTATTGCCATGACTTCAGACTTCAAAATGGACATATTTAAGAATACCAGATGGCAAGAATACAGAATGCAGGTCGTGGATTCTTGTAGAAAAAGTTTCACAGGAGAGGATCTGAAGTCTAGCTGTCCACAAAAGTGGATATCTAAACAAGAAAGTGTCCCTCTTCTTAACAAGACATCAGAAACAAGGAACTACAAATGAGCTCTTACTGAGGGAAGAGAGTACCACATTTTATAAGTGTTTCAAATAATGTGGTGCTTTACTAAAGGCATTAGAAAGAAGTCTTAACACACTCATTTCCATAAACTGGAAGGTCATTTTAGTGGACACCTTATCCTTCAGCATTTAGGAATGCTAACTCAGGTAACACAGCAAACATGCAACCTCGTTGCACTCTTGGCACAGTTGGCTATTTACCACTGTTTGCCAAGGTAAATATTCACTGAAGCACATGCAGTTTCGGAAGGGTGACATTATGGGACTGGTCTATGACACAATAATCAAACCTTGTGAGAGAATATGAGGATTGTGGAATTGTGTCTCCTTCTGACATCTAGACCTTGAAGGCAGTCAACTCATACACTAGTTTTCCGATGCAATGAAAAGACAAATCAGGCCCTTCTGCACAATCCTAAAAAATACAAGTGGAGACAAAATATGGAATTACATGTTGTAACCTGACATACAATGCTGTATGCACAATAGAAGCAAAAAGTTCAGGAGAGCCCAGGAGCACACAGATGGCATTTGGGTGATTTAGGTAAAAAATAGAATAATTACTTGACTTTTGGTCTGAGAGATAATAGATATTCTGAGAGAAACTCTGTTAAGATTCAAGTGTAACGGAAGATTAACATGTGTTCTACAACTTGTAAATGGTATGATTCCATAGGTCCTGGCAGAATGGAAACAAAAGCATGATGAAGCCCAGGCTGACCTTGAAGCCTCTCTGAAAGAGACGCGGTCCTTGAGCACAGAACTGTTCAAAATGAAGAATGCCTATGAGGAATCCTTGGACCAGCTTGAGACTCTCAAGAGAGAAAATAAAAACCTTCAGCGTAAGTGCTGGATTCAGCCAGGGTGTCCTTGCTTTGTAGGCATAAATACATATTTTATAGATGTACGTTTTTAAAGCTAAGTGCACAAATACATTTCATTACTCTTTCAGACTTTTCCTCATCCTATTTGGGTTGTTTGGTATAATACAGTTTGTCTACTCATATAGGGATTACAAACATACTTGAAATGAAAGTGTGGTATCCTTGGTTAGTACATGTGGGTTGTAGCATGTAGAATGCTTGCTTAGAATGTTACGGAGTTGTAGAATGTGGTCAGTCAGGTATCTGCTGACTGCCATTATGGATGGGACATTGCTGATGCTACTCCCTACTTAATAAACTATGCTGTTAATACTTGTGCCTGCTGAATGTTGTACTTTTCCACAGAATGGTTCATTCATAGTTTATAACGCTGAAGCTCTGACATACCAATGCAGATATTTGTCATGATTTGTGCTTTGTGTTGCACATATACCTTTTACTGACTAGTGGTGTTTGCACAGCCCTGTAACAATTGAAATTGTACCAAAGCATAAAGAGACCATTTATGCTAGACACAGGTCTTTGCGGTTTGGTCTTGTCTTGTGACAGGGTAATTATGTCAGTAGTGTCAATGGGGTAAGGTGTTCTGACCTCATTGAGATCCTCATGCACATCATTACAGTGGGCTGCTCTAGCCTCCTGATATTGACATCATCCTGATGACTATATGGTGGTGCCTCATGATAGAGCGCTTTTATAGTATACAGATCGAATGGCACAGCCTCTGATAGAATGTGGATCTATATTGTAAAGTCAACTTGGTATATCCCCTGATAGGATAGCATACCGTTTATGAATATTTGGTCTGATAGACTCAGACTGTGTTGTAAAACTACAAGACTGGTGCTCTATTTTTATGATTATTGACTGTTATGTTCATGATAACAATAGGAGTTTGAAGCATTAAAAGACAACTCATGTACTTAGATGTAGTGTAGGGTATGGCAGATGTTTTATGATGGTATTGGGAAGCAGCCTTAGAAGGAAACCTCAGTGGATTATGCGTTTTTTGTATTGCAAGCGGAAATATGGGTTCATATATGTCACAAAGGTGGTGTATATACCTTTAAGTGGAATGCACATGATTTTTATGCATGGTAGTATTAGAAGCAGTCTCCAGCACTTTAATGAGGTAAATGGGGGTGAAAAACAGCACTGAGAAGAAGTCCCAGGCATGTTACAAGGTTGGGGTGCTGTATCATCATGATGAGATTCATGTTTTCAAAAAGTAAGTGTTCAGCTTATAAAGTTTAATATCCTTAGATTGTTATGATATTTCAAGGCGGCTGTAGATAAGAAAGCATTTTTGTCTTCTATTGACTTTTCAAATAACTGGAATACTCATGATTTTCTAGCATATATCGATAACAAATCACAACTGTTGATCTTAATTATATATTGTGTAATTAGTGCTCCATACTACGTACCGAATGGCCAATTTTAATAATGACATGCCAGATACAACAACGCATGTTTTTTCACATTTATAGAGGAGATATCTGACCTAACCGAACAAATTGCTGAAGGCAGCAAAAGTATTCATGAACTGGAAAAAGCTAAGAAACAAACTGAGCAAGAGAAATCCGAACTCCAATCTGCCTTGGAAGAAGCAGAGGCAAGTACATACAGTTAAAGCCATATTGGCCAAAACTATTTATGTTTTTATGTAGAGATTAATTTAAGTACTGCAATACTTCTAAATGTTTTCAGGCATCCTTAGAACATGAAGAAGCTAAAATCCTGCGTATACAGCTCGAGCTGAACCAGGTGAAATCTGAGATTGATAGAAAGATTGCAGAGAAAGATGAGGAAATCGATCAAATCAAGCGGAATAGCCAGAGGGCCATGGAATCCCTACAAAGCACCCTGGATTCTGAAATCAGGAGCAGGAATGATGCTCTCAGGCTAAAGAAGAAGATGGAAGGAGATCTCAATGAGATGGAAATCCAGTTGGGACATGCCAACCGCCAGGCAGCTGAAGCACAGAAACAGCTCAGGAATGTGCAAGGGCAACTCAAGGTAAAGGATCCAATTGACTGTTTTTGCGTTTTCTGAGCTGTACTACAAACTGTCAATAGATGGCAAATCACACTCTGTTTATTCCATTCCACAAAGGATGCCCAAATTCACCTGGATGATGCGCTTCGAAGCAATGAAGATTTGAAAGAACAGGTGGCCATGGTTGAGCGAAGAAGCAACCTGATGGCTGCAGAAATTGAGGAGATGAGAGCTGCTCTGGAACAAACTGAGCGTGGCCGCAAAGTAGCTGAGCAGGAACTTCTCGATGTCACTGAGCGGGTGCAGCTGCTACACACTCAGGTATACTGAAATTTTCTTGGTGCTGACATGTTTGCTCATGCGCTTTGCTTTAATATTAATGCTTCAATTGACAATGACCCCTTTACTTCCCAGAATACTAGTCTCATCAATACGAAGAAGAAGATGGAGACAGATATTTCTCAGCTACAGAGTGAAGTAGAAGAAAGCATCCAGGAGGCAAGAAATGCAGAAGAAAAGGCAAAAAAGGCAATCACAGATGTAAGTACTTGTTGTCTTTAGTAATATTGTAATTCAATTGGGAATCAGGATTTGTTTTTAAACTTGTTTAAGGTCGGTGAAGGGCATGAATGGAAATGCATCACCGGGGTGGCTCCTAAAGTAAACTTAATTCAAGTAGGGCAACTGCCTCTACCAAGTTATTAACTTTAAATTTGCAAAGGAGTTTATTTTCAGCAGAGCAGTGCTTAATTTAGCCTCGGGTTACAGGCGGAAAGGAACAAAAAGGTGGAAATCATGGACAAAGAAAGCAAGGATGAGAAAAGAGCCACAAAGTGCTACATATATGGGCAGAGAATGTCTGTGGTGGATGAAGGAAACATGAGGTGGATCCGGATTAGGCAGCCTTGGCGTGTGGCATCTTTGACATTTGATAAAGCTGGGTGCCTACTTCTGAAGAAAACATTTAGCACGGCCCCTATTCTTTAACAAATTAGGCACTGTAGCAGAGCATCCAGAGGTAAGCATTATACTGAAAGTGGCTTCTCGGGAAATAATCCCAGTACATACCCAATGTACAGTTTGGAAAAACATGATGTCTTTCAGTGACAGTACTTTAGCAGCATTAAGGGCCACACCAGACTTTTTTTTACCAGTGAATTCCTAGTCTCCATTGCAATATCATGGCATTGTACTTACACTGATTCATCTTCACTTTATTGATTAAAGTTGTTCCCTAAGGTGCGTTTTAAGTGTAAAAGCTTGAAAAATCCCAAAGTGTAGGCAGAATTATAAAGATGACCAGATGAGGTAGCAAAAGAAGACAGCCGCTATTTCTCTGAGCTCCTCTTTTGTCAGTTGCATCTGGCTTTCAGGAAAACCCTCAGTAAAGAGAGCATTCCTGCTGGAAGGACTGAGGAGTATAGCCTACTCCTCTTTCCTCTGACCAATGGATGATGACTCTTGGCCACAGCGTTGTGCTTTAGTCAACCCTTGCCAGGGTTCCGCGGTGACATCACAGTTTTTCGAAAAAGGCTATTGAAAGATAGTTGTAATTTCATTGCTGTGCATAAGGTGTGTTAAATATTGTCCCCCCTCAGGCATAAGAAGAGTTTTAATGCAGCCAAAACACATTTTCAGCTTCACTGTCTCAGAGCTAGTGCAGTGAATGTACTCATGGTCACTGATGATATCCCAGCAGGTTTTGCTAAGATGTTTACATCTAAAATATTCTTAAGGTACCAGAATATCTCAACTAAAGTACCATTTGACATAAACATTGTTTCCTATACATTGTTATAAAAATATTAGCCAATTGTAATAAATAATGGAAAATCCACAGACAATGGGTTGACATTTCTGTAGATGATATTCCTATCAGACAATATTTTTGCTTATGATAGTCTAAATCATTTCAATTAAGATACTATCACGAACACCAGTTGACAGTTGGCTAAACTGTTCCCTCTTTCACTTCCATCTACTTCTCAGTACTTAAGAGTTGAAGCAAGTAGCTTAACATTATATATGCATTATGAAATTGTGTTCAACACACTTCATTTTTCAGTGAAACATGTATCAGGAAAGATGTGGTACTTGTTTATTATGGCTTTTGCTTTCCATACACAGGCAGCCATGATGGCTGAGGAGCTGAAGAAGGAACAGGACACAAGTGCCCACCTCGAGAGGATGAAGAAGAACTTGGATCAGACAGTGAAGGACCTGCAGCACCGCCTGGATGAGGCTGAGCAGCTGGCATTGAAGGGTGGCAAGAAGCAGCTTCAGAAACTGGAAGCCAGGGTATGGACCTCTGATGCCTATGCCATTAATAGCACAATACATACTCAGTTTGGGGCACCACTCGATCCTTCATTCTTTTAAATGTCTCCTCATCAAATTATTTATTCTATACACATATGATTAAAACTTACACAATCTCTTTACAACATTATCAATATCTGTACGACATTATCACAAACATATTTAAACTATCAATATAAGTAGAAATGCTGGCTAAATCGAAATATAACCAAGGCAGAGGGAAAGTTTTTCCTATAATACTTTGAGGGGTTTGACTGTAAATTCATAGCTGTTTTTTACAGAACCTGCATTTGCACTCACAAATGAAATTACACACGCATATTAAATGGCATGAGTAAATGTCCTCACAGGAGCAGAGAGTGGGTGTTGATGGATTCAAAATTAGGGAAAACTTCACAGGCATTTGGTACATTGCCTGTCTAAATACGACTTACTATTATTCTTGTCAAGGACAGGGGTAAATCTGCAATCTTTGTGCCAATTGATGAGATGTACACCCTGGGTTGGCAAGAAATGGGTTTCTCCCTGGATAAAAAGTAGTTTCTTCTCAGGGTGAGTGGGTAATAAGGAATATGTGAGCCATAAATAGCAGGTACCTAAATATTTGTGTAAATATACATCTGCTACATTTACTCATTCTGATGCATATAAGTAATTCTCAGTAGCTGTACCTATCACATCTTCTCAAGTTTTTTTATACATTTCAAAATATTTAGAAATTAGCTCCAAATAATGGAGTAAACTCACAAATATAGACAAACGTTTTAATTAATTGTTCTCATATGGTCTCTAGCTAGTGAATGAAAGTGCCATGCATAGACATTGCCATACAGCTCAAGAGGATATGTCTGGTCATGTAAACCTGTCAAAGATGTCCCTAAACATACAACCAGTCCTGACAAGTTGGCCAGATGTTAACGAGAATGAAGACTAGAATAACATTTTGAAAATTTGTCAAAGCAAAAGAACTGTTCAAGAGAACTAAATAAAATAGTAATTTCACAAAAAATGTAATCCTGCAGGTGCATGAACTGGAGAATGAACTTGAGGCAGAACAGAAGCGTGGAGTAGAAGCCATTAAGGGAATGCGCAAGTATGAGAGGCGCCTCAAGGAGGTCACCTACCAGGTAACTACGGTAGACTGGGTTTTGGGAGCTTTGTTGGGCAATAATAACAACAAAATGTTGTCTTTTTCTCACATGGAATGACGAACTGTGCTTTTACTTACAGTCTGAAGAGGATAAAAAGAATGTCCTTAGGCTCCAGGACTTGGTGGACAAGTTGCAGTTGAAGGTGAAAGCATACAAGAGACAAGCAGAGGATGCTGTAAGTATTTGATACGAATTACAACTCACTATATACCGTAGGATTGTATCATCCTTGACAAGCTCTTTGTAAGACCACAATTCCACTTTTTAGCTGAGAGCTTATTGCAATCATTTCAGTCGAATATTTAGAAAATATTTTTTTTCAAAATGAGCCATGGACAAATATGTAATACTAACAGTGTTAGTAGTAAGAGGAGTCATGTGATAATGCACTGGCAAGCCTTTTCTAGAGCACTATGGTAGAAAAAGCTATCTTAGATCGTTGTAGGAATACATAATAGTGAACCGCAATTAAGCTTATGAACATACGCCCAACACACTGGTGTTTCCATTCTGGATCAAGACTAAGAGAGGAAGGAAAATATCAGAGTCTGGAACATTCTAAGGAATTACCTTTCTTAGAGGAGAACATACGTCCTTTCAGTTTGTCCATAGTCATATATAAAATTGATGGTAAATGTGATTTTGAGGCATACAGTAGAATTGAAACTATCAAATGTACCATTTTATGAAGATGTACAAAGGACCAGTTTCAGGGCAAACGTTTTTGCCCTAGTAAGTGTGTGGGGTCTGATCAGCTACGATGTAGGAAACCAATGTAAGTGTATGTACTCCTATATGGGTTGATGTGTTATTAAATATGTTAATCTAAGATCAGTTATGTAGCTGCATTCACACCTTCTGAGGTGCTCAGGCATCTTCTTTGTTACACACAGTATTGTTTAGATGTGAATAATGGAACAAGTGAGTAAACTGGAAGTCATACACTGAAAAATTCTAAGCTGATGAGTTACACTTACTCAGACTGCATTAACATAACACTATGTTATACCGGTTTCAGGAGGAACAGGCGAACACCCACCTGTCTAGATTCAGAAAGACTCAGCATGAGCTGGAAGAGGCTTCAGAGCGCGCAGACATTGCAGAGTCTCAGGTCAACAAGATGAGAGTGAAGAGCCGTGACATTGGCATGGGCAAGGTAAGAGCTGGGCTTTGGGTATTCTGTTGAATTAGAGAAAAAGTACGTATGGCCTGGAAGACTTGCACATGAACAGCGGCTTTGCCTTTCAACTGGGTTGCATGCACCAATAAATCCATAGACAATGCTTTTGGAAGCATGCCTACACTGGCAATGCCAGCACCAAGGCCCACAAGGGTTGTTTCACATGGAGCATGGAATCCAGAATATCACGCTTTATAAGTCTAATCTTTGTATAAACTAGTATTTGATTCCATATCTGCATATGCTGCTGCCATAATAAATAGATATCAGCCATTCCACATGTCACAGAGTTTGGGTTGTAAGGGGGCAGAATGACAGATTATCACTGATGACTGAGTTATCATTTTGCACATCCTTCACTACCCTCTGATTACAAAACTGAAGAAGTGCTATCTCGAAAGGGTTCTTGCACATTAATTGAATTATTTATCACTTAGCATTATTATTCTTTGTTGAAATGGATGTTTACTATCCTTAATTATTGTATTGTTATTTGCATTCCAGAAAGCTGAATAATGAGAACGCCTGACCGTTAGAAGCAGAAGAAGTGCATAGAATATGAACTTCTTTGTGTTTATACTGTAAATCTTTTCATGTACACACAAGTGTAAAGGGTAATAAATGTGAAGCAAACTTTATAATTCATTGTTTTTGGCTGTTATTTTTGGGATGTGGCTGGAGATAACCAAATGCTCAGATAATTTGTTTACGAAAAATTGGCAGGTTTTACAGTGGGTGGTAAAGGGAATTGTACATTGACATTTGAGTAAATCTCCTTGCAGTTTAAGTTGTGCATAGCCCACTGCATCTATGGTATTATCAGCTAAACATGAAACACGATTGTAAAGTCATTAAGCCAAGAAGGTTCGAAATAAGGACCCAGAATACATAATAACGAATACCAATGGCAAAACCACTCACTTACTTGTATATTTGCGCTATTGTCACAGTACTGCAAAAAAATCGATTTTAAGAACACTGTTCTTAATGTTTAGCATATTTTTTATTTAAAAGATGAATGCTATCACATTCCTTCGTGTTTTGTATTAAGGTTTTCTATTTAAGATGCTACATGACAATTCTGTAGTTTCAGAACGTGCTGAAGATTTGCTATTTTGCTACAGAGCACTTAAAACACAGATAAATATATAGTGTATCAATGTTACCTTTCCTCGCTGCCACCCTAGACGTTTCAGCAGGACATCATTTTCAGCTATTTTTTAAGCAGTCATGAAAGCACATAAAATCGATTACATTCCATGTTAATTTTGCAAAAATAACTAACGAAGTTAAAATTCTACTTGAGTACTAGAATACAAGATTTCAATAATTCCAAATAATTTCCTGCAATAAAATCACGTACCCACGGCGGAACATATGCATTTTACGGCTCAATGATTGTAATAAGTTTACTAAGATAAAACGCCTTCTTTAAAAACATAGCTACTCTCCATGCTATGTGCTCATTTTCCAATAGCTGGAGTAAAATCAGCGCTGGGCAACACTGCCGTAAACCTGAATTTCTTAAGAATGGAATTATCCAAATTTTCCTTGGGTCGATATAAAATGTGTAAAACAGGACTAGGTGAATCGTAGATTGTTCACAGGTGTTATCACATGGACATAGAGGCAGTACATGGGACCAATTGTTAATTTTCAACCAAGACATTAATCTGTGGACATTACCCAGTCTAAATCTTGTTAGAAGAAATCTATCAAATGTCTCGGGTACAAAAATTAGGTATGGTCCAATCCCGAGGTTGTGATTAGCAACTGATGTTGCCTTACACTAATTTTGGAAACTTCCCCTGCCATTTTGCTGGATTCCAATAAATGGAGACCCTCTTTTCTTAAAGTCTTAATTGGAATTGCAGCAAAGTGGTTGGATCAGAGAAAAACTCTGGATGTCCCAAATCGTTCATGAAATCATGTACAAACTTGATCCAGGGAATCGTTATGCCCCTTCCAGCCTCAAGCTATCTTGCAGGATCTCCCTATTTAGCTTTGTCTGATCTTTACACCAAACTCTGCGCCACAGAAGTATTGGCTCTAGTTTTATAAGATCAGCGATGTAAGGGAGACCCAGCTCAAAGGTCTTTGAGATGTTTATAATAGGACCATCGTCCGTCATAAACTCACTAAAACTATTCAAGACCTTCTGGAGGCCATTTTGGGTGCTAGCCATTAACACGGCATCATCCGCATAAAGGAGTGCTGGTATGGGACGGCCTCCGGCTTGGGGAAAATCTTTACTCTTCGATACTAGTA
Organism: Lissotriton vulgaris; assembly: GCF_964263255.1. Classification (NCBI taxonomy): domain Eukaryota; kingdom Metazoa; phylum Chordata; class Amphibia; order Caudata; family Salamandridae; genus Lissotriton; species Lissotriton vulgaris. The sequence continues at coordinate 490,110,905 of NC_141695.1, read as the reverse complement.
CTTCACTTAGTCCATTAATGTGAAGGTTAAAAAGGAAGGGGACCAGAACACAGCTTTTTCTGCCATCTCTCCTAATAGGAAAACTCTTAGAGCACTCCCCACCCAGACCGTACCGCACACTTGCATCAGCTCCACTATATAAGCGTCTTAAAAAAACAATAATATGGGGATCCACCCCTGCTGCCTCAAGGACCTCCCACAGCCTTTCATGTCTAACAGAGCCAAAGGCTGCGGTGAAGTCCACAAAAGCCCAAAACAGGCTACCCTGTTTGGCTCTAGTATATTTGCCCACCAGGATGACTAAGTTCAGACTCTGTTCTACTGTGCCAAGCACGGCGCAAATACCATACTGTAGGTCAGATAAAATCTGGGTGTCCTCTGCCCAATTTTGCAGGTGATCTAATATAACCCGCCCGGCCACTTTCACCATAGAATCCAACAGGGAGATAGGTCTGTAGCACCCCGGGTCATGGCGGTCCCCCTTTTTAAAAATAGGAATAATGGTGGATTCCAACCAGGTCTTGGGGAAACTTGATTTAATGCTGGCGTTAATGACTTGGGTCAATAGGGGCCCCCAAAAAGGCATGTTACATTTAAACAGATCAACTAGTACCCCATCTGGACCGTGTGCCTTGCCTCTCAGACTAAGGGCCAGGGCCCTGTTCACTTCTTCCAGGGTCATTTTAAGATCGACCCGGTCGTAATTGTCACTAGTAGTGTCAATGTCGACCCCTGGTTTCCTTCGTCACTATACAACCCGGAAAAGTGGGTAATCCAAGTTTCTTCAGAAATGGCTATCTCTACAGATGGGCCATCATTAGAAGACAGAAAAGGGGCCCTCAGAACTTTCCAAAAGGCAGCACTATCCTTCAATTACGCCGCACTATGAAGGGAGTCCCATGCTTCATTACGTAAAGTACGCTTCCTCTCTAAGACCTCCCCTCTATTTTCTGATATAGCCTGTCTGACTCTGAGTAATGATCTGGGCTGCTTATGCAGTTCCTTTTTCATCTTAGAATAAGCTTTGGTGCATTTCCTTTCAAACCACCCATGCTTTTTCTTAATCTTACGATACTGAATCGTTAACAGATTCCTAACCTCCTTGGAAATTTCATAAAAGGAGGGCACAATCTTAGCATCAGGCGCTAAAACATTTATGCAGGTGTCGATTGAGGACTTATAATTCGTATTCACATTTTTAGCCAGGGTGTCAGGATCTACTTTCACCCACCTTAAGGTGTATCCATTTGTTTTGTCCAGTTTGATATTTTCTAATGCTTTTGTAGTCTTGTTAGAAATTTGAGGTCTCAAGATGGGTAACTTAACCAATAAGGAAAGGGGGAAGTGGTCGCTCAGGGCATTTTCCCCCACGGTAAAAGAGAGGGGCATACGCGCGTGCGAACGTGAGGCCAAAATAAAGTCTTTGGTAGTTGCTAACCCTCTCCCGTTGAAAGTATGTGACATGGGAACAGGGATAGCCAACCACCCATTAGCATAACCTGAATCTAAAGCAAAAACAAGCTTGTTACATGGGTCGCCCGCTCTTATTTGACTTTCAGTTTTGTCCATTGTTAGTTGCCACAGAAATTGCACCAAGAGCCTGGAACCTACATGTAATAAATGCACTGCATTGCATTTATACGCCACCAACATATGTCACAAACATTTATTTATATATATGACTCCAGAAAGCACCATTGTGCTCTGGCTAGGCTGCCCTACAGCTACAAAAAGACAAGAAAATGTCTTGTCATGTGTGGTCATGTAGAAAAACAATATTTTAATATAATGGTAATTTACCCCTAAAGCATGGCTTGAAACCCAGAGGGCTAGGTGCTTAATGTATAAAAATGTGACATGTGCCTTTCCAGTGAGTAAATAGTCAAATGCTGTTTTCACTCTGTAGGTCAAGCTACATTCTCCATGAAGTGGCCTTGGTATAAATAAAACTCGTTTTCCACCTGGGAAAGTTCTAGAAAAAATATTCAAAGTGATGCTCCACTAATTCTGAAATGGTAAACATAGATTTCCTGAGGAAAGTAGTGTTTTTCTATGTTTAGTGTAGAAGTAACTTTACATGAATGTACTTTGTGGTGCCTATCCAAAACTGGCTTATAATACGTTTTTTACTTATCTCAGCTAGCTGGAGTTACCTCATTCGTTAGAGGAAAATAACCTTTGCTTTGGGTTCAGAAATGCCTGGGTGTTGTCTAAAACTGCCCACTTCACAGAAATTAACCACTATCAAATGAGACAGGAATAGTATGGAGAAGGGATAGCCTTCACACTGCCTCTTTTCACTTGCAGGTGCCAAATTGGGATACTAGGATCTGCTCCCAATCATTCCCTGTGTCCTCCTAAACTCTTAGGCTAGCTCCATTCCCAGCAAGAGGAAAACCGTTTTTGACCCTTACAAAGGGAAGATACCTACTCTTAAAAGGAGAGTGGTTTATGGAGAGCCAGAACCTCTTCTGATGGTGGAAGGGATTAGTCATTATAGATATATGGTTTAAAAGAATGTGTACAGTAAAGCAAAGTGGAGGTGCTGCAATAGGAGGTAGGTACAAAGAAAGACGTAGACAGGAATAAGCAGGAAAATATTCCAATCACTGGATAGTGCTCTGGATGCTCTAGATAGGCAACATCTGAAGAAAAAAGACCTTGCTGGAAGAAAAGAAATTAAAATCCCCTGCCTCCTACTTGCACCCAGGGACTTGAACTTCTCTCCAAGGTTCAGGTGGCTGATCTCTTGATTACCTGCTCCATAGACAGAATAAGCAGAAGTGTTCTGGAATTCAAAAGGGCACACTTCACCACAGAGGACTTGACCCTGCAATATCCTCGACTGCAGAGAGATCTGGTACCTAGAAGCCAGCCTGAGGACCTGAAAAACATTTCAGGAGTGACATTTAATAATTTATTCAACCTTGAAACTTGGAATGAGGTGTCAAATCTACAAAAGCAGTAAAATGATACTAGCATCTATGAAATTGAGCATTGCGCTGTCAAAACCAATGAGTTCAACAAGAGTATGCCATGACATATCTGGCTGCGATGGACCCTCACCTGCATCAGCTTTGGACCATACTCCCATGGAAAATTTGAACTTCCAAAAATTATTCTGTTTCAGAAAGTACAAATTGTGACTAGGATGGCCCACTTGCTATATCTGCTCGACTCCCACTTGCAGCTGTCCTAATATTTTTTAGAGTGCCAGCATGGGCCTGGCTACAAGTTTAGTGGATCAGACTTTCCTTCATTGCGAAGCCCACGCCAACAACCTATGCAGTCCCCAAGTATCCTACATCAGCACCACCCAGTTCAACAACTACATGGCCCCTCTTCGCTTCCATCGTCAAAGCAAAGGGACTCAACATCGTATCGTACGCAGAAGACGAACAACTCATCCTCTTCCTATCCAATGAACCCCACATCTTGAAACTCAACTTTCAAGAAGGAATGGAAGCTGTCGCCAGGTGGATGAAGAACAGCTACCTACAAATGAACACAGACAAAACCGAAGCACTCACCTTAGGCCCAGATTGTGATGCCTGTAACGATACCTGGTGGCCCCCTGCCCTCGTGAACCCACCCCCACCCATGGACTATGCACGCAACCTTGGAATTATCCTGGACTCAGAACTCAAAATGGACCGCCAGATCAATGCTGTCACCTCTTCCTGTTTATACACCCTCAGTCTCCTACGTAAAACTCTCGACTGGATCCCCCTCGAACACAAGAAAACCATCACCCACGCCCTCATCAGCAGCAGACTGGACTATGGCAATGCACTCTACGCCGGGATCAACAAGAAACTCACCCCAAAACACCACCCTCAGACTAGTCCTCAAACTACTGTGCCACCGACACCTGCCGACACTACACTGGCTCCCTGTAGAAAAGAGAATCAGATTAAAGCTTCTCATCCACGCCTACAAAGCCCTCCATAACACCGGCCCCGTCTAGATGAACCACTGCCTCTCTTTCCATGCACCCCAAAGATCCATCCGCTCAGCCCAGCTTTCCCTCGCTACAGTACCACACATCAAGAAAACCAGAACAGGAGGTCGCTCCTTCTGTAGTGTGATTGTAAACTGACACTGGGGCTGTTGATAAATACAACTGTGGAGGGATGCTCAAGTCATAAACTACTATTGGACAGAAAAGAGCTAAATCTCCCTGATCATTATTGTCATATATGAGTTTAACACCTCCCCTGCCATTTTATATAGCTTTGCTGGTATGCCATCGGGTCCTGCGGCTTTGCCACCCTTACTTGACTGTACAGCCATTCTGACCTCCTCCTCTGTGATGTCCTTGTTTAGAAACTTTTTCTGAGGTGAGTCCAAGGGTTTAATAGAGTCTGCTAACCAACCATTAACCTCCTCTTCTAGTACTGTTCCCTCTTTCGAATATAGATCCCGGAAGTAGTCCTTAAATGCCTCTTCTATCTCAATCTCACAGGTCAGCATGTAAATGTAAAATTGTAAATGTAAATTGATACTTGTATAGCGCACTACTCACCCGCAAGGGTCTCAAGGCGCTTGTACGAATACCGCTGTGGAACCCATCCTGGCTTTCCCTGTGAGGCGTTCACTCCTGGGCACCCCCAAGGTGGAGGCCAGGCATCCTTAGCGTTGTGGGGGCCGTTGTTGAGATTAAGCAAGCTACTGCCCAGAGTTGCAGAGTGGGACTCCATGATTGGAATAGGCACCGAGGCGAGAATTGTCAGGTCCGTGGAATTTTGAGCCCAAGACCCGCTGAGGTGGGGAATTGAACCCTGGTCCCGGGCTAGACCTCTGCATCAGGGTCTGCCGCTCTTATCATTTAGCCACACTTCTCCACGGAACCTGATTGCCCATTCTTGATTTCCTTAATCCAATTTCTATTTTGGCCTACCTTAATCTTCTAAGCTAATAGCTTCCCTGCTCCCTTCTCATACTCAAAATGGGCTAACTTACTAGCATCCGTTCTTTTTTTAATCTGAGTTTGGAGGATTTCTTTCATTTGGTTTTTTAGTTAATGCAGTTTTTTCTCTGCCAAAATCCTACTATCACCTGCTAGATCTATTTTTATTGCAGTCTCTAACTTTTCCATTTCATCCTCTAACGAGACACCTCAGTCCTGAGTTGTTTAATTTTGTAGCAAACTGCACTTGTAATCTTACCTCTAATAAAGACTTTCAGTGTGTCCCATATTATCCCAATGGGAGCCGAGCTACTATTGATCTTAAGGAATTCTCCTACTTCTATTTTCAGAGCTTCAGTTACTTTTGTATTTACTAGTCTGGTACGTCCTAGTGTCCACTTCCTTTCTGAAAACCTTCTAGTATCCCTGATTGTTAATGCTACTGCCGAATGGTCTGATAGATGGGCCGTTTTAATCCTAATGTCTAGGTTATCCTTTCTAAGTCTCCAATCTACTAAAAAGTAGGCTATCCTCGATCTATGTCCATATTTCTTATTATGAAATGAGGCACCCTGCAAGCAGCCGACCCTCTCTCTCCACAAGTCGCAAAGAGCATGTTTCATCATCCATTTAAAAAATGCATGTGATTTGGGAGTAGGTATCGCTTTGCTTTTATTTGATTTATCTAAATTCTTGATTCATTATCACGTTAAAGTCTCCAGCCACAATTACGGGACCTTGAAAATCTAACAGACTGGTGAACACAGTTTTTAGTGGCTCACAGTCATCCAAGTTTGGACTATAATATCCTGCTAATGTTAGTAATCTATCATCTATTTGTATTTTTGCTATGATCCACCTGCCACCCTTATCCACCCTTGTATCCATTACCCATATTTTTGCCTGTTTTTTCACCACTACTGCTACCCCTCTTATAGTCACAATCTAATCCGTATATACCATCTGTTGTATCCATCTTTGTTTTTGAAATAGCTCAACTTATTCCTTTTTCACCCAATGGGACTCTTGCAGGATAGAAATATGGGCAGGAGAATCTCTAAGATGTTGTAGTATCTTGTCCCTCCTCCCTATATTGATATTCCATGTTAGTACCTCAATCAACACGACCCTGGTTTTTTCTCCCTACCCTCCTTTTGAGCACATATATCTCTCCTGAATGCCTTATATCTCGTGGAGGTTTTTGAGGACATTTGTATAGTTTTTTCCCACCTGCCCCCCATCGAGTGTACCCCTCCCTTATACCCTCACCCTCCCTTGGAGATCCCACCCATACTTCCTTCTGGACATGATGATAGGCCAGTTTTCTTTCCCAGCACCACAGGCATCCACCACCAGAACATAAACATTTTCATATGGCCACCTTTACCCCCTTTATATTCTTAAGAAAAAACAGGGCACACCCTGTCCTACAGCTCCACTTGTACACAGATCATCAGCTAGTTTCCAGCTCCTCCTTTCTTGGTGGCCTCTAATAGGTCATCTGCTGCTTTTTGACTTTTTAACTTATGCATTGTATTATTGTGCATAACTCTAAAGGTTGCAGGAAATTTAAGCTGTGCTGTCGCTTCTACTTTTTTAAATGTGTCTTACTTCTTTCCCAATTCCAATTGTCTATGTAAGGTGACCCATGATAGATCAGTTCTAATCTCAAATGAGAAGTCTTTCCCCCTTAATGTCTTCAATTTTAATGCACATGAAATAGTTTTCCCTTTAGAGCGTATGTCTTAAATTTAAGGAGAATCTTCTGTGGCTTAACCCTTTTTGGATTTTTTCTGAAGGGATCTCTATGTAATCGTTGAATATATTTTGCAACATCCACCTCACTCTCATCAATCTGAACCGTTGCCTTTATAAGGGAGACTACAAAAGCTTTTAGTTTGTCTCCTTCTATCCCCTCAGGGGCATTAAATATCCTCTAGTTATTTTTTCTTGAGTTATTCTCCAGCTGCTCCAGTTTCTCCTGCAATTGTTGCTCATCCCACCATAGCACCTGTAGTTCCATTTTACTATTGCTTAGATCTTCTCTTACTCCACCACCGTGGTCTCAAGCTTTCGCGTCCTTACAAACAGAATATCAATCTTTTTCTCAAGGGCCTCACCGAAACGGTGTATTTCATCCTGATTTGCATCAGACTAAGCATGGGCGGAAAATCCGTTCCGCTCGCGGATTTTGCGGATTTTCAGTAAATTCGCAATCCGCGAACGCTCGCGAATTTACCGAAAATCCGCAAATTCGCACGCAGCGGATTTTTTTTTCTTGGTGATACAATTTTGTGGCGTGCGGTGTAAGTTCGCAATTGCGAACATGTAGGTGCGGCGGGCAGCAACAATCTTGCACTCGCGAAATTACAAAAATTGCAATTCTGCACAAGAAATCTACTAGCAAGCAGCATAGACCTTCTGAAAATGATGATTTTTATCAGAATAACTCCTCAGGTTGACATTTGCCTGCACTTTTTTGGATTTGAGGCCTTTTGATTTTCTTTGGATAACTTTTGGATTAGAAATCAACTTTCTCATATAAGCTTGTTTGGGACATTACAGTTGCTGTAATGCTGTTCTGCAGAAAAACGAGTTTTGCAATAGTGAAAGCATTCAGCAGGTTCAAAAGTTCAAACTCATCATTAGTAACCATTCCCTGTAGTGCTTCCTGACAAGGGCCCCTCCAGAGTTCAGTTGCTAGTTGCAACAATTGTATGACCCTGCTCTGACCCTCACAGCAGGCTCATAGAATAGCTACAAGTAGGCCACAAAGGTCCTGGAAAAAAAATTGCACTGCAACAGAAAGCAAATTACAGATAAGGAAGCAGGTTCCGAACTGGAATTTTAAAACAGTGACACATTAATAAATCAACCCCAAATTAATTCATGTCAGTTGAAGCAGGCAGGTGTGCTTGCTTTTTCCCCCCATAATCTACAGTGATGATGAACCAGAGGGTGGCATTGATGTACCAGAGGGTGGCATGGGTGAAACAGAGGGTGGCAGGGATGAAAGAGGGTGCTGGGAACCTGTGATGATGAACCAGACGTAGAAACAACATAATCGTGACCGTTGCGAGCCGACATGTAAGTTCGCAATTGCAAACTGGTACAAAACCCTCGCGAACTGACAGAAATCCTTGCAAACTGGCAGAAATCCTTGCGAACACAAAAAAAAATCCGCAAATTCGCGAGAATTCGCGGATTTTGCGGATTGCGAGTTCGCAAATTCGCAAAATTCGCGAACGCCAGATTTGCAAAATTAGCCCATGCTTACATCAGACACAGCGCAACCCTTTCTAATATCAACAGTGAGCAAAGAAAACATAGTCTCTAAGGAGCCAACTGGAGCCTCTACATTTGTTTTTTCTTTCCCTAGTATTTTTAAGGCCATGTCTGGTGGACATTTCTGCTTACCCTTATCTTGTGTAGGATCATCCACTTGGGGCCCAGCGTTTTCTAAACTAGAGCCATTTAAGGCGGTTTCTTGATTAGGCCACTCTGGGCTAGATGTACTCCCCTCCGCTGCCATCATTGATAAAACTAGTTTGTCCCCACCCTCTCTAAGCATCTGTTTCTTGCTCTCGGAGAGTCACCACTGGGGGTAAGACCTTAAAAAAGGACCTCAACGAGTGAGCAATTTTTTGCTTTACGCTCTAAATGTAATTCCTTCATTGCATTCTCCCTGTCCTTTGTGCATCCTTCCTAGAATTCTTGTATCTATACACCTGGGTTTGGGGGTAAGTTCCTTTCACACTGTGCTCATAAGGCAAACAAATTAGGGGAGTATTTAAGATCTGCTCTGGGAGTTGTTTTTTACCGCCCTCCGTTATATTAGCAACCTTCTCCTTTTGCAAAGTTTTGAACTTACCAACATTTTGTCTTTTCCCGTACCTGGTATGTTTCTCTAGCCTTTCTTCCTTCCTTCCACCAACCAATAGCTCTTATTTGTGGCATTCAGCACTCTCCCCAGCAGCCAGAGAATCCTTCAGCACTCCAGAATCTGCGGGTGCAGCGTATGTGCTGCTACTGCTCCCACTGACCAGGAGGAGACCTCATGCTGCCGCCCTGTGGCTCTTCCTGAGCTCCAGGGCGCCCCTGAACCAGTGCGAGCCTCTGACGTTCTTGTCCCTGCTCAACAGCCCCTCTGCTGCCTCCGCTGATACCAAAGCCAACACGGTGAGGCACATTAATTCTGCATATGGCGGGTGCCTTCATTTACACCATGTTGTGCATGCTCACAGGTGCTCTAGAGCTCTGCCTGCAGCGCAGCCGCCATGTTCTCCTGTAAACTAAGGATTATGTTGAGAAGATGGTACTGTGAAGATATGCTGGTGTGCTGGAAATATGCTGAGGCTGTGAGGAGATCCTGAAACTGTAATTAGTTACTATGCTTCTGTTGAGAGCTGGGGTTTGCGAAAACAAAACGATTGATCAGATGCTTTTTGGAGAGATGAGGCTGCAGTGGAGAGAAAATGGGGTTGGGAAACATTAGTGGGAGATAAGCGGTTGTGAGTAAATAATGGGGGGCAGTAAACTGCATTTCGGTGGAGAAACCAAGTAATGAAGACATGTCAGGCTGCTGTTGAAATAAAGGGCAGTGAAAAGATGCAAAGAATGCTGTTGAGAGATGAATTAGTTAAGAAATGCAAAGGCTATGGAAGATGTGACAATAACAGGAGATGTCCAAAAATGAATAGGGAGTATAGAGAGATGCTGGGGCTATGGAAAGATAGGTCAGTGATATAATGTAGACACCTTTGCAGAGATAGGGCAGATAAGAGAAGCATAAGGTTGTGGACAGATGGGGCAGGACAAAGTTGCAGCATTTGTACAGATGATATGTGAAACTGAATAGACTCTGAAGTTCTGGCAAAAGGATACAATGATGGGATTCAGGTGATGTGGGGTGAGGAGGCAATGAAGAGTTGCTGGTGCTGTAGAGAGCTTTGGCAGAGAAGAGCTGCTGGGGCTATGATGAAAGCAGACACTTAAGTGATGCATGGGATGTGGAACAGTGTGAAAGTGAAGAGAAATGAACAGGTGCTTTGGGGAGATGGGACAGTAAAGTGATGCGGCAGTGAAGAGAAGTGGGTAATGTAAAGAGATTGGACAGTCAAGTGCTGCAGTACTTGTTCAGAAATAGGGCAGTGAAGAGATGCAAATGATGCAGAGAGATAGAACACTGAAGAGATGCACAGGCAATGGAGAGATGAGCAAATGAAGGGTGGCCAGGTTTGTAGACAGAAAAGGCAGTGGAGATATGTCATTTGGAAGAGAAAAGAGATCCAGGAGCTGGAGAGTGTAAAAAAATACAGACAATAAACTTTTTTGATTGAACAGCTATGATGCAACAGTCCTTCTCCTGTCCTTCAAACACCTTTTATTACATGGCACCAGACCATCAGTAGTCCAGTGCTTACCGTACAAAGTTACTGTAGGCAGGAGGCAACCTGCAAATTCATAAATTAGACTACAGGAACTGCACATGTCAGAAAGGGCAGATAACCACCTACAGAGCCCAACTATCAAGTCCAGAGGTATAAGTATTAGTTGAGGGGGTTGCGAACCCACCTCAAATTGTAATCGCAATACTCGTCAGAGAGAATGACTTAAATCACTAAATAAAATGGCGCTTAACCTTCTGGTATCCTCGAAGAAAGAAGTCAGGCTTAGTTTAGAGGCAATGTCTAAATTGTTTACTAAGTACTTAAACAGTAATTAAGTGAAAACCCAACCTAAAGAAAAATCCCAAACCGATTTAGCAAAATAGAGAATTTCAAAATAATAAAAAGACCCAAAACTAAACATCCAATAAGTAGAACCAAAGATATGAATTTTTGAAGTTTGAATTAAAAATAGCACGAAAAAGCTCACATTTCCAACCTTAGTTATCTGGTCACACTAACCCGTGTCAAAATCAAAAGTTAAAACCAACCGCAATGCAGTCTGGGTCAGAGACAGGGCTATGTTGGTCCCAGTGGAAACCTTATCTTCTGACTTAGAAAGTTTTATAGAGAAAAAGTGGTCGCCGATGATTCATTGGCAGCGAAAACCAAGCTGGGTCCGACTTGGGTCTTAACGATAGTGGGTTTCTGAAGAGCGGGGTCCCGGTGTGGTCATTGACAAAAGGAAGGAAAGCTCAGAGTTGGTGAAATCTGTACCCGAAAGGCCTCTACATGTCCAATACCTTCAGACTTGGAAACATTTATGTCAGAGCTCCTTCTGCATGGCAAACAAGCAAGGTGAGTGCAAGTGGTGATTCAACATCGATGGCTTCAGCTTCAACTGTGACCACACTCTGAATTGGTTCTACTGGCAGAAAGTTGGCAACAAGTTTTTAAGTCTAAGACTTTGCCATTGGGGGAAACTAGAAGTACATTGTAACATCAGCCAAAGACAGGAGTAGGCTCCGCTTGGCCGTTAGGACTCACTCCAACGGAGGCCAGCAACAGGGTCCAAGGTAGGTCTAGTTGGCATTGGCCAGCTGGTAAGTTGTGTGGAAATGGCCTCTGGAAGTGTGTTGTATCGTTATACCTCAAACAGGAGGAAAGCCAACTGACCTTTGGATTCATATCTGGGGACTTGGGTTAAACATAAGCAGTCCCATTCTTTCTTTAGGTATCAGACAACAGGGCAGTCCTTCTAATGTTCACAGGCCCAGGAGTGTTTTGAGAACGTGTCTATGTGGTCCACTTTTATGCCCAGTGCTGCTTTTCAGTTAAAATCACCCTTCTTCTGCTGAGAATTGGACTGAGTTTCCCTCTCCTGAAAAATCTTTTAGGGACGCTGTAGGACTTGGCCTTTTTGGCTAAAGTTCCCTAAACTATTTGCTTTCCCCCTAGACCATTTTCCTGACATAGAGTTGCCAATTTAGATGCTTTGGGTACTTTTCCACTGCTGATCAGTGTCAAATTACAAGTGTTCCCTGCGTAAAGTGTAATGGTAATTGGTTGGCCATGATTGGTATGTTTGCCTTACTAGTAAAGTCCCTAGTGATATGCACTGTGTGTGCCAGGGCTGGTAATGCAAAGGCGTGTGGAGAAGGGAACTCAGGCCTGCAGTGTTGGGCCAGCGCGCAGTTTGCTAAGTTAGAATGTTGTCCTTACAAGTGCAACCACTTGTCAGGCCTTACTTTCACTTTTTCATACATGTTGGGCACCCCTGTGGTAGGTCCCAAGTAAACCCTGGGCAGGGTGCAGTGTAAGTAAAAGGCAGGACATATACTGAGGTGTGTGCTATGTCCTGACAGTAAAAACCACTAATTTCACTGGTGAAAAGGCCATTCTGCCCATAGGCCAGAAATGGGGGGGGGCTCGGTATTGTGTTTTGGTAGCCTAGTTTCCTATAAGTTTATAATGGGGTGGTGAAGTTTAGTATGTATGAGTACAGTGTCATAACACATCTTTCTATGAAAGTGCTTTTGTTACTGTGTGTTGAGAAGCCACTCTTTTAGAAAGTGGCTGAGTTTTGTGAATTAAGCATTTCTGTATGTCTCTGCTAAATGTGGATTGACTGTCTAGATCTGAGAGGTGAGGGGAGATGGGGAGGGTCTTGACCCAAGGGAGGGGTTTAGATGGCACCAGGCTGACCTGCAACTGGAGAGGAGGTGAGGAGAAGCCCCGGGAGGTGAAGAGGCCTGGGTTGTTGCTATAAAACAATTGACCCATCTCCTGCTGAGTGATTAAGGATCCAGACCCCCAGCATCAAAGGGAGAAAGGTGACACTGGAAGAGAGACACCCAGAACTGATTTAGGGATGGGTCAAGGACACCTGAGCACAATGAACTTCAAAGACATTTAGGGGTATAACTATGAGAGCTGGGACCCCTGAACATTGGAATGAAACAGAAATGGATTGAGACTGAAAAGGCTTAGCCCCATTTCATGGTCAAGAGGAACCTCTGCTAAGGAAGCAACAACTGAAGAGACTGCTGGGGAAAGACCAACCCTTGCTTTGTGATCTGGGGCTGGTCTTCAGTTTGCTGTTTTAACCAAGAAAGATGTTGTTGGGACTGCGCTTGGCGCACTGGGTCCTCCTGTGCTTTGTGCTGTGTCTTGTTACCCCAAAGGCCCGAGGTGACCTGGAACCCTTTTTGGAAATACAGGAGCATAAACATTTTCGGAAAAGTTTTAAGCGACGCTGTGGGCGCGTGTTGTGGCAGCTTGTGACCCTCGAAAGGTGTGCACTGTGATCTTGAACACACGAAGGAGGAGTAAGACTCAGACGTGCTGGGTGCATGTTGTAGTGCACAGGAGGCATTGGTGAAGAGCACCAGGTCAGAGTGTTTATCAGAGGTGGAGTGAGTCTCGGACGTGCAGGGTGCGTGTTGTGGCGCACAGGAGGCGTTGGAGAGGAGGGCCTGACCAACGTGTGCATCAGAAGTGGGGTGAGTCTCGGACGCGCAGGGTGTGTGCAGGGTGCATCGGAGGCATTGGTGAAGAGCACCTGGTCATCGAGTACACCGGAGGAGAAGTGAGGCTCAGACATGGTTTGCGTTTTGTGGTGCGACCAAAGGCTTTGGTGAAGAGCGCCTGGATATTGGGGCACCGGAGTTGGAGTAAGTCTCAGTGAAGCAGTGTGGGTGCTAGTGTGCAACCGGGGATGTGGAGGTGATCGGCTGATCATCGTGTGCAAGGGAAAAAAGTAAGTCTCTGCAGCGCGGTGTGCGTGTCCTGGTGCCAACTGAAACAGCAGGAAGGAGTGCCTGGTGAGCGTGCACTCGGAGTCGACATGGAGTCCTGTCAGCATTGTGTGTGTGGCTTAGTGCCAGAAGAGATCCGGGGGGAGCAGTGGTGAACGTGCACCCGGAGTCCAAGTAATCTCAGGGGTGTGGGGTATGTGTGCCCTGCGGCTGCCTAAGACCTTAGTAACAGTCGTGGCCCAGACCAGCAGCCCTGGAGGAGGTAAGCTACCAGGCCGAGCCGCTGAGGCCCATTTAGAAAGTTCTGCACGTAAGGCTCAGTTGATGAAGGAGGATAGGAGAGTGGGGTCGCGCCACCTGGTAAAGTGGATCACTACCTGGGCAGGGTGCAGACTAGGAGAGACACTCTCTCAGCCTCACAATCCTTCTGACGACGTGAGCCTATGCTTTGGCTCAGATTGGGGCCCGTACTGATAAAAGGAGTGGAAGTACTGGGCCAGAGTAAGAAACTGTACTTTATGTCATCGTTGATATGTGTGGGGGGGGCAGCTGTTACAGAAGAGGCTGATTGTCATAATACACATTGCCAATATTGCTATTAATGAACTGCCGGACTGTCTTATGACGCCTGACATTATTTCTGCATAATGAAGTACACAATTGTAGTGCTACGCATTGCATTATTTCTTCATTGCAAAGTACATGATTCTAGTTACGCATTGCATTACTCATTAATTGCAAAGCACATAATTGTAGTGGTCCGCATTGCATTATTTCTTCATTGCAAAATATGTGATTTGGGTGTGACGCATTCTATATTCCTTCATTGCACAGTACATGATTTCCGCGATACTCATTGCATTATTTCTCCCATTGCAAGGTACCGGGGTGTATTGTTACACATTGTATTATTTCTCCTTTGCCCAGCACAGGATTGTATTGTTACGCAGTACACTAATGTTTGTCCAATGCAATGTGTGTGATTCTAGCATTACGACCAGCATAGCATTTTGAAAGCGGTGGTTGGGATTTGATCCTACCAGCCAGCCGGAACTAATATTACCCTTTATTCTATGTTGGCTTATGTATCATATGGTCTGATTGTATATCTTTTTGTATTAAGTTTATTCTCGTTTTTATAAAACTTGTGTGGAGTCTATTTGTGGTGTACACTTGCCTTGGAGATAGGCCTGGCTTCTTGTGCCACGCTACCAAAGGGGTGAGCAGGGCTATCTCAAACGGTGTCCTTACTTGGCCTAACATTGACTGGGGAGCCCTGGGTCTCGCACTTGGTGACAGTAGTGCGGGACTGGGACTCTGGCTTCCAACAGGAGCTTACATAACTTCCTTAGGTTTCCCTGTTTCTGCCCTCCTGTACCGACCTGAAGTCAAGAATCACATTGGATGTAAGCTCGATGATGACGCGTATCACATGAATAGTGTGTAGGTCAGGGCTCATGAAAAACAAGGGCTGTTTTTGTTATCAGACCTGATGTTTGAGTGGGAAGTAGGGACACAATATTCTAATGCATTGTGGACAGAACCTCTCACAATGGTCTTTGAGTTTTCAGGGGAAGCTGAGGTTTACATGACATAACATAACATTTATTTTTCTCTCCTATTTATAGTTATTTATGGGCAGAGCAAAATTTATCCTATTCAGCTTCATGTGAAGCATCCCAGTGCAGTCAGGGGGAGCCTTAACATTAAAATGCAAAACTAAGTAATCCTTAAAAAATATGGTGTCTTGCTTTCCATTCAGAACACCTGAGCAACACTTCAAAACACCAGGACACACCGTGACTACTCTTCAAACTAGAACTCTACACCCTTTAAAATACAAAAAAATACAACATAAACAGAGCTCTGCACTCATTTACCAAGTAAAGGGAAATATTTAGTGCAGCAAGTTCCCTTATATCCAATGACAATCATGTACATATAAAAAAAATGCATATAGGTAATGTAAATACACAAAAATAAGGCCATAGAAAGATGACTGCATTTACACAAGAATAAATGCATAGAAAGATAACTGCATGTACACAAGAATAAGGAAATTAGAACTTGGAATAAATCACCGGCTAACTGTTTTATATCATACTGCCAGCACGACTTCGGCCAGGCAAGGGCTTAAGTCAGTGCGTCCACTCTTAAAAGAGTTCCTGTCAAAACACCAAGAGGTCTCTGTCTTTATACTCTTTACTATCACAGAGAGATGCATCTAGGAGCTCCCCCTCTCTTCATCTGCACTGTAGGTGCTGGCTGCACTCTGCGCCAACGTCACTCAACAGAGCTGGCCAAGGCTCCAATGAGAGCTGAGAAAGAATTCTTCACTTACTCATCCTTGGGCATTGTACGCAACCCACACTTGTCTGTTCTAGCACCTTATCTCTCCCACTCGGAGACGTGAAAAACATAAACATGTATTTGTGTGCGCAAGTAACGTGGGGCCTGCCTGCGTTTGTAACCGTACTCACAAAATGTAGTTAAAGCAACATATAGTCAGTGGTCAATACATGATCTCACAATGTATTTAAATGCCTGTGGCATTACAGATGGCTGTCCAACAGGGCAGATAGTATGTAAGAAGAAAGCATCCCCTCATCCCCCAAAATAGGCATTTCTGCTTTAATCCAGATTTGATCTCAAAATTGATTACATTTGCGGACTTTTTTGGAGAGGCAGGTGAAAGAATGGAGGCATGAACACTGCACCAATCCAGCAAATGGAGGTTGCAGTGCTTCTTATAAGGACTACCTAATGCAGACTGATTGCATTAGAATTGGCCATGCAGGTTTCATTGCTGGTTTCAATTCATATGACTTCCTGCAGGTTGCTACATGTGTTATATTTAGGAACTAACAGGTTGTGAATTCTAATGACCTCACAGAATAACAAAAAGGCCAGTGAGAAGCAGAGGTGTCAGGAGTTGGAGTTTGAGACATCAAGCAGATGTGGTTATTTTCACAGCCGGACTGGGAACAGCAACCAGGCCTGGCAGATTGCTACTCAAACCGGCCCTCGGAGCGGAGGGGGTAATGCTAGTGAGAAGCTCTGCTCCCGCTTTTTTTACTGAGGGCTGATATGGGCGCACTGCTGCAAAACCGCCACCCAGTAACAAATCATGCCCTCATGGGTACCAAAGCGGCACCCATCCCTCTGGCCCACCAGGGAAACACCCGGTGCCCAACACGGCCGGTCCGGCCCTGATTATTTTAAATTCTTAACTGGGATACAGAGAAAATGTAACCTGTCCGTGTTATTGTTACCTTCCCCAGATGTTACTAGGGAATGGCTGCCCCTTCCGGTTGCTAGTCCATACAGTCTCTTTTTGGGAGCCAAAATTGATTAGGCACACTTAACTCCATGAAGGTCTTTCTCATTGAGTTCTCACAATCGTTCTGGGTGCAGTAATCCAACAATGTGTGTGCATTTCTATAGGTTGATGTGGAACAAAATAGTTTTGTTCTATTGAAAATTGAGTACACAACGTAAAGCTTATGTTTTTTAGAATGTATTTCTCTTCTGTGAAGGTAATGGATGCATTTTGGCCCATTCTTCCGGAACCTGATTCATTGAAGGAGTCAAAACATAATATACGAATATTTAGTGGGATGAGTGGCAGGCTAAACAACCAACTCAGGGGCATATTTACAAGACAATGGTGCTGCAAGCAATTTTGCTGCGCCGAGCTGATTCATTGTCTAAGTGAGGGAATGTGCTGTATTTACAAGACTAGGGTGCATTCCTAAACTCACCCCTGTATCCAGCACACAAACAGCTGCTGTGCACCAACGCAGACACCTTTGCACAATGGTGCAAGGGTGTCAGGGTTGCACTGTTAAAATCTAGGTTGCGGCGTAAACATTATCGACGCCATCTTGTCCCTTTTCCAGGCTCATACGTGTGCGTAAGCAGCAGCCATTTTGAGTATCATGGCCTCTCTGCCCACTGCCGATCGCCAGTGCGTCTCTCTGACCTCGCAAGCATCTCCCGCGCACTGACAGCCCCTGTACTCACATGCTTGGGCCATAAACCACCCCTTCAGGGTGGCCCTGCCTCGGAACCACATCCCGTACCCGGCTAACACCTCCCTCCATCCCTTTCATGATCACGCATCCTTTGATAAACCCCCTTCCTCTGTGCCCGATTGTCCGACCCGATCCCAGGCCATCACCTAGTCCTGTGGATGCAGTTTATTGCCCCCTACTGTAAGAAGTCGCCCCTCTTCAAAGGAGCTACGATTGATCAAAGCTCCCACCCCATGAGATCCGATCGGCCGCACACATTCCAGGAACCGGCGGAATGACCAGCTGCGCGACAGTCATCACCTACTGAGATCGGGGTGTGGACTTCTACTGTAGATATGTGTGGGAACGGGCCTGAAGCGCGGATTCCGAGGATGTCTTTCCGTACATCAAAGTATTTGTAAGAATGTGCCACATGTAATAAACTGCAATAAAAGCCATAAACCTGTGTATAAGAGGCCAGGCCTCAGAGATGTGGTTAGAGCACCTCGAGACGATACCTTGTTGTCTGATCTGATGTGTTCTGCTCCAACGGAATAAACCTCTGTTCCCTGCCTTCCAGTCTCCAGCGCCTGCCTCTTTGTTTGATAATTATCGAGTGGTATGAGAGGCGACTAACGCCGGGCAATACTTACAGGTTATCGATTGTATTTGCCCCCTTTTACAATTGGCGTCCCAAGCGTGGGGCCCATCAGCGACACATGGATCCAGTGGGAGAGGTCCTGACGGCAGAGTGAACGACTGCAATGATCGGGAAGAGCTCCTGCCCGATAGACCCTCGTCTGGCAGCCGATCATCCGAACTTCACCGGTTCCGAGCAGACCTCTCTCGAGTGATCTACGGTCCTGACTGGGAACCATCAGGAGTGCCGCGGCAATAACGGAGAATAGAGGACGATCAGGCGCTGGAAGCGGAAGACGAGAAACTGTCCATGCGGTCCGGGTAAGGTCGTGTAACACGACAAATTGCGAAACGATTGTTTGATCGTCTGAAAATACTAGTATTGTTCATTGGTTGCTTTTTGAGATATTCTCTGCCTGCAAACGGGGAAGAATAGAAATATTCTCTCTCCCTTTGCAGATAGTGAAGGGTAGGTAACGCAGGCCTTTGTCCACGCTTTGTAATCTGTCGTGCCTATTTTCTCCCCACTGATTGATTGTCCGAACATTGATTGTTTGAATTTAGTACTTTTTGAGATATTCCCTGTTTGCAAATAACGTAGAATAGAAATATTCTGTCTAGTCTTTGCAAGTAGTGAAGGATAGGTAGTGCGGACCTTTGTCCACCCTTTGTAATCTGTCATGCATATCTTCTCCCCACTGATTTGTAGTTGGTTCAGCCCGGACCGCTTATTAGAGATGAACCATCCAGCTCCACTGGAAGGCACCCCTAATAAGGACATGCTCACTAAATACGGATTAGTCGCTGTAGCCTATAGTAAGCTATGGCATAAATATACCAAGAAGGATCAGGAAAGTCAGTGGCCACTGATAGGATCCTTTGATGACAATAAAATAGAAGAATGCCTGATTAAAGAAGAGAGTGAGGACTGAATAAGCTAGTCCGGATCCCCAATTTATATAAGGTATATCAATAAGAGAACTAGCTAGTGGTGCGAAACTCTGTTATGTACGCTTTTATCTGGGAAACCATTGTTTTTTTTTAAAAAGCCCCCACCCACCAACCTAGTTGGTGGCATGCTTCATCATCGGGCCCACCACAGTGACACCTAGCGTGTCCCGGGTGTGCTTCAACGCCAGAGTTACTGCGGAGCTGGTATAATTGCTGAGTGTGATATGTAGTGAGTGAGAAAGTGAGATTTAAAAGCTATACAGTGGGTCCCAGTACCCGAGGGTAAGATAGATACATTTTATTAACTGGGCCCCTGTTAGCGGATAAAAAGGCAGTCGGACGTGTTGGTAAATTTATGATTCTCTACGTCCAGTGCGGTCTACATGTTTCAGCCAGGCCTTAAAAACTGGCTTTCCTCAGGACCAATTAGTGAAAAGGTGCAATTAAATGATACTAAATTATAGTGTTTGTGTTGGTTGTTTTTATAATGTGTCGCACTCCCTAAAGTGCGTCTATATGTAGAGGGGGATTCCCTCTTGCTTTTACTACATATAACACAGAGGACATAGACAGACGTACAGGTAGAGTCAAGTTAGCATGGTGAGTTGGTAACACAGAACATTGCCGACTGGTAAGGTGTGTGCTCGTCCTATATCGGACTAGGGTGAGGTCATGTGCGTGACATGACTTAGTGATTTTATCATGAGACCGTTTTGGTGGTGGTGGGCTAAGACAGCGTAATTTTAGACATGGTGAGGAGCAGGTAAGTAAGTATACTATATTCTCACAAAGGCTAGTATCTGTTAAGCATGGGCGGAAAATCCGTTTCGCTCGCGGATTTTGCGGATTTTCGGTAAATTCGCAATCCGCGAGATTCGCGAATCTCCCGCAAAATCCGCAAATCCGCGAGCAGCGGATTTTGCTCGCACTGTTCGCGTGTGTTTGCGGCTTCCCAGTACAACTTCGCGCCCCGCGAATAAGTGCAAAATTGCAGAAATACGATCTTAGCAAACTGAAACTACTTACCAGGTTCAAAAGTTCAGGCTCATCATTAGTAGCCATTTCCTGTAGTGCTTCCTGAGGGGCCCCTCCAGAGTTCAGTCGCCAGTTGCAACTATTATGTGACCCTGCTCTGAACCTCAGAATAGTTACACATATGCCACAAAGGTCCTGAATTACAGCTAAGGGAGACAAGCAGGAGCCAGGCTGGACGTTCAAATCCATTAATCAGCCCCTAATTCATTATTGTCAGTTGGGGCAGGGCAGGTGTTGTAACTAATTTTGCAACAATGAAAGCACTTAGCAAGTGCAAAAGATCACTAATCAGGAAGCACTAAGGAAGCAGGTGCCAGCTAAAAAAATATTCTGTGACACATTAATCAGCCCCAAATTAATTCAGGTCACTTGAGGCAGGGAAGGTGTGCTTGCGTTGCCACAATAATGTACACTGACTGGACAACCAGAGGGTGCTGTGATGAAACAGAGGGTGGCATGGGTGGGCCAGAGGGTGGCATGAGTAGTCAGAGAGTGGCAGTGGTGATAGAGAGTGGCAGTGATGAAGAAGAGTGTCCCAAACAGGCTGGACACGTAGAAACAACAAGTTCGCGAAACTTGCGACCCGACAGGTAAGTTCGCAATTTGCGACATTGTACAAAACCCTCGCGAACTGGCATAAAACCGCGCAAACACACAAAAAAAATCTGCAAATTCGCGAGAATTCGCGGATTTTGCGGATTGCGAGTTCGCAAATCCGCAAAATTCGCGAACGCGAGATTCGCAAAATTCGCCCATGCTTAGTATCTGTAAAAGCCTCCTTGGGTCACTCGGCAGAGAAAAATACCCTACAAAGAGTTTTAAAAGAATCGCGGTTAACGAACAACCTGTAAGGAGATAAAGTGGCTTACCCCAATACTGGTGATCGATCGTTTTACTCACGGAAGTACCGGTCTGGTTCCTCCTTGGACCTGCCGTCCTTCTGCAGTGCCCGGATTCAAATTGTGAGGGCCATCGCTCGGTTTTTAAATAGCCCGGGTTATTGGCTGCACCTGTGTGATGGTGGAAATAGAAGAAAGTGCCTCGCCCTAAGTGCCTAGTCATTTGAGGTACTATGCGCATGTGCGTGGGGGGCAGTGGATATAGCGCATGCGCGTTGTGACTGAGGAGCACGTTGTACATCCTCTTTTCTATTGCGCATGCGCATGGGGCTGAGATGCCGATTATGCACTCATGGTGATGGGCGAGTTGTCATATTATTGCTAACGACCACGTGTTTGGTGTATCGTGGGAGTACGTTAGGTTTACATAACTCCTTTATTTTTGTTGATGTGGTGTGCTGGGAGCACTGTGCTGCGAAGAAACGGTGTAGAGGAATGGTCACTCTGCATGGCTGGGTTAAGACGATCAATTTACTCATGGAGTAAGGGAATTCAATGGTATTGAGTCGTTCAAGCCCTCAAGGTGGGTGGAAAGGCGGTATATCCAGCGTTGTTCTTTGGCAAGGTTAAAATTTGTCATTCATTTCCCTTGTTTCAAACTGTTCAATCACAGTCCATGTGAAGTCATTCGGGGTGTGGTTGTGAGTCAGAAAGTGATCTGTCAATCTGCTAATGTTTTTTCCACATCTGATGGTACTCCTGTGTTCCGTCATTCTGGTTCTGACTTTCCGGGTGGTCATCCCAACATATCGGAGACCGCATCTACAGGTTATTAGATATACTAGATTGGAGGAGTTGCAGTTAGTGAACTGCCGTTGTATCCATGTTTTACCGGGTTCCAATGAGAGGGATTTCGAAGGGGAAGTAAGGTGGCAGACACTACAGTTGTTGCACAGTTGGTGGTCAGTTAGTTTTGGAATGCCCCAGGCGTTGATAATGGTGTTCTGTGTGATTCTGTGACTTGGGTCTGGTTGATACAAGTTGTTTTTTTAAGTTTTTTGCCCTCTTGTATGAGAATCGCGTTTTTTCCAATTTCCTGGTGCCTGAGTTGATGATTCTCCAGTTCTTATTAATGATGCCGGACACCTGGTTTGACACAGTATTGTGTGTGGTGACACATGTTAGTTGTGGTTCCTCTGGGGGTTTTATGATAGTCTCTGTGAGTGCTTCTCGGTTCTGGTTGCGTGACCGTTTGCAGGTTTTTTGTATGATTTTGGTGGGGTATCCTCTGTCCTCTAGTTTGTGGACTAAGGCTGATGATTGTGATTTGTAGTCCTGGGTATTATTATTATTATTATTATTATTGCATTTATTGAGCGCACAGCTACCCGGAGGTTTCCCGGCGCTTGCATTGGGAACCCGTCCTGGCTTTTCCCTGTGAGATAGCCCCTACAGGGCATCCCCAAGGTGAAAGCCAGGCATCCCGCCGCAGGGGGGGCCGTTGTGGAGATTAAGCAAGCTTAATGCCCAGAGTTGCAGAGTGAGAACCCATGATTAGTGCAGGCACCGAAGCGATAATTATCGAGTCCGTGGACATTTGAGCTCAAGACCCTGCCGCGTCGGGAATTGAACCCTGGTCCCGGGTCTGACCTCAGCTTCCGGGTCTGCCTACTCTACACCGTGAGTCACACTTCTCCACTGCAGTTGCGCCTGATGCGCAAAAATTGCCCGTAAGGCAGGTTCTCCCTCAGGGGCCTCGGATGGAAACTGTCGAACCTGAGGAGGGAGTTCCTGGCTGTGGGTTTATAGAAGGTTTTGGTGGTGAGGCCACCCCCCTCAGCCTTGATGTTGAGGTCCAAAAAAGGCAGTTCATTCTGGCTGCTGGAACATGTGAAGCGTAGGTAGGCGTCACGGTTATTGATCCATAGGAGGAAGTTGTCGAGTGATGTTTGGTCGCCTTCCCAGATGATGAGGATATCATCAATATAACGGCGCCATATTTTGATGTTAGTGATGTACGGGTTGGTGGGTCCATGGATATGGGTCCGTTCGAAGTGGTGCACATATAGTTCAGCCACCCTGGGGGCAAAAACACTCCCCATGGAAGTCCCATTTGTCTGTAGGTAGAATGTTCCTTCATATTCAAAAAAGTTCTTTTTCAGCGCTAGGGTGGCGCAATCCATTATGAAGCTTATTGGGGTTTGGTGCTCCCATTGAGTTTCCAATAGAACGTCATGTAGAACCTGTAAGGTGGCATCTTGGGGGAGGCTAGTATATAGACTTTCGATGTCAAGTCCAACCAGAATTTGTGTTGTTGGGTCAAAGCTGATGTCCTTTATGATATTGAGTAAGTGTTTCGTATCCTTAATGTGTGACGGTATCTTTTGCACCAACGGGTTCAGGAAGCAATCACAGAATCGTGAAAGTGGTTCCAGTAGGGATTGTATGCCAGATACGATGGGTCTGCCGGGTGGTGGTATGACCCCTTTGTGCACTTTAGGCACTATGTAGAAGTGGGGTTTTTTTTTGTGCGTAGGTAGTCTGCCTCTTGCTTCGAGATTTGTTCCGTATCACAGGCATGTTTTACTAGATCATTGATGGTATTTCTCACCTCGTATGTGGTGTCCGATCTTAGACGTTTGCAGTTGCGCGTGTCATTTAGGAGTCTACGGCACTCTTGGTCATAAGCAGTTTTATCCATCAGAACGATACCCCCTCCTTTGTCTGCTGGCTTGATCACCAGAGATGGGTTTTCTTGTAATCGTTTGTTGGTCTCACGGTCTTCGTTGGAGAAGTTGTTGAAGGTATTTTTGGGTTGTAGTAGTTCTATGTCCGAGTAGACCGCCTGTTCAAAGGCCGCTATCTCCACCGGTACACTCGTAGGTGGTGGGATGAAGGTGGATTTTGGTCTCAGGCCAGTTTTGTTGTGAATTTCATCGTTCATTTCCGTTTGTTCTTGTTTTTCCAAAAAGGCCTTTAACTTTAGTTTCCTGGAGAACTCAGCAAGTTCCACATGTAGCTTGAAGGTGTCAAGTTTGGCGGTCGGCACGAAGGAGAGGCCTTTGTTGAGGACTTCGGTTTCCTTCTTGGTAAGTAGTGTACTTGAGAGGTTGAACACCAGGGGACTGGAGGGGCCTGTGTCTGCTACTTGCTCGGTCCTGCTTGTTCTCTGGATTTGTTCCGTGTGTTGGAGCTCAATAGAAGTACTAGAAACAGCTCTTCGTAACAATAAGACAACGCCCACCATGCTTGATAGTATCGGCATCTGGCGCAAAGGAGCAGCGCAACGGAAAAAAAGAGAGATGAAGTAAAAGCAGAGAAAGAGTTGTGGTAAATAGAATTACCATGCAATTTTTTCCGTATAATTAATGACAGGTAAAAGAATAGCTCAATCAAATGAGAGGCAGTGTCCGTGGTATCTGAGTCATACGGGCTTTAATCGGGATGGCTCGAGCCATGGAAATCAGATCCATCAATACAAGGGTTCAGGAGGGGGTAAAATGATGGCAAAAGATGTCAACGATTTATTAACAGTACATGGCATATATAGTAAAACAGTACAATGGTGATGGATACAGTAGGCGTGACAAGTGAAAAGAATATGATAAGAACACATGTGCGTAGCAAAAAGGCGTGTACAAGGGCGTACACAGAGGTGTGTGCTGGAAACGTCACAGAAAAGTGTCATAAGTGGGTGGGCGCATAGAGGATTCTGCAGAGTCAGCTGAAACTTTTCACCTGGGTGCGCGCGCAATTAGTATGACGTGTGATTGACGTGGAACTGGGGAAAGCTGGGGGTCTGACTTTTAATACTAGTAGAGGAGACAGAAGTCGGGCATGTCAGATCGACCTGTTCCTATAACATATCTGATATCTTGTGTTTGGGGGATGTTTAATCTGAAGTAAAAGGTCTCTCGGGCAGAGGCTATTCTATACTGAATGCATATGTGTCTAAGTGCAATGCGCGGGGCCATGGGCCTACCATGGTAACGGGAGCAATGAATTACATGAAGGAGACAGGAAGGCTTGGCTCTTTGCTCTGCAGCCGGGAAGCTGTTTACCTATTTCACTAGACTGGAATGTGTTTTCGAGGAGGCTGAACTGGCTGAACTGATAACTTGAAGGCAAAACACTGTTTTGGCAGGCAGGCCAGGCCGAGCCAGGCACCGCTTCGCTTGGCAGGAAGTAAGGCAGAGGTCAGGGATGCATCTCCAGGCTGCAGCTTTCAGAGGCAGAGACAGAAGTGGTTCGAGGGGAGAAATCAGGGCCTAGCTCGGCAGAACCAGGAAAAACGTGAAAGTGCACCATGTAAAGACGTTGGCATGGCATGGTTAGGAACTGAATCATCGATCCATTCATGGTGGATCCGATAGAGGACATGTTAATGTTGGACGCAAATGTATTTGCGTCTTCAGATTCGGTCGTGGAGGGAAGTCACATGTACTTTAGGCTCGTACATGGAGACGTTGGGGTACACGTTAGGGGACATACCTGACCATAAAAACATCAATTACCTCAGAGTTACGAAAAGCAGCTCACCTTGCTGCCAAAAAGTTAGAGGAAGAGATAAAGGAGAGAGAGGAAGCTAAACAGAAGCAAGAGTCCGAAACATCGGGCCAGTGTCCCGTTAGAACACCCTCTACGCTCTACCCTGAGTTACCTTCAAAACAACGAGAGAACGATGATTTACTATTAGGTCCCCCAATCATCTACATGCCCCCTCCATACACTCCCTCTCAAACTTTAGTACAGCACTCACAGCCCCCAAATGCAAGTTAGAATAGTACCGGGACCTCGGTCCTCATGGCCTCCGCGCCGGCCGAGCCCCTTGTCCCGAATGCAGCACTAGCAGTAACATTAGATGACCTTGAGACTAGAAAGAAAGATACCACAAGAATGAACCGGTTGAGCAAAGATGAACGAGCAGGGGTCGATAAGATAGTGAAAACACTGGTGGAGCGGAAGGAGAGCGAAGAATATGTAACTGATATGTACAATTCATATGCCGATAGCCACAGACGACATTTTGTTGTGCGATTTTGTTATCACACCCTCAATGCCTATGAAGACAGATACCAAGATAAGGGTCCTGAGAGCCTAGCGGCACTATATAGGAAAGTCGCCATTGGAGACGAAAGCAAGTGTGATGTGACAGACCTCTTCACGCGTGCGCTTGAAGTCTTCCACCACCTCACTGAACAGAGGCTAGAAACTAAGACTACAACTCCTGTAGCGACTGAACCCCGAGCAGAAAAAACTGACACAATGATGCCTATAAAGGAGGCCGCTCCCTACTGGGTTCCCCCACGAGGACAGGGAACACATGATGACATTAATCACCAAGATGCAAAAGGAAGGGTAGTTTATAACTGGGTCTACCAACCATGGGATCGACAAGACATCCTGACTTTCCGAAAATCCTTACCCGATTTACGAAAGAACCCCACTGCCTTTTATACTGAACTAGGTACAGCCTTGGGTTCGACGATTATGACCCTAGCGGACATCGATTTGTTTTTCGGGCTATGCCTGCCAGCTGATGTGTGGAAGCAAATCCGGAAAATCGACCACCCTCAGCTGTTCGGACATACCTGGTCACAACTCAATGGCATAGGTAGACAACGAGAGCCTGGACAGAAACCCTTAAAAGCCATTTTAGACCACCCGGACAAGATCGTCCAGAAATTGAAAACCCTGATCCCAGAAAAGAAGGTGGACTGGTCGATTGTAACGGCCTGCCGCCAGAAACCCCAGGAAGACGTATCAGAATACTTCTCCCGGTTCGAGACGGTGTTTTCCGATTACAGTGGCCAGGACATGACCACTGCAACCGGACATCATCTGTTTGTCCAGAATTATGTTAAAGGTCTGTTGCAGGAAGTCTCACAGAAACTACAGACTAGTGAGAGTAGTTGGGCGGACTCCAAATCTGCGGCTATCCTTCATATGGCCCAGTACTATGAGCATCAAAAGAACGAGAACGATAGGGCATCTGAGAAAAAGAAAAAGGACCTGAAGGAAAGAGTGATGATTGTGCAGTTGCAAGGGGTGACTATAGGAAAGGAACTGTACAAAGGAAGTTACCAATCAAATGCTCCTAGAAATCCACCCCCTAGAGACCATACATCCGCACCCTACACTGGACGTAAAGACTTAGATGAGAACCAGTGTGCGTTTTGTAAAGGGTTTGGTCATTGGAAGTCCCAGTGTCCGGTCCTGCTAGAAATGAACAAAAATAGGGAAGCAAGAGATGTAGCGGGCGGGCCAAGAAATAGAGGATAGGGACGAGGGTACGCGAACGACACCAACAACGACAGGCCAGGCAGACCGAACACATGTCACCGTCCCCGACAGAACCAGTACCAACAGTCTGACTGCAAAAACACCCATGACTTTGCATATGACTGCCAAAGGCAAGGGAGGGATCCAGTCGAGCTCTATGTTGACCAGCAAGGTCCTTACGTCGCCGCTAAGGTCCTGGGTACGAAGTCTCCATTTGTGGTAGACACTGGAGCGACACGTAGTGCGTTATCTAAACAACTGATTCCAAGGGCACCCTTGTCTGGCTCACACGTAACATCAATAGGTTTTGATGGAACGCCCTCCACTAATCCCTTGTCCACACCGATCCCCTTTGACTTGGAAAATAACACCACTAACACAACGGTTTTGCTCTCCTCAAAACACCCCCGACGCCATTGTGGGACTTGACTTATTGAAACATTTCCGAGCTACATTTAGATGTTCACAAGACGGAGTTCGAGTCATTCTGTACGACAACCCGAATCTACTCAGACCTTGTCCCACATGACGCATGTTTTCTATAACTGATGCTGACCTGTCCCTACTCGACACTCTACCTCTGTACCTGTGGGCCAAAACTGATTCGGACGTAGGACGCATGATGATTGACCCGGTACATATAACTCTTCGACAGGACACAGTACTGCCAAAACTTCCACAGTATCGAATATCACCCGAGGGCGAGAAGGCATTGGTAAAGATTATCCAGTCCTTAGTGGATGCAGGAGTGGTAGAGGAAGTAGTTAGCAATGTTTGCAACAGCCCTATCCTACCTATTGTAAAGAAGCAGGGTGAGGTAGATGAGAAAGCGTACCGTTTCATCATTGACCTACGAGAGGTTAACAAAGTAGTTGTACCTCAGTACCCCGTAGTTTCAGACATCACCACCATTCTGACTTTGATTCCTTCCACTGTCACCACCTTCACTGTAATTGACCTCAAGAACGCATTCTTTTCCATCCCCATCCACCCAGACAGCCGCTACCTCTTCGGCTTCACCTTAAAAACCCATTCATATAGATTTTGTAGAGCACCCCAAGGCTACACTGAAAGTCCCAGCATCTATAGCCAGGCCCTCAAGAGACAGCTGGATGCAGTCCAGTTACCGGATGTAGTGGTGTTGATACAGTATGTCGATGATATCCTTCTGGCGGCTGACACCACTCCACTTGCAGTCACAGCCACCATCCAACTCCTACACTTCCTCGTGGAAAATGGCCACAAGGTCTCCAAGAAGAAGTTACAATTCTGCCAACCCCAAGTGACATACCTAGGCCACCTCTTGTCCAAAGACGGGAGGAAGCCTACGCCCGACCGAATTCAGACCATTCTAGAAACCCCTGTCCCTAAGACCCAGAAACAAGTCCACTCTCTGGAAGGCCTCACCTCCTTCTGCCGACAATGGTTGCCAAAATTCAGCCTTATTGTAAAACCACTACTTTCCCTGCTGGCTAAAGATGTCCCCTTCCCACTCCCCTGGACCCCCGAATGCCAATCCTCCTTCAAAGAGTTACTAGACACCCTTTGCTCAGCACCAGTCCTAGGAACCCCAGATTACTCAAAGCCCTTCTCTCTCTTCACTCACGAAAGGGAGGGGTGCGCTTTGTCTGTTTTGACTCAGTCCATCGGCCCCAAGCGACGCCCATGTGCCTACTTCTCTGCCACTCTTGACCCCGTAGCCAGAGCTTTGCCTGCCTGCCTTTGAGCTGTAGCTGCCGCAGCTGTCTCTTTCTGACAAAGTGAGGGAATCGTGCTCTCAAACTGCCTTACAGTGTTAGTGCCCCATGCGGTTGACACCCTCCTGAACCAGACTAAGACGCAGCATCTGACTAGTGCACGACTGACTGGGTACAAACTGACTCTGCTTGCACCCCACATCACACTGAAAAGATGCACCACTCTGAATCCAGCCACGCTGTTAACCCTACCTGAAAACGACCCCAATATGTCCCCTATGCATGACTGTGTGACCCTCACGGACGAACAGACTAGGAGTAGGGT
Organism: Lissotriton vulgaris; assembly: GCF_964263255.1. Lineage (NCBI taxonomy): Eukaryota > Metazoa > Chordata > Amphibia > Caudata > Salamandridae > Lissotriton > Lissotriton vulgaris. The sequence goes on along the minus strand of NC_141695.1, from coordinate 490,081,571 downwards.
TGACCTCCGAGACACTGCCTTCCCAGATCCTGACGGAGAGCTATGGGTGGACGGCTCTTGCATCAAACTCCCCGACGGCACCACCTCAGCTGCTTATGCGGTTACCACAGCCCGAACTGTAGTTGAGACAGCCCGCATCATACAGCGATCTGCACAGGCTGCCCTCACACGAGTGTGTATCCTAGCAGCAGGGACGACAGCAAATATATACACGGACAGACAGTATGCCTTCGGGGTGGTTCATCATTTTGGGCTCTTATGGAAGGAGAGGGGATTCCTGACCTCACACGGCACACCCATCCTACATGGAGATCTAGTCTCCGCTCTAACTGAAGCAGTCCTCCTTCCCAAACAACTTGCTGTAATCAAATGCCAGGCACACAAAAAGGTGATGGACATCATTGGGCAGGGGAATGCACTAGCCGACATCACAGCCCGGACCACAGCGGAGAATAGGACGACGACACACATGTACGTGACCAGTTCACAAGCAGAAAAACGGAAGGACGCTAGGGAAACTATTAGGGATATCCAAATGGCCAGCTCACCACACGAATTGACTGAATGGGCAAGGGTGGGACTGAAAGACGATGAAGGCTGCTGGTGGACAAAAGACACAAACAAATGGTTGCTACCCAACTCGTACCTGATCCCCATACTGACCATGGCACACTCCCCTGCACACATAGGATCTGCCCCCATGGCCGAACTTGTTTCCAAAGTTTGGCACAATGACAAGATCACAGACTCAGCAAAACGTCTGGTCCAACAATGTCTGATATGCCTGCAACACAACCCTAGGAAAGGAACTGTCATGCCCCGGGGAGGGTTTGGGGTCCCCAATCATCCCTTTGAAGTCATACAGATGGACTACATCCAGTTAGAAAGGTGCCAATGTCTAAAGTATGTGCTTGTTGTCGTGTGCGCATTTAGAAAGTGGGTGGAAGCCTATCCAACTCGCGACAATACTGCCATTGCTACTGCAAAGGTATTACTAAAGGAATTCTTCCCTCGCTACGGCCTTTGTCGAATTTTGTGAAGCGACAATGGCCCCCACTTCGTAGCCGAGGTTATCCAACTCATCTTGAAGGGGTTGGGTGTAAAACAGAAGTTTCATGCAGTCTTCCACCCCCAGTCTGCTGGACTGGTTGAACGACATAATGCCACGCTGAAGCTCAAACTAGCAAAGATAGTGGCTACCACAGGACTGAAATGGCCAGACGCTCTCCCACTGGCATTACTATCAATGCGTTCCACCCCCACCAAACCACTTGACCCCCTACGAGGTCGTCTTCGGCCGACCTATGAGCTTTTGGTCTGCACCAAAACCGACATCCATTCATGACGTCCCGGACGTCCTAATGTCTGACTATTTGTCTAATCTGACTTAAAACGCTGTCTGTTATCCATCAACAGGTTCTGCAGGCCATCCCAATGCTTCCAGGGGCCCCGGACCCGACATCCAGCCAGGCGATTTCGTCTTGATCCAGAATTTCCAACGTGCAAAGAGTCTGGAACCCCGGTGGATGGGCCCCTGGCAAGTCTTGATCACCACTCGAACAGCTCTTCGAGTGGAGGGGAAACGGAACTGGCTGCATGCACACCATTGCAAGAAGATATCCTCGACCCTGACAACGACCGAAGACGTGGCCACCCAAGAAGAACTCCTGAACAAAGACCGACCATCCCTGAGCTGTTACCCCGATACGGAGACACTCGAATTGGTAAAATTTCTCGATCCCACTGTGCCACCTAGAGAAGGGTATAACCTACGATGAAAGAAGGGAGCTTCGGCTAAGCAGACCACTGACTAAGTTACAAATCTCAGAACGGTAGCCGAACACTACTAAGGCTACCAGGAGAGAGGCTAAACGAAGTTTGTGGTTCTGCCCGCTACCGAGCCCCTTGAAGATGATGGAAGCGCCCGATACGAAGATGATGGAGCAACCGGACATCCGAAGATCCACTACAAAAACCCAAAGACTGACAAAATACACAGCTCAAAGACTATTGCCCTTTTCATCGCCCTTCTCTTTTGCCTCCTCCTCATGGCCACCTTCTGGATTGTGGAAGACCACTGCACAGCCTACCACCATGAAAGAACACTACCTGATCTCCCTTTCACCTCAACTCCGAGAAAGGCGTAAGGAGTTCTGGAATAACTCCTTTGTGCAGTTGCTGCATCAACACAACCTTGCCGCCAATGCCACGAATTGCTGGATCTGTGGGTTGCTACCACATGCCACTAGACATTCCATCCTCTCATCCCTTCACCTTTCTCCGTTCATGGTTCCTGCCCTGCTTGGCTGATCCTCTTGCAAGAGAGTTACAGGGATAATGCCACTTCCAGCAAAACTGTGTCACACTTTTATCATGGGTTCTGGCTGAACAAAACTGGAAGAACCTCTGCTCCCTTTTGCCCTGTGACATCCAACGCTTCTTTTCACATGGACATCCCTGCCAAAGAACGGGTTGAAATGCAGGTGTTCAACAATCCAGCCAGACCCACCTTCTCCTACCTCCGGAAACGAACAGCTGCCACCCTGACTGTGGCACTGTCTGTCGTCAACTTCTCAGGCCTTGTATGCATCGAAGGCCTCGGGACACAGGTGGTGGGTCACAGCGCTTGCCACATCACCAGAACTTTGGACTCAGCTGATCCACCCTCTTTTGTCACCTCCCCAAACATGTACTTCGTCTGCGGTACCAAAGCCTACACCTGGCTCCAAAAGGGCTGGGGAGGTACCTGCTACATTGCCTTCATCCTCCCTCCGACCTATGTGGCTCCAGCAAACCACCACCGACAAAAGCGAGCAAGAGACATTGAACAAGCCGACTCCACTGGAGCACAGTTCCTGGATGCAGTGAAGGGACTTGTTCCACTCTGGGGTCCGATGGCGAACAGCCGTGCCATCCGACATTTGACCCAGGCAGTTGAAACGACTATGAACATCACAGCTGGCATCCTCACGGACAACACAGGCGAGCTTCAGGCAGTCCGCCTGGTGGCCCTTCAGAACCGCCTTGTTCTAGATGTGGTTCTAGCGGATCGTGGAGGAGCATGCCGCATCATTGGATCCAGCTGCTGCACCTACAACCGCATTCAAGGAACGACTGGACAACAACGCACACAACAGCAAAGAACTCTTCAACATCGTCAAAGAGCTCTCCAACCCCAACGCTGGAAACAACGACATCATCGCCCCCCACCACCACCCTCCGCGCCTGGACTCCGATCAGCACCGAAGACACCGTCAGCACGATGAACTCCATCCACTCCGGATCTCCGACCGACCCCTGCCCTCACCACGTCTTCAACAAGGCCGACGCTGTCATCGCACCCCACCTGCGGGACATCATCAACACCTCCTTCGATACCGCTACCTTCCAGGAGAGCTGGAAGCACGCCGAACTCAGCGCTCTACTCAAGAAACCATCGGCTGACCCCACCGACCTCAAGAACTACCGCCCCATCTCGCTGCTCCCGTTTCCTGCAAAAGTCATCGAGAAGACCGTCAACAAGCAGCTCGCCACCTTCCTCGAGACGAGCGGATCCCTCGACCCCTCGCAGTCTGGCTTCCGGGCCAACCACAGCACCGAGACCGCCCTGATCGCAGTCACCGATGACATCCGAGCGCTGCTCGACAACGGAGAAACAGCGGCCCTCATCCTCCTAGACCTCTCCGACGCCTTCGACACTGTCTGCCATCGTACCCTAGTACAACGCCTCAGCAACGTCGGAGTCCAGGAGAAGGCACTGGAGTGGATCATCTCCTTCCTCGCCGGGAGGACACAGAGAGTCCGCCTCCCCCCGTTCAGATCTGAAGCCACCGAAGTCATCTGCGGCGTCCCTCAGGGCTCCTCGCTCAGCCCAACCCTCTTCAACATCTACATGAGCCCACTCGCAGACATTGCACGCCAGCACAACCTCAACATCATCTCCTACGCCAACGACACCCAGCTGATCCTCTCCCTTACCAACGACCCCGCCACCGCCAGAGCCAACCTTCACGAAGGGATGAAAGAGGTAGTCGAATGGATGAAGAACAGCCGCCTGAAACTGAACTCGGACAAGACGGAAGTCCTTATCCTGGGATCCTCACCCTCCGCCTGGGACGACTCCTGGTGGCCCCCCGCCTTAGGCAGCGCACCCAAACCAACAGACCACGCACGAAACCTGGGCTTCATCCTGGACTCCCCCCTCTCCATGACCAGACAAGTCAACGCTGTCTCCTCGTCGTGCTTCAACATCCTGCGCATGCTACGCAAGATCTTCCGGTGGATCCCCACCGAGACCAGGAAGACGGTCACCCAGGCCCTCGTCACTAGCCGTCTGGACTACGGTAACACCCTCTACACCGGAACCACCGCCAAACTCCAGAAGAGACTCCAGCGGATCCAGAACGCCTCAGCACGACTCATCCTGGACATCCCCGTCGCAGCCACATCTCCGGACACCTGAGAGATCTGCACTGGCTCCCGGTCAACAAAAGAATCACCTTCCGTCTCCTCACCCACGCACACAAAGCCCTACACAGCCAAGGCCCAGGATACCTCAACAGCCGCCTCAACTTCTACGCTCCCAAACGCCAGCTTCGCTCGACCAGCCACGCCCTCGCCGCCGTCCCCCGCATCCGTAGAACCACCACAGGGGGGCGGTCCTTCTCCTACCTCGCCGCCAAGACTTGGAACTCCCTCCTCACCCACCTTCGCCTGACCCAGGACCACCTTGCCTTCAAGAAGCAACTCAAGACCTGGCTGTTTGAGCAGTAACAGACCCCCCCCCCCCAGCACCTTGAGACCCTCTGGGTAAGTAGTGCGCTATATAAATTCGATGATTGATTGATTGATTGATTGACAATTCGCCCTCAGTCTGCAAGGCCATTGAACCCCTACACAGACTTTCCTCAGAGGTTCACCAGGAACAAGAAGGATGGTCGCTTGAGAGCTGGTTCTGGAGTACTGTAAAGGACTGGGGTGGAGGTTGTTTATGATCATATTGATACCGATTGTAATAATATGTGGATTCTGCCTGGGTGTTCAATGCTTGCCGCCCCTGTACTCACTTTTTGCGAACTGTATCTGCCCTAAGACTCTGGACTTCGAAGCTGAACGAATGAAAGCTTTATACGAAGTGGAAACCCGTAACATAATGGGGATAGATATAGATTGACAAGCTGGCTAGATATGTTGAAAAGGGAGGACTGTTAAAATCTAGGTTGCGGCGTAAACATTATCGGCGCCATCTTGTCCCTTTTCCAGGCTCATACGTGTGCGTAAGCAGCAGCCATTTTGAGTATCATGGCCTCTCTGCCCACTGCCGATCGCCAGCGCGTCTCTCTGACCTCGCAAGCATCCCCCGTGCACTGACAGCCCCCACACTCACATGCTTGGGCCATAAACCACCCCTTCAGCGCGGCCCTGCCTCGGAACCACATTCCGTACCCGGCTAACACTTCCCTCCATCCCTTTCATGAACACGCATCCTTTGATAAATCCCCTTCCTCTGAGCCCGATTGTCCGACCCGATCCCAGGCCATCACCTAGTCCTGCGGATACAGTTAATTGCCCCCTACTGTAAGAAGTCACCCCTCTTCAAAGGAGCTACGATTGATCAAAGCTCCCACCCCATGAGATACGATCAGCCGTACACATTCCGGGAACCGGCAGAATGACCAGCTGCACGACAGTCATCACCTACTGAGATCGGGGTGGGGACTTCTACTGTAGATATGTGTGGGAATGGGCCTGAAGCGCGGATTCCGAGGATGTCTTTCGGTACATCAAAGTATTTGTAAGAATGTGCCACATGTAATAAACTGCAATAAAAGCCATAAACCTGTGTATAAGAGGTCAGGCCTCAGAGATGCGGTTAGAGCACGTCGAGACGATACCTTGTTTTCTGATCGGATGTGTTCAGCTCCGACGGAATAAACCTCTGTTTCCTGCCTTCCAGTCTCCCGCACCTGCCTCTTTGTTTGATAATTATCGAGTGGTATGAGAGGCGACTAACGCCGGGCAATATTTAAAGGTTATCGATTGTATCTGCCCTTTTTTACAGCACGGATGATTGTTGTTGTGCAGGAAGGGCAACAATAATTAATGGTGATTTGCTCCTTGTATGTGTGCTGCAGAAAGCAACACACAGCCCAAGGTCAGGTAACCATGCAAATTATTAGCAGAAGTTGTGTGGTGCACAGGCATGCCTTTCACTAGTGCTCTCCTGCTTGGTCTACAAGGCAGACAGCTCAGCCTCTCAGTGCATACACTTCCTAGGTTTCCAAGGGAGAGGACACCACTGCTGGCTGGAAACCAGTCTCTCAAACACTTCAGGGGCCATATTACAAGAAGTGCCCTAGGGCGCAATAGTTGTTTGTGCTCGCTTTGCTTACCCCCGGGGCACTGTGGTATTACAGAAGGGGCCGCAGACACTTGTGCGGTCCCTTATATAATACATATAGCACTTAAAGCGCCAGGACGTGCCCCATGCAAATGAGAGAATCCCTGTGCATTTGCACCTGCACCTTATTACAGAAGCGGAGGCAAAGAAGTCCTCTGGAGGATCCCTGACAGTGTACCACCTAAAAGGTGGTGCACTGTCAGTGCACCCCCTGCTGGCAGCCCTCTGGCAGGGGCAAAGAGGGTCCCATGAACCCCCAGACATACCCTTGCCGGCGGTTGGAGTCACTAACTCACTAACCGCACCCTTCTGCAAGGGGATCTCTATTACCCTTCAAACGTGCAGGCGGGTTGCCGCCTGCACTGTGAAAACATGGAGCGGTTGTTAAGCAGCCACTCCATTTTTCACCTGAATGCACTGCCCCCAGGATTCACGGCTGCCCTAGGGATAGCACGTTCATCATAATAGGGAGCATTTTCATTGTTAAGGCCGGGCGCACCTTTTTAAAGGTGCGTCTGGTGAAACAATGAAGATGCGCTTATTATATGTGTACCCAGGTGGGGCTATCGCTACATTAATTTCTGCATAAACGAGAAATTACTGACAATAATTGCCCTTTTATTTCTAACCTTTAAAAAAGCAAAAAAGATCAGCTGACATAAGGAATTAATTTTATGTACGGAAATGGTGCCAATCTACCAATCAAATGGCATGTGCCTGTTATGCCTGTTTACTCCTGTGATAGTATTACGAATTTGAAAAAAAAGAAAGCACAAATAAAATGTATTCTTATATAGCGTTTATTAAAACTCCACCTAACAGTAAGTTAGCTCAGTAGAGTTAACATGCGTGTCAAAGAAACAGGTGACATAATAGATCAAAGGCCTAAACTCTCAGCATGGGTGAATCCATACATTATCCCTCAGATTTCAATACAATAAATTGATCAATAAGTATGTGTTATTTGAAGTAACAAGGCTAAGAGGCTTTTGAGTGCCTTCTGTAAAATTGTGTGAAATTTGTGAAATGTCCTTTTGTGAAATTACACAAATTACACCACAGCATTTTTACCCGAACGAAATTTCAATTATGAGTGATGTTCCACTTCACCTTTCTATACACCTGGACCTCTCTTCTGATGTTTTAGATGTCACTGGGGCTATCAACACATAAGCAAAGATGGATGGCCTCCTCTATTGCAGCTGCTATACTATTTGCCCTCAAATACATGTGCCAGGCAACAATACCCACAGAGCATGAATGTCAACTTGAACATCTACGCATTGCCCAATGTAGACTAATAGTATACAAAATTAATGATAAACTTGAAATATACAAAGAAATCAGGGAACAGTTTCTGACACACCATCACATTCACCACACTTAATCACAATGGACAACTTGTTGCGATCAAAAGGGTTTAATACTCCTACTTTGAACATTGAGATAGTCACACTTCTGCAAGAGTATATCATATATCATAGATTATTCTTACTGTATCTGGCCATGTATTTTCAGAAATTCAGAGCTTCATATTATGTCAAAATAAAAAGAGAGGATGCCACATCTGAATTGTATTGCATCATTACATATGCCAAACTATTGTGACCCAACACATAAACATTTGTCCCTACCGTAACCTTGCCCTTCATATTATCACCTTACATGTCAAATATAAAATACATGCAAATTGGCCGTTAATTACAAATATAAGCTAGAAATGCTTGTTTGTTGACAATGTCTGAGAAATTGGGAAATATTTACATAGATATGTATAATTTGTCCATTTCAAGTATCACACAAGGTTAATTATATAGATGAAGAATTATTGGGAAACAAAGAAGAAGAAGGGAGCCCGCCCCACCTCCCAGCTGACCCTCCATCGCCCCTCCCCTCCCACTATCCACATATGACTGATGCATTTGCGCGTAGCGGTCGCGCCCCATGCGCGCCGAAGGTGCGCCAAAGGTAAGCCCGTCTACGCCCGTCTGCGCCTGGACCGCGCCCAGCACCATACCCCCTGCCCCCCGCAAACCGCATCCCTCTCGCATATCATATGACGTCACCACCCTCCTAGCCCTTAACCCTAGACGCACACCTCAATGCTACGAAGCTGCCCCGGGACGTTCCCACGGTCCTTTCGCTTGCCACTCCTGCAAATTTACCAGCATCAAAACCCATACCACATCTGCTAACCCCAAACTCAGCTCCGACTCTAACCACCTGAAGTGCATCCTGCTGAACACCCGCTCAGTCCACAGACACGCCATCGAACTCTGGGACCTACTCGACACTACATCACCGGACATCGCCTTCCTTATTGAAACATGGATGAACTCATCATCAACACCCGACATCGCCATAGCCATCCCGAACAACTACAAGATCGTCCGAAAAGACGGCCCCGTCCAAACAGGTGGAGGCATCGCCATCGTCCATAAGAACACCATCAAAATCACGATCAGGTCCGACGACCACCTTACAACCGCCGAACACCTCCACATCCAGATCCACACCGACCCTAGGACCACACTCAGAGGCACCCTCATCTACAGGCCTCCAGGAACCCGTAAACAATTCAGCGAGGAAATCACTGACTTCATCAGTCCACATGCCCTCGCCTCCGTGAACTACATTTTACTAGGAGACCTCAACTTCCACCTAGAAAAGAAAAACGACAGCAACACCACCACCCTTCTGGGCAATTTGGCCAATCTCGGCCTCAAACAACTTGTTGACACCCCCACCCATGTAGCCGGTCATACGCTCGACCCAATCTTCACTTCCAGCAAACACATCTCCTTCGATCGCACCACAGCTCTCCATTGGACGGACCACAGTTGTGTTCACTTCAGCTACAAAACCACCTCGACCCACAACCCCCCACAACCCATTCCCCGAAGAAAATGGAACAAAATCACCACCGATCAACTCCTCACATCGCTTAACCAAATCCAACCCGCCCTCTCATCGGACCCAAACCAAGCTGCCATCAAATTCAAACAATGGATCACTCACAGCGCTGACGAATTAGCACCCCTGAAAAACCATCACACCAAACAAGACAGCAAAAAGGCCCCCTGGTTCAACGATGACCTTAAGAAATCCAAGAAGCTATGCCGTACTCTCGAGAAAACATGGAGAAAAAGCCCAACCACCGACAACATGACCACCTTCAAGGCAGCCACCCGCAAACACCACCAGCTGATTCGATCCACCAAGAAATCAGCATTCAAGAATCGACTCGACAACAACGCCCATAACAGCAAGCAACTATTCAACATTGTCAAAGAATTCACCAACCCCACCGCAGCCTCAAACGACATCACTCCCTCCCAAGACCTCTGCGATTCGTTATCTTCCTTCTTCTACAACAAAATTGCCGACATACACAACAGCTTCGAAAACAGTTCTAACGAACAATCCTCTCTACCCCCTCAGAACCTAAACCGACCTCTAACAATCTCAGCGCCTGGAACCCAATCACCACCGAAGACACCATCCGCCTAATGAATTCCATCCACTCTGGCTCGCCAACCGACCCATGTCCCCACCACATCTTCAACAAAGCAGACTCCATCATCGCACCCCATCTCCGTCATGTCATCAACTGCTCCTTCAACTCTGCTACCTTCCCTGAAAGCTGGAAACATGCCGAAGTCAGTGCCCTCCTGAAGAAACCCACAGCAGACCCCTCTGAACTCAAAAACTACTGCCCCATATCCCTCCTCCCATTCCCGGCCAAAGTCATCGAGAAATCCGTCAATAGCCAACTCGCCGCCTTCCTCGAATCCAACAACTCTCTCGACCCCTCACAATCTGGCTTCCGAGCCAAACACAGCACCGAAACCGCCCTCATCTCAGCAACAGACGACATCCGATCACTTCTGGACAACGGAGAAACAGTGGCCCTCATTCTACTCAACCTCTCCACCGCCTTCAACACTGTCTGTCACAGCACACTCATACAACGTCTCAGCAACATCGGCGTAAAAGGAAAAGCCTTGGACTGGATCAACTCATTCCTAACTGGGAGAACTCAGAGAGTCCGACTTCCCCCATTCAAATCAGAGAACACCAAAGTCATCTGCGGTGTACCACAAGGATCATAACTCAGTCCCACCCTCTTCAACGTTTACATGAGTCCACTAGCTTCCATCGCGCGACAACACAACCTTAACATCATCTCCTACGCTGATGACACCCAGCTGATCCTTTCCCTCACCAAAGACCCCAACACCGCCAAAACCAATCTTCACGAAGGCATGAAAGAAGTAGCCGTATGGATGAAAAACAGCCGCCTAAAACTCAACTCAGACAAAACGGAAGTGCTCATCCTTGGGTCATCCCCCTCTGCCTGGGACGACTCATGGTGGCCTTCGAATCTGGGTTCTGCACCCATACCCTCAGACCACGCACGTAACCTAGGCTTCATCCTAGACTCCTCCCTCTCGATGACAAGACAAGTCAACGCTGTCTAATCCTCCTGCTTCAACGTACTTCGTATGCTCAAAAAAATCTTCCACTGGATCCCCGCCGAGACAAGAAAGATTGTCACCCACGCACTGGTTACGAGTCGTCTAGACTACGGAAACACCCTCTACGCCAGAATCACAGCCAAATTACAAAAAAAACTTAAACGCATCCAAAACGCATCAGCAAGACTCATTTTGGACATCCCTCGCCAAGATCACATTACCGGCCACCTGAAAGACCTCCACTGGCTTCCCGTCAACAAGAGAATAACATTCCGTCTCCTCACCCACGCACACAAGGCCCTCTACAAACTAGGGCCCGAATGCCTCAACACTCGACTATCCTTCTACACACCCACCCGCCAACTAAGATCCTCCAATCAAGGCCTTGCCGCAGTTGCGCGTATCCAAAGATCCACCATGGGAGGTAGATCCTTCTCCTACTTGGCAGCCAAGACCTGGAACTCTCTCCCCACTCATCTCCGCCTTACACAGAACCACATCTCGTTCAGAAAAGAACTCAAAACGTAGCTATTCGACAAATAATGATCCCCTTTCCCAAGCGCCTTGAGACCCTCTGGGTGAGTAGCGCGCTATATAAATTCTTGAATTTGAACTTGAAGATACACTTAATGGGGTACAGTGCATCAAAGGGCAATCCTTATCTATATTTCAGAAATACGGTTTGATAAAAAAAAAAACAGTCCAAAGGAAGACTTTTGATTTAGGTTGTAATTAAAATTTAAAAAAAATACCAATTGGAGGAATAAGCCAACTTGAGGACAGCATTCCGAATAGTTACTTGTGATTTGGAGTGCAGAGAATAAGATAGCCATCTTACATTGGGCGTAAGCCAATTGGTTAGCATGAGTCAAGAAATGCTGATATTTCATTTTTAAGTCTCAGCTATTCTGTCTCTTTCAAAAATGTTGTTTACAATCAAGTGTGCTAACAGCCCACCTACAGTTTACCAATGGTTAGCATTAAAATCACTCTAATTTGCTTTATTTTCGTTTGTCAAGGCATGCATGCGTCATATCCTCTTCTTGTGTTTGGCCTTCTCCCGGAGCATCGTTCAAGTACTAGTGTCCTTCCACTGCTCCCGTTACTGTAGCTAAAAAAAAATTGTTTTCAAGCGCTCCACGAGTGCCTGTGTTTTCGCCTATGTGTACAATACCACCATATATATGAGCAATATTATAACTTGACCATAATTCGACATCTCGAACACTAAAGCAAAACCTAGCTGTAACAAATACTCAAAACATCAATATAGCACAATACGTAAACACCCCATAGCTCAAAACTAAAACAATAATGTGACTCTTGGAGTTACAGGACATACTGAACCACTACCACAAAGCATAGACATAGTTACTCAATATACAGATTCTAACAAATACCTTACCATGGAGCAAACAATCACATAGCTAGCTACTGCAGCCCACGTGGTATGTGTAATGAACCTTGTACTCGGTGTGTCCCATATTGGTCCAAAACTCCCTTGCCCTTATTTATGAGGCCTTGCGTCAGTTTTGCGCCGCCGGTGCGTCACTTTTTGTGACGCACCAGCGGTGTAAAAAATGCGCCTCGTTGCGCCATATTTAAAAAGTGACGCATCTGCGTAGATGCGTCACTTTTTAAACCCCTGCGCCACATTATACCTGCGTCAGGTATAATGTATGCAGAGGGGGCGTTCCCCCGCAAAAAGCCTCGTAATAGTGACGCAGTGAAATCTATGAGATTTCACTGTGTCACTTTTAGGACGCTGTTCGTCAAAATCTTGCGCCTGCCTCACAGCAGGCGTAAGACTGACGCAAGCCCTTTCACATGGGGCTTTCCTCATGTGAAAGGACGCATTGCTGGAGTTGCATCACTTTTGTGACACACTCCAGCAATGCGTCACTTTTGGGCTTACAGATGCGTCAGAAATACTGGCGTATCTGTAAGTCCTTGCGACATGATGCGCCATACATTAAATATGACGCATCATTGGTGTCGCAAGGAGTGCGCAGTGAAAAGTGACGCATCTCTGTTTTCGCGCAGCGATGCGTCACTTTTCATAAATGAGGCCCCCTGTCACTAAGGGCTATGTATCATCAACGGGATACAGATTAGTTAAGAGACAAATTACTGGCAATTAATGCAATTGTGCTTCATTATTAGTCTTAGCCATGTGTTATTCAACAATCGGCATTTTCCCCTCTCTGGTGGCTTGCCAGTTCATCCCCTTTCTTTCTCCAGTAATATGGTTGGTGTGTCCTCTACAGCCAGCCCACCACTTCGCTGTTCCCAGATGCCCGCCTTGGTCATTAAATATGGGGGATTTGGGTCTGTTTGCAGCATGACCTACCCGCCCCCCCGCGCTCCCTCCCCCCGGATTTTCGGACAGGTGGTAGAGTCCAGGGACTGATGGAGTATAAGCTCAAGGACATGTGGGCAGGGCTTGAAGTGGGCCGGGTCTCACTGGTGCTGAGCACCGGTACAGGCCTCGAAACTGGTCTCTATCAGGCTCTGTTTTGTGGCCTGGGACAGACGGTCCAATTTTTTCTGGACTGCAGTGATAGCTGCCACATTGATTTGCGCGTGCTCACACTGCTCACTTCTTACAAGTGGAGAAGTTATGGCGTGATGTCATGCCAGGTGAGCATCTAACAACCACTGACAAAGCCAGTAATTCTGACACTATGCTAAGCACAGATTTTTACCTTATGTGTTTTTAAGCCACACCCTTAATTACATTGGCCACGTCCCTTTGAGAGACCCCCCAGTTTTTTCATCCCACTTAAAGCCCTGCATGTGGCCATAGGTTGCCATTTTCTGTAAGTTGTGACACACACCAGTTTGGCAGGGACAGATTTGTCGTCCAGTCAGAGGTATAGGGTAGGAGTAAAGGTTTTTTCAAATGGCGGGTGTTATGCTCAAAAAAGTTATAGATGCTCTTCTACTGTTGGAGGAGGCAGGCAGGGCTGATATCTTGATGCCGGGGGACCTGCAGCAGGCATGCGTACCCCGTGGGGCGAGGCCGTAGAGGAGGTCAGCGGGGTGGCTGTTTTACCTGGCTTGCCCCCCATGCAAAAGTGAAAGCATGCCCAAAAGACTACAGGAAGGATGGGAGGGGTTGCGGGTGCGAGCAGGTCAGGCTGAACCTCTAGGGCAGATATGCCATGAAGCGCTGCCTCTCGTTGGAGAAAAAGGCTTTTCAAATCTAGAGGCCCCCTGTGGGGAGAGGATGAGGAGTGGGTTTGCGCTGGTGACTGTAGTTGAGCGGGCTAGGCGCTCAGAGCTCAGATTGTGGTGGGTGTGGGGCCCATAACCCCCGCACTGCACCCACTCCTGAGTACAAGCAACATTCTCTCACTGTGTTCCTCATAATGAAATAAGCCAACACGCCATTGTGTCTTGTGGTGGACATTTGTCGGCCGCAGTTTTATTATGAATACATGTGTATACTTGTCATACTTGTATACCACGGTCATAAATCATCCATGGCGAACTGTCATATTTGCGTCATAAACCATATGCTTTTTGTCAGGCATCATCCCTGCCATAAATCATATGTACATTGTCCCTTAGCAAATTAGACTGACAGTTTGTTGGTTAGCTCATTTGCAGGTTTGCCTTGTTACTAGTCCCTTCTGGGTCATTTCTCTTTTTGTCTGGTTGGATTTGTGCTCTCTTTGCACGGGGGGTGGAGGGTAGCTGGGCCAAACCAGGGAGCAAATCTATGCCAAGTACTGGCTAAGTGGCCCAATGATCATTAAGCTGATCCAGGACCTAGACCCCCTGCTGCAGCATCCAACAAGGAGAACCAATGCCGTCCCCACCCATGTACAGGTATTGTGCAGCCTGCACCTACTGGCTTCCGGAAGCTTCCAGGGGATAGTTGCTGTCGCTGGGGGCATATCCCAGCCCACCATGTCCCGCTGCCTCAGTAGTTTTCTGGATGCAATGCTGACCAGGCTACACCACTACATTTCATTCCCAACCACCCAGCAGGACTTAAATGACACCAAGCTGAAATTCTACAACATTGCACATTTTCCGCATGTAATTGGATGCATTGACTGTACCCATATCCACATCTACCCACCAGCACAAACGGAATACATGTACCGCAACCCCAAATCCTACCACTCCCTCAATATCCAGATGGTGTGAAACGCCAAGAATATCATCACGGACACAGTGGCACAATATCCGGGCAGCACACATGACTCCTTCATCTTCCGGCACAGCGGCATTCACACACGACTGGCAAGGGGAGACTTTGCGAAGGACACCTACTGGGTAAGTACACATGTCCCCATATACTATACTTTCATCATGTGTCTGCGCAGAATAGGCACTCACCCTGTGCTCATTACCCGCAGGTGACAGCGCCTATGGCCTACGTGAGTACCTCCTCACCCCATACCTCAACCCAGCCACACCACAGCAACGGCGTTACAATGCTGCACACATACGGACAAGAAATTGCATAGAGAGGACATTTGGCCTCTTGAAGAGCCGTTTCCGCATACTGCACAAGACTGGTGGGGCCATCAAATACACACCTGAGGTCTGCTGCCGCATCGTGGCCATGTGTGCAATACTCCACAACATTGCTACCAAGCGCAGGATACCAGTGGAGATATCTGGCAGTGAGTCTGAAGGTGACAACCGGCCACCTCCACATGTACGTCATGCACGCGGACAAGATCCTGCTGAAGGACACAGGCGCCGCAACCACATCACTACGAACTGTTTCTAGTGCACACATTCCACTATCACAACACTGCACCCATGCATGACGAATGTAATAATGACATGAGTGTGTATCAAGTTTGACCATTCTTCTTTATTGTTAAATCACAATAAATTGGCCTTTAAGTATTAAATTGTCTGTGGAGAGAGTATTGCTCCATACCTCCCCATGCTGCGGTAGGGGGTTTGCAGGGGTTGACTGCATGGCCTCCCTCTGAGTGTTAGAGTCCTCATGGACGGTGACGACGAGACGCCCCAAGTCGTCTCTCCGCATCCTGAGGGACGGTGTTGGCCCTACTTCCTGATGTTGGCCTGCTGCTGCGGCGACGTGCAGGCAACGGTGGTAAGGAGGCGCTGCTGTTGGTTGACGCAGCCTCACTTGTGTCGTCAGCCCCCTCTGCTTCTTCCTGGGCAGTGGCCTGTCTGCCGAGCACAGCTGCGGTGAGTAGGTCGAGTGACCTGGCCACATCCTGGCAACACTGCACCATCTGGGCCTGCATGGCAAGTGACCTTCGTACCAGCTGAGATGTAGCATTGCCAACCACATGATATGACCTAGTGTAGGCCGATAGGCGGGCCAGTAGTTGGCGGTGGCGTCGACGGGACATGTCCTGCTGGGATACAAGCAGCTGGTTTTTTTCTCGCACTGCTGTGGTCATCTGGGCAATGTGTTGACCGTTTGCCTGCATCTGTGCGAGCATTGCTGCCATGTGGCGCGCCTGTGTGCGATGCTCCACCAGCATGCGGCGTTCGATTGCCAGGCCTGGTTCGGGTGTTTCAAGTGCCCTGGCGGTGTCTGCTGGGCCCTGGCGCTGCTGGCGCCTCTGTGCGCTGGTCTATGACCTGGCACCAGGTGTGCGCCTCGTCTGCCTCCGAGGCGCTGGTGGTGGAGCCTGTACCACTGCTGTGGCTGTTTGCTGTGGGGTTGGCTGCACTGCTGTGGCTGCAGGGGTGGCCCTGTCAGCACAGGGTGGTGGTGGTGTTGGTGGTGGTGGGTGCACTGCTGGTGGCTGTGATGTGCCGGTTGTTGGGAGGACAGGCCCTCACCCTCAGTGTCCTCCTGGCTCTCAGCGATGTGCAGCGCCTCGCTGTCCGTGCTGGCTTGATCACTTGCACCTGTAATGTGAAAGGGTGCATGATTAAAGTTATGTATCTTGCGCAGGCAATGTTGATACATGCATGCAGCCTTGCTTTCCCTGACTGGCTTTTGGTTTGACTTTGCATTGAGTGCTCTGGCAGTGTTGGGCTAACTGCGGGTAAATGATTACACTACAACTTCCACAATGCAATTGGGCTTTTTTGGTGAGCATGGTCTGCATTGTTGGGGATGTCATGTTGCTAGCTCAGGACTTAAGAGCATTGTTAGGGGACTGGGTCGCAGTCGCATGGCACTTACCTTCAGTTTGTTGTTGGCTGGGTCGAGATGAGTCCAGCTGAACGACCTCCACGCAGGCTGCTGGCGCAATGGTGTCCTCAATCAGGTCCTCCAATGGGGTGTTAGGTGTGGCTACAGGTTCCCCACCACCGGTGGCCAGTTGATCCCCAAGCCTCACAGCAATCCGCTCCTTGGAACGTCCTCTCAGGTCGTACCAGCGCTTTTTTATGTCGTCAATGGAGCGCTGGGTCACACCGACAGAATTGACCTTTGCGCGGATGCGCTGACAGATCCTGCGCTTCTCGGGGTCTGGCACCCTCAGGGAGTCTTTCCCAAAGAGCCTGGCATAGTCCTTGCAGACCCCATCAATTGGGTGCTCCAATTCGGCTTCAGAAAATTTTTGTTTCCTCTTCCTCTCCTGCCCACTGCTCCCTGCTGCATCCTGGGATATCTTTGAACACTTTCTTTCATGCTGGGGTGCTGCAGAGTGTTGGTTTTGGTGCTCCTCAGTTTCCTGCTGCCACTCCCTGGCTCTGTGTTCTGTTTGTGGGTGTGGTGAGCCTACTTCCTGGTTGTGATGTCATCAGTGGGCTCGAAATGCGACTTCCCGTTTTTGCAATCTCGCAGTTAGCGAGATCGCAATTTGCGATATCGCTATTTGCGATATCGCAATTTCGGCATGGGAAATTGCCAATTCTGCGATTATTTTGCGATAGCGGCAAGATCGCAATCGCCAATTGCGATCTATTGCGATTCGCTTTTTTTCCTCGCATTTGTACATGAACACCATTCTGCGATTCTCAAAATGCGATTCGCAAATTTTCGCAATCTGCTAATCGCAGAATGGTAGCTTCATGAATCTGGCTGTTAGACCAGAGTATAAAGAGCAGATTAACGTAGCATCTAATAACATATAATGGTGCTAAGGCGCCAGCTCATAGACTGGTGAATAAGTGAAAAACATGCAAAATGCATGCCTCACGCAAAGGGAAAGGATTTGGCCATACAGATAACGCTGCTGACTTTGGTGCTGGGAACCAAGGTTCGAGCCTTGCCTAACCCACAAAAAAAATGGACATTTACAAGTGCTTCTTTTTTTATATTTATGATTTCTGATGTTATGTTTTTATGTAAAGAAATAACTGCATTTTATTAGGAGTGTACCCCGTAATGCCTGGATGCTCACAATATTCCAATAATTTGCACAATGTTATCAGGACAGCGTTGCACAAAAGCTGGGCACAACATGTGTGCACATTCAGACACATTACATGCATTCTTGCACATACACACACACAAACAACAAACACATACATGTGCGCGTGCGGGTTGGTGGGTGATTGGATAGATGGATGGGTGGATTGATGGATGGAGGTGCATGAATGATGGGTGAGTCGGTGGGTGGGTGGATGCATGGATGGATGCATGTTGAATAATGGATGGATGCATGCATGGGTGGATGCTTGTTGAATAATGGATGGATGCATGGACGAATGAATGTTGGGTGGATGGATGCATGCATGATGGATGGATGCAAGATGGATGGATGGCTGGGTGGATAGGTGGATGGATGGATGGGGGGCATGAATGATGGGTGGGTGGATGGCTGGCTGGTTGGTGGGTGGATGCATGGATGGATGCATGTTGAATAATGGATGGAAGCATGCATGGATGGATGCATGGGCGAATGATTGTTGGGTACCAAAAAAAAGGACACTTACAAAGGACAGCTTTGCACAAAAGCTGGGCACAACATGTGTGCACATTCAGACACATAACATGTATTCTTGCACATACACACACAAACAACAAACACATACATGTGCGCGTGCGGGTGGGTGGGTGGATGGATGGATGGGGGTACATGAATGATGGGTGGGTCGGTGGGTGGGTGGTGGGTGGATGCATGGATGAATGCACGTATAATAATGGATGGATGCATACATGGGTGGATGCTTGTTGAATAATGGTTGGATGCATGGATGAATGATTGTTGGGTGGATGCATGCATGATGGATGCAGGATGAATGGATGGGTCGATGCATGTTGGGAGGATGGCTGGGTGGATGGATGGATGCATGGATGGATTAATGATTGTTGGATGGATGGGTGGGGGGTGGATGCATGATGGATGGATGCATGGCGGATTGATGGGTGGATGGATGGATCATTATTGTAAGCTGTATAATTATTAATTTAGTCATTCTCGCACACATGTACTGGATGGGTGAATGATGGGTGAATGATGGAAGGCAGGGATCAATGATGGGTGGATGGGTGAGAGGGTGAATGAATGAAGGGTATATGGTTGGTTGGGTGAAAGGCTGAGGGGATTAATGGATGGATGAAAGGGTGGATGGATTAACGATGGGGTGGTGGAGGAATGATGGGTGGATGGATGATGGTTGGATGGATGGATGATAGATTAATGATGGGGTTGTCGAGGAATGATGGGTGGATAGATGGGGAGAGCGTAGATGGATGAAGGGTGGATGGTAGAACTGGTGAAATGCTGGCTGGATGGATGGATGGATGGAAGGGTGGGTGGATGACGGATGGCTTGCTGGCTGAATAAAAGGGTGGCTGGATGCATGGACGGATGAAAGGGTGGGTGCGTGAAGGATTGGTGGGTGGATGGATAGATGAAATGGTGCATGGGTGAATGGATGTTTGAAAGGGTGGATGGGTGAAGAATGGCTGGATGGATGAAAGGGTATGTGGATGAATGGATGTTTGAAAGGGTGGATGGATCAAAGGGTGGGTGGATGGATGGATCAAAGGGTGGGTGGTTGAATGGGTAGGTGGATGGTTTGCAAACAAATACTTTACAATATTTGCTTCATGTAAGTCTGTACAGGGTGGATGGACGTTGACATATTTAGAGCAGATGTTTCTAAAATGGTTTGAGAAAACCTCTGTCAGAGAGTAGTGTATGATAATTGCTGGAGACTGGATTGGCCGGAGACTGCTTTGGCGGTGTGTGAGTAATACAGATATAATCCTCCGTAACTATTGCTCATCAGGCACCCGCCCTCTTCTCTCCAGTGAGGCATTTCCATTCCTCCCCTTCAACTTTTATATGTGATGCTTACAGTGGTTTAATCGTTTTGCTTTCATTTTCAAACAGCAACAGATCTTCCTCTGCGTCATATATTTATTATAACACAGTTTCCTCGTCTGTGACAAATATTTCAATGTGGTACCATGGCCGAGAGGTTTAAGGCGCTGGACTTAGGCTTCAGTCTCTCGGGAGGTCTGGGTTCGAATCCCACCGCTGCTAGTTACTTTTATTTTATTATTAAATAAATACTCCTGACATCACCCAGGCCTATTGTTCGCTCCTCCAGACATTACATATTGAGTGGCTGTAACAACATATCCTATTACGAACTTTCTCACCATAAATTGCCCCACTATGTTTTTTCAGTGCGGAGTACAGGAAACCGTCAGTTTCTCCAGTTTTTAGTAGCTACCTATGCATGCTACTTACTGTTAAGGTGATGCTTAGTTTTCAGAGTGCTTAGCATACCGTCACATAAACTTTGCTTTAATAGCCATAAATATTTTGTCTCCCTATGGAGCATCCTGTCCGACTCGCTGAATAAACATTCAAAATAAATACTGCAGGTGAGTCGATCATACATACTTTTTAGAGTGATCTCATCGTAATGGCCAGTTGCAAGTGTCCTCGTTATCCAGCACACTCCTGGTAAGCATGAGCGAATTTTGCGGATCTCGCGTTCGCGAATTTTGCGGATTTGCGGATTCGCAATCCGCAAAATCCGCGAATTCCCGCGAATTTGCGGATTTTTTTTTTTTGTGTTCGCCCGTGTTTCTGCCAGTTCGCGAGGGTTTTGTACACTTTCGCAAATTGCGAACTTACCTGTCGGGTCGCAAGTTTCGCGAACTTGTTGTTTCTACGTGTCCAGCCTGTTTGGGACACTCTTCTTCATCACTGCCACTCTCTGTCACCACTGCCACTCTCTGACTACTCATGCCACCCTCTGGCCCACCCATGCCACCCTCTGTTTCATCACCACACCCTCTGGTTGTCCAGTGTACATTATTTTCGGCAAAGCAAAGCACACCTTCCCTGCCTCAAGTGACCTGAATTAATTTGGGGCTGATTCATGTGTCACAGAATATTTTTTTAGCTGGCACCTGCTTCCTTAGTGCGCCCTGATTAGTGATCTTTTGCACTTGCTAAGTGCTTTCATTGTTGCAAAATTAGTTACAACACCTGCCCTGCCCCAACTGACAATAATGAATTAGGGGCTGATTAATGGATTTTAACTTCCAGCCTGGCTCCTGCTTGTCTCCCTTAGCTGTAATTCAGGACCTTTGTGGCATATGTGTAACTATTCTGAGGTTCAGAGCAGGGTCACATACTAGTTTCAACTGGCAACTGAACTCTGGAGGGGCCCCTCAGGAAGCACTCCAGGAAATGGCTACTAATGATGAGCCTGAACTTTTGAACCTGGTAAGTAGTTACTTTCAGTTTTGCTAAGATCGTATTTCTGCAATTTTGCACTTATTCGCGGGGCGCGAACTCACGCGAACAGTGCGAGCAGTGCGAGCAAAATCCGCTGCTCGCGGATTTGCGGATTTTGCGGGAAATTCGCAAATCTCGCGGATTGCGGATTTCCCGAAAATCCGCAAAATCCGCGAGCGGAACGGATTTTCCGCCCACGCCTAACTCCTGGTAATGGGAGTCGCCAGCCCCATTTGTACTAACGCGTTGTTACGCCGTGCGATATCAGGGTCTGCGATGTGATGTTATGCTCAATAGAAAGCAACGCATTGGCCTTGCTACAGCTCTCGATCTAACAGTTGACGAGGTAATGTACTATGCGGGGTAAAAGACGCGTGGTAAACGCACGCAATACATACATCCCTTTCAGGGGCTCCTCACCCAAGCAGGGGAGTGTACATCAGGAAATGAGCAGAGATGGTCTGCAGACGCATGCTGGGCATATAACAGGGGGTCAGTGCTAGCAGGAATACTACAAACACTGCCATGAATGCTCAAAGTGTTGCAGGAAGCACATGCTCACCCATTGTGAGCCTCAGGGTAGCAATGTTGGCCACCAGGGCAGTGCAGGGGGCAGTGGCAGGGCAGCAGCGATAGAGGCAGGAGTAAGGGGAGCAGAATACATTGGATAAAGGTGCAGAGGCCAGTTAAGCTGGAGCTTTGTTACTGGTTGTCGCAGTTGGGCACTGTAGGAAGCAGGGTTTAGGTTGCAGTAACCGCCCCACTTTTTGCTAGACTACTGCCAATCAGGTTCCTAGGGCCTGTGTTCTTTCTCAAAACTGTACCTTGCACCCCCAATTGGTACCTCTCTAGCCACTTGTCAGTGCCTTCTAAAAGGTACCATGGGAACCAAGGGTACTGTGGCCAGGAAAGACCTTTAAGGGCTACAGCACTTATTGTGCCACCCCTAGAGGCCTTGTACATTTAAACACACACACTGCCATGGTGATGTTTAATCCTGCTGGAATAATCTGTGCTTTGGAATCACAAGAATAAAGATTGAAAATAAAAACAAGTGGACTATATCCTAGAACTCTATCATTGCCATTGAATGTTACTTCATAATTTGTTTTCTTTGTGTTTACTCTATAAATATTAGAGTCTCACTTACTGGGGGCTACTTAATTTTGCTCCAAACCTTATAACTGTTACTCTATAGGAGTGCTATCCTCTTTACTTTATTTGGTTTTTGTGACACACTATATAGTGTGCACTGACGGCATCTCTAGGTGGTAGGTGCCTTGAGGGTTATAGCACCCTACAAAATCACTTTTCTTTTTTAATACAATGTGTACTCAACATAAAGATAAAGAATAACGTTTGTGTAAGGTGTTGTGCAGACATTTCCCCTTTTGGGAACACTACCGCCTTTGCTTTGTTTCACACACACTGCCATTGCAGGCAACGTGTTTTGGTGCAAAACAAAGTGAAGAGTCGACTTGGCACACATCCTTGTTTGCCATGCCTCCAAACCACTGCCCTGGAATAGGTCAGCCACCCCTCTAGCTGGGTGCACTATACCAGGTTGAGGGTACAGGTGCATGAGCCCTGCTCCCCTACAGTGTCTAGACCAATTCTCGGACATTTTAAGTACAGTAATGCCGTTAAGAGTCTGTGGTACCGGGAGTTTGTCATTACGAACTCCACAGCACCATAATGGCTTGACTGAAAACTGTGAAGTTTGGTATCAAACTTCTTAGCACATTAAACCCACACCGATGCTCCCCTTCCCGAGTGCCTTGAGACCCCTCCGGGAGAGTAGCTGCGCTCACAACCCCTGATTTATTGATGCCAGTGTGGGATTTAATGAAAAATGCACTCAGAGGGCATCTTAGCGATGCAACATGAAAAACAACCAGACTCTGGTGGGTTCAAATTGTTTAACGATTAGTCACTTTCTAGTGCTTAGAAACCAACAGTGCCCCTTTTAGTCATTTTGTTTTCTCTGACAGAAACACACCATTAGAAATTGTTCTGGAGAATCTCACCACTGTGTTGTGCCACCTTCTCCAGCAGGTGGGGTCAAGTTAGAACTCCTTCCTGAAGTTCTGCTTGCTGGTCCCAAAGTATCCAACACACAATCCAAGGTTCTGGAATCTCCAAGAGGGTCCTTGAAAGTGTGAAACTTCAATTTCGCAATCCACTTGAACAAAACCCTTACAAATCCACTGGTACTCCACTGGTACTCCAGGCTGGGAATTCTTTGTGGGGATGTCCAGGTGAGCTCTGTTAACCTGTAGCTTACATGGAGTCCACTCTTTAGTCCTTTTAAAGCAGGTTTGATCCACAGGGCTTTAGTTTCCAATGGTGCAAAAAGGCGCAAACTCAGAGTCCTGGCCATTGGAAATGCACTTCAAAATCGTCAGCACAGATAGACACTTCTGATTCTCCTCAGTTTCAAGCTGCAGATCTGGAGGGCTCTGCCCCTCTCAGATACTTATTCCAAGTTCTCTGGGTCATGCAGGAGGTCACTTCTGACCAACGGGAGCAGGATAACTCCTCAAAGTTATGACCACATCCTGTAGAGTGTGGAATTATTTTGTCCCAGACTGCATCAAATCTCCCAAATCCATAATGGCTGATTTTCCAGGAGGTAAGAGTTGGCTAAACACACCCCTAGCGGTACAAAAGGGGGTGGTGATGGACGGAGCATCTGAACCAATCAAACACTCACACCCAGTCAAAAGATCTGGGTTTAATCCATCACCGTTCTTTAGCCCACTCTGCCACCCCAGTTCAGACATGGCCATATGCAAATGAGTCTGACCCTGTGCCTGATGGGAACAGTCTAGCCCGAACTGCCATTGTTTCCGGTCCAGGGAAGGCATGGCTTGGCAGTTCGGGCTGGACTGTTCCCTGAGGCACAGGGTCAGACTGATTTGCATATGGCCATGTCTGAACTGGGGTGGCAGAGTGGACTAGATTCAAGATTCAAGATTCAAAAGTACTTTATTCGGTTATAAAAGCAAAATAACCATAAAAGTAGCGCGAAAGGTACAATTTACAAGGGGTCAAGTAAACATTTTAAAAATCACAGAAAAAAGAAGACAACAAAATAAAGTTCATGTGTACAATATGGAAAATTAATCGATTTGAATTGATTTGCGACACTTAAAAACTGATTTTAAAAATTCAGCAATTGAGGCTACCATAAAAACAGTTTCCATTTTCTGGCACTCTAAAAACGCTAGGCGACATCTATATACATTTAAGCCTTTGAGGATAGGGATGATAAGTTTCTTTCGGAAGAGAGTATAAAATTTACAGAAAAATAATATATGTATATCGGATTGTTGGGATACATCATCACATGGACAAAGACATAGATCCCTCGACCAACAATTCATCACGGGGAACGATAATGTCCTAAAAACAATATTAAATCTAAATCGGGTCAAAAGGAAGCGTTCATGATTGGACATATACAATGATAAATATGGCTGCAATTTCTCTCCGCATAAAATGTCCTGGTGGGCAGAAACAGTCTTTTTTCTCGCCTCCTCTATATGTCTCTTTTCCCTGAGGTACGCCATACACAGATTTTTCAGGTCTCTTCTAGATATGTATTCCATTGATTGTGGGTCCTCAAAGTATTGGGGGCAACGTAATTTTTCAAGAAAGTTTCTGACGTAGCATATCCATTTAAAGTCATTGATGTTGTCCAATGCTAAAATGTCCTTTAAAATAGCCCGGTTAACAACACATTCATCATTTGTCCAAACCCTATGCCAAAGTAGGATTGGCTGAATTTTAATAATGTCAGTAACATAAGGTGTTCCCAATTCAGCATGGCATATCATTGTTGCAGTACTTTCGGGCACGGACAGAATGTGACATAAAAACTTATTTTCCATGGTTTGAATTGAGCTAATATTTGAGTAACCCCATAATCCTGCACCATAGGTGACTACAGATATACAAGTCGCATTATAAACAGTTAAAATCTCCTTTATGGGTTTTTTCCCTAGTTTTTTCATAAAGCATTTTAGGGCCATAATAGTCTTAGAAAATAACAAAGATCTAGCATGGATTGCAGAAGTCCATGAGCCGCTTTCATGAAACAATATCCCCAGATATGGGAAGGTGGGGGTCCTTTCTAAGGGATTGGAGTTTATAAAAATTGGCTTCAGATGCTTGCTTGTTCTTGACCCACAGTACATAGACAAAGTTTTAGAACAATTGATTTTCAGATCTAAACCAAGCATAAAACTATTAAAGGATGTGACCAGAGTTTGTAAAGCCATTGGGGTGCGTGCCATCAAGACAGCATCATCAGCGTACATCAGAGAAGGGACAGGCCTACCTCCCACCATAGGCATGTCCCTGCCCTCATGCACGAGGTGCTTCTCCATTCCATTTATATATAACAAAAATAAAAATGGGGCTAGGACGCACCCTTGGCGCACACCCCGACCAATCTCGAATTGTCTACTGCATTCACCATTATTCCCATATCTGACACTTGCGGTGGCCCTGGAATATAAGTCTCTCAAAAAGCATATGATGGCATTGTCTACCCCCAATTCGGCCATAATTGACCATAATTTAGTGTGTGACACACAGTGGACTAAAGAACGGTGATGGATTAAACCCAGATTTGTTGACTGGTTGTTTTTGTTTGATTGGTTCAGATGCTCCGTCCATCACCACCCCCTTTTGTACCGCTTTGTTCGCCATAAGTTGACAGGTTATGCTCAGACGTGAGTCCCTTGCTCACTTTGCCACTGGATTCAAGCAAGCCTGGCTGAAGACGGCTGAAATGCCAGAAACCGGTCCTAGGAAGCTTGTTTCCGGTCCAGGGAAGGCATGGCTTGGCAGTTCGGGCTGGACTGTTCCCATGAGGCACAGGGGGTGCCCAGGGCACAGGATGACTTTGCAACAACTCCTTAAAAGTGGGAAGACAGGCTGGAAACATTAGCACAGCCCCGAAAGTGTGCCCACCTCTGCCAACCTAACCCCTCAGGTAGGGGAGGCTAGGTGAAGCCCACTCTTCAGTGCCTGTCACCATTCAGATGGTAGGCACTCTCCAATCAGGATTAGTGACTGTGCCCACTCCCCCATGTGGGGTGAACACACCAAGGGTGTAGTCACCATACGGTCAGTAGCCCACTGGCTACTTACCTCGAGACCCCTGAAATGCCCCCTAAATACAGTATTTAGTAGGCAGTTCTTAACCAAGAAGCCAGATTCCCACAAACTAAGAAGAAAAAAGGATGAAAGAAAATGCCCAGCAGAGGAAACTGCAGAGAAGAAATGACTTGGCCCCAGCCCTACCAGTCCATATGCAGTTTCCAGAGATCCTGCACCAAAAGTCACCTTGTCCTGCAGTTACCTACCTACAGAATCCCTGGGTGGACTAACTGCAATCAACAAAGACTTGTTCTCCTGTGAACAGCAGCTCTGTTCAAAAGAAATAGCCAAGAAAGACTCTGAGCCTGCTGAGGACAAAGTAACCCGACGCCTGGGAACACCACTGCATCTGACGCCTATGGCCCGAGTTCCAGTGGCCTACCAGTCTCAATGAGGTGTCCTAGTGCTCCAGAGTCTGAGTCCACTGGGAGTTGACCCCTCCAGGTCTCCCCGACGTCACATGCAGCCTCTGCACAGAGACCCCACCAACCACATGTGGCCCGGTAAGGTGAAATCCAAACTCAAAACACACCCCTGCATCCAGCAACTCTGCGCCCTGGAGAAAAGAACCTGAGGTGTACCTACTTCCCCAAGCCCTCTAACTTACCTGCCCAGCTGTTGGTTCCTCCCGGAAGTCTTCCTGGACTGAGCCTGCAGCTAAAAACCAAAACCGGCAATCCCCGTTGAAAACAACAGGTCACCCGATGCCAAAACAGCACCCGCACCTCCCGCCACCCCTGTGCGCTGTGGGCGTACTTTGCATGCTAAAACGGACCCCACTTTGCTCTGTGCCTAATACTATGAGCTCTGCTCCCACAACCTTGTGGCCTGCTTGTGTGCAGCCACCAACCAGAGGTTCCCTATCCCCCATTGGATAACATTGGGCTTCAGCACTCTGCACCGGCTGACCTAGTGCCACTGAGGATGTTCTAACAGTGCATCCTCGACCGTGGGGGAACCCTGGTTCTAACCCCAGAATACCAACTCCCACAAATCAGTACTTACATGCAAACCGTTAACTTCATTTCCTTCCATAGGATTGTGTTGACTGTTTTTCCTTCAAAATTCTTTAGAGTGTAGTTAGTTTGTATGAAACATCATATCCACGATCGTCCCCATTTTCAAAAACAAAGGGCGCAGGGACGACCCCGCATTCTACAGGCCCATATCCCTTTTGGACTCGACCATAAAAATATTGGGCAGAGTCCTGTTAGCCAGATTGAGGGAGAACATTGAGGATTGTGGAGGCCTATCTGACTTGCAATACGGTTTTAGAGAGAGAAAGGGTACCATTGAACAATGTACTAACTTGCATCTACTCATTTCCAAGTATACTGTAGCCAAGGAGGGGTCTGTGTTTCTTGCTTTTATGGACCTTTCATCGGCGTTTGATCTTGTTAATAGATCAAAATTGTGGGCGATCCTGTTGGAGTTGGGCATCGAAGAAGCCTTGGTCTCGTTCATGGCCACTATGCATCAGGAGCTCTTCGCAGCTGTTCGAGTGTCAAACAATGGTAGATGTACCCCACTGTTTAAATCCTTAAAGGGGGTACGTCAAGGCTGCATCTTAGCCCCCACGCTTTTCACCATCTACATCAACGGCTTGGGGGCACATCTGCGCGGCCAGAATGCGGACGTCCCACGTGCAGGGGACGTGCAAATCCCGGCACTCCTGTACGCTGACGACGCCGTGTTGATTGCTCGAACTGGTGTTGGCCTTCAGACTCTTTTGGACGCATTTGGCATTTTTATGAATAATTTGGATTTGAAGGTGAATGTATCAAAATCACACACAATGGTAATGGGGCGTGAGTGCACCAAAAAAAGGCATAAATCCTTTTTTTGTAGAGGGGTCCCCGTCTCAATGGTAACGACATTCCCCTACCTGGGTGTTTTATTTGACCAAAAGGGAACATGGGGGCCACAGATAAGAGCTAAAAAGTTGGCGGTAATTAGATCCTCCTCAGCGATCCTGGGTTTCGCAGGCAAGCTGGGAGCTCGGCCCATGGAAGCCCTTCTAAAGATCTATAAGAGCAAGCCAGTGGCTATTGCACTTTACGGTTCACCTTTGTGGGGCTACGTTAATCTTGACCCTATCCAGAGAGCGGAAAACAGATTTATTAGATCCCTTCTATCCGTACCTCAGTCTACCCCAACCTACTCAATTCATCGAGAGGTGGGCTTACCGTATCTGTCAGATCTACTGAGCTTAGCACCCCTGATCCTATGGCTGAAATTGTGGTTAAACGAAGACCTCCCACTAAACCATAAAATTTTGAAGGATGTTTTATCTTTAGATAAACACAGTAGTATCCCATGGATGGCCTATCTAATTAAATCTTTTACTGACCTGGGCCGCCCTGAGCTCTTTCTATGCCCAGACAAAATCAGGGCCCAAGATATAGGTCACATAAAAAAGGCATTCATGGATAGTAAGGAAGCGCATCGCGAGGATGCCGAATTATTGAAGCCATCAGTTAGGTCTCACAACCTTTTGGTCAGCGCCCCCTCCATTGCACCTTATCTTATTTTTGTAACCTTCCCCTACCATAGGTTCCTGTTAACCAAGTTCAGGTTCAACCTGATACACTACCACCTTGGTTCATTTAAGGGCTGGCAGAAGCCAGATGAAGCCCCACCTTGTAGATGTGACGACTTCTCGGTGCAGGACACAATGCACTTTGTTATGTTTTGCAGCTTCTTTCATGAGCAGAGGAAAAAATATCTACTCCCTGTCCTGAAAGAAGCGGGTTTCACTCAGGTTCGCCCAGCCTTGCTTTATTTACAGCTTTTGTCAAATCCCCGCACTACCTTTTGCATCGCGAATTTCTTAGTAGCTGCAGCTAGGGTGAAAGCTGCTGGTCAAAACTCGCCTTAGCAATTTTTAAGGGTTATCATCATTATTATTCTTGCATCCTATGAATGAATTTGTATAGTTTTAACATTGTATAGTATTTAACTTATATTTGTAGTTTTAATGTTCTTATGGAAATGCTGGGCTATGTATGTATGGGCATATGTATCCTATGTTACGTTTTATCGTTTATGTTTCTTTGTATGACTTGTAATAAGTCGAATAAAGATATCCTGACTGACTGACATTGAAAAACTGCAAATGTACAAAAAGTGAATTACTTACCTCTTGTCTAACACATTTGTAAGTGTGATATCTAGGCCTATCACACTGATTAGAAAAAGTTACTTTAAAATACTCTAAAAAGTAATCTGTAAAGTAACTAAAAAGTAATTTTGAACTGTTGACTTACCTGTAATTCAACCAACTGCGTTTGAACCTGCATTCAACTGTACATCACTACATAAGATTTTGCAAAGTATAATTTCACTTACTTGCACCAAGCTTGGCTTGGTTCTAGAGATAAAATAACTAAATAATATTTTTGATACAAACAAATTGGTCTGAGTTCAATCTTTGAGCGAGTGACATCATTTATCACCTGAGTGTGTACAACAAATGCTTAACACTACCCTCTGATAAAGCCTTACTACTCGCCCACACTACCACAAATATAGAATATGCTGCTATCTACTTTTATCTTTGCCTACTTTTGGGGTTCCACTGGACTCTGCACACTATACTTCATTGTGGAATACTATATACAGAGACAGCTTCCTACAGGCACAGAAAGGGAGAAGGTTTTGTTGTTGGAAGGTTTTAAACATGGTTTTGGTTTATGGTATGAGGAGCAGGAAAGGAGATCGTGGAGAATTTGAAGTCTGTCAAGGGGCATGAAGAGTTGGTTTGGAGAAAGGTTTTGAAAGAACTGCACAACGGGTGCATGGAAAGCCATTTTAGGATTGGCTGATAGCAAATTTAAGGGCTTTTTTGAGAATAACCAACAGAAATTGTCAGATTTGTTGGAAAGGATGTTTTTGAAGTCTGAACGCATGTGAAAGACATTCTAGTGCTTTTGGGGGCAATTTAATTTCACTTGTAGGGTGGTACGTGCTGGTAGGATGTTCTGTTGGCTCTTGGGCATGGCACTGGCAGGAGAATTGCAGGTGAATCAAAGGGTGCACTTGAAAGCAGGGGTGATGGAGGATTTGAAGGTGTAGAGGACTTTTTTGAGAGAATGCAATGAGAACCTCCAGGCCTCTTAGGGTGAGCAATATGGTAGTCATTGGAGCTTTTCTGAGACGTAGCTAGGGGCACAGTTTTGGTATTTTTGGCAAGGTCGGTGGTGTGCAGATGAGTGGTCAGGTGGCTTAGAGAGAGGGGGCTAAGCATAGTCTTTCTGAAATTTTTTCCCTTGGTGGTGGAAGTTTGCCTTTGGGGGTGACATTTTACCAACCAGTGGGTCATGTTCAGTGTAGATAATTGGGCTGTGATGAAAATAGTAAACAATAACTCCACAATATATCCAAAGGTTTGGCAGTTGCTGCGGGTTTTTGCTTTGGAATGCCTGAGATCAAACGTGACATATAGAGCAAGACACATTGCAGGAGAGGACATGAAGTTGCTGATGCTCTTTCTTGTTTTCAGTGGCAGAGGTTCCATGGGTGGAGGAGAGTAAGATGGTGATACCGGTTGATTTGTGGTTGGTGGGCAAGATCAGGTGATGCAGCTTATCCTCAGCTCCCTGTCAGAGTCTACTTGGCTGGTGAATAGACACGTGCGGTAGACTTTTCTGGAGTCAGGGGTGGTGAGATGAAGAAGCAACGATTGTGTTGTGTCCTATGTAGATAGACACCAGGAGCCAGGATGTATATTTAGGTCTTCTTTATTCAGTCTTTAGATCAAGTTACATCTCTCTTGACTCCAGCCAGCCTAGTGGGGTACCAGCCCCACCAGGAGCAGCCTGCCTAGCTGCTCAGCCCATCTCTAACTGCCACATTCATCCCACTCAGACACCCAGGCATTCCGCGCATCACAGGCACACCAACATTCTAAGACCAAGTCACACTCTGGCTGAGCAGCTAGCGGTAGCAGGGCTAGAGTACATGTTATACTAGTAAGTAATATATAACGTTATCCCTTTTTCTTTAAACAAAAGCAAAAAGGAAACCAGAGAATGCACCCCAAGTAGAATAATATAACAAATCTCAAAGATGCAGCAAATGGACAAAGTATTAAAGAAGATAGTCATAAAAACAAGAAAACTCAATAATAGTACAAATCTCTAGGATGCTGCAATGAAGACAAAACATCGCAAGAGAAAGAACCATTAGGTAAAGAAAGAATGATTAAGATAAATACAATTGAATAGCAATATCCCCTATCCCCCTTAAAAAGAGATTTAAACATTTTGAAATACAGTTCATATCATATTGAATAACACAGTGACATAAAGCACTATAGTGCAAAAAGGTAAAAGACCCCACAACACAAATGCCCAAAAGCATAACATTGTATATTGTTAAAGGTAGAATACCCTGAAACTTCAATCCCAAGTGTAAGGAAAACAAATGACAAATGGGTTGTCACCCATATAACACCCATGAAGGGCTGTACTATTGTACTTTGAGCAACTGTAACAGGGATAGTATCCCACAACCAACCCTGCGTAGGAGTTTACCTAGGTATATAGTATGGGAACTGTCCCATGTCCCAAACCCATTGTAGAATTTACATACCCCGAAAAAGGAGTAACTAACAGTCTAAATAAATAGGAAAATTAGACCCACAACCATCCCTCATGTAAAGGAACTTCTCTTAAGGAATGAAAGAAAACTCATCCTCAATAAATCATAAACATGTGGTATCACAACACACAACTGTTAAGTAGCTAAAAAGTAAAACAATTCCATTAACAGTAGACCTATGTGCTCCACCCCAAATAGGAATGAGTCACTAAAATAATGCACACATAAACATGCAATAATGCTGTGCACCTCCTAAGAGGCATAAATCTCGTAAACTACACACCACCCAGAATAGATCAAACATCCTTGGAATATACACTAAAACATTTTGTGTAAAAATACATGAAAACATTACAGAGAGAGATAAGCAAAGACCAAGATCACATTCAACATGTTACTTCCAGCGTGTCCTTGAGTTAAATAGAAAGACGACCTCAGTTCTAGGTAGGGTGCAGCAAATGTGGTACAAAACCAAAATGAACCAAGAATAGTGTAATAAAACGTTACCCATAACCCTAGTGAGAAGAATCCAGTTCATTGTACACAAAAACAGACGATCTGGTCCAGTGAAAAAAATGAGTAGAATTATAGCGGAAAAATCCCAAATAACAGAAAAGGTGTATTCTTTAATTTGTTTTCCCGAATTCCATGTAGCCAGAAGATCCGTCAACATGTTTTCCCCTAATGAAATCCGCGTTGTCCCAGAGACAAATTTGTTGTTGGAAAACTTGATTTAGGGGTCCAGAAACACCGTGGTTGGCAATACCTTTGCTGCGTGCTTGGCAACTATGCCTCAAACAGGAACCATAAAGACAAAAACGACCGCCAACCACAAGATGGTCGCACGTTTTCTGACGCACAGCCGGATGGCTAACAGGACGTCAGCACATACGCGGCATAAGAGGAAGCATCAGAACACGAGTTACTGATCCCAACGTCATAAAGATCCATGGTGGCATCATGGGTGCAGGTAAGACTGCGCGCAGGCAGGGCATGGCGCGCGCCTTCATTTTTAAACCACTTCAAGGCAGTTGAATAACGTTCACTCAAACCAAGTTTTGGCTCGGCCCATAAACAAAAGATAAAATTTGACTCACCACACCATGGCCCGGCAGTGATTTCTTTGTCCAAATTGAGTTCCAGGAAAAATGCATACCATGTATTTAAGATAATACTAGTGAC
The DNA here is from genome assembly GCF_964263255.1 of Lissotriton vulgaris. Taxonomy (NCBI): domain Eukaryota; kingdom Metazoa; phylum Chordata; class Amphibia; order Caudata; family Salamandridae; genus Lissotriton; species Lissotriton vulgaris. The sequence goes on along the minus strand of NC_141695.1, from coordinate 490,048,131 downwards.
GAAATGACCCTATATCTCCAGCACAGCGAAAATGAGAGACCACTCCCTAGTACTGTTCATTGGGACCTCTTTTTGTTTGTAGACTGAAGTTGCGAATGTAAAGTACATTCAAATGCCCAGGATGACTCCGTAGAGGTCCCCACTCTGAACCGAGTTTAGAGTGTAAAACAAAGTGGGATGATGAGCAACTACTGTACTTCTGTAGACTCACACTGGGTTAAAAGTCCTTCAAAGTGTCATCAAAGCACATTCCTTGATGATGCAACACCACAGAACTGATGGTGGATCAAGTATCAATATGCAACAAATTTCATGTAAAAGTCAGAAATTTTCCATCTGTGCAGAAACTGCACACTACTAGTTCTGATCTCTTCTTAAAACGCAGCAAATGTCAGTTAATTACCAGAAACTATCCATCTGTGTAGTCACTGCACGCTGTTAGGTAATAACTCCTTTATGACTACACATCCCAAATTGTGCCTTTATTTTTTTGTCACTTTATTTTTAAAGACACTCTTCACACATTTGCACGATGTGGCTGGAACACCAACACCTGGTTGTAGAGAGGCTACCCATCCAACTCACAAACATTTTTGTACGTTACCATGTGGCTGGAACACCAGATGAAGCTGTAGTTGAACTACTCCTCCAACTCACTGTTGTCCTCTGTGGCTGGAACACGAAATTCAGTTGTAGTTGTACTACTCCTCCAACTCACTGTTGCTGTAGTATTCCCAGGCTGTAGTGTCATTTGGAGGTGACACTACTCGTTGGGGGTGTCTATTGGAAGGACACTGGTGGGGCTGGCGCTGGCTTGCCTGGAAATACCTTCTTTATAGTTGTAGTTGCCTGTAGAATCTCCTGGTTTCTCTTGTGGTTACTTAGTTTCTTTATATCTTTGCTGTACCAAGAGTCTCTAGAGTTCAAGTCTGCTCGTCGCCAAAAATATGTTGTGTCCAATGTAGAAAGACACCAGGAGCCATGATGTATATTTAGGTCTTCATTATTCAGTCTTCAGATCAAGTTACATCTCTCTTGACTCCAGCCAGCCTAGTGAGGTACCAGCCCCACCGGGAGCAGCCTGCCTAGCTGCTCAGTCCATCTCTAAATGCCACATTCATCCCACTCAGACACACAGGCATTCCACGCATCACAGGCGCAACAACATTCTAAGACCAAGTCACACTCTGGCGGAGCAGCTAGAGGCAGCAGGGCTAGAGTACATGCTATACTAGTAAGTAAGATATAACAGATTGCGTGGCAGCCAGAAGGACTGAGGGGGTCAAATACATTATGTCATTAATTGAGATAAGTTTGTTGACCTTCACAATAGTGGCTGTGTTAGCGGGTATAGATTTTCTATTGGAAGTTGCTATGGGGCTATAAACCATCTGCTGGGGAAATGAGACGATGGATTTAGGAAGGGCGAGGGAACGAGGAAATGGAAATAAAGGAAGGTGCTCTGATCTCGGGATATCTAGTATTAGCCTTGCTGCCGAATTTTGCAGCCGTTGTAGTTTGGATAGATATTGGGTCTGCAACCCGGCATATAGTGCATTCCCATAATCAAGCCTAGACAAAGCTAGTGTGGTGACTACCATTTTCCGAGAGTCCATAGGGATGTAGGGCAGCAGCTTCCTGATCATTTTTAGAATAAACCACATCGTGGCTACCAGTTTGTTGACTTGAGCGTTAAATATAAGTCTGTTATCCAGCATAACGCCTAGGTTTTTGACTTTCTCAGCAGGTGAGGGACAGTCACTAAGATTGGTCGGCCACCAATCCGGCGACCATATGTTTGTCTTTGAGGCCAGTATCATGACTTCACTTTTTTCCCCATTGAGTTTTAAGCAGTTTTTCTCCATCCATAGACTAACCTGCTCCATACAGTTCTTAAACCTATTTGCCGTGTCTAGTGTGTCATCTGTAATTGAGACTACGATTTGGGTATCAACTGCGTAAGATACTGGAAGGAACCTGCATGCTCTGATGATCCCAGCTAATGGTGCTACATAAAGGTTCAAAAGTGTCGGGCTCAGTGACGACCCCTTTGCAACTCCACACGGGGAGCTGAAAGACTTAGGTTGGAATTTTCCCAGTTTCACTGTAAAGGTCCTATCATTCATAAATTATGCCAGTAATTTTCTTGCATCTTGATGCACACCCGCTGTTGCCAGTCTATCCAGGAGTGTGGCATGGTCTACTGTGTGGAAGGCCGCCGAGAGATCTAATAAAATCAAGGCGGCCTTCCCCCCGGCATCCAATACCCTCCTGAGTTCTTCCACTGCCATCAGTAAGGCTGTTTCGGTGCCATGCCCCTCCCCGAATCCATACTGCGAAGGATCAAGGATAGCCACTTTATCAATAAACTGAACTAGTTGTATGGTTAGTAGTTTCTCGAGAACCTTGGCACCGAAAGGGATCCTGGCTATTGGTCTGTAGTTTCCTGTTTCCCCCGGGTCCAGGTTGTGTTTTTTAAGAAGGGTCAACACATATGTAGATTTCCAAAGTGCTGGGTAGATACCTGAGTTCATAATGTGACCCATAAGCCTGCCCAGTTGTTCACTAAGAAGCTCCGGAAACAGGTGGAAAATTTTTGGGGGACAAGGGTCCACCAATGCTCCTGATTTAGTTGCCAGAATGGCTTGGAGTATTTGGTCATACTCCGGGGGAGGAAATTGAAAGGCAATATACCATCTATACTATGGCACACGTCTTTCCTCTGGTCAAAGTTTTAGGGCGTGGGCGCTTGTGGTCTATTCGACTTAAAAGATTTATAAACAGATGTCACTTTGTCAGTAAAAAATTGTCCCAACGTATGCAGAAATACGTGCTGACAGGTATATTATTGTCAGATTTCACTTTCAATAGTTTTTTGACAGTAATGAAGAGTTCTTGACTAGAGTTTTTTGCCTCTTCTATTTTTTGAGTAAAATAGCCCCTTTTGGCAGAAAAAATCAATTTCTTATAGATATTCAAGGAGGCTTTATAATCTGTGTTACTCTCTAAATCATAACCGACTCTCCAGAGCCTTTCCAGTTTTCTGCATTTTCTCTTCTGAGAGGTTCGGAAAACCATGCTTGTGCTGGCTGCATTTTCCCAACAGTGGCTTTTTTTGAAGGAACTGCTGTTTTTATAGCTGCCGTTATCCAGTTGGAGATTTGATCTGTGGCTGCATTGATTTCCAAAGCTGGCATTGGTACGGTGCGAACCAGATGTTCTTTCCATTTGTATGTATCTGTCCTAGACCAATCCAAATAGGAGGTCGGTGTATCTACTATCTGGGAGGTCCGTACCCCTCCGGAGATCTCTCGTTGTAGTGTGAAAATAATTACTTTATGATCCGACCAGGTGACGGGAAGGCATTCAATGACCTTAATATTTTTATTGAAGGAAAAAATACCGTTCAAAGTATGCCCTGCTTTATGGGTGTCGTTATGCACTAGTTGTTCCAGATCTAGATTGGAGAGTAGATCGGCCAATTGTGCTGTTCCTGCACTATGTTTATTTTCAAGGTGCAGATTAAAATACCCCAGGAATTCCGGGTAATTCACACTGGATTCTAAAAAAGAACTTAGGGTCCGATGTAGGTGTCCATTTACCGACCGGTAACGGACGATTTCGACCGTTACTGACCGGTAAATGGTCATTCCTGATGTAGGTGCCCTATTTTACCGATTCGGTAAATTTACCAAATCGGTAAAATACTGAATCGGTATTTTTACAGATTCGGTAAATTGGAGATGTAGGTGGGACTCTACTGAGTCCCACAGGCCTTACCGATTCGGTATTTTACCACCCAATCCAATTGGGTGGTAAAATACAGAATCAAGGTGTGCATGCACACCTGTGCCATGTGACAGACAGACATGCCCTTGGGGCATGTCTGTGTGCCACATGTCACACGTGCCTGAATTCGGGGTGCTAGAGGGTGTCAAAGTGACACCCCCTGCACCCTTGAAAAAATCGGCATTTACTGAATCGGTAAATACCGATTCGGTAATGATCATTGATTCCTATGGGCTTCAAGGCCCATAGGAATCAATGGGCATTACCGATTCGGTATTTACAGAATCGGTAAATACCGAATCTTAACGATTCAGTATTTACCGATTCTGATTTACCTACATTTCCCCCCCACTAATTTACCACTTCTTAAATACCGATTCGGTATGATTCGGTATTTTAGAAGTGGTAAATTAGACTTACCTACATCGGGCCCTTAGTGACTGTGTTAGGGGGATTTTGGTTTTTGGCGGTGTATAGACCAGAAGCCCATTAAAAGTGTAGTTCTGACTTAGTTTAACGTTAAATGACAGGGTCTCGCAATCTGGATTACTGTCCGAATTGCAGCCCTTCATCCTTAGCTCATTCCTAGCAATGATGGCTAGTCGTCCCCCGTTTTATTTTCCTATCTGCTCTAATGATTGCGTAGCCTTCTGGGATTGCTAATAATAGATCAGTATCTGATGCTTCGTCTGCCCAGGTCTCCGTAATGAAAAGTAAATCTAGATTCTGAGCATCTATGAGGTCTGCTGTTTCGGAGTTATGCTTGACTAGGGACTGCGTGTTTATGAGCCCAGCTCTAAAAGGTTTTGATTCCGCTACGACAGACAGAGTTCGCGGGGACATGTTATAACAATATGCGTATTCAAACCTCAGGTGGCATTTTGGGCAGTATTTAGTTTCTAATGCGAGCACAAGTGGATTACAGCATGGGCTAGGTCTTAGTGAAATTAGTTCCTCTGAAGAGTATCTAACCAACTCCTTTTTTAGATTTTTTTGACCATTTTGTACAAGGGGTATGGCCCTCGGCCCGGTCGGGCGCAGACGGGCTTGCATTTGGCGTGCCTACGGCGCGTCCGCTGCACGGCCGAGTAATGCCTGCCATATCAAGCAGGTGAGTGTGGGAGGGTCCAGCCTACTGGACCGCCACCCGACAACTACCCCCAAGATGGCGGCTAAGCTTCACTGTACCCCCGCGGCAGCACCTAATCGGCTGCAAGGGACCTGGTGGAGTGAGGAAGTGGCAGACTCGAGCAGGAGTGACTGCGGGTATTGCAAGTTTTAAAAAGATGTTGCGACCACCAAAATAAAAGTATTAAGAGCGCCCACTAACTTCCAGGCTTTCCGCCTCAGGAAGAGCAGCTGACTAACCAATGCGCGCGATGCTACAACGTGAATCATGAGCAGGTGAGGGCGGGAGGGGCCAGGCTACTGGACCGCCACCCGAGATCTACCCTCAAGATGGCGGCTAAGTTTCACTGTGCCCCCGCGGCAGCACCTAATCGGCTGCGAGGGGCCTGGTGTAGTGAGGAAATGGCAGACTTGAGCAGGAGTGACTGCGGGTATTGCAAGTTTTAGGTTGCAATAGGTTTGGCTTTCTAAATCCAGGACAGATCAGTCAGGATGGGGCCTTGTGTTTATTTAACCCCTTCCATGCTGATGATGGCCTCCGTCCATCATGCATCACGGTGGGAGTGTGCTGATGACAGCTGGGGGCCGTCATGAACCCGCCCACTCATTAAAACGGCCGCACAGGCGCAGAATCGCGGCCGCGCCCAAGGGGTTAAGAGCTTACCTGAACACTTTGCTTTGCCCATGAGCATGGTGGAAGAGATTGTGGTGACAAAGGCAGGATTTAAGTGAGGTTTCCAGTCATGTGACTGGGGCCAGGTGTTTGGCGGTGCAGGTGCCTGGGATCCTGAGGAAGACTGTAACAGAATTGGGCTACCTGGCACAGGAGTTTGGGTCACATTCATTCCATACTGGATGGCCATGGAAGAAGAGTGTAGAGGGTGCACATATACATTAGGGTACCTATATGAAACATAACACAGTGGACATCAGATGTTTGGGCAGGTGGAGATTGGATTGCTGTTAGCGATACTCGGGGCTGGGAAGGGCATTGCAGAGCATGCATTAATTTTGTTGTTTCTATTCTAGGTTGTGTTGTTGGCCCAGAGAAAGGACACATAGAGGAGTGGATATGTGGGCACTATTTCATCACATGGGCAGCTTGCCATGTGAAGACCAGGAGAGGCAGAAAGCATCTTGGGTTTCAGGTTATGGCAGAAGTGGTTTGGCAAGTGGGGAATTAGATAATATGAGTTGCTGCCCAGGCTTAATTTGCTGTCAAAATGTTGCCTCTGCAAAAGAATTGCTACTTATACATTTGGGTAAGAATGACTTAGTAAAATTGAAGGGTCTATCACTTTTGAAGTGTCATGATGACAAGCCCACATTTCAGTTTGTCCAGTTCATGATAGATTACCCAGCAAGGCCCAACATTTTCATTAGATATCGGTGTACCCCCAATAAAACCGGGCTCCTCCTCATCATAAGGCAAAAGAAGAGAAAAGAGCAGGGACAGGTGTAAGCAAGATTTGGGCGGGGGTGTGTGTGCGATGGGAACAGTTTATGGCCTGTTATGCTTTGATGCTATCGCGTTCGGCCACCGGGAGAGGAACTGACCGAACAGGTTTGACTTGGGGCAATGGTTCCAGCTTGGCCAGGTCATAGAGAAGTCAATTAAGGTGTATGTGTCCTTTGATATCGAATTCAGCTGTAGTTACAAGCCTATGTGAAGGGCAACTCACAAAATGGCTGCCAAGCGTAAAATGGAACCTAAGGGTACAAAAACGAAAATGACGATTTCGAGGTGAAATCGTTACTCGATTATGACGAAAATGCTTGTGCATAGTGTACTAGCCATTATCGGTCTTTTGATATAAACATCGTCATGCTACGGCAAAGTTTGTTGCACGAGTCCAGAATTTTTCAGAACTACAAACCCTCCTTTTGCACTTACATAGGCAATTTAACCTAATCTCATGCTAATCTGAGTCCAGGTCTATATTCATAAAGTCATTGAGATGTTGCTGTAGCATCATCCTATTACTTAGCTCATCTCTTGATACAGGTTTCCTTACACATGATGTAGAACAGAGGCCACATATTGCAGGAGCACACTGCACACACAATCAGAACAGGAAAAGAATGACTAAGATCATCCCAATGACTATCAGAATCTTCCATCCCCAGGCAGAGACCAGTTCCCCGAACCACCCCATCAAGGACCAGTCTCCTTCATCCACGTGAATGGATTCAGAGATCTTATGCAGTTTGGAGGTGGCCTGGTATACTGTCGGAGCGTTGTCTGGGATAAAAAATGCAGCAACTTGATTGGCTTTTTGCTCGCTAGTTCTCACTCAAAGCAACTCCATATTTTGTTATATTCCATCTAACGTAAGCTTGCAACTTATCTCTAGGAATCGTTCTGTACGAGTCAATTGTTCTGCTCATATTTGCAATTCCTACTACCAACGCTTTGTTGCTTGAGTTACTTTTCGTGGAACGTGGGGAATATGGTTCGATGACAAATATGAACATTGTCTGAAATGCCCACAAAGAACCATTGTAGCTAAATGGTAAGACCAAGTACGGGATACCCTTGCCTGTCCTATGCAGCATAAGACCACACATCCAACAGTTAGTTGTATTCACTACTAATTGGTGTTGGTGTAAGAGCTGAATGAATGAATTATTGACAAACTCCAATCTTCTAGCAGACTCGTGTTCAGGCAGAGGGTGAAAAGAGTGCGAGGAAACAGTAGGAGGAGGTATGGGTTGTGTAGTGGGTGCAAAAGAAACTCGAAAGGTGAATAAAGCATAGCCAATTAAAAACATCATTATACTACACAACATGAAAATGCATATTATTAAAAATCGTGTTTTTGCCATCACAGTGCATATTCTGGTTTCAAAGTTCATTGATCTGGCAGGTCTATCCATCTTGGGAAACTCCATCCTCTAAGTTGCTGCCCGCGGCGGGAGGTTGATTCTGCTAAGGAGTGGTTCTGTCAGTCCAGGGCAACTCCCTTAGACCAACCAGAACCGTCGACCTAACCGTCTTCCGCTGCACCCCAAAGACTTTGGGCAGCCGCGGCCCTAGCAGCAGAACTGGATGGCGGTTCGAAAATCAAAAAATGAGCAAGTTTCTTGGATGAGAGAGCTGCACAATCAAAAAAAGAAAAAGAATGTATTTGTCCATAGTCATAGTTCTTGGCCATCAAATCCGCTTTCATCATTTTCTTCCGCGTTGAGCCTCTTTGATTCAAGCCTTTTCATGAGAAAAAGTACTGTTTAGTTGGAGTGCCCACCTGGCAAACACCCACAGCTCACTGGAAGGTCTCAATGTCTCAAAACAATGCACCAGTGTCTCTTCTTTGTGGCAGACACTACAAATGATGTGCTCTTCATTGATCATGGGCACAAAGTATCTTGTGCAGATCCAAGCACTACTGAGAAACAACCTTTCAAGATCAGCTGCACTTTCAGACTCCAACACTCATCATTTAGTGTCAGAGGACGCTCAAGCTGCTCTCTCATGGGCACCAGAATGTAGTGCCTTTTTCTAAACGTGGAGCCTTGGGTGCACTGCCTTTCCGCTGGAGCAAAGCAAAAGAGGTGTGTGTGTGGCCAAAACTCGGGCCAAGAGCTCAAGGGACTGTACACTGACAGAGGTTTCCAGCACATGTATGTAAATGTATTGCGATTTATATAGCGCACGTATCACCCAAAGGCCTCAAGGCGCTTGCCTTGGGAACCCGTCCTGGTATTCCCCTGTGAGATAATCCCAGCAGGGTATCCACAAGGTGAAAGCCAGGCATCCCGCCGCGAGGGGCCGTAGTGGAGATTAAGCAAGCTATTGCCCAAAGTCACAGAGTGTGAACCCGTGAGTCGAGTAGGCACTGGAGCGAGAATTATCAAGTCTGTGGAATTTTTGAGCCCAAGACCCACCGAGGCGGGGAATTGAACCCTGGTTCAGGACCGATCTCAGCTTCCGGGTCTGCCGCCTCTAACCCCTGAGCCACACTTCTCCACATAACAGGTACAAAGCTCAAACCAACAGAAGCTCTCATTCTGTGGCAAACAAAGAACCAGCTCCTCTCTTTTTTTTCTGCAACGCCTTCCAGTGAAGCAAATGCCTTGCTTGGGAGGTACCATTGATGTCACGCTGATGATTGCTGTCCAGCCTCGCGACTTCCTGGTTGCAGAAATTTGTAGAGCCAAGAACTCTGTTATTCATCTGTAGCGGTCACTGATGGGGAGTGGGCTTAGTCTCGATCACAGGTCTGCAGGGTATCACTCTTCCTTTGACTTTGGAAGATCCAGCGGAACCTAGTGATATAGGAAATGTAACACAATTGTTAGTTTCCCTCAAATCAAGCACAAAAACAGTTCATGGGTTTTAACAAGGGGACTACAAGCAGGTGGGCTGCAATCTGCAAGGGAGTGGCAATGCGCCATGGGAATCTAAATGGATGTCCTCACACAGTGGCATTGTCTAATGGGGTAACTACATATTTTCCTCAATTATTAAGCCTAGATGTTCCTAAATTCCTTATCTTAGAGCATCTCAAATAGAGAAATGACATAATACAGATTATCAAGGACATGAAGAAAAGTCCCTTTAAAAAATGTGCATCAGGTGCACTATGCAATGCAAAGGCTAATGGCCAAATGTGCAGACAAAAAGATAAGCACTAGAAAGTCCTGGTATTTGCATGATTAGAACACATCTGATCCCACCAAAAATTAAAGCAGCAGGAACAAAAGAGAACTGAAAAATTAAAATAGACATTGAAAATTCGTCATGTTCAAAAGGGTAAACTTAAGATATCTCCTATTGAGATGGAAAACTTGTCTTACTATAATATTGGGTCAGTTAACCAGCCTATCACTACCCCGACAGTCAGTCTGAAAAAAACATTGAAGTAGGCCTAAGGAAAATTCTTAAAAACCAGTCCGGTCATACAAAAGGGAATTAGGGAATTATACATAACATGGGGGGTCCCTGATACATCACTGTAGTCTAAAAGTGTGAACATAAACAATACACCCATAATAATCAATGGGCTGACTGGTGAAAGGAATATGGAAAAGGGGAAATGAAACTAGGACACAAATAAAATCCCCAATAGGAAGAACAAGAGTTTGCTTGGGTGCCTCAGGCATGTGACACAGCACCAAGAGTACAGGGGATACACAAAAGACCAAAGTTACACAAATTTTAACTCTACCGCTGGCAACTACACCATATACGGTAATCTTAGCTAATGTTCCTGTTCTCTCTTCAGGGAGAAAATGAAACCTGGTTTCCTTTCAAGGGACAACACCATATGCTATTTAGGAAACAGAACATGATTAAGTAATGTGATATAGAAATTAGGTCACCATGTACAAGAGTCACAGATCTATAATTTTATCCTTATGTCCAATCAGGATACATAATTTTAGGACTGCCTGTTCCTTTAAGGGAATGTGCAGTAAGTGACTAACATCAAGTGACACACTTTGAACCTGTATATCTTCTTAGTTTTCTTCAATATCAATATAGCCAAATTTAGGCATGCACTGGTAAAAATGCTGCCTGTCTTCCTCACAGTATGAAAACCATATCTGTGAAATTTTTCATTATACAAAATCCATCCAACTGTTGTGCAACAATACGTATCGTCATACGGATCCCTTCACAACACAGGGGAACTTGTAATAGTAACAACATAAAACAAAACATACAAAAAAAAAATAATTGCAGCACCATGGCTTATGTACTTTATGCACTGTAAACCTGAAGCCAAAAACCCAGTATTTGGGCCTGTACCCTCCTTTTGACAGTAGAACACAATGCAGTTGGAGTCTCCTGTCAAATATACTGTCTCTCTTCTAACATACAGGACCAACTAAAATATTTCACGACAGGTGCCAAATACACAAATGAAAACATGAACATTTTTTTAAAGAAATTACGCAAAGACACATCTCCTTTCAATTAACCAAACTCACGTGTCTTGTCAGCCTCAGAACGATCCATGAATAATCTGTAGGCAGAAGCAGACAAAATGCACAACACAAAAAAAACATTTTAACATACACAAAAATACATTTTCATTACTTAACTGTTACTCTCTTGTCAGTTCACCTCGCAACATCAAGCAATCTTATTTTTACCATTCTAAAAGAAATGGTTATACTGACACTCCATATTAATTTGGAACCTATAATTTCCACTTGTGAGAAATAATTCCTAACTAGCAAATCGTTTTTTTTCACTTAGGCCTGTAGCCTTCAGAATTTTTGAAAAAGGGCTGCATCTTATTTTCTATCTAAGACTTAATGCAACACTTCGTTTTCTGTCAAATAAAACCCAACTAGCAAACATTATTTTACTTAGCGTTGATGCACAAATGTATCAGTTCTGCAAAGCATTTAACGCGATATTTTCGGACTTTTCAAAAGAAACCCCTTTTTATTTTCCTTCTTAAATTAAGTTCTTTAATTTTTTTGATGTTCTCATGGAGAAACCAGAAACCCCACCTTAGAAGCCCGTTCAGCAAGGTCATTCTGCATTCATCGGAGGCAAAGTCCTAATTAAGAGGTCGCAATTGTCAAAATGACGGCCTTCTCCATTATTTACAGGGAAACTAAAAGATAACATCTCAGCAGCGCGTCTCTGCAAGTCTCTCAGCCCTAGCTTCTGCCACACTGACACTGTCAAAGCCAGAAGGCCTAACCTGCAATAATTCACTCTATTTTGAAAAATAACTTCTTCTTTTTTTTTAGGTGCTAAAATTATCTCTATTCCCAGATCATTAAACTACATTTACTGTCAATAATTCTCAAAACCTAATGACACCCAGACCCTTTTTTTTTTAGAGTAAATGCTTGTTGCAATCCTATGGTACACACTTCATCAGTCTTAAATGAACAAACTTTCCGTAGGCCTAGCTGAAGCTAGAACCTTCAACCCTGATATTAAAACAAGCCTGTGTACTGGCACATTAACCCACTGAATCATAAGAAGGCACAACCTGCATATATATATCAAAACCTAAATGTATGCATTTGCTCAAGGCTGAGACACTTTAAAAGGTACTCTGAATGAAAGCAAAATGCAGTTTAAACGGTGCTTTTACTCAAAATCGATTTTCATATTTTGGGCATTAAAAATGAATATCCTACAATAATTTTCTTGCATAATATGCATTACTAGAATGTCTATTACATAACCCATGAGTCAGGCATTTGAAAATAATAACTTATACTTTATAAAAATGAGCATGCTTGCGCCTATGCCAAGGGGAATTTATGCACACGAATGCTTGTCATTTTAGTGATGCAACATAACTTAAATCTTATTTTAATGCTAGGAGGTCATAGTATGAGTGTTGAGCTTTATAAATATAAAAAAACGATTTTTGTAGCACTTATTTTTAATAATTATTTTTCATAATTAATAATTTTTTTCTTCTAATAAAACCAATTATTCCTCTCTATGATTGTTCTACATATAAGAGCCTGCTGCATCCCTTGCCTATCATTTAGATGCATTAACTTACAAACCTAAGCGCATATGCCTAACTTAAAACGCATCACATTCCTGCGTCACATTTTTGCGCCACATTTATTTAAAAGGACGGTTATGCAAAATTCCACCCGTGTTTAACTGGAAAAGTGCTGGCTGAATGAACATTCCAATCAAATATACTGCAGCTGACACGTTTGCCTATGAACATCTAATACAGTGCATCTAAGGAAAATGCTGTAAATTTATTTATTTTTACAAAAATAGGTAATTTCGTTTTTGTTTGGGGCCTTATTTATATCTATTGAATGTGACCCACACACATATTGAGCTCATGTCAGGCATAAACAGAAAGTGTTGAAACATTCAGGACACACAATACAGCGCTTTCATAAATTGTGCCAACGCTATGTACATACCGAATTTACACCAATGAGAAAAAACACATAAACATTTAAACACATATTAAACCCACAAATCAACACTCAGGACGAATACAGGACAGCCCAGACTGTACTTAAACCAAGTAGCTGTAAGTCATATTTACAAGAAACACTTCTCAATAGTGTTCCAAAAGACTGTATAAACAGCCCAACAGACCACCGTATGTGCAGGAAACCAAAAATACACTCAATTCACTAGCTGTAGCTGGCAGAACACCAAAAATCGTTCTGCATATCTCCATTCATAAAATTGCACAGAGCAAAGGATCCTTGTTTTTGTATTATGTCATATTTTAATTCCCTGGGGATGCAAAATCACCAAGGAAGAAATATGTTTGTAAATCTAACCTATTTAGATATTCCCTTTAGGGGAAGTCGGCTAATCCAAACGTATACAAAGTTGGCCAACACAAATCTTCAAATTTGCTAAGATCAGGCATCTTATAGCTCACTAATCTAGCTTCAAACTTCAAGGGGCTATCTCTATCGATACACTTGTAAATATACAAGACCCTTGGTTATTGAAAATTGCAATCTTCAAATAGAACTAAGGACTAAGCAAAGAACAACAAAGGACTGGGAGCGACCCACTTGTACCTCAACTAAAGCAGATTACCTGCCTACACAAATTGCAATTCGCATATACAAACCTATACAAACCTTGTCCAAATTCTAACTGCCAAGTTCTAACTGCACTAACAGTCTCTTTTTTTAAAAAACTTACGCCAAAAAGAGTTCCTTAGTCAGGAGTGACATCTTTTGGAGAGTTTAAGTCAGAAAAATCAAAAATATACTGGGCCGCAGAGACAAAGAATCCCCCAGAACCTCTGTGCACAGAGTACCTCTTTTAGTAGATTTCTGTCTTGCCTTCCCCAGTAGATTTCTGTCCTCTGACAAGATTACTCCTCCAGATAGTCACTCCTTGATGAGGCCCACCGTTGGTCGCGCCAACTGAAGTACCTGAAAATTTCAGACTTCTTCTCATGGGTCTTACCAATAAGTAGTCCATTCAAAAGCAGCAAAGAAATCAACAAAGAATCTGAAATATGAAAAGACATCTTTATTACAATTAATTGTGAGGCTACGTCGCCCAGTCACACTTAAAGCACCTGAATAAGGTAGCCTCCTGAATGGTCTCCGCACAGACCTTTTATACTGTTTATTATGCCCTAGGCAAACATTCCTCACTTTACAGTGTATCATACAAATATTTTTACTACAAAGAAAAAGCAGAGTCATGATGACAAGCCCACCTTTCAGTTTGTCCAGTTCATGATAGATTACCCGGCAAGGCCCATCATTTTCATCAGATATCGGTGTACCCCCAATAAAACCGGGCTCCTCCTCATCATAAAGCAAAAGAAGAGAAAAGAGCAGGGACAGGTGTGAGCAAGATTTGGGCGGGGTGTGTGTGCGATGGGAACAGTTTATGGCCTGTTGTGCTTTGATGCTATCTCGTTAGGCCACTGGGAGAGGAACTGACCGAACAGGTTTGGCTTGGGGCAATGGTTCCAGCTTGGCCAGGTCACAGAGAAGTCAATTAAGGTGTATGTGTCCTTTGATATTGAATTCAGCTGTAGTTACAAGCCTATGTGAAGGGCAACTCACAAAATGGCTGCCAAGCGTAAAATGGAACCCAAGGGTACAAAAACGAAAATGACGATTTCGAGGTGAAATCGTTACTCGATTATGACGAAAATGCTTGTGCATAGTGTACTAGCCATTATCGGTCTTTTGATATAAAAATCGTCATGCTACGACAAAGTTGGTTGCACGAGTCCAGAATTTTTCAGAACTACATCACCTATGCAAGAGCTATTGGCTTACACAGTGCCTTTCAGTTATGTTAGAAATTTTGTTTTAGAAAGTTAGAAAAAAACTTATAGGTAGCCATGCTACAAACAACACAAACTCTCTAAACAGCATTGTAAAAGCCAATAACTCCTGTATAGGGAACACCTATTGACTTTGCCAATGCTTGTTTCCATTGATGCCTTGATCCTCTGTTTGCAGAGTGACTACACGTCTCTCTCAAGTCTCACTGTTGCACTGCATGCAAACAGCTCACTGGAGGGCTAGCGTACAGTGTGCATCGTTGTCACTGGAGAGGGTCTCATATCCTCATTTTGAATACCTCTTCTGGATATATGTACTGATACCGATACAGTAATATGCCAAAGTGCCATCTCTCACATTGCTTGACAAGGCATTCACTGGAAAGGCTGCCATGAGGGCTGACCTAAAATGTGAATCACACTGGCAACAAAGCCAAAAACTAAAGGGAGTAGACCCATTGCTCACTCTATTTTTTTTTTAAATATATTTTTATTGCAGGAATTAGTTATAGTTACACATTAGTCAGTGATAAGGCAAACGGTGATGGTAGCACCGACAGTGAAATAACATTGATACACGGCCATTTAGCCCACAACCCGGGGGTCGGGCGTCAAGTTATGCTGAAACGACGGTTCGGGTCCAGCGGCCTTCTAAATATGACCAGTTATAAGTCAATGTATTACTTCTGCTTTTCTAAAAGAAAGAAAACTCCCTCCCCCCTTCCAACTAAACAACACCCACCCAGAGGTCTAATGTCCAATCAAAAAGTGCAATAATCAAACAGTGCAATAGGAAGCTTATGATGCTCCCTCCGCCCTCTTTCCCCCACCCCCCTCTCACCCCTGCCATCGGTGTCTTGGCAAATGTGCAAAGACTGTGTGGTAGGAGACATTACGCATCCTGACGGGACTACTGTGCCTTTATTGCATTACGGACACGCAGGCTGCCCATTGGCATCACTGTCAGTGTCACTGGGTGTGCTGTGATCGCGCAGGGCCTGCACCAATGTCTCCCACGCCTGTGCTGATTCTAGCGCCTTCTCATTCTGCTGCCGCCTCGCTAGCTGGTATCGCAGGGTGCTCTCTCCCTCAGCCCACTTAAGAAATTCATTGCGCCATTTAGTGCCCGTTGGACCAACTCGTGCCTTCCAGTGTCAAGTTATTTCCCGCTTCGCCAGGAGTAGCCCCATATCAATAAATTTACTGGTGACTTTGTTTTTGGGGGTATGAGGAAACCAGTGCAAGATCCCCACCGCAATGTCAAATTGTAGGGACCGCTCTGTAACCCTATTAAGGGTGTCCCCTATCAACGTCCAATACGAGGACAAAGTGGAGCAGGACCACAGCATATAAATAAGGTCAGCCCCAATCGTCCGGCTTGGGTCTTGTCAGCCTCAGAACGATCCATGAATAATCTGTAGGCAGAAGCAGACAAAATGCACAACACAAAAAAAACATTTTAACATACACAAAAATACATTTTCATTACTTAACTGTTACTCTCTTGTCAGTTCACCTCGCAACATCAAGCAATCTTATTTTTACCATTCTAAAAGAAATGGTTATACTGACACTCCATATTAATTTGGAACCTATAATTTCCACTTGTGAGAAATAATTCCTAACTAGCAAATCGTTTTTTTTCACTTAGGCCTGTAGCCTTCAGAATTTTTGAAAAAGGGCTGCATCTTATTTTCTATCTAAGACTTAATGCAACACTTCGTTTTCTGTCAAATAAAACCCAACTAGCAAACATTATTTTACTTAGCGTTGATGCACAAATGTATCAGTTCTGCAAAGCATTTAACGCGATATTTTCGGACTTTTCAAAAGAAACCCCTTTTTATTTTCCTTCTTAAATTAAGTTCTTTAATTTTTTTGATGTTCTCATGGAGAAACCAGAAACCCCACCTTAGAAGCCCGTTCAGCAAGGTCATTCTGCATTCATCGGAGGCAAAGTCCTAATTAAGAGGTCGCAATTGTCAAAATGACGGCCTTCTCCATTATTTACAGGGAAACTAAAAGATAACATCTCAGCAGCGCGTCTCTGCAAGTCTCTCAGCCCTAGCTTCTGCCACACTGACACTGTCAAAGCCAGAAGGCCTAACCTGCAATAATTCACTCTATTTTGAAAAATAACTTCTTCTTTTTTTTTAGGTGCTAAAATTATCTCTATTCCCAGATCATTAAACTACATTTACTGTCAATAATTCTCAAAACCTAATGACACCCAGACCCTTTTTTTTTTAGAGTAAATGCTTGTTGCAATCCTATGGTACACACTTCATCAGTCTTAAATGAACAAACTTTCCGTAGGCCTAGCTGAAGCTAGAACCTTCAACCCTGATATTAAAACAAGCCTGTGTACTGGCACATTAACCCACTGAATCATAAGAAGGCACAACCTGCATATATATATCAAAACCTAAATGTATGCATTTGCTCAAGCCTGAGACACTTTAAAAGGTACTCTGAATGAAAGCAAAATGCAGTTTAAACGGTGCTTTTACTCAAAATCGATTTTCATATTTTGGGCATTAAAAATGAATATCCTACAATAATTTTCTTGCATAATATGCATTACTAGAATGTCTATTACATAACCCATGAGTCAGGCATTTGAAAATAATAACTTATACTTTATAAAAATGAGCATGCTTGCGCCTATGCCAAGGGGAATTTATGCACACGAATGCTTGTCATTTTAGTGATGCAACATAACTTAAATCTTATTTTAATGCTAGGAGGTCATAGTATGAGTGTTGAGCTTTATAAATATAAAAAAACGATTTTTGTAGCACTTATTTTTAATAATTTTTCATAATTAATAATTTTTTTCTTCTAATAAAACCAATTATTCCTCTCTATGATTGTTCTACATATAAGAGCCTGCTGCATCCCTTGCCTATCATTTAGATGCATTAACTTACAAACCTAAGCGCATATGCCTAACTTAAAACGCATCACATTCCTGCGTCACATTTTTGCGCCACATTTATTTAAAAGGACGGTTATGCAAAATTCCACCCGTGTTTAACTGGAAAAGTGCTGGCTGAATGAACATTCCAATCAAATATACTGCAGCTGACACGTTTGCCTATGAACATCTAATACAGTGCATCTAAGGAAAATGCTGTAAATTTATTTATTTTTACAAAAATAGGTAATTTCGTTTTTGTTTGGGGCCTTATTTATATCTATTGAATGTGACCCACACACATATTGAGCTCATGTCAGGCATAAACAGAAAGTGTTGAAACATTCAGGACACACAATACAGCGCTTTCATAAATTGTGCCAACGCTATGTACATACCGAATTTACACCAATGAGAAAAAACACATAAACATTTAAACACATATTAAACCCACAAATCAACACTCAGGACGAATACAGGACAGCCCAGACTGTACTTAAACCAAGTAGCTGTAAGTCATATTTACAAGAAACACTTCTCAATAGTGTTCCAAAAGACTGTATAAACAGCCCAACAGACCACTGTATGTGCAGGAAACCAAAAATACACTCAATTCACTAGCTGTAGCTGGCAGAACACCAAAAATCGTTCTGCATATCTCCATTCATAAAATTGCACAGAGCAAAGGATCCTTGTTTTTGTATTATGTCATATTTTAGTTCCCTGGGGATGCAAAATCACCAAGGAAGAAATATGTTTGTAAATCTAACCTATTTAGATATTCCCTTTAGGGGAAGTCGGCTAATCCAAACGTATACAAAGTTGGCCAACACAAATCTTCAAATTTGCTAAGATCAGGCATCTTATAGCTCACTAATCTAGCTTCAAACTTCAAGGGGCTATCTCTATCGATACACTTGTAAATATACAAGACCCTTGGTTATTGAAAATTGCAATCTTTAAATAGAACTAAGGACTAAGCAAAGAACAACAAAGGACTGGGAGCGACCCACTTGTACCTCAACTAAAGCAGATTACCTGCCTACACAAATTGCAATTCGCATATACAAACCTATACAAACCTTGTCCAAATTCTAACTGCCAAGTTCTAACTGCACTAACAGTCTCTTTTTTTAAAAAACTTACGCCAAAAAGAGTTCCTTAGTCAGGAGTGACATCTTTTGGAGAGTTTAAGTCAGAAAAATCAAAAATATACTGGGCCGCAGAGACAAAGAATCCCCCAGAACCTCTGTGCACAGAGTACCTCTTTTAGTAGATTTCTGTCTTGCCTTCCCCAGTAGATTTCTGTCCTCTGACAAGATTACTCCTCCAGATAGTCACTCCTTGATGAGGCCCACCGTTGGTCGCGCCAACTGAAGTACCTGAAAATTTCAGACTTCTTCTCATGGGTCTTACCAATAAGTAGTCCATTCAAAAGCAGCAAAGAAATCAACAAAGAATCTGAAATATGAAAAGACATCTTTATTACACAATTAATTGTGAGGCTACGTCGCCCAGTCACACTTAAAGCACCTGAATAAGGTAGCCTCCTGAATGGTCTCCGCACAGACCTTTTATACTGTTTATTATGCCCTAGGCAAACATTCCTCACTTTACAGTGTATCATACAAATATTTTTACTACAAAGAAAAAGCAGAGTCATGATGACAAGCCCACCTTTCAGTTTGTCCAGTTCATGATAGATTACCCGGCAAGGCCCATCATTTTCATCAGATATCGGTGTACCCCCAATAAAACCGGGCTCCTCCTCATCATAAAGCAAAAGAAGAGAAAAGAGCAGGGACAGGTGTGAGCAAGATTTGGGCGGGGTGTGTGTGCGATGGGAACAGTTTATGGCCTGTTGTGCTTTGATGCTATCTCGTTCGGCCACTGGGAGAGGAACTGACCGAACAGGTTTGGCTTGGGGCAATGGTTCCAGCTTGGCCAGGTCACAGAGAAGTCAATTAAGGTGTATGTGTCCTTTGATATTGAATTCAGCTGTAGTTACAAGCCTATGTGAAGGGCAACTCACAAAATGGCTGCCAAGCGTAAAATGGAACCCAAGGGTACAAAAACGAAAATGACGATTTCGAGGTGAAATCGTTACTCGATTATGACGAAAATGCTTGTGCATAGTGTACTAGCCATTATCGGTCTTTTGATATAAAAATCGTCATGCTACGACAAAGTTGGTTGCACGAGTCCAGAATTTTTCAGAACTACATCACCTATGCAAGAGCTATTGGCTTACACAGTGCCTTTCAGTTATGTTAGAAATTTTGTTTTAGAAAGTTAGAAAAAAACTTATAGGTAGCCATGCTACAAACAACACAAACTCTCTAAACAGCATTGTAAAAGCCAATAACTCCTGTATAGGGAACACCTATTGACTTTGCCAATGCTTGTTTCCATTGATGCCTTGATCCTCTGTTTGCAGAGTGACTACACGTCTCTCTCAAGTCTCACTGTTGCACTGCATGCAAACAGCTCACTGGAGGGCTAGCGTACAGTGTGCATCGTTGTCACTGGAGAGGGTCTCATATCCTCATTTTGAATACCTCTTCTGGATATATGTACTGATACCGATACAGTAATATGCCAAAGTGCCATCTCTCACATTGCTTGACAAGGCATTCACTGGAAAGGCTGCCATGAGGGCTGACCTAAAATGTGAATCACACTGGCAACAAAGCCAAAAACTAAAGGGAGTAGACCCATTGCTCACTCTATTTTTTTTTTAAATATATTTTTATTGCAGGAATTAGTTATAGTTACACATTAGTCAGTGATAAGGCAAACGGTGATGGTAGCACCGACAGTGAAATAACATTGATACACGGCCATTTAGCCCACAACCCGGGGGTCGGGCGTCAAGTTATGCTGAAACGACGGTTCGGGTCCAGCGGCCTTCTAAATATGACCAGTTATAAGTCAATGTATTACTTCTGCTTTTCTAAAAGAAAGAAAACTCCCTCCCCCCTTCCAACTAAACAACACCCACCCAGAGGTCTAATGTCCAATCAAAAAGTGCAATAATCAAACAGTGCAATAGGAAGCTTATGATGCTCCCTCCGCCCTCTTTCCCCCACCCCCCTCTCACCCCTGCCATCGGTGTCTTGGCAAATGTGCAAAGACTGTGTGGTAGGAGACATTACGCATCCTGACGGGACTACTGTGCCTTTATTGCATTACGGACACGCAGGCTGCCCATTGGCATCACTGTCAGTGTCACTGGGTGTGCTGTGATCGCGCAGGGCCTGCACCAATGTCTCCCACGCCTGTGCTGATTCTAGCGCCTTCTCATTCTGCTGCCGCCTCGCTAGCTGGTATCGCAGGGTGCTCTCTCCCTCAGCCCACTTAAGAAATTCATTGCGCCATTTAGTGCCCGTTGGACCAACTCGTGCCTTCCAGTGTCAAGTTATTTCCCGCTTCGCCAGGAGTAGCCCCATATCAATAAATTTACAGGTGACTTTGTTTTTGGGGGTATGAGGAAACCAGTGCAAGATCCCCACCGCAATGTCAAATTGTAGGGACCGCTCTGTAACCCTATTAAGGGTGTCCCCTATCAATGTCCAATACGAGGACAAAGCGGAGCAGGACCACAGCATATAAATAAGGTCAGCCCCAATCGTCCGGCATCTCGGGCAGGCCGCCATGTCAGAGGCGAAGTATTTCTGTATCTTCCCTGGAGTCAGGTAGGCGCGGTGCAACATATAAAAGTGGACCAATTGGAACCGAGCGTTACGTGTGCTCTTCCAGGCCCGGCGCATCAACTGGGCCCACGTTTTCTCCGTGATGTCCCTCCCTATGTCTGCCTCCCATCGGGTCCTGAGTGTGTCCAATGGAGGTAACCGCTCGTTAACCATCCTGGAGTACAAACACGTTACAGCTTTGAACGTTCCCGCTGCCATCATGACATATTGACACGCCGCTGACGTCTTTGGTTCCTCAAAACCATTCTGCCAGTGCGCTTGGAGTGCCCTCGTGACCGCTGCATGGAGCAAAAAGTCGCCCCGGGGGACGTCGAAGCAGTCCAGTAGCACCTGGAAACACAGTAGCACTCCATCTTCATAAAGGTCACCTATAATCTGTATGCCCGCGTCCTCCCAAGCCCGCAGTTGTGACCAATCGCCCCCATGCGGTAATGCAGTGAGCATCCCAAGTGGGATTTCCGGGGCATAAGGGTGTTTCATTCCCGACTTGCGCTGCACCCGGTTCCAGCACAATCTAATAGTGCGTTCCTCCAGTGTGAGGTCCCTCAGAGCCAGCCTCTGTTGCAGTGCTATATAGGATAGAACGTGTCTGGGCATGCCCAGCCCCCGCTCCTCCTCTGGGCCTCGAAACTCCTGTGCTATCTCCTGGATGTAGGTCTGCAGTTGGGCGGCCAAGTAATAAGTTTTAAAGTCGGGTACAGCCAACCCCCCTTCCGCTTTAGGTCTCATTAGGGTCTTAAGCGCAACTCTGCGGTGGCCCGATCCCCAAAGGAATGCCACGAGCAGTGAGCTCAAGTTCCGGAAGACTGCCGGAGGGATCCAGAACGGAAGCGCCCTGAAATAATACAGCAGCCGAGGAAGTGCCACCATTTTCAGCAATGCTATACGTCCTGCCACCGATAGGGGCAGGGTGGCCCAGAAGGACATGCTACCCTTCAGTGCCCGGATGCATCGGGAAATGTTGCCCTCCAGGATATCAGCAGGGCTGTGGTAAACGTAAACCCCCAGATATTTGTGGCAGCTAGGTGCCCATCTGATCGCTCTAGTAGTATCTGGTTGGAGCTCTCCCCCACGAACCGGGAACAAACAAGTTTTCGCCCAGTTCACCCTGAGGTACGACACCTCACCGAAAGCAGTGAGTACTGTGTCAGCACCGGCCAAGGCCTCTCCAGCATCCCCCAGGAAAAGCAACAGGTCGTCAGCATAGAGGGAAATGTACTGTCGCCCTGATAAGGTCCGCAGTCCTCTATAATGGGCTCCGGTGCGAATCGATAGCGCTAGGGGTTCCACTGTGAGCGCAAAGAGTAGCGGGGACAGCGAGCAGCCCTGCCTCATGCCTCGCTCCACTTGGTACTGTTGGGAAATCAGCGGGCCTGATCTCACCCTAGCCATCGCGAGGCATATAGCACCGTAGTCCAGCGCAAGAACCCTTCCCCTAGTCCGAAGCAACCAAGCACTCTAAGGAGGTATTCCCACTCTAAGCTGTCAAAAGCCTTCTCCAGGTCAATTGAGAGGATCATGGGCTGGGGGGCCTCGCAGTGGAACCCGCCTGGTCTTTATGCACTAGGGAGCCCATGCGGCCCAGCAATCTCGAGACCAGGATGCTACTTAAAATCTTATAATCGACCGTAAGCATCGAGAGCGGCCTGTACGATGCCGGGTCGTTGCCCTCCCTATCGGGTTTGAGTAGGGGGACCACCAGGGCCTCACGCATTGAACCCGGGAGTCGCCCCAGACGCTTCGCCTCCCTGTAAACTATCAAGAGCCGCGGAGCCAGGAGGTCAATGTGGGTGGAGTAAAACTCCAGTGGAAGTCCGTCCAGGCCTGGGGTTTTGTTCTGAGCCATCTTTTTTATGGCGCTGCGGATCTCCCCCAGTCCACGTCTCTCCCCAGTTCCTTCCCCTGCTCAGGCTCCAGAGCGGTGATTGGTAAATCCTGTAAAAAATCATCGATGAGGGTAGTGTCCGGTGACATCCTACTTCGGTATAAGTCTTCATAGTAACTAAAAGCAACTGAGGATTTGGGGCTGGGTATAGACCTCCATGCCCTCCGCATCCCGCATAGCTACCGTGGGAGAGGTGCGCCTCGTAGGGTTAGCCAGCCAAGCCAGGAGCGCTCCCGATTTATCACCCTCAGCGAGCAACCTGGTCAGGAAAGCCTTGTAATCAAAACTACACAGCCATTCAACTTCAACTGCTACGGCTTCCTTCGCCGCCGCAGTCTGTTGTTGAAGCTCCTGGTGGCCGGGGCGGAGGAGCTCCATCTCACGGAGTCTCCGGTCTGCTTTACTAAGATCGTCCAAAAGGACCCGTCGCATCCCCACCTTTTTCGTTATGCAATAGCCCCTAATTACCACATTGAATGCATCCCATTCTGTGGCCCTTGCACCAGTCGTACCCTCGTTCTCCGCGAAGTACGCAGCGATTCTGTCCTCCAGTTCCCTCCGGAACACCAGGTCTTCTAGGATCTCGGGGCGTAGCCTCCAGGTCGGAACACAGGGTGTACCCAGTAGCCACCTAAAGTCGGCCAATAGAGGGTTATGGTCGGAGATAGTCCTCGCTAGATACTCAGACCTCATGGCCGTGGAAACTAGTTCCGCCGATCCCAGAAACCCATCCAACCGCACATGCAGTTCGTGCATGCCGGAGAAGTGGGAGTAGTCTCGGGCACGCGGGTGCTGGGCTCTCCAGATGTCCGTCAGTCCCCATTTAGTCTGCCATTCCAGTCTCCCCTTGGCTATCCGGTGGGTTGGGGAGTCCTTTCCCCCCAGTTTCCCAGCTATGGCCACGAACCTCCCCTCCGGATCCACTGTGTGCTTAGTAACCTGCAGGGGAACCCCGGCCCGCAACCAGATCAACGCGCCCCGAGCATAAGCTGAGTATGTGGTGTTGTATAGCTGCCCCCTCCACCTACGCTGCAACGCCAATCCCTCTGTCTTTGTTAGGTGTGTCTCTTGTAATAGCGCAATCTGCACTCCTCTACGCACCAAGTAAGCGTGGACCTTTTGCCGCCTGGACATGGAATGCAGCCCGCGCACATTCCAGGTTATGCACTTCAAAGTGGAAAGATCAGCCATTGTCCCATGGTACCTCTCCAAGTCTCCCCCAGCAATGCTCAAGTACTGGTAAACACAGTGAATGCCCCGCACCGATGACGTACCTCCCCCTCAACAATAACAAAACAACCCCCGAACACAGCCCCTCCCCCTCCCTCCCCAGAACAGGTCCCAAATAGTGCCATCCAGTTCCCATCCAAACTACACCCACAAAAGAACCCAAAACTATCCTGACGGTAGCCACCGCAGGTATGCCTTAAGGGCAAAATGGGGGTCTCCGCACCTCAAAGCTACCGAAGTGCGATCGAGCCCTGAGTTATGAGGGCTAAAAGAAGGGCTTGTCCCCAACTCACTCCATGACCAGTCACCCAACAGTTCCCACATAGACTCATCCCCCTCACCGCCTCCCCCTCCGTTGAAACCGGCTCACCCGAGATCACCCTTGGCCATCAAGTAGGCCCTCCGCTGTCTCTGGGGTTATCACTGGGAGGTTCACACTATCAGTCTCAGAGTCCTCCGTGTCCGTGTGACCCCTACCTCCACCTGGCTCCGAATCTTCAGTAATGGGTCCACCTTGGGAGCCTGACAAACTGGATACCATCTCCAGCACCCCCCGCCGCTCCGCCGCAGTCTCCACTGTCGAGGGTCGGCCAGGTCTGCCTCGGCAACTCCGGATCCTCTTAGACCACCCTCGTAGGCCTACCTCCGAGGTAGTCGAGAAGGAGGACCCAGGGCCATCCTTGCCAGCTCTGTACAGTTCAAGCCAATTACATGCGTCATCCGGGGTATCGAAGAATTTGGTCGTGCCATCCAGGATGATGCGGAGCCTCGCCGGAAACAGCAAAGAATACTGGATGCCCTTGCTCCTCAGTTCTCGCTTGATTGCCAAGAAGGAGGCTCGCCTCCGCTGGGTCTCATAAGTGTAATCCGGAAAAATGTTCATGATGCGGTCTTCAGCGGTGGACCCGAGGGTCGCCCAGTCAAGGGGAGGGTCAATCAGTATGTCCTCGTCTCCTGTCGAAGGATCCAGACCGCCAATCGGTCTCCGGTGTGGTGGCTGGAAGTAGCGCGACTGCTCATAGGCCAGGTGCACAGAATTGGGCGCTCATCCAAGCGGGTGCATCCGAACACGGAGAGCATAGGAAGTCGGCGATAACTGCTAGTGGGTCTTCGCAGGCTCAGCGAGGTCGCCGGGATCAGGCAGCAATGGGGTCCGCCGCTGGTGCCACGTGGCGCGGGCACCAGATGAACCGTCTCCCCTGCTAGGCCGCTGGGCCGGGCGAAGGCCGACAGCACTTCCCCTGGAGGCAAAAGGGGAGAGGGGGGGGGGAGAAGGGTCACTATCAGGCAATAGTGTTCAGCCAGGGTCTTCGATCTCCACGAGATATTGTCACCTGCGACATCAATTGCAGGCCTTTCCGACCACCAAGTTCGGCCTATGTGGATATTGTGACTAGGCCGATCTCTGTCCAGCCACACTCGCTACGCCCCGGTGCCTGGTCAGGGCTCAGAGCTCTGCCAGTGTGGTTCAAGTAGGCCCATACGCTGCCGAGTCCAAGGACCAAGATGGTGGCTGCCGGCGTCGTCTTGAGTAAAGCGAGGTGTCGGGCCACTCCCCCTTCCCTCTGCGGCTTTACGTCGTGTTCAGGGCTCGGCTGAGCAGCGGTCTCGATGAACATCGCTTGGAAAGTTCACTGGTGCCACCAGCCGCTCAGGCAGTCGGCATTGACATCATTTCTCCAGCAAGGGAAGGAAGAAAAAGGTGTCGCTGGAGTCGCCCTGGGTCCACGGGCCGCTTCAGGACCACGGAGATGGACTGGGCGCCATCTTGATCTCCGCGTCGCTCTCCTCGTAGACTCTCGTTCACCTCGATCGGGCCTCGCTGCAGGGCTCCAAAGTCGCCCCCCGGTTCAGCACCCACAGCACTCAACGATCTGGGGGTCGGGTGCCCGTATCGCCCGGGGATAAGGATTAATGACAGCTCGATCGCGGAGGCGAGCGCTCAGGCGACCTCCACCATCGGCGCCCAAGCCACACCCCCACCCATTGCTCAGTCTATGTATGCTGAACTGTGAATGACAAGTATTGCAGCAATTGGCTGCTGAAAGAGTCTAAAAGCCTTTTTCTAAGTATGAATGTGTTATTATACATTTGTATGTGATCGAAAGAAGTCTGGAGAGACGGAGAGACAGCTAGACTGTCTCTAGCCCAGACCTAAAAATTTTCAATAAACTGGCATAAATACTATTAATAGGTTGCACTAATGGAGGGTGCTCTTATCTATGGGTGATCCAGTCTTACAATCCTCAGCTTCAGCGCTTGTGATGTATGATATGCCTCTCATAACCTTGGCGATAAACGATGTTAATGGGTTTTACCCTTTCTAACCCTCTATATCTTATCTGGCTTTCTATTATCACATCTTATGTAGACTGTTTAGCCTCAGTCATATTCTACACATAATTCTTGTTCCTTTGGCTTGTGTTTTGTCGATTGTGGATGTTCACAATGGATATCTTCACAGGTGGTTTGATCTCATTCTTTCTTCCAACTCATGTCGGTAGGAAGAGTGCAGGAGTGTGGTAAGAGTGTATTAGTGTTACTTGTGTTAATGTCCTCTGGTACCTTGTGCATTGCACCATTTAAACTTGTGACAGCTCATGGTCTCATAACATGATGTCCCCTTTTAGTTCACATTTGCGTATTAGAGATGGTGTTGCCCTTTAGAATTTATTACCAGGACTGTTGACAAAATCCTGCCACCTCGTAGGGAATTCCCTAATACAATACTTTGCTGAAACAAATATTGAAAATTAATGAGCTGTGTTCTATGTTTTCTATGTTTTTCTCACATGCTTTCTCCCACTATCTAAATGAATCGCATCCTTCATTAAATCACATAATTTTATTAAATTAAATTAACAAAGAAATGTCATATTACTGCAATTTTGCACACCTCTAATCATTGCAAGCGTTTACTATATCCTTCTCTGTAGTCTTTTCAGGCTTTTGGAACCTGACTTGGATTTTTCCTGATAACCATGTACATATTTCTCACTTCTTTTATATGCATCTTCATACGTTACCATGAATTTTGCCCTCTTTTTATGCCGTCCCTGGTGTGTGCTCCTTCAGCCAACTGTGCTTGAGTCATGGTGTACATATCGGTGCCATCAGATCGGTACTGTATGTCAGTATAGTAAATAAAAACAGCGGTAGCTCCTCCTTTAAGGCAAAGGAGCATCAGCCCAATGCTCTTAGAGCAGTCAAAAGGGGAAAATAACAAGGTTATTATTGTTTTATTTTTGGTTGCTGCGGGCTGGGTTAGGGTAGTGCAGAGCTGACCCAGAACACATCTACACCAGCTGAGCCGCCATGGATCCAGCGCTACAGGCCTTTCCGCTGCTCTACCTGGTGCACCTCCGGCAGATAAGCCGCCGCTGCGCTCTACAGCAGACGCACGTCCAAAACATCTCCACGCATGCAACCCCTGTACAACTACAACTCCCAGCAAGCGTGCAGGCCGGGCTGGCTCCATGATGTATGTGGCAACCTGACAACTGCAATGTGCGAGGTCCACTCAAATTCACATGAGTGACACCCTCAGGGCTCCTAGGGACAAGTGGGGCCAATGCCGTACCCCGCAGATGCAGAGTGTGCACCCTGCAACATTCAAAACTGTAATCTGCTGGCGGCTCCCATTGACCAGATGGCGCTTTCGCATAGGCGATGCCTCGCCGCGTTGGCCAGGAAGCGCCGTCCGCAATCTTGCACCACTCAATTAAGGCCAATGCGTGTTTTCAATGTGGACGCCAGCTACTGTGCCTGTAAACACATCATTCCACCCCACCCCCCTTGACTCCTGCGCGCCTTCACCGCCACCCGGTCTCACCGCCCCCAGCCCTGGTTGCTCTCTTCAGCACTCCTTCGCCTTGCTCAGCTCCAGTGGCCTCCTCTACCCCTCCCACTTCTGGGATCCCCACATACCGGCCCGCTCCTGGCCTCTGCTGTTCCCAGCTCATCTGCTGTCTGCACCTATTGATCCCATCAACGATAGTTGATTACATGCCTTATCTTGCGCTCTCGATTCTCACACCCTGTATGCTGCAGATTCCTTCCGCCCTGTCTGGCTCCCAGGGCCATACTCTTGCCAATACCCCGCCGAGCTTCTGCCCCCGCTGACCTAGACTTGCCTTCCCTCCTGTCCCTGGCCAACTTGCTGTGTGGTCCCTCCTATCGCCTGCCTGTAAGTATCACTGTTATAAGCCAGTGCCTCCACATCCTCTGCCCTTCCCCCTGTGCACGTGCCCTCACCACTCCTCCGACCTTAATCCTTCGCCCTTTCTTTATTCCCTTGTACAGCACTGTTCTCCATTCAACTCAGTCCTGAAGATGATCCCCACTAACGCGGATCGAAACGCCGTCGAGCATTCAGCCTAACAATAGGCGCTACCCACAATATGGCACACGCTATCATCATCCAAGCTATATCCAAAAACAAACTTTCTCTGAAACTAATTGGAGCCAAATTGCTGTATATAAACCACTGTATATATTTAACACTAATCACTATTACACCTTCTAAGCTGATCACTTTGTCACTTGCGTCGCCACCTTGCTCACCAAATGCACTTTTTACGCACCAAATACAAATGGGGTTGTAATAATTGTTTACCTACAGTGATGTTACAAGTGTAAAATACCTTTTCTTTCCGGATAAACATGATGCCCCTGGCACTTTCTACATATGCATTGAGTCTCCTTATTTCTTTGCTGATAATGTTTTTTGCATATCTTCTCTAATTGTTCTAATACTTATACCAGTTGGGATACTATACATGTTTTGCTGTAAACACATCAGGCATTTGCATCACATGCCCCAAAACATCAGCCGAAAGTGATGTGAGCACCCAGTGAAGGCATCATAGAGTGTGACCTTTGATTCAAGTCTGCACACACATCGATTGTCCAAGAAAAGGAGCGTGAAATTACATTCTTTGTCATGCCTCGTGGCCAGCATGGCCTCAAATCAGTCAAGTAGCCAAAAACACTAAGGCCTCTCACACTGTACCAATGTTGTGTAATGAAACTAGCAACCTGTTAACACTGCCTGTGTACCTCTTGCTATGTGCTTAGCGAATTCGTGGCCATGGGCCAGCTTCTGAAGGGCAAGTGATGTAGGCTGACAATTCGAGGTATCCATTCTCTGCAACTCAGACACACTGGTAATCCCTAGCACTTCCAGCACACGTACTGGTGTGGCATGCACTGGGCCTAGCTGCCATTGCCTGTAAATGTCCCACACACATCATAGGAGTGCGCTGTGTAACAAAAATTCATCGCCTGGATGACATCATCTGCCATTCACAGCCATGTGTGCATGTATACACAGTCCATGTTTTTATGTACCTCATTAAGGTGAAGATGGCAATGTCTGTAACGTGAAATCACCACACAGTCATGATGTACTGACCCCATAATGTTCACGGGTTTTTGGAATATAAGGGGTGAAAGGTCCTGATCCCTTACTCGCCGTAGGTTTGAGCAATATAATTCTAGTTTATTTCCTGCCCATGACAGGGAGAAACCCCTAACCCCCTAATACGTACTTTACTTTACTTTACTTTGTGGATTTCTTGAGCGCATGCGAATCATCCCCAAGGCGATATCTCGGCACTACAGGAGAAGACACGGCGGGCGGAACGTCTAAAACAACCATGTTTTCAAAAGTTTCTTAAAGCTAGATAAATCACTACAGGACCTGATATTTGCTGGCAGTTTATTCCAGTACTTAGGTGCCAGGTGAGAAAAGGCTCTGCCACCCCTTCTTACTCTGTGTATTTTCTGAGTACACAGAAGGTTGGCGTTACTAGATCTTAGCTGTCTTGCCGGCTTATACCACCTGAGTTTATTTCTAAGATATAGAGGTCCCTTCCCCTGTAGTGATTTGAAGGCCACACATAGCATCTTAATGATGGCTCATTTCCTCACTGGGAGCCAGTGTAGTTGGTTCAGCAGGGGGGCCGATGGAGTTCGTGGCGGCTTATTTAAGGCAAGGCATGCTGCGGTATTCTGCACTACCTGTAGACGCGTTAGTAGGTCCTCACGGGCACCCACCAGCAGCGCATTGCCGTAGTCCAGTAGACTCACCAGGAGTGACTGGATTAAGGTCTTCCTTGCTGACAGAGGAATCCAGGGAACATTTTTCCTAAGCATCCTCATTGTACAGAAGCACATGCCAGACACTGTGTTGACCTGTTCCTCCATGGATAATTCACCATCAATCCTCATGCCCAGATTCTTAACCCACCTCCTGGGTAGTGGCGGCTCACCCAACCCGGGTGGCCACACTCAGGGGACCAGATTGTCTCAGCCTTTCCGAAAAGCAGAATTTCGGTTTTTGAGGAGTTCAGTTGTAAGAAGTTCCTCCTCATCCAAACGGCAACACTGGACATGCAGCTCTTGAATTTGAGTTGAGTAGATATAATATCATCCTGAATGGGGACAATTAGCTGCGTGTCATCCGCATAGGAGATGGTCTCAAACCTGTGGCCTCTGATGATATCCGCCAGGGTTGTTACATAGGCATTAAACAAAGTAGGGCTCAGTACTGAGCCCTGTGGAACACCCCTATCCATCCCCGTTGTCTGTGATACGAAAGACCCTAACTGGATACTCTGGGTACGTTGCAGTAGGAAGCTCTGGATCTATTTAAGAGCTTTACCCTCACCCCGATCCCCCTCAACCTGTCTAGCAGCAGCCAATGTGAAATGGTGTCAAATGCCGCTGACAGATCGAGGAGGACGAGGATCACTGGACTACCTTCGTCTAGTGTCATCCTGATGGTATCTGTTACTTCAAGCAATGCAGCGTCTGTGCTGTGAGATGCACGAAATGCAGACTGGGAGAGATCCAGGAGGTGGTTTTGTTCCAAATATTGGAACAGTTGTTTATTCACTAGAGTTTCAAAAACCTTAGCACAGCAGGGGAGGAGCGATATTGGCCTATAGTTCTGCAGCTCGGATGGATCGGCCAACGCCTTCTTTAAGAGTGGCTTAACCCTCGCTTGTTTCCATTCAGTTGGAAATATGGCTGTTTCCAGCGAGATGTTATAGATTTCCGAAAGTGCGTCTGCTAGGATTGGGCCGAAAATTGACATTACTGCTGGTGGCACGGGGTCAGATGGTGAGCCCGACTTTACACGGCTTAGTAGGGCTCCAACTTGCATACTGGTCATGGCGGCGAAAGAGTCCAACCTATGTGGGGGAACCTCTTCCAGCAAGAGTTCTTTAGGAGCATTTCCCTCTCCTTGTTCCACCATAGTCGTCTCAAAGGACTGGTAAATCAAGTCGATCTTATTAGTAAAGTGCCTGGCTAAGTCCTCACATAGTTCTTGTGTGGGGGGAGGTGCCACATTGTTCACCTTAGGGTTTGTAAATTCCTTGAGTATCCTATTAAGTTCCATGGATGAATTTTTGGCCTCAATGATGCGTACACCAAGGTGTATCCTTCTTGCTGTTTTACAGCTATTTAAAAAATCTCTGTGTGATTTCCGATATAGCAATCCGTCTTGCTCCCTCTTTGACTTTCTCCATCTCCTCTCCAAAACTCTATTTTTGGCTTTCTCCTTTTTAAGAGTATCCGAATACCAGGGGGCAGGAGCTGCCCTCTTCCTGGTAATAACTCTTTTCAGTGGGGCTATGATGTCTAAGGCTACCCGAATTGCTCCCTTCAATTTTTCCCAGACCACATTAGGATCCACTTGCAGGATAAGCAGAGGATCCACATATGCCTGTCCAAAAGAGAAGGCAGTTACCCTCGACCATGGTCTCTGATGGCTCCTCTGACCTTGACCCTTCTGTACTGAATGGGCAGACATCACTGAAAAACTCAGTGCCATGTAGTCAGTCCAACCAAGTACCTGCGGAAGCTCAGTGGCCAGATCTGTTATGTTGGAAGATATGGCAACCAATGTGTGTCCTGCACTATGAGTAGGACCGATAGTTCTCAAAGATAGCCCGAGAGATTCCATTATGGCAATAAAGCTAGCTGAGTCCGAATTGGAGAGCATCTCTAAATGATGATTAAAATCCCCCAACAGTAGGAACTTTTTAGTATTAATAATATGGGGTACCAGACTCTCTGGTAGTATAGAGCTGAACTCCTTGTTACTGCTACCTGGCGGATGGTATACCAGTGCACCTGTCCATTCTATAACCAGGTTGGACTCTACTCTAAAATAAGGAGCTCCATACTAGCCAACGAGATTCTATCAATCGTCCTAATGTAATAGAGGAGCCGCGTGCCAATGGCTACTCCTCCTCCTCATTTCCCCGTCCTATCCAGTCTGGTGACTGCATAGTCATCCGGAAAGGCCACTGCTAAAACGGGTGTAACATCATTATTGAGCCATGTTTCTGTAAAGAATACTATATCGGGCTTCCGGTCTTCTAGTAGGTCCCAGGTCTCCATTGCATGTTTGGGAATAGACCTGGCATTCAGGTATAATCCCCGGATGCAAGGTCTCAGTCTGTCCTGCCCAGTCCCACTACTCCCCTCCCTGGCTCTCCCAATAATTCCCCTGTCTCCCTGACTGAATTTTGAAAGAGGGAGCCAGCTGTTTAACCGGGAGCCACTGACAATTAGTGCATCCCTTAATCTTAGACCTCTTACCCTCATCTATCCAGCACTCTGTGTCCCTGGGGCAATATGATGGGGGGGTTATGAGCCAGGAGAGTCTCCTGCGTATAGGCCAATCTGCTCTCCCCAAGTTCCTGCTGTGGGGATAACAGCATTTCCTGGCAACTGGCATCGTTCTGGCGCGGATGGGCGCAGATGGGCTTGCCTTTGGCGCGCCTTAGGCGTGCCCGCTGCGTCCCGCCCGGGAGCCGGAATTTATGTTAGTGGCATGTTGGCGAGAGAACAACTAGAGCGCCAACCACCTGCTGAATTTCCCCCCAAAAGATCAAGGAAAGACTACTCTCTCCACACACACAATCACCAGGAGTGGTTGCGGTGGACCGGAGAGAGTCTTCGATTCCCCCTCAAAATTCACACACAATGCTACAATCTACAGTGTGAAATAAAAATGAATTTTAAAATCGTCACAACTTAAATACAATGAGCTTCGGTGTCTAGGAGCTGCCCTCCGTACCTTCCTCCATGAGCGCACCCGCCCGGTAGCCGGAATTTATGTTAGTGGCGTGTTGGCGAGAGAACAACTATAGCGCCAACCGCCTGCTGAATTTCCCCCGAAAGATCAAGGAAAGACTACTCTCTCCACACAAACAATCACCAGGAGTGATAGCGGTGGACCGGAGAGTGTCTTCGATACCCCCGCAAAATTCACACACAATGCTACAATCTACAGTGTGAAGTACAAAGTTCAACAGGATTGTCTGGGCAAGGATAGTTTATCGATTTATCGATCACGCAATGGCAGGCCTGAGACACACTTTACAACCTGCTTCTGTGGGTGGCACAACCAGTGCCGCAAGCCCACCAGCAGCATTTGATTTACAAGCCCTGGGCACACATGATGCACTGTACTAGGGGCTGACAGATAAATCAAATAAACAGGCATTATGCTTTGATACAAAATTCCTAGGACATTGTTGACCACAATGACTAAATTACTCACATGGTGCACTGTACTAGGGGCTGACAGATAAATCAAAAAAACAATCATGGAGTAACCAATTAGTACATCAATTTAACATAGGGAGCGCTTGCACTGTGGCACTGATTAGCACTGGCACAGTGCCCAAAGCATAAAACTAGCAAAAATATATCAAAACAGAGAAGGCAATCCGTCAAAAATGGAAGGGAGACTCACCCCAATGATGTCAGGTCTAACTGTGGAGTTAAGTGAAGTGTGTCAGGTGTGTGGGTGGGAAGTGATGTTGCGTGGAGATGGGTGTATGTGATGTTGTGATGTGTGCATAAATGGTGTCCTGTGTCAGCTTCTGGTGTGCAAACAATGCTGGTCCAGGAAGGGGTTGGTTTTATGCTGTGGTATGTGGGTATGTCCACATTTGTGAGGTCCTCCTGGTGTTTCTTCCATGCTGGGCATGGCGTGCATTGCCAATGCCCATTTGGGGTGTATCATCGTGGTGTGTGTGATGTGATTAAGGGCAGCGTAAAGTGCAGGCACACTTTGTGCATCGCTGTTCAGTTTGTTACTACCGCCATTCATATGGTCTATGCGCGAACAAGAAACTCGGAACGCAATGCTCCGTCCTCCAGCTCCACGGTTTTATCGTAATTGGCCATGCGGTCATTCCGCGGCAGGAACAGCCTTTTTAGTCCCTTGAACTGCTTTCCCCCTCCGCCGCGGTCGGATTTGCAACTTTTCCCGAGCATGGCGGACGGTCATTTATGAGTTCCGTCCGCCGTGGTAGGATTTTCCTTGCATTGCATCATAATTTGTCCGTCGGAGATGCCGAGGGTCATGCGGGTGGATTTTTCCTGCGAGCACGGCGGAAGGAAAGCCTTTTCCGTCCGGCATCGTATTGGGCCCCTTAGTGCGCATGACTGCTTAGCCTGTCGTTTTGGCTGACCAAGCAGTCATGCGCACTTTGCATCTTGCCCATCAGTCTGTAATGGACAGCCTGGTGGAGAATATGCACAGGTTCCCTGCCCCGATCTGAGCGCCGGTCCATGCCGCTCAGACCAATCTGTTTGCAATGTTGTGATTGGCTCAGGAGAGCCTGTGTGCCTTTTGCTTCCTGCAGCTTTGTCCAGACCTCGAGTCAGAAAGAGCAGAGAATTGGAGGAGAGACGCAGCTGTCGGAAAAGGTAAGTATTTAAAATATATATATATATTCAAATCCCCCTCCACCACCATTTTTTACCAGTCGCCACTGAAAAAAACAGTTGTACCGTGGGACTCATTCCAAGAATACCTATAGTATAACTTCAAGGTATTCAGTTTAATTGTATGAGGATCTGTGTTATGTGTTTGATATATATTCAAACAAATATTAGTTAAGACACAATACTTTGCTTCTTGATAGAAACTATATGGCTCTTCATATAATATAAATATGCACCCATGGTGCAAACTGTACATTGCAAACAGTGCCGGCCGGCTCTAGGGTGGTGCAAACGGTGCCACTGCACTGGGTGCTGGCTACCTGGGGGCACAGTGTTTGCTAGTTTATTATGTTTTTAAAGCACCTGCTGCCGAGTTCCTTTCCTCAGCAATTAGCAGGCTTCACAAAAGGTCAAGTTTACTCCTGTGATTAATGTTCTTCCTGGAGAGAGATTGGAGTTTTGTATAGTTGATGTTTTGACTTATGTGAAGGTAGTACAGAGGGTTAATATGCCTGCTGCAAAGAGCATGTACCATGTAGATTTCAGAGTGCATATGATGTAAATAGATCAGCAGGTTACTGTTTTTAAAAGAGACATCCATTTATTACTTGACTTTATAACTTAAAGAGATAATATAGAACAGTGAGGTATTAACTTGCATTATAGAGCTGGATGCAGACCGCAAAGTATACATTAGAGCATAGATTAATGTTGCAAAAAGGGTTAATTTGGGTAGAAATCTATTCGTATTATTAAAGAAACCTCCAACTCTGCAATTTTTTTTACTCTGAGTTTGTGCTTCTCCACACTAAGCAATCCTAAACTATACGGCCTACGAGTATGGATGACATGTGAATCCTACACTTTTAGTCCTTTGGCTTATGTAACATTTCCTATAAGCTAATTTACACACCTATGTTTGATTGTCTCTATGTAATGTGTGTGTGATGCAAAGTGCTCTGACATCCTTTACTGGTATGAGTGGCGCTTTATAACTAATTCAAAGCATCTGAGAGGGAGTGGTTATGGAGACTTGGTCACTGTTAAAGGGTGCTGGTGACAGAGTCCATGGTGGAGGGGTCATTGGGGGGCGCCAACTAACATTGTCGCACTGGGCACCCTGAGTGCAAAAGTGCAGACAATGAAGATGTATTTTCCCACAAAAAATCAATCAGCCCCTCGATGCAGGCACCCTTGCACCATAGCATTAGCACACGGCTGTCGGTGAACAACCTTTACAACAAAACTTTTACCATTACAACGCGGTCATTACAACACAAACCATTACAACGCATTGCGCTGGGGGGCGCTCTAGGATAGGGAATAAGTTTAATTTTCTATCCAACACCTTCCCTAGTGTCCACGGGGACTGGAGTTGGAATAGAAAATTAAACTTTTCACTATCCAGCTCCTCTAAGCGCTATGCGTTGTAAAGGTATGCGATGTAAAAACCGCGTTGTAAAGGCAGGCGTTGTAATAGCCTGCGTTGTAACGTCATACATCCATGGCTGTCTATTGTGCACCAGAGTTGGGGGAAAGGGCAGAAATGTGCTGTATCTTATAGATAGGCGAATTACTGCCCTTTTCTTTTGACGCAGTGTGTTAGCGTAATTTTAAAGACAAGGTAAATCCATGTGGTAAAACACTGCTGCTAATGTGACTGCTAATGTGACTAGGGGCAGTTTTTTATTTTTAGCGAAGTACAGAGAAATAATCCCTGTAGATATTGCGTTGTTTGTTTTGAGGTTTTTTTTGCAGGAACGCCTACCTTGCATCTCATTTTTACTAAGTCACGCAAAGCAAGGTGGTGCTGTGAGAAATTGACGTTAATGCTTTAAAAATGCAGCTAACTTGGCTTTGCAGCAACTTGTAAATATGGCAAAAAAAGGCCACCATATTGTCAAAAAATGTACGCTGCGGCGGCGTTAAATCCTTGTAAATATGCCCCTCAGTCTCCACTATTTTGAATGGATAACATACATGCTGGGATTGATTTAACACTAGTGTGCCTTCTCTACAGCCTTACGTTACACTCTTTCACCCCTTTGCTCTTCCTAGCGCTTTGCTTCGCTCTTTATATTTGTTGCTCTCCACCATTCACTCTCCCATATTAGTGCTCCGTCCGGAGTCCCAGTGTCCCTGTATTGATTCCGCCTCCACTCATGCCCTCCATGTTGCTTCCACCTCCCGATGTTGCTTCAGCCTGCCCCATTTCTTCCACCCCCTCTGTTGCTTCCCCCCTTTAAAAAACACTTTAGATGCACATCGACAAAATTACGTTCTCACTTTTTAAATCTTTTCTCAGCTGTGCCTAAAAAAAATTCTGTTTTAATTCTTTAGCTATGTTGCAGAGCATCGGGGATGTTGTGAAGCATGGCTGAAAACCATTGGCAAAGCCAATAAGCTTCAAAGGTGAGACCTATTGATGTTGCCAATGCTTGTTTAAGGACTCACTTGTCCCAGTGTTTTCTTAAATAGGAGTAGCTCTATTTGTAAGGATGCTTGTGATACAGCTTCTAAATCAAATGCATCGGCTTTGATTTATTTAGGCACAGCTACAAGGATTTTCAAGCCATTTTGAGCAGAATGTTTTTCTGATTTATCTGCCCTACACTTTCACAGCCTATACTTTAAAAAGAGAGAATTAAAGAAGGAAAGTAAAGAATGTGGCCTAACGGCTAAAGTAGTTGACCTCGAAGCTGGAGAACAGAGTTTGATTCTCTGCAGTGATGCTCAACATCCTGTGATTCTGGGTGTTTCTGGGCAAATCACTTAAGATCCCCGTGCCTAACAAAATGAATGTGTCCATTTGTAACAGAGCTGGTGCTCATCTAAAGTGCTCTGATACCTTCGAGTTGAGTTTGCACTATACAAAATTCCAGCAATAAAAAATTAAAAGAGAAGAAAAGAGGAGAGAAGAAGAGAGAAGTAACTGAAAGACAGAAAGGGGAGGTAGAAAGACAGAAGGAAGATAGGAAAGAAGGAAGGAGAGAAGGAAAGAAAAAGAAAGGAAAAGCCCAGAAAGAAAGAAGGAATTAAAGAAGGCAAGTGTTAGAAATGAGGGTTTCTAGTTTTCAATGGTTTGCACCTTTGTCCAAGTAGGGACCTTTCTTCCTAGTAAAGGTAAGGGGGATACACTTCTAAAATAACCGCTGCTCACCCCCTTGGTAGCTTGGCATGAGCAGGCAGGCTTATCTCAGAGGCAGTGTGTGAAGCATTTGTGCATGCATACAGTAACTTAGTGAAAACACTACAAATGGACAGCACCCCAATTTAGATAAGTAGCAAGTCTTTATTTAAACCAACAAGACAAAAAACGACAAAAGTCCAAGATACTATATTGGAAAAATAAGTATTCGCAAGATATCTAAAAAAAAACACAGATCGAAATGGACGGCTGACATGATCCACAAACGTCGCCGTGGTGCTTCCTGGCGTGCCGATGCTCCGCCCACGAAGCCATGCGGTACGAGACGCCGACACTGACGCTGCTGCTGGTGAAACACTGCTGGTAAAACGCTTTACATGGCGGCTGGTTTGCTGACCGCCACTCAGCTTTTTTTCTCTTTCTCTTTAACTTCTCCGGTGGACTGAGCGGAGTAAGCGGCCTCGGGGGGGGGGGGCTCCAGTACCAGTACCAGGAAATCGCCGATAGCACCACAGACACAGGGGCCAGGACGGAGACCAGGACAGAGACCGGGTCAGCTAGGTGGAGTCAGGACGGAGCGGAGACGGAGGACGGAGGACGGAGGACGGTGGGCATATGGCGCTTCTGTGCTTTTGAGTTACGGAGCGGGGAGATCACTGGGCTGCCTGTCTGCCGTGCATGGTCCTCTGGGCTTTTTTTTTTGCTTACGCCATCAGCGAACGGCAGCTAAGTCATGGACCTGTGAACTCTTTTGACTTTTGGGCACATTACATTGGGTTCCTTCCCCTGTTGGCTTACCTGTCCTGACCTACCCGTACTTCTCCTCCACCTCTAGACTGTTTACTGCTCACCGTGAGTGTGTCTATTCTGCGTCTACTGCATCTACTGCGTCCACTGCACCTACTCTAAGACTACTGTAAGACTACCATAAGACCACTGTGCTCTACTTTATCTTCACCTTTGCCTTACTATCCGCTCCATCGATTGTCCCACTCTTACGCTGTCCCGGTCCCGGTCCTAGCCTGTAAGTACAGCATTGGATTCAGGCATATTACAGTGTTCTCTTTGAGTGGCTGGAGTGTTTGGATGTTAGCTGTCAGACGTTGGATCGATCCCCCCCGCCGCTGCTTAGGAGCCAGCAACTCTTCAAAAACCCTTAAAGCTATTAGGCAATCGCAGAGTGGGGGAATCGCAGTATCTCAAAGACTTCCCGGACACCTCTTGAAAACCCCCGGAGGGTATTAAGAAGAGACTATAAGACATCTATAGCGCAGCTTCAGCAGCTTAGATACTTTCAAGAAAGATCCTTAATATAAATAGAAGTAATTACACAGCTGATATCCAGACATGTCTGCGAGAGCAAAGAGCAAGGCCAAGGTGGAACAGGTAAAATAACTGTTGAAATCTGTCAATAAAACCCCGCCTGTGGTCAAAAGAAAAAACAGACGAAAGGTCCAGCAAATGAGCGCGCTGAGACAAAAGGATGCAGAGATACTACAGGGAAAAAACAAATATAATGTTCTGAGACAACAGGATGAGGAGGATGGGGAGATCAATGAGGTCAATGAAGATGAACAAGTGGAAGGCGAAGGTGAAGGTGAAGACGAAGGGGACGAAATCCAGTCCCTTCCCGACCAGTTAACCCTATCAAGCCCCACTGCCCCTGCCACTGCCTCTGAGAAAGGGACTGGGAAAGTTGAGAAGGGCGAGAGAGACGAGAAAGGTGCGAAAGATGCGAAAAGTGATGTACAGATGGAGAAGAATAACAAGGGAGCCAACATGGGCCAGGTGGATACTACACCAAATAAACCATCTCAAGGGACCATGAACCAGCTAAAGCAGTACCTACCCCCTTTTCACAAAACCACTCCTCCAACAAGGCAAACAGGGGCTACAGGGGCAACTCTCGAGTACCCCCATGCGGGGGAGGACGAACCAAGATGGTAAAAATGACATGTTAGCTCAAGAGGTTCGGAGCGCTGGAGGGGCGTCATCTAGCTCTATTACACCGGAGCCACCAGAGACAGCGTTATCGGTAGGGGCTGACCAGGACCTTGAGGAAATAATATTAGTGGCCCCTATGATACTTACGACATCAGCTCTGAATAACAGCACAAGCCCAAACCAGAGCCACAAGAACTCTATGGAGTCTATGGAGTCTCCAAGTCAAGAGTTAACCCCGCAGACATCTCAAGCGTCCCAAGAGAATGGGTTATTTTCTCTTCCAAACACCACAAAAACAAATTCCATTGAAATTCTGCTTGGAACCATCCTCCAGGAGTTAAGAGATTTTAAACATTCCCAGGCCCAGGAGATCTCAAACCTGCACACCAGGCTCACGAAAATGGAAGAATGCATTGGGAGCCTTGGGTGTCTCCCTCTAAAGGTCACTGAAGCCGAAACAAGGATCTCATCCCTGGAAGATTCGCTATCAGCAATACAGAAAGACATGCTGGTGGCCAATAGAGAAAGAGCCCAGTTAGTAGAAAAACTGCAGGACCTTGAAAATTAGAACAGGAGGTCAACTCTACGTCTAGTAGGCGTTCCAGAGGGACTGGAAGATAAAGACGTAGTTAAGTGGTCAGAGTCCCTCTTGAAAAAAGCCTTACCCGAGCTCCAAGGGGATTTGACAATTACACGAGCACATAGAGTCCCGGCATATAAACCCAACAATATGAAATATCCATGTACGATTTTGCTTAACTTTTCTGATTTCAGTGTGAAGGAGAGAATCTTGAACACTGCATATTCTAAGAAATCATTCAACGCAGAAGGTGTAAACAATTTTAGAATCTTCTCAGATATGTCGGCAGCCTCTGCTCACAGACGTAGAGACTTTGTTAAGATGATTGACTCTTTTAAAAGCAAGGGAGCCCAGGCCATGATTGTGCAGCAGTCAAAACTTAAAGTACTGGCCAAAGAAAAGTTCTTTATCTTTACAATTGTCCACGAAGCCCAGACTTTTCTAGAAGGCCTAGGAGTGTAGCTCATAGCTGATCTCCACTCTGTTCTATATTTCTTAGTTTATTTCGCAGCATAGCCTATAGCCGATCCTTGTTTTTATCTGCAAGGCGGGGCTAAGGCGACGACAGGAAGCACACAAGGATGCAATGAAATGGCATCCAAAAAGAAGAAACCAAAGAGAAGGACGGAAGTGGAACACAGGGAGGTTCCGTCGATTCTCGGGGGGTTTGGGGGAGTTGGGGTGGTGAAGGGAGGAGTTGCAGGGGAAAAAAGGAGAGTTCATATATTGAAGAATTGTTTGTTCTATTTTTAAGATTAGCTAAGATACGGCATAGACAAGATTATCTGATCTTAACATGGCTTTAAAACATATATTGTTTGTTTGCCTAGTTTACAAAAAGAAAGGGCTTGCTGCTATTATATATTTGCACTGTTTACTTGATTATTTTGCACAAAGTAAGGATTTGCTGCTACCTATTTTTGCTGCTACTACACCGGTACTAAATATTTATTTATTGATGTACAACGCACTTTTTTTATACCTGCCTATTTGCACAAAAGAAAGGTTCCTTGGTATTTATTATAATACTGTACTGTACTGTTTACTTGCCTATTTTGCACAAAGTAAGGGTTTGATGCTACCTATAAAGTTCCGTTACTACATCTGCACTGAGTACTTATCCATCATTGTACAAAAAGATTGTGACTATTTGTCTATTTGCACAAAGAGAGGGTCTTTTGATGTTTATTATTATACTGTACTGTTAAATAACCTTTTTAGCATATATACTTATTATATTTGCTCTTTAACATGTTTTTTTAATTATGGCCTTCTTAAAAAAAGAAATAGCATGTTGAAGTTTATCTCTTTTAATGCTAATGGTCTAAATAATGTTCGGAAAAAAACGCTATTGAATGCTGGTTAAAAAATGTAAATCCTGATATCATTTATTTACAAGAGACCCATCATAGAGACCAAGCTGATGCAGATAAACTATTTAAGAACTGGGCTCGCCATACTATATCCTCCTCAGCTGGGTTGACACAGAGAGGAGTATGTATACTGATTGGAAAACATTTAGGTTTTATTCTGGCAGGCACAGCCACTGATTCCAGAGGCAGATGGGCAGTTGCCCCTGGTAATTTACCTAATGTAAATATAATCCTTGCTACACTATATGCTCCCATCTTAGACGACTCTCAGCCAATTTTACAGTTAAAAAACACTATAACCGGCCTTCCTGGGATAATAGTATGGGAAGGTGATGTTAATCTTTTGAAAAATACTGTATTGGACTCGTCTAAAAAAGATCGCCGTCAGAATAAACCCTAATCTGTCTTAGCGATACTGAGTTGCAAATTAGACCTTGATATCATGGATCATTGGCGGGTTAATAATCCACTCAAAAGAGAATATTCTTGCTTCTCTGCAAAGTACAATTCCGCCTCAAGATTGGATTTTTTTTAACATCCCACGATATAAATCTATGTAATTATGTTCACCTACCAAATGCTTTCTCAGACCTTGCGGAAGTCTCCATGGAGGTAATTCTGGGAACACAAGACATAAGCACTATAAAACGATGTTTTTTTAACAAAAATAACCTCTTAGATCCTCAATGGTGTACAGAAATTGAAGAATTCAGTTCTTTACACGCAACAGAGGTACAGCCCCCTTAAATACTATCTGGGATGCATTTAAAGCCACTTTAAGGGGGTTTATCACATCTAAAGATATACAAAAATATAAAGCAATAAAAGAGGAGAAGAGCAAATTGCAAACAGATCTTATAGAGGCAACCCAGGTACACTATAGGGCTAGAACAATACATTCTAGTAAAAAACTATCTGAGGCCAAGAGTAAGATGAGGGAGTTCTATTATGCCTTGGGCGAAACCCCTTTTAACTGCTACACCTAGAGGATGTACGAGGATAGCGAGTATACAGGGAAGCTCCTGGCGTGGCAAACTAAAGAAAAACAGGCTCGCAACAGAATTGATCAACTAACTGATCCAATCACTAAAATACAAGCTAAGACCACAACCTTAATTGGTGAATGTTTCCTGAAACATTATGAGGGAATCTATCAAACAACAGAAGAGACCTCAATTGATACAATAGGGGAGTTTTTATCTCAACTTACAATTCCCAAATTAAGGGGGTCATTAGGATCGCGGACGGACTTGAGTCCGTCCGCGACCCCAGAGTATGAGGGAACGTCCGCATGGGCAGCGGCGTTCCCTCTGTGCTGATTAGGATGTGACCGCCATGGTGGCGGTCACATCCTATATCTTTAACATTGCGGCGGGTGCAGGTTCAAGCTGCACCCGCCGCAATGGTAAAAATGCATACAATGCATTTGTATGCAGAAAGCGGCAGGCACCGCGCGGTGCCTGCCGATTTCTGTATACAAATGCAGGGGGGTACCATAGGTACCCCCCTACACCTAGGTGGCCCGCAATGGGCCCCCGCAGTGAAGATACACATGCTTTTCCTCGGGGGAAAACCTGCCGCGGAAAAGCATCTTTGGAAGCCCATCCTAATATGGTGGACGGTGTCTGAGAGACACCGCCACCATATTAGAGCTTTTCCGCCGCGGTTGTAAGCCAACCGCGGCGAAAAAGCTGCGGACGGAAACCAGGACCCACCAGCCATCCTAATATGGCGGTGGGTCTTTGGTGGGTCCACTGCGGTTTTTCATCATCCTCTGGGCCGGCGGTGGCTTCCGCCGGCCCAGAGGATGCGGAAATTCCGCAATCATAATCGGCCCCTTAACGCTGAAGAGAAGGAAGGTCTCATTGAGACATTCTCTGAGTCTGAGTTAGATGAGGTAATCAACTCCCTCCCTAACGGAAAGGCCAACGGCGATGATGGTCTTCCAAATGAATTTTGAAAAAAAATTTAAAGGAACTCTACGCAAAGAATTTTTAACTTTAGTAAATGATTTACTCCAAGGAGG
Source organism: Lissotriton vulgaris (assembly GCF_964263255.1). NCBI lineage: Eukaryota > Metazoa > Chordata > Amphibia > Caudata > Salamandridae > Lissotriton > Lissotriton vulgaris. The sequence goes on along the minus strand of NC_141695.1, from coordinate 490,003,912 downwards.
ATCCCCTCCGGATTCTTTCCGCTCAGCTGTGGTAGTTAGTATTTTTTTAAAAGGAAAGGATAGTGAGAATATAAACTTGTATCGACCAATAAGTCTACTAAACACAGACTATAAAATTTTTACTAAGCTTTTAGCAAATCGATTGAATAAAATAGTGGGAAGTCTGGTAAACACTGTGCGTCTTTACTGCAGGCAGGCAGCTCCACACAAATACAAAGTTTGTATTGGAGGCACTAGATTTTTTAAAAACTAATAATGTGAAGGCCCAAATTTGGTTCCTAGATGCTGAAAAAGCCTTCGATCTACTGTCCTGGGACTGCCTATTTGCTATTTTGCACAGTTTTAATTTCCTGAATGTTTTTATCTCTCTTTTAAAACAACTATATTTGAACTCCAGGGCACAGATCATCATCAATAACTCCAACGTCGGTACATTCAAGATCAATAGAGGCACCCGACAAGGCTGTCCATTATCACCAATATTATTCACATTATTTATTGAACCTCTAGCGATTGCTATTAGAAATATACTAATTAATACAGTCACGGTAGCTGGCATGACTAATATAAAATTATACGCCGATGATATTGCCCTGTTTTTAGACTCTAACCCCCTAAGTCAAGCAAACATTTTAAAAATATTTTCTGATTTTCAAAAACTAGGGGGCTATAAAATTAACATTAACAAGACGGAAATTATTTTATTAAACTGCACTGTAGACACTTTATTACCAGAATTTAGGCAAATTTATAACCCTACGCCGAAGAGATATCTGGGTATATTTATTTCGGACAATTTAGACGAGCTGTTCTCGCTTAACTATTCACCATTGTTAAAAAAAGTTGAGTCCCTTTTAGAACGCTGGAATCTACTGCCTCTGTCTATAATGGGCCAAATGCGTATTGGTCAGCATAAATCGCGCATAAGGTGTAAGTACATTGGGGCCCCTTTAGTGCAACACTATATGGAGGCAGACCATAATGAAGAGGAGTTGACTTGGGCAGTTCTAGTTACCATCTCGGCTAAAAACAAAACAGAATTAGAGACCAAGCTGAACCGTACTAGAGAGGTATCACACCTCTGAGAAGGGACTTAATGAGCGGGATGAAATTTGGGCTTTGATCTGAATCCCTTGATCCTTTTCCTTGATCACTGTACTATGTATATTTCTGTTGTCGACTTTATCTAGTGAGTATGGATTGTGATAAGGTATGGCACTAATTACTGATGTATGTGTACATATGCTGTTTATATACACACATATATATTTTTTCTTGATTTGGCATTATAATGTGTATAATGTGTATTTATTGTGCTCTGCCACAGATTTAGCATGAGTGGCATTAACCTTTTTTGATACTGTTTACTCCTTTTTGGGATGTAAGGTCTTGATGCCTTTTTTAGAATGGGGACCCAGTAGTGAAAATGCAGGAGTGATAGTGGGTGCTTGATGATTTGTTGATGTCACAATGGGCTTTTTGGTTTATTTGTTTTTTATTTTTCCTTCATGGTTTATTTTTATTAACAATTGTTTTTGGTTCTTCTTTGCGTGGTTGAGTGAGATTGGCCATTAATCTGGAAAATTTTGAGCACTTGTGACCTTTAAGCGCCGGTGGATGTGCATGAGTTTAGAGTACATGGCTATCGGGAACGCTTGGGGATTTGTAGTCCTTTTTTAGTGTTGTTTGCGGGATGGATGCATCGTTTAACGTAGGACATGCATATTTGGAATGCGCGTTGTCGGCCGCCTTTGATTCTCTGGTGGTTTAGTTGGAGAGGCGTTGTAGCGAGCACTGAGTTAACGTGCCGCCAACCTTGTTTGGATGTTGAAGGTAATTTCTTCCCCCTTTGCCGCATTTTTATGCGAGCGCGCTGCGCGGGCAGTGAGGTCACTTTAGATTAGAGCAGATTATTGAGGGGAGTGTTGGGTAAGATAGTGGAGTGATAAGCAGATATGGCCCCGACTGTTCTCCTTCTTCGAGGGTTTCAGTCAGGGTCTTAATTAGGCCGATATGTAGCTTTGTGAGAGAAACCCTCTGTGTTTGGCGGGCACGTGAACTATGGGTATGTTGAGCTGCCTGCTTCACTCGGATTTAGATCCGCACATGACCGGCCTTTTGCCACCAGTTGTGAAGTTAATGACTTGGAGAGTAAGTACAGGTGGGTGTACGCACGTAGTTTAGGTTATAGATCCCCGTTATCGAGCATGTGTGTACCTTTAGTTAGCGTCGTTTGGACACTGGTGGAGGGGAATGCGGAGAGAGGTTTGAGTGACTGACGGTGTGTTGTTCCTCTCTTCTTCTTTCTCCTGGGATCCGGCATGATTGTAGGAAGACTGGGAGACTGGAGCCACTTCAGTTATTATTCTCTATCTGGGCGGACACTGTGAAGATATAAAGGTATGTGCGCCGGGATCTGTGTTAGATATCCTGTTGTCAGTGATGGCTTTTGTCTGGTTACGTCCCCCCTAAAAGATCTTCCCCTGTGATTGATGGGCCTCTTTAAATACGTTTACTTCATGTAGAGTCTACGGGAATAAAGCCCAGACGGTGGTTCCTACCCCACCCAAAAGGGTGGTTGTGGGCGGGGGGGGCGGCGATACCAGCCCGAGGGGTAGCCAGGGTCGTAAAGAATAGGTATTTATATCGGACACGTGATGTGTTTTGTAGTACTTGGCATGTATATGCACTAATACACTTTGGGTTATAAGGTGATTTGATTGATTGTCTTTAGTTTTTAAATTTTGTCACATGCTTGTGTTGCTCACCTTTGGAGGTGTGGTTGGGGTCTTTTTGATAGTCTCCATTATGATTAATATTTATTTCATTTTTATTTGTCCTTAGATTTTTCCTTTGTTTGGGTCTTGACGATCCATTTTTCCTTTTCTATCTATGATAGAATCATCCATTGACACTGCATTTCCACTTGTGGGGGAGAAGTTTGTAATTCTAGCAGCTGTAATGTGTTTTCTTGTTTAGGTAGAAAGAGGATAATATATGTATTTGTTGTTACTAGAGTACCCATGTCCTGATGAAGCCTATATCATCTGGCTGAAACGCTACCGCGACTGCGTCGACACCTTACACTTTGAACGGAGTCCCCTGTAAAAATTTAAGGAAGATTGGATTTTTTCCTAGGTGCACCAACACAAATGTAGGCTGGGTTGATAAGGGTGAGGTGGGCAGAACCCCTAACCATTTTTTCTAGTCTATAATGGGCCGAGCAGCACTGATACGCATGTCGATCCTACCTCTTTTTAATTTTTTATTTAATGCAGCCCCCTGTGTTATCCAGGTTTCCTTTTTTTAAAAAAATAGATTCCCTAATATCTTCATTTCTTTGGGCAAAAAAGTCTACTAGACTTTCACTTAGCACTTTATATCTTCCATTTGCACAAGGAGGATTATCCCTCCCTAACATAAGGGAATACTATTTTGCGTCTTTTGCACATCATAGTTTTAGATTTTTCTTTTTAGATACGAATGAGACAGACAACTTTTTTATGAAGAAGATGCTATCAGAGGCAAAGATTATTGATCCAATTAGAGTTACTAAAGACCCAAAAAAGATCTGTTACAAGTCCCTCCAATGGATTCTTAGACAGAAAACCTAGTTACTGAAATCCAATTCCATTCCTAGGATAAGTAACACAACCGATTTAAACAACCTTAACCTAGGTGAAGAGGGATGCATGGATAGGAAAACAATAAAGCTATGGAAAGAAATCGGTTTTGAAAAAATAGATGACTTCCTGGCTGGTAACAGGTGGAAGACATGGAATCAAATTGCTAGCCAGGTAAGCCATTCCCATTCTGTTCTGAAATGGTCCTTTTTTATGTTGATTCCACTACTCAGAGAGCTGGATATAGGAAATCACTATTTTAAAGAAAATATCTCCACAGCACTGAATAATAAATCTAAAAAAAAATGAGTATCTGGGTTAAAATATTAAAAGAGGACAAGAAACAGGAATCCTCGAGTAAGATTTTTGAGAGGTGGAAAGAAAGAGAGGATATTGAAATCAATGAACAAATTTGGGATAAAATAAATAAATTTAACAAAACAATCTTTTGCGGCGCTAATTTTAAGCGCATGCAATTTTATAATAAATGGATGATTTACAGAACTCCCTCCTATCTCAACAATATTTTTCCACTAGTTCCTGATAAATGCTTTTGATGCGAGGAAAAAGGGACCTGGAAGCATATCGTTTGGGAATGCTCTAAAATCAGCTATGGAGGGAAATTGAAAAATATCTTTCCTCTGAGCTTAAAACTTCTATAATTTTCAAAGATCTAGTCCCGGTTTTTGGCTGCACAGCGACCAACACCAAATATGACAAATTTCTTTTCATAGCTTCTCTAATTGCTAAATCACTTATATTGCAGTGCTGGAAAACCAATCAAGTACCGACCTTTCAGGCATGGAAGGCTAAATTAATACGAACACAGGGTAGGGAAAGAAAATATGCGCTCAGATCAGGGGCGCTCAAAAAATATGAAAAGTTCTGGTGTGTATTTGAATTGTAAAAAATATCTTTATAATCTCTCGTCTGTCTATATGCACTTTTCTTAAGCACTTTTTCACTTTACAATTACTCTTTGCACTTTATAATCATGTTATGGACACTTGATTATTGATTATTCATGTATAACCTTATGCCATGTATTATATCAAATATTTTAAACAAATGTATTCTGTAATGTTGATCTTGTTTTTATGAACTCTCAATAAAAATAATGTTAAAAAAAACCACAGGTCTTCGGAGTCAGTAGCTCCCTCCGGGGCTACTGCAATGCTGAAAACAACAGTCTAACAGTTCCAGCCACTCGCGTCAGTATGGGTCCGCTGTAGTGTTGACAGAGTTGGAGACAGCACCTTTCTCATTGCGGCCGATCTCTTTGGTAACAGGCAGTCAGGACAACCGTTGCGGTTGTGTTGTGCAGTGAAGCGGTGCAGAGTGAAGTGCCCTCACGGCGAGGTGCAGGCAGTGGCTCTGCGTCGGTCATCCAACAGCGTTGGTGAGACCAAGGCTAAGATGCAGAGTGAGGCGGTGCTCAATGCGCTGCTGGCAGACCACAGTGCAGGTGAGGTTCAGGTGGGCAGCGACGGGGTGAGTGCCCATAGGACGCATTGCAAGCAGCGGCTCGTTGATGGTCGCCCAGCGGCGGCGGTGAGACCTGGGATGCAGTTCAAAGTGCAGCAGTGCCTTCTGCGATACCTTCAGGTGCCAGGACACAAAACCAGTGACGGACTTGTTCACAGAGTCGGCTGCACGTCCCCAACCCCTGTCACTTCAAAGCCAGACAGTCAATAGACAACCCTAGCAGAGGCACACTGGATGGCTAAGCAAGAAAATGCCCACTTTCTAAAAGTGGTATTTTCCAACACAGAATGTAAAAATCATCTTCACTGAAAGATGCATCTTTGTATTCTGAGTTCAGGCATACCAAACTCTGCCTTCCTATTTTACACCCTGGAAAGTTATATTCATAAGATGTTATAAATAACCTCCCATTCTATCTTATGGGACAGCTAGCCTTTCCATAGTGAAAAACAAAATTGGCAGTATTTCACAATCAGGACATGCCACACACATCAGGGCATATCCTACCTTTCACATACACTGCACCCTGCCCAAAAGGGTTGCTTGGGCTTACCTAGGGGTGACTCACATGTAAGACAAGAAAAGGTTAGGGCCTGGCAATTGGGTGCACTTGCCAGGTCGACATGGCAGTACCAAACTGGACACAGACACTGCAGTGGCAGGCCTGAGACCAAATTATCTAGACCAGCAAAAACAAAGTCCAACACAAAGTTAAAACACAGGAGGCAAAGGCGAAAATACAGGGGAAACTCACGCCAAGGATGCCAGGTCTAACAGCAAGTATTAAAGAAGCAGAAAGAAAGAAAGACAGAAAAAAAGAAAGAGTAAGAACAAAAGAAGGAAAGAAAAGTTCACTGATAGAATATCGATGGTGAAAACGTTGATGGTATAAATATCGGGAAAAAAATATAGAAAGTAAAAGTATCGACTCCCTATACTTAAACAGTTAAGTACAAAGATATTGAATTAAAAATATCGAAGTTATGAATATAGATGTAAAAAATATCAATTTAAACATATGAATGAAATAAAAAATATATTACATATATAAATATGAATATTATCTTTAACAAAATGAATTACATTTAATATATATTTTAACAAAATATAACAATTAAAATTAATTAAAAAAATATAAACATGCAAACATATTAATTTAAACATATAAATATATTTACTTGAAAATTACTATTATCATTATTTAATTTTTTTAATGTAAAATTATTTAAAAACAAAATATATACATACGTCAATAATTTAACATTTAAAAAAGCATTCTATAATGAATTAAAACATTATACTATTAAAACAAAATTAAAACGTAAATTTTGCAATACAATAAATACAACAGTAGGGAAAATGTTGGATAGCAAAATAATTAAATTTACTATTCCAACCGCAATGAGTGCAACAGTAGGGAAAGTGTTGGATAGCAGAGGGGTAAAAATTACTATTCCCACTCCAAAGAGTGCAACTGAAGCGAAAGTTTTGGATAGCAGAGGGGTACAATTTACTATTTCCACTCCAGTGTGTGCAACAGTAGGGAAAGTATTGGATAGCGGAGGGATAAAAATGACTGTTCCCACACCAATGAGTGCAACAGTAGGGAAAGTGCTGGATAGCAAAGAGGTAAAAATTACTATTCCCACTCCTGTGAATGTAACAGTAGGGAAAGTGCTGGATAGCGAAAGGGTAAAAATTACTATTCCCACTCCAGTGAGTGCAACAGTAGAGAAAGTGCTGGATAGCAGAAGGGTAAAAATGAGTATTCCCACTCCAGTGAATGCAACACCAGGGAAACTATTGGATAGCGGAGAGGTAAACATTACTATTCCCACTCCAATTAGTGCAACAGTAGGAAAAATGTGGGTTAGCGGAGAGGTAAAAGTTACTATTCCCACTCCAGTGAGTGCAATAGTACGGAGGGACCGCATCTGTTCACTCACAGCCTCCGCCGGGCAGCGCTTTCACGGTGCACATTCTGAATATGCATGAGGCCTGGTTCCGTACCAGGGACGAGTGGACACTGGCAACATCTGCCTGACTGGCAGCCCTCGGCGTCTCGTGCTGAAAGGAGGAAAGCGTCCAGTCTGTCAGCTCATGGGCAGTGTGGCTGGAATGGGGGCAGTGTCGCTGTTCACAAGAGGCATTGTCATCACAAATGGATGCGGTGGAGTGATGAAGCATTGATTTTGTAAAAAGAAGCTGGCAGCGTGTTTCCCTTGAGATAATGACCGCGTGGTGGAACCTTTCCTCACGCCCTAACCTCTCCCTTAAGCCTTCGATTAAAGGTGGTCTTGATCAAATTATCTCCCAGACCTCGACTGTTTGTTGGAAAATTCCGACTTCAGTGGAAATTATCAGGTTGGAGGTTGAAATGCATCTTTGTTTACTTTGCACTCCGTTACGGGGCCTCTAAGAAGGAATTAAAGGCTCACGCAGCCCATCACTGTCAGGCTGTGATTAAGAGAGATCAGAAAGTGTGGATTACCGCTCCACGGCTATTGAAACAAGCACGCGCGTCTCGCGCTGACGAGGAGAGGAGGAGGCAGCGGGTGGAGGGGAGAGAGGAGGGGTCCTGTGACTGTTTCCCTTGCGGAGCGAGCTTTGAAACCATCTGTTAATTACAAACAGATGGTTTCAAAGCTCAATTCCCGCAAGGGAATCGGCAAACGTGCACGCGTTGCCATGAAAGCAATACAACGCATGCACGTTTTTGGGGCCAAAACTGAATTGCTAAGTAAAGGTCTCCTATGCAGCGCATGCGCGCTGCGTAGGGGAGACCAAAAAAGGAGAAAACATTAGGGGAGCAAGTAGTGGTCCCACTGCCTATGCCCTCGAGGGTGGCGTCAAAATTGAGAAAGGGGTAGGTCTACTTAGTGAATTAGTTGTCGCTTTCTTTGTGGTGTCAGAAACAGACCCAATGTTTGCGACTACAAACTATTTGCATACCATTTCAACTCTGAATTTGTTGTTGCCCCTTTCTCTCTCTTTCCTAAATGTATTTCAAAACGGATATCAAACAACATTTTGCAAGTCAAAAAAGCTTTTCTGATTCAATAAGCAGGATCAGAACATATAATTAATCACAAACCGTGTGATTTTGTGAATCACAGTGCTTACAAATGCATAAGGACTTTGTACATCAGGCCGCAGAACTTTCTCTAATCTTTCTCTCTACAGCAATGTGAATAATTCTATCCTCTTAATAACATACAGTCATTATCTTTGTACACAATCAATAATTTGCAGGTTTTTTTCTTCTCCCAACTTATTGATGATGGCCAATTGCAACTGATATACCTGTTCAACCAAACCATTACAAACGGAATAAGGATTACTTAACATGGTTTATCCTATTGCTATTCAAAAAAATTCACAAAAGTGTAAGTTTACCTTTGTGAATCAGGCCCAAAGTACTCTTTTATTTCTATAGACATTGACTGCATATTATTGTTGGTGACCAACTCATCCAAATACCCCTGTCTACCAAAAATATCCGGAATACACTTATTGATGAGTTTTGTGGAAAAGTTCTTTACACATTTTACAGCAGACCATTTGGACATATAATTAATCATTACAATTAAAGACTCAATCATAATCACATTTTCTTAGCATTTCAAAGGGACTGAAAATTTCTCTTGCCACCTTGCTCCACTCTTCCAATGGGGCTTCCACTGGAGTATTAGGAGTATTAGGAGATGGTGCACTCACCTGAGTTTTGACAGTTAAATATGCACTCACACCCATCTATGATTTCATCCACTCTAGGCACCAAAACCTCTTGTGAATCCTATTTTTCATAGCCCGAATGCCTTCAGGTCCCTCATGTGCGTGTACAAGATCTGTGTGTTTTATGTCTTCCTGTAGTACCAACAATCCCAATCTCCTAATTAGCTCTTTGGAAAATATCAGCTCGAATTCCCAATTGTCCAAAAGGCCTCACTACCATTCCAAATCCTTATACTTGCCCACCCTTCTAATACGGTACTCTTTCATGTGATAAAGTAACTTATTATTCTCAATGCACTTCTTCCATTCCACTTACTACAATGCTGCACCAACTATGGCACACCTGACTGACCATACATACAATTTCCATGTTCTCTTCTACATACCATTATTCACTTCCTGCAGGTACCCTATGTAAGAAATTGGTTGCAAAGTTTTTTGAGCCTGGCATGCATTCGAACTGATAAAGGAATTCTTGCAGTTGGCAATGTCTCTTGGCAATTTGCAGCATGGCTCTTCCATCCTCACTAGTGCTGAGCAGATCTACACCAGGCTTATAGCCTGTGCATAAAATCCATATCAATCCCCACAAAAATGTTCTAAAATATTGGACACCACCACTCAATGTCTCCTTCTCAGTGGTAGAGAACGAAAGCGTAGCTCCTCACAATCATCCTTAGTGTCAACAGGGCACAAATCATATGGCTGAATGCATCAGTGGTAGTGATGTTTACAGCCTTAGTGTAAAAAGGTTTCAAAGGTCAGTGTCAGATGATGTCACTTTTAATCTGCTCTAATGGCACTCTAAACTGCATAACCCACACACATTTTTCATTCATTCTCAGAAATGTATTTCAAAAGGGCTGTTTTTTATCAAAAACGAATTTCTGAATACTCCACTATTAATAATGGCCTCAGTTGGTCCTTGTTTTCTAATTTGAGAGTTTTCCCAATGGCCTCGATTAGTTGTAACTTGGGTTAAGTTCCCTTTTTTGATGGCCAAGGTAATTGACACCATCTTGAGCAAAATGACATTGGCTTTATTTTATGTTAATGCCAGTGCTTCTCAAAATTTCTGTGTTGCCTGGAAATATACTACCCCCACCACACCCATGAGCAATATTCCCATCACAGCTTGAAAACTGGATGACAGAGAAGTCAGACCAAAATGCGTTCCCTCACATACGAATAAGCAGCCTCCAGTCTTGTGGTAAATTCTAATTACCTATACGGAATTTATGCGGTAAAGTTCAATAAGAATAACTCAGTCAAAATGAAGAGGCAGAATCCGTGGTATCTGAGGTTTGAAGTGGGGTTTTATTCCTTAAAAAGGAATTGGTTCGAACCAATGGTAGCATGACCCATCGCCACGAGGGTTCAGGGTGGGAATTGCAATGGACATGTACAATGATTTATTAACAAGAAATCGTATATATAGTCATTTCATACAGTAACATTGAATGCAGAAGGCGTAACAGCTGAGAGAAACGAGATAAGAGCAGAAATACGTAACAGGAGGCGTGCACTAGGGCGTACACGGAGGTGTGTGCTAGAAACGTCACATAGAGGTGTCATAAGTGGGTGGATCCCTAGAAGGATCCTGCAGAGTCAGCAAGAACATGTGGCAGGGATGCGCGCGCAGCAGCATGACGTATGATTGACGTGTAACTGGAGGGTGAAGGGGACTTGACATTTAGCCCTACATGTGGAGACAGAAGTCTGGAGTGTCAGAACAACCTAATCCCAAATCATATCTAATATCTGGTGTTTGAGGAACTGTATTATCTAGAAGGAAAGGTCTCTTGGGCAGAGGCTATTCTATACCGACTGTTAATGCGTGTATATGCAACTGCGTGTCTACGTGTAAAGCAGGGGGCCATAGGCCTACCATGGTAACGGAGGCTATGAATTACTTGCATGGAGACAGAAAGGGCCCTTTGCTCTGCAGCTGGGAAGGATGTTTACCTAAACTACTAGACAGGAATGTATTTTTCGAGGAGCGGAGCAGATAACTCGAAGGCTGAATACAGTCTTGGCAGGCCGGCAGGCTGAGCCAGGCACCGCTAGCCGCGCAGGGAGTGAGTGAAAGGTCATAGATACAGATGCAGGTTCAGGCTGCAGCTTCCAGAGGCAGAAGGCAGGAGAAAGCTTGAATGGCAGAAAACAAGGCCCAACTCGCCAGGGCCAGAAAAACGTGAAAGTGCACCATGTGAAGACGTTGGCAAGGCACACTTAGGAACTGAATATCGGACCCATTCATGGTGGATCTGAAAGAGGACATGTTAACGTTGGACGCAAATGTATTTGCGTCTTCATAGCTGGTTGTGGAGGGAACTTACATGTACTAGAAGCAGGTACATGGAGCCGTTGGGGTCTACGATAGGGGACACAATTGACCAAAAATTCATATTACCTCATTCCCTCCTTGTCCCCTACGGACCCTTCATGATATATCAATCCTCATTAATCTATCAATCTGTTCATGTAACATCATTTGCTCTTCTTTCTTCTTATGGCGTTTTGAATGAGGACTTGAATGAGGAATACATGATGTGGCGCACAAGCCGCAAATCGCTGGCCCACATTGCAGACATAGGCAACAACTGAATACTATGAGAAGGCCAATACCTAGGAAGGATAGGACTTTCCATCCCCAGGCTGACAACGTTGTCCAGAACCAACCGGACCAAGTCCAGGTGCCTGGATTCTGGTGTATCAGACTTGCAATTTTATGAAGACGGGTAATGGCTCTATATACTGATGGCGCGTTTTCTGGAATGAAAACACAGCAGCTCGACCCGATGACCTTACAGGCTCCGCCCCTATCGGCCAGGATGACGTCAAGGACGAGACGATTTTGAAGAACAACAATCCGCATCGCAGACTGCTCCTCTGTTAAGTTACCTAGGGCAGAAGTAGTTTCATTCACTACAGCTTCAAGGGTTCTAGTTAATTTTCGTATCAGTTTACTATTAAAGACAGCACCTAGGTAGGGAAAGAAACCTTTATTGAAATCTGTGTATTGCTCCCATGCCGTTTCAGTGTAGTCGACAATCGGGAGATCTCTCTGGGGTCTATTATGTACTAGATGGGTGTTTCTATGATAATCAGGAGGGGCTAGGAAAACAGGTGGCAGAAGGAATGCAATGTAACAGGTGCCATCCCAATCTAGAGGTAAGCGTATATATGCGGTATGACCACAAATGAAGTAGGAATGACGTGAAGCTTTAAAGGTAGACTTGCCCTTATCACTGAATTCGATCACAGTAGTACATCTACTATGACCCAGGTGTACTGAACCATTTTTCCTGACACATAATTCACCTTTGACTGGAAGTACGGACATGGCGGGCAAGACTGGTACTGTTTCGGATTCAACACTGAGAATCATGAGGTTAAGGGTAAAGTTACCTAATCCATATACTTCATTTTCTAGATCAGTTCCTGTCCTTTTGGGGAGACCCTCTTTGTCAGGGAAACAGACTTTATGCAAAACGACGTTCAGGTTTCCCCATACCCAGTTACCCTGGTAGACTACGGAGTCTGAATTCAAGGAATTAATCAAACTAAACCATGCCCCACAGGACCCATATGTGTAAACAGGTACGGAAAAAGAGGCAGAACTCCTTTGTATTTCTGATAGGGAGGGAGTCGGCCACATATCCAACAATTAGTAGCATTGCTGGTCTGATGGGAATGATGTAACATACTAATGAATGTATTGTTGCGCAGCGCAAGCCTGTAAGAGAGTTCATGTGGGGGTAGTTCACTAAAAGAATGCTCAGCAGTGACGTTGAAGGGAGAAATTTCACGCTTGAATATAGGATAGTATATGTGGAGAAGCACACTTGCAGCAATAATCATAAGGCTCAGAAAAAACATAATCAATAAAGTCACAATACAGTGGCTGCGGAGAGATTTGCAATATTCACGTTTCTTGAGCTGTTTCTGTCTATCTCTCTCTCTGTTGGGGTCTAGGGGATACATGTCAGAAAACACGTCTAACCGATTCACCTAGGGGAGGACTTAAACAATTAAACTGTCTGACTTGCTAGACCTCAATTTTTCTTTATACTCCTGCTGTGGAGTTTTCTCTATCAGGGGAAGTTTAGAGTCACTAGAATCTGGACAGTCCTTAGAGGGGGAGGGTGAGTCAGTCTCTGGCAATGCACGAAATTTCTTCACGTGACTTGAGTGCAGCCACCCTTTGCGGCCCTCGACCTTGATTGCAGTCCTCGTGGTGAGAAGTACCAACTTCGGCGCCTGCCACCTGGGCTCCAGCGGACTTTTCCTGTCGAAATTTCTTACAAGGACGATATCTCCTGGAACAACGTCATGCGGTTTCACCTCGGTGTTGTCGGGAAAGGCTGCAGCGACCTGTGAACGACATGATTGTAGTGCAGACATCAAGGAGGCAAGGTAATCTGTCAACATATTACAATCGACATCAGTAATCTTTCTTGGCAAAGGCGTCCCCCACATATTCGGTGGTCTACCAAAGACCACCTCATACGGGGATAGCCCTGTTCTGGAATGTGCGACCATTCTCATATAAAAAAGGGCGACTGGCAAAGCTACGATCCAGTCGACACCCTTCTCCTTACAGATTTTCGCAAGACGAGTTTTCAGGGTCTGATTGTGTCTCTCTACGAGACCTGCTGCTTCAGGATGTCGGACACAGTGGAACTTCCACTGGTAGCCTGCAGGAGTGATACCTGCTTCATAAGCTCGGACGAGAATGGCTGACCGTTGTCTGAGTATACAACACGGGGCAAACCATATCGAGGGAAGAATTCACGAACCAGCTGCTTGGCAGTGGTCGGAGCAGTGTAATCTGGGACTGGATATGCTTCTGTCCAACGGGAAAGTGTACAAACAACTACGAGGACATATTTGAAACCTCAACAACGTTCCATCTGAATATAATCCATCTGGAGGACTTCAAAAGGGTGATCGGGAGGATGAAAACCACCTTGCTCTACGGGAACGCCTTTACCTGGGTTGAACTGACAACAAATCATGCAAGTACGCACTTTCTGTTTCGCTGCTGCTCGTAAGTGTTAATTGAACCAGAGATGTTGAATACTGTCTAACATGGCTTTTTCTCCTAAATGTGCTGGACTGTGTACGGTATTAATGATAACTTGAACCATAGAGTCGGGGAGAAACCATGTAGATTTTCCCTTCGTCATCCATCCTTGATCTGTCTGGGTCCCTCCTAGTTCAATCCATTTCTTGATTTCATCTGGTGTAGCATGTGTCTGTATGTCAATTACATCTAGGGCGGGATCCTTAACTGTCATGCAATGTGTCGGTGTCGCGACTATTGTCTTTGTCAGGTCAGTGGTGTGAATCTGATTCTGAGCTGTATGTTTTGCGGTTCGATCTGCCAGGTCATTACCCTGGGAAATAGTATCTGTAACCTTTGTATTTGCCTTACACTTCATGATGGATATCGCTGTAGGCAGATGTATTGCATCTAATAGAGTTTGAATGAGGGGACCGTGTTGAATTTTGGCACCGTGAGAAGTCAAAAAACCTCTCTCTCGCCAGAGGACACCGAAGTCGTGAACAACTCCGAATGCATAACGGGAATCTGTGTATATGTTAACTCTCTTGTTCTTGGCTTGAATACAGGCTTGTGTCAGAGCGATGAGCTCTGCTGCTTGCGCTGACAAGATGTCAATACAATTTGTTTCTATGACTTCAGTTTCTGTTGTGACTGCGTAGGCGGCCACTAATTCACCTGTACTTGTTCTCATGCATGAACCATCCACATAAAGTGTCAGGTCTGGATCTGGTAATGGAGTGTCTGTCAAGTCTTGTCTGGGTTTCGTCGTGATAGTAATAACTTCAATGCAATCATGTGCCAATGGATCTGTTTCAGTTAATGGGAAAAGTGTAGCAGGATTCAATGTATTACAACATCTAATCTCTATGTGTGGCTGAAATAATGTCAATTCATAACCTGTCAATCTTGCTATAGTCAAGTGTTGAGTCTGTGTTCGATTTAAAAGAACTTCCACGGAGTGTGGAACTTGTACTGTCAATGGATGTCCTAACACTATTGAATCACTTTGTCTGATTGCTAGAGCTGTTGCTGCAACTGATTTCAAGCACGCAGGCAGAGCCTGGGCTACTGGATCCAATGTACTAGAGAAGTAAGCACACGGTTTGTGTGAACCTGCTTGATCCTGCGTGAGTACCGACAATGCAGTACCTTCACGTTCTGTGACAAAAAGTGTAAAAGGCTTACTGTAGCATGGTGTCGCTAAAACTGGTGCTTGACATAAGGCTTTCTTTAAGTCGTCAAAAGCTTGTGTATGTTCCTGAGTCCAAGGGAGGACAGTCGAAGACGCTGCCTCCTGAGTTGTTAACTGAATGAGTGGCTTTGCTAGAAATGCATACTGAGGGATCCATTGTCTGCAGTAAGAAGTGAGGCCTATAAAAGCCCGCACCTCCTTTTGTGTCCTGGGTGGTAACATACCTGTAATTAGCTGGATGCGATCGGGCGTTAGCTGTCTCCCCCATTTGGACAGCAAGTGACCTAAGTAAACTATTTGCTGAACACAGAATTGCAGCTTCGAAGGGGATACCTTGTGCCCCTTGTCAGCCAGGAAATGTAAAACCGTCAGTGACGCTAGTTCACATTCAGGTTCACTTCGGGCGGTGATCAGCAGATCATCGACATACTGGAGTAGGGCAGTGTTTTCAGGCATGTGTATACTGTCAAGTTGTCTTTTCAGTGCTTGGCTATAGATGCTGGGGCTTTCTGTGAATCCTTGAGGTGCGCGTGCAAATTTTAAGCTTCGTCCATTTAAACAGAATCCGAAAAGGTATTGGCTTTCCGGATCAATTGGGACACTAAAGAAGGCGTTCTTAAGATCAATAACGGTAAAGAACGTTGCTTCAGAATCAATGGCTGTCAATAGAGATGAGATATCTGGGACCACAGGGTACTGTGGTACAATACATTTATTCAATTCGCGCAAGTCAATAACTAATTGGTAAACTGGTGGTGCATTGGGATCTGTTCGTTTAAGAATTGGAATGATAGGAGAATTACATAAATTCGAGTTGGTCTCTACAACCACTCCTTGTGCAATGAGCTCTTCAATGATTTTCAGTAAAGCCACTACAGCATCGGGGGGTAACTTGTATTGTCGAATTCGTGGTAAAACAACACCTGGCTTGAGTGTGACTCGATACGGTGTAATGTGCATACAGCCTACATCAGTGGGGCCTTGCGCCCATAAATGTGCAGGTACATTCTGTAATCGGGGATCAATATCTCTCAACACATAGTGACCTTTAAAGTCACGTAGAAACAACCGTACTCCTTCCGAAGAACAGCAAATAACAGCTCCTAGAGCTTTCAGAGTCTTAATACCTAACAAGTTTTCTGGACATGACTTTGTGAGCAGTAAATCTGTAGTACGTGTTAATGGACCAACTGCAAGGGGAAGTGGTTGCGATACTTCATTAATAATAGGCTTTCCTGAAAAACCAAGGGAAACATTCTGTGAGCCTGAGAGGGGTGCCCCTGGGACCTCGTCATGACTTTTTGTCGTTCGGCTTGCCCCTGTATCAATTAAAAACTTTCTGTCTTTCCCTAATACTTGACTGTGTACATAAGGAACCTCTTGATCTACAGGAACCTCAATGAGAGGCAAGCCAACTTCCCTCTCTAGGCTGTTTCATGTGTATCGCTGATAGTCGGGATAATCAGTCTGGGCATACTGGTACATTTGCTGTGATGCATGTTGAGTTGCAGCAATCGGTTGAGGTTGTGGCACCGCTACTGTCTGTTGTGAGGCTTGCATAGGCTGGATATTCTGTGGTACTTGTTGTTGGACCTGGTCCTGTCTAGGAGGACGCGGTCTCTCTTTAGTTTTTCCAGTAAGTATATTATGTTTCAAAACTGCACAATCGTGTATATAGTGATCTGGCTGTTTGCAATTGCTGCATGTCCCTTTAACAGGAGCTGGTGAATTATTTGACTGTGTAGTGCCCTTTTTCTGACCGTCAGCTGGAACTGACTGAGCAACTAACATTTTCATTTTCGTGTCTTTCATGCGTCTCTGTTCGTGTTCGTGTTCCTCTCTAATTCTATTCTGGTGGTACTGTAACATTTGTAACATTTGTGAAGGTGTATTTGCTTGCCATGTGCTCTCGACTTTCTGTACACGATTCTTAACTTGGGGCAGGGAATTTTCTACTAGCTTCGTTACGAAAAGATGTGGATATGACTCGCTACTTGCTTTCAGGCCACTATTAATACCATAACATTTCTCAAATCGGGAATAAAAATCGCTAGTGTCTTCATCGGGTTTCTGTTTACAGGCTGAGATTGCATCCCAGTCCTCCTTTTTAGTTGCTAATAAACGTGGCAATACTTGCACTAACAATCCTGGCAATGCTTTAGATTTGTCCCCAAGCCCTAGGCCTGGGGTACGAGTCTTTTCTTCGTCTTCTAATGCAGCCCAATCAATCTTTTGGTCTCCTACCTCCCAATCCTTTTCTTTGAGTTTCTCGTAAATACCGGAAGGCATTAATACTTTCAATATTTTCATAATGTCTGGGTAGGTGTAATCCCCCATGAGTAACATGTCTTTGATTTCGCGGTGGAAACCTGCTGGGTCTTTATCGTGACTGGGCACTAATTTCTTCATTTCTAACAGTTCCATTTTCGTTATGGGCGTGTACACAAACACGCGTCTAAAGGAATTATCAGCATTCTGGACTGGATGCACTTCTCGCAAGGGGTTCTGTCTGTCTATGTAATACATTTTTCTGTCTACGGGTGGAGCTGGAACAAACCGTGTATTCAGGAAAGTATTATACCTGTGTCGATGTTCTAGAATTATTTTAATCAAGTCAGTACCTAGACCTCTCCATTGTGGCGAGAGTAGTTCTATTAAAATATCAGGTAAGGGACCTGGATCAGAATGTTGGCTTTTGAATAACGTAATGAGATGCTGAACCATATATATGCCAGCTAATTTCTGTTCATCAGGGGAAAGGTTTAAAAAGGTCAGTACTAAACCATCATCACTATATTTATCAGGATCGTCAGTCCATTGTACGGCTGACCTGGCCAGTTCTTGTTCATCCATGGAATTGAGTACATGGTACCCCATTCGTTCCTGAAGTATTCTATCAGCGGCCTGAAATAGATGTTCGGGGGTCTTTGGATTTGACATGGCAGCTTGAAAAATTCTTTTACTTTCCGGACGTACCGGACGCATTGAATTATTATAGGGTCTTCCCTTACCTACATATGCTATCATTTCTCTAGCTGGTAATTGTGTTTGTCCTGTTGCCGTCTCTAGTGTCTCCTCCTCCCCTGAGGATTCGACCTTGTCTGAATCTATTTCTGGTTCTTGCTGTCTTCTTTCATGTATTTTTATTACTGCATTTCTGATTCTTTGGTACATGTTTTTTATACAACTCTGTTTATCATGGTTCCCGTCTGCTATATTCTGACCCCATCTATTAAGTGCTCTCATTTCTTCCGGGTCTACACCCGGCCTATCTTGTTCTCTTATTAGGCAGTTTATGAAAAACCGTAATATCTTGGCTTGAGTGTCCACTTTCTGGTGAGCCATGGCCTCGCCAATACTTTCAGGGCCTTCCCCTGTTTGAACAAAATGATATATTCTGTCTAGATGATCAACCATTCCTGGTAGTAACAGTAAAAAGTTGGTAACCCGTCTTAGGCGTACTGATGCGAGCATCAATCTGTCGTCTTTTTTACCGGGTACTGGATCATATCTACAGTCCGAGAGACGTTCTTTAAGTATGTCATAATCGGCTGATTTAGGTGTACGTTGTTGCGCTAGATCCCTATAAGTCAATCGGAGTGCTGGTAGCGGTGTTTGAAAACCTATCGCACCTCCCGAGGTGCCAGGGCAAAAAGGATTGAATGGGTTAGTGATCGGAAGAATAGGTGCAGGAAGGGTTGGGGGAACCGGTGCAGGGGGTGGAACGGGAGAAGGAGTTCGTTGCGGAGGTGGGAGTAGATAATTTCGGGGTGGAGTACCATCATCGGGTAGTGGTTGAGCATGTGGATTTGTATATGCGGGAGCTACGTCGTCTAGATAGGAAGAAAGGAATATGTCCTTTGTGGTCTTGTGATGTACTTTAGTCGGGAGCAAGGGAGGGGGCAGATCCTTCGGTATTTCCGGAGTGGCCTTAGGTAAACCCTCGGTCAGCAATGGATACATACCATTCATAAGAGTGTTTCGTTGTCGTCTACTTGTTCTGTTTTTACTCGTATCCCCTCCTCAACTAATACGTTTTCTTGGACTTTGTCTGAATCTTCTTTATGTTTCTCTGCTTTTCTGAGTGCTTTCTCTGTGCGTCTGTGCGATTCTTTACGCCATAGTTCAATGGCATCTTTCTGTGACTGTCTGGCTTTCTTTTTCCATAATGCTTCCTCTACTCTCATGATGCACTCGGCATCCCATGTCCCTGCAGCGGGCCATCTTTGATTCTCTGCTAAATCTTTAGTATAGTCTACCCACAAATCGAGATATAATACAGCGTCTAGGCCGTGCTTGTGGTACATAAAGTGCCCTGGAGTGTCCCTAGGTGGAACGGGCACTGCTTCTTCTAGAATCCCTTTTCTAGTTCCTATCTGTCTTAGTTTGGAGAACAGCGGCATGTTTAAGTCGTGCTACTCTGGGCTTGATACTTACTCGAATTTGGACACAACTAATACAGTAAACACAATAATGCAGGTCGAACAATCACTCATACCACGACATTAAAACATACTAAAACATTTCAGAACGAACAATAACTATTAGAATAAAACTAGTTAATTGCATACTGGATATACTGCTAAACAGTACAGATACACCGCTAAAACAGTGCAGACCGGGTCTGCGTACCCAAACCCGTCTTGACCGGCACAAATTAATGCGCTCGTCTAGATGCATCCCCAGCAACGGTACTCACTGGGAAGCACGGAACAGAAGGCCTCGGAAACTCGACACTGGACTGGACTCGACTGGACTCGACTCGTGACGTAAGCACTTCGGAACTTCGGAACTGGTGGGCCTCCGGATACCTCGGACTTTGCTCTCTCAGCTAGGCTCTGGTCGGGATCCTCCGAACTCCTCACCGCCTCGTCTGGGTGTCGATCGCAGCCTCAGTCACCTCCGTTGGCCTGAGGGAGATACAGGAAATCCTGCGGGTACGCGTAGTTGTCCGTCAGCGCTGTGGCATGGGGCCGGGCCTGCAACGCACCGCCGGCGCGTGAGGTGGGGGAGGGGTCCCTATTCGGGCGGCAAATTATGTGGTAAATTCTAATTACCTATATGGAATTTATGCGGTAAAGTTCAATAAGAATAACTCAGTCAAAATGAAGAGGCAGAATCCGTGGTATCTGAGGTTTGAAGTGGGGTTTTATTCCTTAAAAAGGAATTGGTTCGAACCAATGGTAGCATGACCCATCGCCACGAGGGTTCAGGGTGGGAATTGCAATGGACATGTACAATGATTTATTAACAAGAAATCGTATATATAGTCATTTCATACAGTAACATTGAATGCAGAAGGCGTAACAGCTGAGAGAAACGAGATAAGAGCAGAAATACGTAACAGGAGGCGTGCACTAGGGCGTACACGGAGGTGTGTGCTAGAAACGTCACATAGAGGTGTCATAAGTGGGTGGATCCCTAGAAGGATACTGCAGAGTCAGCAAGAACATGTGGCAGGGATGCGCGCGCAGCAGCATGACGTATGATTGACGTGTAACTGGAGGGTGAAGGGGACTTGACATTTAGCCCTACATGTGGAGACAGAAGTCTGGAGTGTCAGAACAACCTAATCCCAAATCATATCTAATATCTGGTGTTTGAGGAACTGTATTATCTAGAAGGAAAGGTCTCTTGGGCAGAGGCTATTCTATACTGACTGTTAATGCGTGTATATGCAACTGCGTGTCTACGTGTAAAGCAGGGGGCCATAGGCCTACCATGGTAACGGAGGCTATGAATTACTTGCATGGAGACAGAAAGGCCGGGCCCTTTGCTATGCAGCTGGGAAGGATGTTTACCTAAACTACTCGACAGGAATGTATTTTTCGAGGAGCGGAGCAGATAACTCGAAGGCTGAATACAGTCTTGGCAGGCCGGCAGGCTGAGCCAGGCACCGCTAGCCGCGCAGGGAGTGAGTGAAAGGTCATAGATACAGATGCAGGTTCAGGCTGCAGCTTCCAGAGGCAGAAGGCAGGAGAAAGCTTGAATGGCAGAAAACAAGGCCCAACTCGCCAGGGCCAGAAAAATGTGAAAGTGCACCATGTAAAGACGTTGGCAAGGCACACTTAGGAACTAAATATCGGACCCATTCATGGTGGATCTGAAAGAGGACATGTTAACGTTGGACGCAAATGTATTTGCGTCTTCATAGCTGGTTGTGGAGGGAACTTACATGTACTAGAAGCAGGTACATGGAGCCGTTGGGGTCTACGATAGGGGACACAATTGACCAAAAATTCATATTACCTCAGTCTTACAAAAAATCTGACGTTATGATTCGATAACTCTTTTTGATGGCACTTCCCCAACATGTCGAAGAAAGTGAACCAGGTAGCATTCTTCAAAGTGCCCAAATGCTGTGGTATTTGGAAGACATTTGTGATTTCCCCCAGTTGGCACTGTTCAGGTCAGGCAAGTCTCCACACAGTTGGAATGATTTATCTAGCTTGGGAGGTGAAACTACTCGGACCAACCATTCTGAGTTTTCAATCTCTTCTCTGATTCCCAGGTCACATAACTTATAAATCTCCTTCCTAATTTGTCTCTTAAATCTAAAATTACTTTTCTAGGCTTGTGTGCTGTTGGATAGACATTTGTGTTCAATATTTATTTATGCCATAATCCCTTGAGCTTCCCCAATTCATATGTAGATGCAGTGGAATATCCTTTGTTCCACCTGCATTGCATATTATGATCCCCCTTATTTTCAGTTAGTGTAAATAATTTAGAACTAACTAAATACTAAATACCAGTATATTTGCGTAATTTCCCTTGCTCATCCCAACATAGCAAATTAAAGCCTTTTGGACACTATTCCTTTACCCATTGTCTCCTCAAACATCAAATTCACTTTGAAATCCCACATAATTTCTACGCCTTTACCCCTGTAGGTGAAAATGTTGATGGTCGACTCCTTTACTTCCACATCAGGTTATATGGGGACATGAATCCACCATGATTTTAAATGTTTTCCTGTTAATGAAAATGTCACAGTATTTTACTTGCATCTTTTCTCTGTGATAGATGTAATGCCATTTGCTTGTTCATCAATTACTAGCAATAATTAGCCTTCACTCTCTAATTCTCTTGTACTGATCTGTAGTTTCGTAGTTTGAGGGTCTGAGGTTCGGTGGTTCCGAACCCGTTCAATAAAGGTCGTCGGAAACAGACGATTTTGGTGTCAGCGGACCGCAAATCATTAGTGCGGTGTGTACGAGTGTTTTCGCATTAATCGATCAATGAGAACACTACTTATTCAGGGATTTCGATTGAACCCTCGGGTTCCATTTTGTGAACGGCAGCCATTTTGTGTGGTTGCCCTCACATAGGCCGATGACTGCGGCGAGCGAGTCCTTGGGACGCGTACAACTTAGCTGACTTCTGAATGACCTATCAGAACTGACTCCCTTGCCCGAGGCTGACCTCGTTGAGCCAGTTCCTTGTTAAGCAGCTGGTCAGATAAAGATCAAAGAGCAGGACATTGCCAAATTTACAGTACACTGCACCCACTCTTCTATCTTGCTTCCAATTTGTTTCTACTCCTTCCTTTACGACATAATCATTGATTTGGGTTAAGGTTTTATGATGGGTTTGTCCGGCCTGATCGAACAGGAAAGTTGAAATTTGCTTGGTCTTTTCTGGTGGGCTGGTCATTGGTCAGTTTGTGTGTAATCGATGCTACTTTGGAATGTGATTTTTGGCATAAAAGACCATGCTCCGCTCATTGAAATTGTGCAGTCTCTAGCGAACCACCCGTGTTGTGCTTCGTAGATCTCTGTTCCTGGTTGCAGCCAATAAACTTTGGTCTTTGACGTCATCAAGAAGTGTCCCGTGTCTCTGTCTGCCGAGGCAGGGGAATCTGAAGACTTCGAGCGTTTTCCCTGGCGCTGCTGGGTTCTAAAACCCGGTTCTTCAGTTGGCGCCCAACGTTGGGCGACTTCAGCGGTACCGGTCCAAGCCCAAAGATCGTGGAGAGCTTCGTGTGGAAATTCTGGAGGACGGCCTGCCACTTCATCGACCCCTGTATGTTGTCGTGGTCCAAAAGTCTTTGCTGTGAGGTTCCCCGCCTTCCGACGGCTACGAAGGACTGCTGCCCTGACTGTCGCCCTGTCTTGGAGCCATAGACGATTTATAGAGCGAGACGATAGACGGGTCTTCTGGTAACGCCATCGACATTTCAGTTAAGTATGAGTGGAGCGTCTCCCAGTCCTTATTTTGTTTTGTATCCCTTCGAGGATCACTTTTGATTTGGTACCTGCAGGCCCCAAAGCCAAGGGACTCGTGTATTCACGAGGCTAATGTTTTGAGATTTCCCTTGAAGTTTGAAGCTAGACTAGTAAGCGAAGATGCCTGGTCTTAGCAGACTTGGAAAGATATTTGGTTGTGGTTGTTCTAAGGATTCCCAGTTGGAGGATTCGTGTCCGGTTCCTCCGATTGGAACTCCGACCTATGAGCTTTACGTGAAGCATGGTGTGGGCCCTATTGGTTATAATGATATCTCGGTAAAATATATAAAGAAAGACGGAGTCCTACAGTGGACCCGTTATGGTAGCTTTGAAACGGAGATTTTAGACAATCTCGAAGTTAAATTGTTTAAAAAGAAAGCCCGGCCGGCAATGTTTGACTCTTTCCGCATATGGCGCAAAGAAGCCAAACAGAAAGAAATTAAATTAGCGAAGAAGCATAAACGAGAACAAGGTTTGTCAATGGTGCACGCTGCTATAGCGTATAGGGATAATGAGGAAGAGCAAGAGAGCGAACAGATGCTTAGGGTTAGGAAGTTAGCGGTAGATAAGTGCTACCCAGTTTTGCTGTCCAAAGAGCAGGAAGAGAAAAAAGATCTTGCGAAAGATCCTTTAATGTCGCATCTATTGAGTTTGCCACCCCCTTATGCACAGAATGCTACGGCACCACCGCCACCAGTTGTGGTTGCGCAACTTCCGATTGCTTTGCCACCTGTGATTCCTCCACAGCCAGCTCCTCCTCCGTTGGCTACCATTCCTTTGGTGCAGCCTCCTCAGGGGCCGCCGACTTTACCTCCCCTTCGTCTGCTACTCCTACGCCTATCTGTAATACTCCTTCTGTTCCGACAAGGATTCTTCTACGATTGTACCGTCTTCTCTTATTCTGACACCTTCTCCTTCTACTAGACAGAGAATGACAGCCGCCGTTTCTAGCTTCTTTTCTCCTCTGTTGGGACCATTGGGTATGTCTCCTGTTGTCGAGCGTAGACAATCACGTAGTCAATGGCCTGATGCTAATGAACGTACGGTTCTGTATCACATGGTGCATAAATGGGTTACATACGCTACACAGTATGATGTTGAGGGTGTTATGGATGTTTTTCTTCAATGGGAAGCACCAAAGCAACGGTACGTCTTTGAGATGATGTGTGTGTTCTTCCATAAACAATGGGTTGACGAAGTAGGTAAAGCTCCTTCTGAGTTGTACCGAATACGTTTCGAATTTGCGAAAGGGACCGTTGTGGGTCCTCATGATGTTGAGAAAGCACTTGCGACTTTATTGTCATTTCGTAGTGACACTCCTTCTGAGCGACTGTTTGAGCCTGATTCGTCAGTTAGGAGAGCAGCGCGTCAATATCCGATGCGTGAGGTTCCTCCAGTTTGGAGACCTGCTGACGCAACAGCTCAGCCACCTGTTGTTGCACACTTTCAGCGTGTCTGGGTACATGTTCCTTGGAAGCGTGTTGAAGTTTTGGCTATTAAACAGTCTTTGCCTGATCCGCGCAAAAATCCAGCGGGATATTATAAAGAGCTCACTCAGACTTTGGGTTCGTGTATCATGAATTTGGCGGATATAGATATGTTGTTTGGGAATGTTGTTCCACAGCCTATTTGGGGTAAGATTCGTCACACGGATCATGCACAGGAATTGGGCGATACATGGAATAATCTTAGTGCTGCGAATGATAGACAAGTAGGAGGTGCTAAGCCTGAAGATTGATTACTGACCTTCCTGGTAGGATTATTAATTATATGAAGACTTTGATGCCTGGAGTGCGTGTTAATTGGGACAAGTTGTCTGCATGCAAGCAGAAGAAAGATGAAACGGTGTCTGACTTTTTCACGCGGTTTGAAGAGACCTTTGTAGACCATAGTGGTCAGGACATGGCTACCGAGGGTGGCCAGAGATTGTTTGTCGACAAATTCGTACATAATTTACTTCCCGAATTATGCAATAAGTTGAAAGACTCTGAGAGTGCTTGGGCTGTTTCCACGTCAGCGCAGATTTTAGCTACAGCCCAGTACTATGAAAATAGGCACAAAGATGAGGTAGAGAAAGCGGATAAGAAGACTAAGGAATTGAAGACTAAAGTTCTTCTACAACAAGTTTATCCACCCCGTATTAATAATCAACGCGATTATCAGCAGAATCAGCAATATTCAAGAAACTCACAAAGGAACGAGTATTCTCAACAACATTTTCCGTATGGGCCTAATCAGTGCGCATATTGCAAAGAAGAGGGCCATTTCAAGAATAGTTGTCCGGTTATGTTACAGCGCACAAATGGTGCTTCTGGTGTACGATGACGAGGTGCTCAACAAACGCCTAGAGGTAGAGGCCGTGGACAAAATGGTCGTTCTTTGCCTCCACAGAACTCAATGAATAGTTTTGATCAGCAGAATGGTGCGTCTGGTAGGACGGCACAGTACTATACGGACGATTACTACGTCGAAGGTGAGGAAGTGGATGGTAATGGTTGCTAGGACAGCCACAGACAAAGAGAGGGAGTTGTTTCAGTTCCAGTAGATCAGAGTGGGCCCTATGTTGAAGTGATTGCATCAGGTGTGTCAGAGCCTTTTCTGTTGGATACTGGTGCTGCGAAGAGTTCTATCATGCACTCGAAACTCCCTGGCACACCTTTGTCTGGCTTTGAGAATGTTTCTGTAAGTTTTTCTGGCACCCCGGTTACGAATCCGATTTCTACTCCGTAGCCTCTTTCTGTTGGACCTCGTAGATTTGAAGCACCACTCATTTTGACGACAGGTTGTGGTGAGAACTTGTTGGGATTGGATTTGTTAAAGAGATTGTATGCAACGCTGTATTGTTCTCCGTCATGAGTACATCTTACATTGGGTGAGAGAGTGATCTCACGGATGTATATATCTAAAGATGGACTTCCACCTGAATTATCTTCTTTAACCGATTCATTGTGGGCTACTGGTCCGAATGATGTAGGCCTCTTGGAGATTCCACCATATGTGTGGTGTGGCTCACTGGTTAGAGGCGGCAGACCCGGAAGCAGAGGTCAACCCGGGACCAGGGTTCGATTCCCGACGCAGCAGGGTCTTGGGCCATGGTTGGCGGACCCGATAATTCTCGCCTCAGTGCCTACTCCAACCATGGGTCCCACTCAGCAACTCTGGGCAATAGCTTGCTTAATTTCTACTAACGGCCCCATCAGCGCCAGGGATGCTTGTCTTCACCTTGGAGATGCCCAGGAGGGACCATCTCACAGGGAAAGCCAGGATGGGTTCCCCAGCGGTATACAGCGCCGGGACGCCCCTTTGCTGGGACAGCTGTGCGCTTTACAAGTATACGACATTTAACATTTAACATGTGGTGACACTGAAGGCGAATGCTAAGTTACCGCGCATTCCACTGTACCGTATCTCGAGTGATGGTGAGCGAGCACTTTTGGCGATCATTTACGATCTGACCGAAAAGGGTGTGATTGAGGAAACGAGAGGTAATGTGTGCAATAGTTCGGTTTTGCCTGTTCTGAAGAGGACCGATTCTTCACAGCCTCCTGTATATAGGTTTGTGATCAATCTTCGTGAAGTGAGTAAGATCGTTGTTCCGCAATTTCCTGTCGTACCTGATATCACCTCTTTGTTGACTTTGATCCCAGCTACAGCTACATGGTTTTCGGTGATTGACTTGAAGAATGCTTTCTTCAGCATCCCGATTGCCGGGGAGAGTAGAGATATCTTTGGATTCTCTTTAGGAGGACGAAGTTTCCGCTTTAAGCGCGCTCCTCAAGGCTATTGCTAGGAGGGGCCATCGATCTATAGCCAAGCTTTGAAAACGCAACTTGATCTGTTGGTTTTACCAGATGGTGCTGCCCTTATTCAGTATGTTGACGACTTGCTAGTTGCCGCTGACAATGAAGAGATTTGTAGAGAAGCTACCTTGTCGTTGTTATGCCACTTGTCTGACTTTCATCACAAAGTTTCTCTCTCCAAATTGCAATATTGTCGACAAGATGTAACCTACTTAGGTCACCTCTTATCGAAGGAGGGAAGGAAACTGACCCCAGAAAGAATTCAAGCTATTGCGAAAATGAGTGTGCCTACGACACAGAGAGAAGTAAGTGCGTTTTTGGGTATTACGTCGTACTGTAGACAGTGGATCCCTAATTTTTCTTTGTTAGCGAAGCCTTTGATAGCTCTTACTGTTAAGGATATTCCAAATCCTATTCCTTGGACCGACGAATGTCAGAAGAGCTTTTCAGAACTACGTAATGCGCTGTGTTCGGCTCCTGTGTTGGGTACTCCCGACTACAGTAAGCCTTTTACATTGTATGTCCATGAGAGAGAGGGATGTGCATTTTCAGTGTTGACTCAACAGTTCGGCGATAAGCAGCGTCCATGTGCTTATTTTTCGTCGACTTTGGATCCGGTAGCTAGAGAGTTGCCGAGTTGCTTGAGAGCTGCAGCGGCTATGGATACCTTGTTGAATCGTACCAAGACACAGCACTTAACTAGTGCTCTGTTGTCGGGTTACGAGTTGACCTTGTTAGCAAGTCATGTGCACATTAAACGATGCAACACGTTGAATCCAGCCACGTTGTTGCGATTTCAGCTGGGACAGATAGTGTTGAAAAACAGCATGAGTGTTTCCTTAGGACTGAGGAAGAAACGAAAGGGAGGATAGACCTTAGGATACTCCTCTTCAAGAGTGTGATGGTACTTTGTGGGTTGATGGTTCGTGTTTTAAGCTGCTGAGTGGTGATACGACTGCGGCATATGCTGTTACGACTTTGTATACGATTGTTGAAGCTGCACGTATCCCACATAATTCAGCGCAAGCAGCAGAGTTGATTGCATTAATGAGAGCATGTGTTTTGGCAAAAGGAAAGCGAGTGAATGTGTACACTGACAGTCAGTATGCGTTTGGTGTGGCTCATAGTTTTGGACGTTTGTGGCATGAACGTGGGTTCCTGACTTCGCATGGGACAAAGATCCAGCATGGGCAGTTGGTGAATGAACTTCTTGAATCACTTACTTTGCCGTTGCAAGTAGCGATTGTGAAATGCAGTGCCCATAAGAAAGTTACGGATGATGTTGGTCGCGGAAATGCGTTTGCGGATGAAGTTGCGAAAGAAACTGAGAGAAATGTGATGAGCCGAATGTATGTTGCAGGTCCGGCGAGATGGGTTCCAGAGAAAAGTATGTGTGAAGATACATTTGAGAGTGTGAAATCCATCCAAGCTGAAGCTACAGAAAAAGAGTTGAATGAATGGAGAGAAAGTAAGGGTAATGGTTGTTGGACGGATTTGTCTGAGAATCAAAGATGGTTGTTAGCCGACGCGTATGTGCTTCCAGTTGTTACAATGGCTCATGGGATGGCACATATTAGCGTGAAAGGGATTTGCAAGTTGTTGGCTCCGGTTTGGCAGAATGCGGGAATTCCCAAATGTGCAGAGAATTTGGTTAAGAACTGTATGGTGTGTTTGATGTACAATCCTGGTAAGGGAATTCCAACACCAGCTGGTCATTTTGCTCCTCCTACGTATCTGTTCGAGGCTTTGCAGCTAGATTTCATCCACATGGAGAGGTGCAACAACCTGAAATATGTTTTGGTGGTTGTTTGCTCCTTTTCTAGATGGGTGGAAGCTTATCCTTTGAAGGACAATACTGCCTTGTCCACAGCTAAAGCCCTTATCAAAGAGTTTTTCCAGAGATTTGGATTGCCGAGAATTATCTGGAGTGAAAATGGGAGTGAATTTGTGGGTCAAGTGATGAAGAGAGCATGCGAGGGATTAGGTATCCGGCAGAAGTTTCACGCTGCAAATCACCCCCAATCAGCTGGTTTAGTCGAGTGCTATAATGGCACTTTGAAATTGAAATTAGCTAAGATCCAAGCGAGCTCTGGTTTGCAATGGCCAGATGCTTTGCCGTTAGCACTCTTGTCCACAAGAATGACTGTGCATTCACAAATGGGTTTGAGTCCGTATGAGGTTGTGTTTGGTCGCCCGGCGAACATTTGGGGTGTACCAAGACCAACAAAGTTTAGTGATCTCGAATACCCTGTGTTACTTGATTACTTGCACGAACTGACGGCTAAACTGCATGTCTTACACCAAGAGGTTCACGATAGTCTGCCACAGGCTTCCGAAGATCCAGGTCACACCATTGAACCCGGTGACTGGATTTTCGTGAAGAATTTTCAGCGGAGCAAGAACGAGCAGCCCCGCTGGACAGGACCGTACCTGGTCCTCCTGTCTACACGTTCTGCAGTTCGACTGCAAGGCAAGAACAACTGGACCCACAGCGTACATTGCAAACGGGCTCCGTTGCCCTTACCGTATGACTGGTGGGTCCAGGAAGGACTCCCAGACTCTGAAACAGAAACTGTGCCAAGATTTTTGCCATTCAGCGATGCCCGTTTGATTGGAATGAACACTGAGAAAGACAGTGACGATCTTCTGCAAGAAGCTGTGCCTCCTTTGAATCGATTGAACACTACTGAGCCTGAACTTTTATTTAAAGAACAGACATTGCCTGGGAAAGATTGTTATAATTTGCGACCAAGAGTCGTGGGACTAATAAAATAAATAAAGTTTTTATGATTTTTCTGTTTACAGGTTAACTCTCCTCTGAGAAACTACTTATTTTTGTTTTTCGAACCACCATCCGGGTTCAGCTGTAGGGTCGCTGCGGACAAGTCTTTGGAGTGCAAGCCCGAGACACTAGGTCGAAGGTTCTGGTTGGCCTAAGGGAGTTGCCCTGGGTTGACAGAGGCATTCCTTAGCATAGAACACCCTACCACTGCGAGCAGCATATTTAGTGAGGATGAATTTCTTCGAGTTGGGGAGACCTGTAGAGACAATTAATTTTAAAAATAAGATACACAAACTGATAACATGGAAAAGATTTTTGATATTGTGCTTACTTATGCTACTGAGTTTAATGATATTTTTAATTGGTTATGTGACATTCTCTTTTAAAGTGACGTTTATTCCCACTGTACAACCTACACCTCCACCTACTATTTCTTCATATTCTTTTCACCCTTTGCCTGAACATGAAGTAGTTAGACGACTGGAATTTGCCAATAATTCCTTTATTCAACTTTTGCACCAACACCAGTTAGTTATGAACACAACAAATTGTTGGATTTGTGGTTTAATGCCCCATACGACTGGTAAAGGTATTCCCTACTTGGTTTTGCCTTTCAGCCTTAATGGTTCTATTTGGGCATATAGAACGATGTTCATCTATGCCCATAGTGTCTATCCCCTGCGTTCACCGAAAGACAATCCAAAGAATAGTGCTTTAGCTAGAGGCATAGTCGATATGGTTAAAGGGACTAATGCCGTTGAGACTATTCCGAAGGATGAGAAACAACCATATAGTGGTTGGGACGTTACTGGATATGGGGTTAGTCTGAGTGTTAACCAGCAAGCGAAAAGATTTCCACCGATTTGGATAGTGCCCCATCAGGGTCGCTATTGTCTGCAGGGTAATGGCAAGAATCCGAGAGCTCAGCTAGGGAAGAGTGTCTGTACTGACACCTATGTATTTACGTCTCAGACTTCCCCAGCATTTCTAGCCGCTAAGGGTACTTATTTTGTTTGCTATGACAAAGCGTATACATGGTTGCCCCCTGACTTTTCGGGCACATGTTATGTTTCTTTCCTGTTGCCCCCCACTTTTACAGCTGCGACAGATTACCATAAGACGAGAGTTGCTAGAGGTGTCTTCAGTCAGGAAGATACCGCAGGGCAAGAGTTGGGAGATTTCTTTAAGGGTTTTCTGCCGTTCTGGGGACCGATGGCTAACAGCAGGAACATTCGCCAGTTGACAAGAGTGGTTGTGTCCACCATAGTCGAAACTGCCAGTGCCCTTAGTAACTTGACTGCTGAGCTCCAGTCGGATAGACTTATGACACTTCAGAATAGAGTTGCTCTTGGCGTCATACTTGCAGACCGAGGTGGAGTATGTAAACTGATTCAATCGAGCTGCTGCGTTTTCATTCCAGACAACGCTCCGTCAGTCTTCCAGGCTATTTCCAAGTTACATAAGATCTCCGATTCTGTCCATATAGACAAAGGAGATTGGTCGTTGATGGGATGGTTTTGGGGATTGATATCCACGTGGGGATGGAAAATTCTGATGGTCATTGGGATGGTCTTAGCTATCCTTTTCCTGTTCTGTCTTTGTGTACAGTGTGCTCCTGCTATTTGTGGTCTTTGTGCTACTTCGTGTGCGAGGAGACCTGTCCAGAGAGAGGTACTAAGTACTAGGATGATGCTACAGCAACATGTCGATGATCTGATGAAAATAGACCTAGATTTAGATTGACATGGGTTTGGGTTTGTTGCCTATGTAAGGGCAAAAGGAGGGGCTGTAGTTCCGTAGTTTGAGGGTCTGAGGTTCGGTGGTTCCGAACCCGTTCAATAAAGGTCGTCGGAAACAGACGATTTTGGTGTCAGCGGACCGCAAATCATTAGTGCGGTGTGTACGAGTATTTTCGCATTAATCGATCAATGAGAACACTACATATTCAGGGATTTTGTTTGAACCCTCGGGTTCCATTTTGTGAACGGCAGCCATTTTGTGTGGTTGCCCTCACATAGGCCGATGACTGTGGCCGATCGAGTCCTTGGGACGCGTACACCTTAGCTGACTTCTGAATGACCTGGCCGAACTGACTCCCTTGCCCGAGGTTGACTTCGCTGAGCCAGTTCCTTGTTAAGCAGCTGGTCAGATAAAGATCAAAGAGCAGGACATTGCCGAATTTACAGTACACTGCACCCACTCTTCTATCTTGCTTCCAATCTGTTTCTACTCCTTCCTTTACGACATAATCAATGATTTGGGTTAAGGTTTTATAATTGGTTTTGTCCGGCCTGATCGAACAGGAAAGTTGGAATTTGCTTGGTCCTTTCTGGTGGGCTGGACAACGGAAAATGTGATTGTCGTCATGCGCTACTTTTGAAATGTTACATTGTCTTTGGTCAGTTTTTGTGTAATCGATGCTACTTTGGAATGTGAAGTTTGGCATAAAAAACCATGCTCCGCTCATTGAAATTGTGCAGTCTCTAGCGAACCACCCGTGTTGTGCTTCGTAGATCTCTGTTCCAGGTTGCAGCCAATAAACTTTGGTCTTTGACGTCACCAAGAAGTGTCCCGTGTCTCAGTTTGCCGAGGCAGGGGAATCCGAAGACTTCAAGCGTTTTCCCTGGCGCTGCTGGGTTCTAAAACCCGGTTCTTCAGTACCCCTAGTTCCACTACTTTGCTCTTATTGTTTCTGCCATTGTCAGCAGATTTGCATGCGTGGCCAAAGTGAGCCTTTTTGCTATGCATAAAACATACTCGTAGTCATGCTGGACAGTGTTTTGCCTTCCTTACTTTTGCTTTGCTGACACAACTAAATCACGGTAAAATACCCCTGTGATTTTATTTTTTTCCTTCCAGTGTTCTCTATGCAACGAACATACTGCATTCTTCCAATAGTCTTTTTGTATCAATGTTGAACCTCATTGTTGGTGCACACATTAATGAGTGTCAACATCTCCCTCATGTGCATATTTGACATTTCTATTCTTAGAGATGAGTGCAATGCAGTGTCAGATCTGGATCGTTCTGTGACAATACATTTTCCTGAAGCTTTTGCCATTCTTCTGTCTATCAATTCATCCCTAATAATTGTGGGGCATATTACCAAGCAATAGCGATAATTACCACTATTGCTTGGTTAGCGTGAAAAAATGATCGCCGAGTTGCGGCGATTTTTATTGCAGATAAATCTTGGTATTACCAAGGTTTATCGCAAATGCGATAAAAATTGGCCGCAATGCATGAATATCGCTGAAAAGTCAGCGATATTCATGCATTAGCGAGCTAATGCTCTTAGCCATGTTATCCACCTCCCATTGGATAACATGGCTAAGAACTGCTCAGGGCAGGTGTTAGCTTTTGGAGATATTCTCGCTTAGCGCAAATATATCCAAAAGTTGGTAATAGGAGATAGCGATGTTAGCGACTGTTTCCAGTCGCTAACATCTTGGCACGCCCACTTTGCATGTCATTAGTGATAAATATCACTGACATGCAAAGTGGGGCCCAAGATGGTCACAATCTCCTACTAGCTGTCGCTAACTGGTGTTAGCGACAGCTAGGTAATAGGGAGATAATTTTATCTCCGCTTTCTTGGCTTTTAAAGCCAAAAAAGCGGAGATAAACCCCCTTGATAATATGTCCCTACATTTTTATGGTCTGGATTGACAGTAACGCTCTTGCCAGACATATATGAGAGAAACACAAAGAGAAGGACTTTGGGTCTGACCTCATGTTAGGAGCAGGAGCACATATTTCGACTGGGCTGAAGTAAAGAGCTTCCATACAATGTGCTTCTCACAGCTATGAACATTGTGTTTATTGGTCCAGCTGCTTGAGCTTTAACTTTCAGTGGCGCATACATGACGTTGCAAAGCTATGTAACTAGATAAGTTACGTTGTTTTCTCTGGCAACAACACAATGGGAAGAGGGCAGTGGCGGCCCGTGGAGGGAGTGGTGCGGGCGGTGGGGTGGAGGTGGGGGAGGGTTAGGGTGGGGTGTAGTAAACTATGGCAAACGGCCGCAGGGAGATAGGTAACTAAATAAATCAAGAAAATGAATTACACTGCACGCGCTGCATCATCGATGTTGTTGCAGGGCGGGCAATTTAACTTGTTTTCTGCAGCTGTTTGCCGTAGTTTACTACCTTCCACCCTGCCCCACACCACTCGCTCCATGGGCCGCTACTGGAAGAGGGCAGTCATTCCCCTAATAGATTTTTAGGTCTGTCTTGATTGTGCAACAGCCGCCTGATCATTTAATCTTCACCAGTATTATTCTACAGTTTAGATATGTGTAGCCACAAGTAGCAGCAAGTATTCTTAATGATGCAACAAAATCATTCACTGTTTCACATGGTAATTGTGTACATTGTAAAAGCTTATGCCACTCAAGGAGTACATTCTTGCAATGACTAAAGCTTTTTTCAAGAGCTTTTAAGACAGTAACATCTAGTCAATGAGCTGTGCAGTGTCACTTATGCAGAGTGCAAAACATAACCCCTTCTGTTACAACAGTTTTCAAAATAGATGTGCTCTCTGGTCCAAATTTCCACCAATGCCACTTTTGTTTAGGTCAAAACATCACCACCAGTGGTTACCAAGTATGCCTCAATCAAACGCCTTTTCCCACTGCTGTTAAGTAAGTGAAGGTGTGGAGGAGTCACTCCCTTCACCCTAAATAAAATGCTACGTGAAAGTGAATAAGAGTTTCTACTTTGTACAAACTGGAATATGCACACAGTGAGTGAGTGCTTCTGTTGGTTGCCTTGCAGATTAGATTGCAGTATGAGCTATAAAATGGGAAATTAAATATCATTTACTATTTCTTAAAGTGCATGACCAATCAATTTCTCTTCTTTTCTATCCAGTTAAAACACTTCCAGAGGATCAGTAGGTTTGGAGCATAATCGTGTAATTGTGCCATTGTCCCTATGTGGCATGGCGTCCTTATGTGGTAACAATGCCACATAGGGACGCCACGGAGATTGGGTTCTCACAGAGCAGGGAACGCAATAACGCAAACAGACCTGACATCCACCTTAGTTGCTTGACTCCACCTTTGCTATAGGCCAATTACCGTATGATGTAAGCTGGCCCTTTAACTCATTGACACAATAAATGGAATGTTTCTTATACATATATAATCCTTCCAGTTATACATAATCAAATCCAATGATTTGGTCCAAATAACAATTCCATATATCCTTATTATATCACAAATTACATTGCGTAGACTAATTATATGTTATTATACTGCCCAAAATTAACATGAAAAGTAGACATCAAAATATCCACAAAAACATCCCAGTAAAATCTGAGCACAGACAACAATGAAAACCCATATAACAGTGGATCATCATGTTTAGAAATAGATCCTTGAGTGTTGATACAGCTCTTTACTGCAGTACCCAGACCCAGTAACTCAGCACTCAGAATGACAGTAGTTAGGGCAGCATGGCGATTCTGGCAACGGTGCGGGGATCAATGTTGATTAGCATCACTGCAGAGAAGACAACTCCAGGAGGGGCAGGTAAATATACGTTGTAATTCCGTTTGCTAACAGTGTAGCGCCCATAGCTCAGCATTCCCAGCAGCAATGGTCTACCCTGGAATGGATGCATCTCAGGTGGATTACCAATTATTACCAGTGAAATGATTTCTCATGCAGCATTCCAGTGGCTGACTGTAGACCTACTCCACACAGGCCAGCCACTGGACCCTTGGAGAATAGTTCAAGTCTCCAGGTGCCAAAAGGACACAGTAGTCCTCGAGGCCTTGAATGAATTCTCTTTCAGCAGGAGTTAGGGGTTTTCTGCCAGCAGGGCTTTTTCCAGTCTTCCCAGATCCAGCAATATTCTTTTGAGGTGGTGGTTGAGTTTGAATTTATCATGTGCAGTACCCAATGACTGGGCAAATTCTACCACCTATTCTTTGCTTTTTCTCTCAGCCCCGCCCCCCCCCCCACCTCCTCTTGCATCACTTCCTATTTGCACTACCATAAAACTAGCCTGGAGCCTTTGTTTCAAGATGGGGGGACTCACCTGCCACCAGCCATGTCTGTATTTAGCAACAATGTGTGGTATGGCCAATTTTTATATATTAGCATCTTGCCCTGTGGTCTGAAAGGGAAGCCTTTTGAAGGGATCTATGAAAACATAAAAATAGACTTTTCGTACATGACAAAGGCATTTTTCTATTCTAAGCATTATAGGAGGAAATTTAAATTGCAGCCTGGCCAGAACACTGCAGTGCTCCTAAAATACATATTATGGTCTTATATGTAGGTGTACACACTGAAGCACACTTATGACATTTAACCTTCCACATAATAGGTGCATTATAGGCACACTTTACAGTGGACTAATAGGAAAGTTAGATAGACTAAACAAGGAGTTCCAAAGTACAGCGCATGTTTTATGAAGGAAGTTACATGTGTTTTGTTACTGTTAAGCAGTGGTAAAGCACACAGAATCCTAAAGCCAGCAAAATCAGGCATGAAGCACTAGGCAGGCCATGTCCAAAATAGGCTTCTTTTCACAGTTGTTTTCCAGGCTTGTTTATGAACATCAGCTGTATAGGTCACTTATGCCCAGATGCATCAAACTTCTTTTTTGCGAATCCTAATTTGCGAAAATTACCGAATCGCAAATTAGGATTCGCAAAATGGTATGCATCATTATTTTCGCATTTTTTTGGCAATTCGGTAAAAATCGCAATTTTTACCGAATCGCAAAAAAAATGCGATTTGGAAATTGCGAATTCGCAATTCCCATTCATTCCTATGGGCTGAAATGCCCATAGGAATGAATGGGAATTGCGAATTCACAATTTCCAAATCGCAATTCAACAAAGCATTTCAAGGGTGGAGAGGGGGGTCCAAATGACCCCCCCTGCACCCATGAAATGCACTTTTAGCTATAAGTTACAGACACACATGTCCTAAGGACATGTGTGTCTGTAACTTAACAGTTTAAAAAATGCATTTTTGTGCATTATTAAACATTTTTGCAAATTACCACGTGGTTCAAACTCGTGGTAATTTGCACTTGCTATTTTGAAATTCGCAAATTTTTAAACAATGATGCATTGCATTTAAGGAATCGCAAAATTGCGATTCCTTAAATGCAATCGCATTTTAGAAATTCGCAAAATTAGCGATTTTGGACAAAATCTAATGATGCATATCAACAAGCATTTTTGGAGTCGCAAACGGCCGATTTTAAGGAATCGCACCGTTTGCGATTCCAAAAATGGTTGATGCATCTGGGCATTAGTATCTTAGGACCTGATTACGATCTTGGTGAATGGGATACTGCATCACAAACGTGAGGGATACCCCATCCACAGTATGGGTGAATTCCATGGGATATACTGGAATTGTAATGGAATTGTAATGCGGCGTACAGGATATCTGTCATGTTTGTGACTGAGTAACCCTGTCTGCCAAGTTGGTAATCAGGCCCTTAGTACTACCTAGCAAAGGTCAGCAAAAGTTGAAGCCTGTTTACCTCTGTTAATTGGCCTGTTGGTGACTGCCCAACAGTCGACCGCCAGTGATTCAGACTAGTTGCATGCATTCCTCCAAATATCTTCTGTGTGTTTGACTGCCCAGCAGGCGAGTTTCTCAAAGGAATATATGAATGTTTCCCACTGTGTCCTTCAATATATACATCTTTTCACAGCTCGTTCTGGTATATGTTTGTAATGTGGATATATTTTATGCTCATTTAGATCCTTCTTGATTTGGTTAGAGCTTTGCTGCTGCTGGTTCGATTGCACAGTACAGTCAGATGATTCCTGAATACATGCTAAAAAGACAAGGGCTTTTGTACTGGGAAAATAATGTTTTGTGATATTTGCAATAGGAGGATAAATACATTGGATTAATGTTGGACACGAGGGAGCATATTTACAAAAAAGTTTTGGAGCGTGGAGCTGTGCCAAATTTGGCAGTGCTGCGCTGTGACCTTTTAAAACACAGGGATGCCCTGTATTCACAAGAATACAGTGCACCCAAGTGTTGCCTAGTACGAGCGCAGGCACCCTGCCACCATGTTGTAAGGGTGCCTGTGCTGGAGGGATGATTGTTTATGTGCAGGAAGGTGGCCCTTCCTGCACATAATCAATCAATAATGGTGTGTTGCTCTTTTTATGTGTGCTGCAGAATGTGCCACACATGGAAAGACCAAACAACGAGGAGAAATTCATGATTTCTCCTCGTGTGGCCATTCTAATGCCTGGTATTCCATGGCATTAGAATGGAGCTGTATTTGGTGCTGCCTCAACCTTGTAAGTTTGGGCATCAAAAAGCAATGGGTGTTAGGGTGGAACGCCCACAGCTACAGCCATTGCACAACCCTTTTCCTCAGAGGACTACGGCAGAAAGGGGCATATCTACAAGGTGGTGTAAAGTCACGCTAAGTGGCTTAGTGCCATCTATGCCACCTCAGCATCAACAAAAGTAACTCTCCAGTGACAATAGGGGCTTGTAAATATGCCCCTAGGTGTTTGAATACACATATCTTTTTACCTCTCAAGCAGCTAGATCCTCGACATTCAGGGGAATTGTAACAATCTTGTCCATCCTTTGTGCTGTTCTCATAAAGTGTATCTAAGGCCAAACACAATGTTCTAAGTGTCCGAAAACTTCCACCTCCAATAGTCAATAGAGGATCTTCTTCTAGTGATGCTCTTTGTCACAAAAGTGCTTCTTTAGTATTGGTATAACCTAAGCCACATTAATGAAGAGAGTTATCAATGAGCTGATGGTTTGGGTTAGAGGTACTCGTAAGTTACCTACCTCCTTAATGCTGTTTTTGTGCCCCCACTCAGGGTGTCCATCAAAAAATCTTGTGTTTTAGAATTGGATAGCAGATTGTGCTGTGTGGTCTGTTAGAACTGTCAGTCTAGATAGAGGTTTTAAGGTAACAAGCTTTACTCACTTTTGTCTGAGTATTTATGTCTTACTTGTCTTAGATGTTAATTACTTTTGAATATTCAGATCAGATTCACAAATCATTTCTTTAACACCTCTTCTCTTATTTCAGACTTAGGCATAAAATACAAATCAATTTCAAGGTGTAAGACATGATTCTTAAAGTTTATTCCATGACAAAGCATTTTTTCATCTAAAATCCCTGAGTATGTCAAAAAATCTGACCTGAGTGAGTAAGCATTTTCTGAGACTAGTTGTGTCACAGCAAGTCTAACCTGGTCCTAAAGAAGAAGGATCCAATGTACGTCCAGGAGAGTTGGTTATATGTCACATTTTGAAGTTATCTCAAACAGAGTATCAAACCAAACACAGTACAATAGTGTGGTTCTCCTAAAAATCAATTATGAATTT
Source organism: Lissotriton vulgaris (assembly GCF_964263255.1). Taxonomy (NCBI): domain Eukaryota; kingdom Metazoa; phylum Chordata; class Amphibia; order Caudata; family Salamandridae; genus Lissotriton; species Lissotriton vulgaris. Next base: position 489,964,647 of record NC_141695.1, on the reverse strand, counting down.
GACCTCCTGAATCTATGTTGGACTTTTGTATTAGGAAGTCTCTTTTCTTAGAAGAGTGATATGTGACCTGCAAGTTTACCTTCCCATATTATGCTATCTTTTATTTAGTATGCACATTTCTATTCTCTCTGACTTTCTGGAATACTGACCATTGTGTTAAACCCAACATTAAATAAATGATAACAAGCATGCTTAAGGTGAATAAGAATTGGCATGGGTCCAGGATTATTGGTTTTGAAAATGCCTTTTGTCCAGTAAAATCAATTATGGCAAAAGCCAATCAAAGATGATAACTTGGGCATGCTGGCGTCAGAGTGTGGAGGCACATCGATCCTGCTCCTGAGGACCTGAGGACCTGAGAGATAGCCCAGATGGCTGAGTGCCTTTGATTGTTGAATCATATTCCCAAGAGAAAGAGAAAGATTACGATGGTCAGATGTGCATTCGGCGTTCAGCGAGAGTAGAAAAAAAATAACTCCTACCAAAGACTTGGTTGCTTGGTGATCGAGCGGCAGATCGAGCGGTAGAGGCCGGTGCACTGGGTCACGGCGACTGGGAGCTGATGGGTGTGATATGCTGCGGGATGGAGAGGTGAGCACGCCGACTACATCACAAGCGCAGTGAGCGGCAGTGTGTGGTTGCTTACAGCGAGGCTGCTTGGGAGTGTGGATGACTCCTCCGCTTACCCCCTTGGTGTCCCGGTAGCCCGGCCCGGCCCTCTGGTTCTTCATTCTGCGCTGCGAGGCTGTGCGAGGCTGTGCTGCCTACTGTCTGCCGTTGCTGGTCGCTGGTTGTTGCTCTGCTCTGTGTGTTCCACGGGAGAAACTGGAGACGTCATCAGAGCACTGCCAGCTGATTACTATTAAAGACAAAGTCACGCTTCCGGCTCTCAGCACTTAGGGAGCGTCAACAAATTATCAGGAATTATCAAAAAAAAAAAAAAGAAGAAGTGGAGCTCTATCGCATAGGGGGCTGTGGAGAGATGCACTTTTGTCTTCCTTTGAGTGAGAAAGAGAGCCTGACTGGTTATATCTGCACACTCCAAATCATCCAAATAGTCATTTTAAGAAGATCTGGGAGGAGGTATAAGCCCAAGGAGAAACTTTTCAGTACAATATCTAAGAGTAAACAAAACAAGCAAAACAATCAAAACAAGCATAGACTGCTGCAAAAGGCATTACAAAAGGCTCTACAATCTAACCTTAAACTCAAGGGTCTTGTGGGAGTTTCTATGGTGGCAACTGCACCAAATGCTGAAAACTCTATACAAATAGTGCAGACAGCACAGAAAATGTCTGAAACAATTTCGAGTAAACCTATAAGCAAGGTGTTTTCAGAGGATGAGGTAAATGAACCTAGCGAGCCAAAAGAGTCGACCAAAACAACCGCAAAACCAACAAAAAACATGCCGACAGTGGAACATGAAAACAGCAGGAAACAACTGATTAGCCAACAATTAAAAAACAATGGCTCCACTAGAAGACCAGAAACCAGAGGATTGAAAGCACAGGCACAAGAAGTCAAAGAGGCCAACATTGTAGAGGAAGGTATAGAGGGCAATACCGCTGACAGGGTAAAATATAAAAACATGGAGAAAAGCAAAAGTCAAAGTCAAAGTAAAAATGCCCCGAAAAGTGATGAGAAGGAGAAGGAGAAGGGGAAGGAGAAGGGGAAGGAGAGAGATGGTGAAAGGGGAAAACAGAAGAAACAACTGCAACTAAATGAACGCAACGAAGGAGAGAAATCCGATGAACAAGCTGATGAGAATATTGATCTTTTGCTTAAAAAGGCTAAAAGAGTGCAAACTCTTAAAAATTTGAAGGCTGCAGGAAAACTAACAGGGCTGTGCGATGAATCTCAACCAAGGATATCTAACATATTTATGCCACTCTCAAAAGAAAAGGAAACCCGGAAGGAAGGAGGCAAGGGAGATGACAGTTGCAGCACTCTCAATGATAATGGAAAGCTAATGGACGTATTGATCAATAGGAGTTCTAGTGATGGAATAAATCCAACTAGCACTAGTGAAGAAAAGGCGGAAATGGCTACAGATCTGATCGATCAAGAACGGGACTATGTGGATGCTAATGGACAAATTCAAGCTGGGGTTAAAGAAATGGAAGCTGTGGGCGAAGATTCATCAGAGGAATTTAACTCCGAAATCTTTGAAACTGGGGTCTCGATCACTAGCGAAATTGAAAGTGATATTGGAGGCACAAGTGCGGCTAGCGAGGATGAAAACTCACCAACCGCTAATCTGGAAGTAACCGAGTTAAAGATCAATAATAACAAACCAGGTCAAGACTTAGCTTCTAAAAAAAAAATGGAGAAGAAGAAATCCAAATTTAGAAAACCACACATACCACTAGATGATGAAACAACGGATCAGGGGAGCAACCAGGACCAAGCAAAGAGAAAACATAGACCCCTCCGGAAATGTCCGACTCCTACATTGAAAGGAGACACAGAACTTAAAAATCCCAAAATTGGGGCAGCTGAATCGAGCAAAAGTAAGGGAAAGCAACAACACCATGATATAGACAAATTAGGAGGCTCTCCAGAACCATCATTGAGTGAGGTCCTGAAGACCATAAAGGATTTTCATTTGGACGTTAAAACAGATAGTCAAAGGAATCATGACGCGATTCAACAACTCCAAGGTGCTATCCAGAAGGTAGATAATACCTGTATGGAGATAGTGGATAGGATGGCCTCGGTGGAGAGCCTCACCGAAAATCTAGAAGCAGATGTCATCAAAATCCAGGTTAAAGAAAAATCTCAATCTGCTATTATCGAAGACTTAATGATAAAGGTGGAGGACCTTGAAAATCGGGGAAGAAGAAACAACCTTCGCTTCTTGGGAATCGCAAAAGGGGCAGAAGGAAGTGATGTCAAGGGCTATATTGTAAACCTTTTGAGGTCCTCCATGCCCGAACTATCAAAGTGGGAATTGGAACGAGAAGTACAACGTGCTCATCGCTTCCCTCTGACACTCCCCAAAAATCCTATTAAAGAAAAACAGTACCCAAGAGCCATTCTGGTTTGCTTCAGAAACTTTCTTTTAAGAGAAACAATTTACGACCTGGCTAGACCAACGAGCAGGAAGGAATTTCAAGGAAATACCTACTTTGTCCGTCCAGATTTTGCACACACAACAGTTGAACGCGGATGGAGGCTGAGACAACTTTTTGCCCCATTTGAGAAAATTGGAACAATCAATCAGTGACACTTATAAAGCGCGCTACATACCCGTAGGGTCTCAAGGCGCTGGGGAGGGGGGGTGCCGCTACTGCTCGAACAGCCAGGTCTTCAGCTTCTTCCTGAAGGAGAGGTGGTCTTGGGTCAGGCGCAGGTCGGACGGGAGGGAGTTCCAGGTCTTGGCGGCCAGGTAGGAGAAGGACCTTCCTCCTGTAGTCGCTCTTCGGATGCGGGGGACGGCGGCGAGGGCGTGGTTGGCTGATCGGAGGTGGCGTTTGGGAGCGTAGAAGTTGACTCGGCTGTTGAGGTAGCTCGGGCCTTGGTCGTGTAGGGCTTTGTGTGCGTGGGTGAGGAGGCGGAAGGTGATTCTCTTGTTGATGGGGAGCCAGTGAAGGTCTCTCAGATGACCGGAGATGTGGCTGGATCGTGGGATGTCGAGGATGAGTCTGGCTGAGGCGTTTTGGATCCGCTGGAGTCTCTTCTGGAGCTTGGCGGTGGTCCCGGCGTAGAGGGCGTTGCCGTAGTCCAGTCGGCTGGTGACGAGGGCCTGGGTGACGGTCTTCCTGGTCTCTGCGGGGATCCACCAAAAGATCTTTCGTAGCATGCGTAGGATGTTGAAGCACGCCGAGGAGACGCTGTTGACTTGCCTGGTCATGGAGAGGGAGGAGTCCAGGATGAAGCCCAGGTTTCGTGCATGGTCTGTCGGTTTGGGTGCGGTGCCCAGGGCGGGAGGCCACCAGGAGTCGTCCCAGGCGGAGGGTGAAGAGCCCAGGATGAGGACCTCCGTCTTGTCCGAGTTCAGTTTCAGGCGGCTGGTCGTCATCCACTCGGCTACCTCTTTCATCCCTTCGTGCAGGTTGGCTCTGGCGGCGGCGGGGTTGTTGGTCAGGGAGAGGATCAGCTGGGTGTCGTCGGCGTAGGAGATGATGCTGAGGTGGTGTTTGCGTACGATGGCCGCGAGGGGGCTCATGTAGACGTTGAAGAGGGTGGGGCTCAGTGATGATCCTTGGGGGACGCCGCAGATGACTTCGGAGGCCTCTGACTTGTACGGTGGTAGGCGGACTCGCTGTGTTCTTCCGTCGAGGAAGGAGACGATCCATTCCAGCGCCTTGTCCTGGATACCGATGTTGCTGAGGCGCCGTGTTAGGGTGCGGTGGCAGACCGTGTCGAATGCCGCGGAGAGGTCTAGGAGGATGAGGGCCGCTGTTTCTCCCTTGTCCATCAGGGCTCGGATGTCATCGGTGGCGGCGATGAGGGCGGTCTCGGTGCTGTGTTTGGCTCGGAAGCCGGACTGTGAGGGGTCGAGGGATCCGTTCGTCTCGAGGAAGGCGGCCATCTGCTTGTTGACGGTCTTCTCGATGACTTTGGCTGGAAACGGTAGAAGCGAGATGGGGCGGTAATTCTTGAGGTCGGTGGGGTCCGCTGTTGGTTTTTTGAGTAGAGCGCTGAGTTCGGCGTGTTTCCAGCTTTCGGGGAAGATGGTGGTGTCGAAGGATGTGTTGATGATGTCTCGCAGGTGGGGTGCGATGACAGCGTCGGCCTTGTTGAAGACGTGGTGAGGGCAGGGGTCGGTTGGTGATCCGGAGTGGATGGAGTTCATCGTGCGGATGGTGTCTTCTGTGCTGATCGGGGTCCAGGCGTGGAGGGTGGTGGTGGGGGGGGGTGGCAGGTCGGTCGTGGTGTGCGTTGGTTGGTTGTTGAAACTGCTGTGTATGTCCGTGATCTTGTTGTGGAAGTATGAGGCGAGGGAGTTGCAGAGGTCTTGTGATGGGGTGATGTCGTTGTTTCCTGCGCTGGGGTTGGAAAGCTCTTTCACGATGTTGAAGAGTTCCTTGCTGTTGTGTGCGTTGTTGTCCAACCGGTCCTTGAATGCTGTTCTCTTGGCGGCGCGGATCAGCTGGTGGTGTTTCCGGGTGGCCAGTTTGTAGGAGGTCCTGTTGTCCGGTGTCGGGTCCCTTTTCCAGACTTTCTCGAGGGCTCGACAGTTCTTCTTGGAGCTCTTGAGTTCGTCGGTGAACCATGGGGCCTTCTTGCTGGCGGGTCTGCTGGGCGGGGTCCTCAGCGGGGCGAGCTCGTCCGCGCAGATGGTGATCCACTTCGTGAGGTTGTCGGCGGCCTGGCTGGGGTTCGCTGAGCTGGCAGGAGGGTGTTGGCTCAGGGAGGTGGCGAGCTGGTCTGCTGTGATCTTGTTCCAGCTTCTGCGGGCGGTGTGTTGCTGGTGTTGGTGGGTCGTCGTTCTCTTGAAGGTGAAGTGGACGCAGCTGTGGTCCGTCCATTGAAGCTCTGTGGCGTGGCTGAAGTTGATGTCTGTGCTGGATGAGAAGACGGCGTCGAGTGTGTGTCCGGCGAGGTGGGTGGGGGTGGACACCAGTTGCTTGAGTCCCAGGTTGGCGAGGTTGTCGAGCAGGGTGCTGGTGTTGTGGTCGTTGTTGTTCTCCAGGTGGAAGTTCAGGTCCCCCAGGAGGATGTAGTCGGCGGAGGGGAGGGCATGCGGGCTGACGAAGTCGGCGATGTCCTCGCTGAATTGCGTGCGTGGTCCAGGGGGTCGGTAGATCAGGGTGCCTCTGAGGGTGGTGTTCGGGTTGGTGTGGATCTGGAAGTGCAGGTGTTCGGCGCTGGTCAGGGTGTTGTCGGTGCTGGTCGTGAGACGGATGGTGTTCCTGTGGATGATGGCGATGCCTCCTCCCATCTGGTTGGCGTTTCGGTCCCTCCGGACGATCTTGTAGCCCTCTGGGATGGCGATGGCGATGTCGGGAGCTGAAGAGGCGTTCATCCAGGTCTCCGTGAGGAAGGCAACGTCAGGGGCTGTGGCGTCTAGGAGGTTCCAGAGTTCGATGGCGTGTCTGTGGACGGAGCGGGTGTTGAGCAGGATGCACTTGAGGTGGGTGCTGCTGGAGTTCGACTTGTCGGGTGCTGGTGCGGGGCTGGTCCGGATGCAGGAGAACTTGCAGGCGTGGCAGCTGAAAGGTCCGTGGGTGTGTCGTGGTGTGGCTTGATGGCATTCTGGGAGTCGGCCGGTGTTGAGAGCGGTGAGGGTGGCGGCGGAGTACGTCCTGCGGGTCGGTCGGGCTCCTCGGGGGCCAGGGGTCCTGGCGCTGGTCGCGATCCGGTCGCGGACGGGCGCAGACGGGCTTACCTTTGGCGCGCCTTCGGCGCACAATCGGCGCGCCCGCTGCGCGTGACCGCTGCGCGTTCGCACGGTCGCCATTTAAGGCGAAGTGCGCGGGTGGGCGGGGCAGCTGGGAGGCGGGAGCGGGGAGGGTTACAGAAGAAAAAGGGGCGGGGACAAGCGGCGGTGGCGGGAAGGGAGGGCGGGGGGTGGCGCGGTAGGCGGGCAACAAGGAAGGAGAGCGCACACTTTAAAATACAAACAGGCAAAAATAAACGACAAAAAACGGGCAAAACAGAGAAAAACACAGATCGGCAAGACAAGCACAAATGCTTGACAAAACCAGGAAAAAAGCGGCAAAAGCACTCGCAGCGGCGGCAGCCGGCAAACGAGGCTCAACGAGGCAGCAGGGCAGGCAAGGGGCACACGCAGCAGCTGGTGGCCGTGCGGCGCGGGGGTGTCCCACAAGTGGGTCACACTCACCTGCGTCGCACGGTCGCCATTTAAGGCGAAGTGCGCGGGTGGGCGGGGCAGCTGGGAGGCGGGAGCGGGGAGGGTTACAGAAGAAAAAGGGGCGGGGACAAGCGGCGGTGGCGGGAAGGGAGGGCGGGGGGTGGCGCGGTAGGCGGGCAACAAGGAAGGAGAGCGCACACTTTAAAATACAAACAGGCAAAAATAAACGACAAAAAACGGGCAAAACAGAGAAAAACACAGATCGGCAAGACAAGCACAAATGCTTGACAAAACCAGGAAAAAAGCGGCAAAAGCACTCGCAGCGGCGGCAGCCGGCAAACGAGGCTCAACGAGGCAGCAGGGCAGGCAAGGGGCACACGCAGCAGCTGGTGGCCGTGCGGCGCGGGGGTGTCCCACAAGTGGGTCACACTCACCTGCGTCGCACGGTCGCCATTTAAGGCCAAGTGCGCGGGTGGGCGGGGCAGCTGGGAGGCGGGAGCGGGGAGGGTTACAGAAGAAAAAGGGGCGGGGACAAGCGGCGGTGGCGGGAAGGGAGGGCGGGGGGTGGCGCGGTAGGCGGGCAACAAGGAAGGAGAGCGCACACTTTAAAATACAAACAGGCAAAAATAAACGACAAAAAACGGGCAAAACAGAGAAAAACACAGATCGGCAAGACAAGCACAAATGCTTGACAAAACCAGGAAAAAAGCGGCAAAAGCACTCGCAGCGGCGGCAGCCGGCAAACGAGGCTCAACGAGGCAGCAGGGCAGGCAAGGGGCACACGCAGCAGCTGGTGGCCGTGCGGCGCGGGGGTGTCCCACAAGTGGGTCACACTCACCTGCGTCGCACGGTCGCCATTTAAGGCCAAGTGCGCGGGTGGGCGGGGCAGCTGGGAGGCGGGAGCGGGGAGGGTTACAGAAGAAAAAGGGGCGGGGACAAGCGGCGGTGGCGGGAAGGGAGGGCGGGGGGTGGCGCGGTAGGCGGGCAACAAGGAAGGAGAGCGCACACTTTAAAATACAAACAGGCAAAAATAAACGACAAAAAACGGGCAAAACAGAGAAAAACACGGATCGGCAAGACAAGCACAAATGCTTGACAAAACCAGGAAAAAAGCGGCAAAAGCACTCGCAGCGGCGGCAGCCGGCAAACGAGGCTCAACGAGGCAGCAGGGCAGGCAAGGGGCACACGCAGCAGCTGGTGGCCGTGCGGCGCGGGGGTGTCCCACAAGTGGGTCACACTCACCTGCGTCGCACGGTCGCCATTTAAGGCCAAGTGCGCGGGTGGGCGGGGCAGCTGGGAGGCGGGAGCGGGGAGGGTTACAGAAGAAAAAGGGGCGGGGACAAGCGGCGGTGGCGGGAAGGGAGGGCGGGGGGTGGCGCGGTAGGCGGGCAACAAGGAAGGAGAGCGCACACTTTAAAATACAAACAGGCAAAAATAAACGACAAAAAACGGGCAAAACAGAGAAAAACACAGATCGGCAAGACAAGCACAAATGCTTGACAAAACCAGGAAAAAAGCGGCAAAAGCACTCGCAGCGGCGGCAGCCGGCAAACGAGGCTCAACGAGGCAGCAGGGCAGGCAAGGGGCACACGCAGCAGCTGGTGGCCGTGCGGCGCGGGGGTGTCCCACAAGTGGGTCACACTCACCTGCGTCGCACGGTCGCCATTTAAGGCCAAGTGCGCGGGTGGGCGGGGCAGCTGGGAGGCGGGAGCGGGGAGGGTTACAGAAGAAAAAGGGGCGGGGACAAGCGGCGGTGGCGGGAAGGGAGGGCGGGGGGTGGCGCGGTAGGCGGGCAACAAGGAAGGAGAGCGCACACTTTAAAATACAAACAGGCAAAAATAAACGACAAAAAACGGGCAAAACAGAGAAAAACACAGATCGGCAAGACAAGCACAAATGCTTGACAAAACCAGGAAAAAAGCGGCAAAAGCACTCGCAGCGGCGGCAGCCGGCAAACGAGGCTCAACGAGGCAGCAGGGCAGGCAAGGGGCACACGCAGCAGCTGGTGGCCGTGCGGCGCGGGGGTGTCCCACAAAACAACCGTTTTTTTGCTGAATCCAGCGCGCCTGAGAGTACTCTACAAAGGAAAGACAAAGAACTTCACAAGCAAGATCCTAGCTGAAGCTTATTTGCATGAACTCTCCGAACTAAGAAAATAGGAGGGGAAATACTAAAGATAACCATCTGAAACGCTATATGGCTAAAAAAAAATATTGGAAAATAAAAAATTCTCAGCCGATCAAGCAGGCGGTGATACTCGGATCACTCGATCGTCCATACCTGGGGCTCCTTGGTCCCAGGATGCCTCAGGGACTGGTTCGGGGGAGGAGGTGTGAGAGGGGAGGGGGGAAGGGGGAGGGAGAAGGGAGGGGGAAGGGTGGGTGAGAAGAAAACAAAAAAAAATGGAAAAAGGAAGGAATGGTGCAGAATAGGTAAAGGTCAACGGAGGCAAACAAGGAACATGATTTCTGAAAGGATTTTTGATACAGGTTGTAACACTCTAAGCGATGACATGCATTAATATATGTACAATGAATGTGGGGGGTTTATATGATTGAAGGAAAAGGCAGAAATTAGCATATTTAGTTAAACATAACAGAATAGATCTTCTCTGTTTACAAGAGACCCACCTCCCTTGGTCTAAGAGAAATTTGCTTTGTATAAATTGATTTGAACTATTAGCCTGTACAACTCAAACATCAACAATCAGAGGGGTTGCCATTCTAGGAAGAAAAAGTTAAGGGAAAGCGAAAAATGTGAAAGTAGATAGTACTGAAAGATGGGTGATTATTGAAATGGAGTTGGGTCTAACTATCTGTACGGCGTATGGTTCTAATGAGGACGATCCCGAAATTTACGACTTCCTAGAAATAGAGCTTGCAAATTGGCCCTCTCCTCTAGTGTTTACAGGAGATTTAAATATCTCATCTGAATGGGGTATGGCTACATCGTATCAGGGAAGAAAACCTAGAGTCTTTAAGGCGGTTCAATCTATGTTAGCTTCTTATGGGCTTCAGGACCTATGGAGAGCTAAAAAACCTTCAAATCTAGGTTATACTTACTTTTCAAATCCAGCCCAGAGATATTCAAGATTGGACTACTTTTTTGTCTCTGCTTTGGAATCTGAATAAGTTAAGATAAGTATACTCCCAAGGGTCATTTCAGATCACAACCCTTTGCTGCTGAACTACGATATGGGAGGGCTAGAATGGTCTAAAACAAACTGGACCTTTGAAAGAAGCCTGTTAGCAGATAGCAGATTTGTGGATCATTTGAATAAATGGGCTGGCGAATTTTTTGCGGCAAATAGATATAGCACATCGTGTAATGGGGTCTGGGAGGCTTTCAAAGCCGCTCTAAGAGGAGAAACAATCAGTTGTGCTGCCAGGCTTAGAAAGGAAGATAGAAGCGAAGTAGAGAGACTAATGGTCAAATTAGTCGAGGTGGAAGAACAACATATAAAGGATATAGCTACTGGCAGCACTACCGAGGCTAGTCAGGGAGTTCTGTTGGCAGTAAAAGCGGCACTGCAGAAGGAGGTTACACAGAAAGCAATAGGGGAGTACCAAGCATCAAGGGCAAAGAGGTATGAAACGGGTGAGTAAGCTGGTAGAACACTTGCACTCCGGATTAGACAGGAAAAAACGAAGAATGCGATTCCATGTATAGAAGAGGAAGGGATAACATATACAGAGATAAAAGATATCCTTCCGATATTAAAAAAATACTATCAGAAATTATATGAGAAGGATTCTTTTAATAATGATCAGGAGGATAGATGTATTGACAGAGGACCGTGTTTGGATGATACAACAAGAAAAGCACTCGATAAAGATATTACGTCTGAGGAAGTCCTATATGCCCTGAGAGAATTAGCGCCAGGGAAAGCATCTGGTCCTGATGGTCTCCCCTCGGAGGTTTACAAAGCTATTGAAAAAGAGATCGCTTCTCTTTTAGTAGATCTTTTTAATGGGATACTGTACTCTGGGGTGGTCCCCGATTCATGGAAGGAAACTAACATTATAGTCTTTCATAAGAAAGGCAAACCAGCAGAGAATCCGGGGTCATATCGACCTATACCCTTAATAAATGCTGATACCAAGTTATATTCAAGGATCTGGGCGAAGAGGTTGGGCAGGATCATAGGCGGTCTTGTCTCTCCATGGCAACGCGGTTTTGTTCCTGGGCGTGGTACGACAGATCACACATCTAGAGCAATAACTCTGTTTGATGCCCAGGAAGCCGTGGGGGGAGGGATGGCCATGATCCTGCTCGACGCAGAAAAAGCTTTTGATCGGGTGGAGTGGAGCTTCCTCTGGAGCATTTTGGCCGGGAGGGGTTTTGGTCCAAATATTGTTAGGGCTATCAAAGCTATGTATATAGACCCAGAAGCGACAATTACGGCAATGGGAGAGAAATCATAGATAGGTAGAAGGACACGGCAGGGTTGTCCCTGCTCCCCCATACTATTCGCTCTATACATTGATCCGCACATTCAGAAGATTTTAGAGTGCCCTAGAATATCTCCAGTGATTTATAATAGCTATGAAAACAAGATCTTAGCTTACGCTGATGACCTGGCGGTTATTACAACAGACACGCAGCAGGCACTCCTAGAACTGGGACAGATGGCTAAACGTTTTGGTCAAGGTTCTGGATATCTTCTGAATGAATCCAAAACCCAGATAATCTGCTCTAGAAACATACCAAGACCCGACCCAAGGTATATTGATTCTGCTTTATATTTAGGGGTTAAGATAAATGCTACAGTGGGTAAGATAGTGGAAGAGAATTACCCCCCCCCCTCATTAAATCCATAGAGATAGAACTGAAAAGGATGGATGCCCTTCATCTTTCACTGGTCGGGAGAGTAAATGCTGTAAAAATGGCGATGTTTCCAAGGGTGCTATATCTATTTAGAGCCATTCCCCTATATATTCAGGAGAAAATTCTGAAGCAATTAGAGTCTGTCTTTATCAAGTTCATATGGCAGTACGGCAAGGTTAGACGTTCAACGACCTTTATGTCCCTTCCGTGGGAAAGGGGTGGGATGGCACTTCCGAACCTGAGATTGTATCACTGGACCTGTCTCCTAATCCAGATGCCAATCCTGTTTCAATGCGACACTGATGCGACTATTACAGACAACCAGGGTCCCCCTCCCATCTTCAAACTACTGATGGGGGAGAAAGCTACTGGATTACTGTTGACAGAACTGGAATATAGGTTCTATAGAAAGGCACGATTTAAGATCCTGCTAGGTGCATGGCAAGTATGGAAATCAATCCTTAAAATTTTTCATATCCCTAAAGTCAACCCTTCTCTCCTCTTGGTAAATTCTAGCCTTTTTCCTCACTTAAGCAATGACGGGATCCTACAAGTCTGGAAGGGCTTAGGGGTTAAGACTATTGGACACCTAATGGTAGGAGATAGGATAAGCGGGTTTGAGGACATGCAAAGGTGATATGGCCTCTCTTTAAATCAATGGCTTATATATGGTCAAATCTCCTGTATCTTACAGGCTTGTAGGCCAAATCTCAACCCCCTCGTAGACTTTCCTGTGGTTGAGGGTATGAGAAGAAGGTGTAGGAAGATAAAAGATATTTACAACATGCTGGTGTCCAGATTACAGGACGATGTAGGAAAAGTAGAAAGTGATTGGGCAACTAAATTGGGAAACCCGGATGTAGATTTGGACCTAGCCTTAAGCTTGAATAAAAAGATTTTTTGGGCGTCCAACTTACGAGCACAACATTTTAAAACAGTTTTTAATCTGTACCATACACCGGCTAAATTATTTGCTTGGGGTGTTAGGAATGATGATTGCTGCCCGAGATGTAATAAGGGGCAAGCCGACCTACTACATATGTTCTTTACTTGTGAACGACTGACCCCCACCCTGGATGGAATAACAAAATTCTGGGAGGGGCTGCTAGGTCATAAGATCGATCTATCCCCAACACTAATGCTATTTGGCTCAGATTCTAAATTGGTTTTAACAGATGACGAGGCTGCTTTGGTTTTTATGTCGGTCGCCGTGCTCAGAATCATTATTTCGGCCGGATGGAAGGATGTTACAGCCCCGTCTTTTCAGATGGGGATCTCCAGATTCTTGGCCATTTACAATATTGAGTCTGGCCTCTATGAATTTAAAGGTGTTAAAAAACGAGAAATGGGAAGACGATTATGGGCCCCGGTTAAGAAATGGATGGACGATAGAATAAGAATTTGAAATGTACTGTATTGCTATATTTATTGACAGATCTTCTATATAATTTTTTATCCCCACATAAAATATTGTGTTCTTTAATTGCTCATATATGTATCAGATGTTCTTATACCTTGCTTATGGTTATTTATTTATGTATTTCCTTATTGCACCATGAACTCCAATAAAAATAAAAAAAAAATAAAAAAAAAAAAAAAAAAAAATGGGCATGCATGCGTATACATGTACATGCATGTATCACCATATTGGAATTATTAATTTTGGTAAACTATAATAAAACTCTTGAAATATGATTGGTGCCTCATTTTCATGAACGAAAGTAATTTTTCAAACATTTTTGTTTTTTTAATCCACCATTAAAATGCCACACTATGGTTACTGTTAGTGTTTAGTCTTAAGGAAACAGGGTACTGGTGAGCACTCAAATAATGAGTGTTGGACATGAAGGGTGGACCCAAAGCACCAGTGGCAGTGGGGAGAGCGAAGAGAGACAGAAAGAAAATAGACCGGTATTTGGACAAAATATTGAGTTGTAAACATCAGGAGACAGAAATAAAGGAAAACAATATTGTGATACAAAACTATTGTGATGCAGAAATATCGATGTCAAGAACATGTTTTTTAAGCTAAGTAATTTCGCTATTAAGAATATCAAAGATTTCCTGTTCCTACACCTGTCTTAATTCTAATTATAAGTTGTGGTACAGACTTATGTGTCAGGGGTTTGCAAGCTAACACCTTGAAGAAAGCCTCTTCCTACTGCCGAAAGCCGTCCCTCCCACCCCATGCTTCAGTGAAGTAATTGATTCCCTCTTCACCTTTTTCAAGAAGAGGTAAGTGTGAGTGTTTATGTGTGTGATGGAGCATGTGTTGTCGTGTACAACTAAGGCACAGAGACTATGGGGAAGGTATGGTGGTTGTAGATAATGGGAACAGTATCTTGACTGTGAAAGTGTTCTTTGGACAGCTTGCTCATGCATTCTCGCACCCTTTTCAGCAAATTTCCTCTGTACAAGCTTACCTTGCTAGAATGGCCAATCCCTTGGCTCTCTATGGGCTACTGACAGATGCTAGTCTGACTGTCTTACGCCCCATATTTACCGAGTCCACACTCGCGCAGGTAATAGCCTCTGGCAGCTGGAATATAGTCTTGTGTAAACATCATGTGGGGCTGTAGACAGGCAGGAGAATTTATGAGGGTGTGAGAAAGTAATCACTACAAATATATTTATATCTGCAATGATACCCCACTTCTCAATAATTTTGACCAACTGCAAAGTGAAAGTTAGCATCTCATTAATATTTGCCTTCAGTAAGGTGGCATTTGTAATAATTTGTGTAGATCTGTTAAAGAACAGAGTGGAAATGTAATTGTTTTATTTAGTAGAGCACACCTGATGTATATTTCGTTTGCAAACAAGTAAGTCTTAATATTTGCTTTACAAGACTTTCAGCAACAAAAGTAGCTCTATTCATAGAGGTCATACAGGCTTCCTTTTTAATTAACTTTGATGAACACTATATTCTATAGAATGTGTATCACTGTGGTAACAAGTGTATTATTGTCTATTGAGAACATAAAATAGTTTCCTTATTAACAACAATAAATAATACATTCAGCAGTAGCTGCATTCACAAACAACGTGCATGGCGTTTGTGTTGGATATGTTCACAGCACACTCCTTCACCACAGCAACTTTCTTGTAATGCCTGAAGAAATCGTGAGCAGATTTCCACATGCCACTGCGAGAACCCCCTTAAAAGCTGCTGGATAGTCCTTCAGGATTTCTTATAAAAAGAAATGTTAAAAGAACAGATGATAGGCAGAATGCTGAACAATGCAATTGTTCAGCCTTAGTCAACAGATCTGGGTTTAATCCATTGCTTCTTTGCCCACCATGCCATCCCAGTTTGCACCCAGACACTTGCAACTCAATCTTAACCCTGCTGCTGCCTGTTCCTCATTGGACCAGAAATAAGCCTCCTAGAACCAGTTCCAGGATATAATCCCTCATCAGCCAGACTAGTTTGAATCCAGTGGCAAAGTGAGCAAGGTACCCAAGTCTGGGCATACTTTTCCCACTTACGGCGACATAACCAAAAAGAACAGATGAATGAAAGTTATTAATATTTGCACCCAAAATTAAAATTAGTCTACAATATGTGGCCTGAAGGCACCCACATAGCTGCGACTCTTCCTTCAGGACCTCAAGGCCCTTGTCAGTGACTTGGTCCCAAGATTTCTGCGAAACTTTGTGGGGTCATCATGTTTTTCTTGCAATATACAGACCTTCTACAAGTTTTGTCTACAGTCAATTCCCAAAAACAAATTTCTTGGGATGGTCAACATCTATTTTTCTCTCAAGATGTGGCTAAAGTTGCAGACGATCGTCGGAAAAAATCCTTGATCTTCGCCCTCAATTGCGTTCTATAAATGCCAGATTTGGACTAATCCATCACTGCCTTTTCAAGGCCACCTTTAAGGAAAAGACTACCTCATCCGATGATCAAGCCGTATTGCAGGAATTCCTTCATAAACATGGAGCTGTTGCTATGGATACTTCAAAATCTTCTTGATTTGTTATTTTGCTTCGCCACATCTGACTGTTTCTTGTCTATGTAATTCCTTGATTGTTGATTTGCTTGTATTTTTGTACTGTTCACTGCATTAGGATGTTTTACCTATTTTCTCTAATTTCCCTCTCTTCGAATGTATTTTCTTATCTATAATGTTTTCTTATACAGGGGTAGTTTTTTCCCATCATTCACTTCTCTTATGGTCTTCCCTATATGGCGATGTCTTACCCATGGTTCCTTTGGCGTTCAGTAGAATTCCGATGATGTTGTCGTCGTCTTCTGGTGTAGCCATCCCGAAATTTGTCTTGTGTTGGAGGTATGTTTTTCAGTGGTCATTTGTATGACATGTACTGTCTTTTTGTTCTCTATCTTATCTCTCTTTCATTGGTATTCTTTTTTTAGGGTTCCTACTTTCCACTTTATTTTGTATTTTATCTTCTTTATTCCTTCCTCCCATATGTTTTCTTTACTAAAAAACAGATACTATATTTCTTCTACTTTTCATCCTCATATTTATCTTTCTCTAACTTTGGTTTTGCTTTTAAGCATATTACATGTTCATGCTTTTATCATTAAGTTACATTTCGGGTTACTACTTGGAACATTAAAGGATTAAGCAGCCCTATCAAAAGGCAATGGCATAATTAAAAACTGACAATCCTTTACTTCAAGAATGACATATTTCTGAGGATGAAGCTTCCAAGCTGAAAAGAAGTTGGGTGGGTCATGTGTTTAATTCTGCACCTTTAGGTAAGAAAAACGGTGTTGTGATCCTATGTCATAAAAAATTACTTGTTTCCCTTGTTCAACAGGAATCTGATACTGAAGGCTGTTGGATTATTGTTAAGCTTCTCATAGATAAGATTCCTTTAGTTATTTTTAATGTATATCAGTTGATAAGGTTTTCTGGACTAATGCATCTGACAAATTGCATCTTTACGATGATGATTATATTATTTTTGGTGGTGATTGTAACCAAACTCATGATCCCATATTAGGTAGACATTCTAGAGTTAAGTTTGTTCCCTCTAAAATGCACTCACAATTTACATCAACAATGCGTCGAAAATCGTTGGTTGATATTTAGCAACTTTGCCACCCTGACCTTTGAGAATATAGTTTTTATTCAGCAGCACATCACTCACAGTCCCATAGGAGAGGACAGGGGGCATGGCCACGAAGCTGATGGGAGTGGATGTGTGAGCAGGGAGCTCCGTGCCAACCCCGTAATTAATCCTGTATAAGGGCACTGAAAGATGCCCCCGAATCCCCGGGAGGACACAGAGGGGGCCTAGAGGCACTAGCTTGTTGAATAGTGAGCCTGCAGCGGGGCAGACCAGGAGTTCGCGGAACAGCAGACGAACGGAGGAGCGGACCCAAAATGGTGGTACAAGGGCACCAGGCCCCGGCTGGCCAAGGCGGCGGTGCGGCCAATGAGGAATAGCAAAGGCTATTGGGTACGCAGGACAACCCTCTCTCAGGCTCGGAATGAGCGTTGCAGAGGGAGAATGAGGACAATGGAACTCGACCCACCTGGAGTGCTGATGACCTCAAAGGCTGCAGCAAGGTAAAAAGATGGCAGGAGTGGCAGCCGTTGATCCCGCAGCGGAGGCGAGCTGAGGCCGCGGGCAGTGCTGGTGGGCAGCACTGCCATTGTGGTACCTGGGAAGCCAGATGGGGGCCTGCGAGGCAGATTGAGCTATAGCGCTACCAGGAGAGGGGAGCGCGTAGCGGCTGGTGCCCCCATCGCCCTCTCTCCCTTTCTTGCTGAGAGCAGCATTGGTGGCATTGGTGGCATCGAGGCAACTCGGGTAGACACGCGGGCATGGCTGGGAGAAGATTGGGCACCCCGGTGAGCTGTGAGCAGCGCGGGAGGCGCTGAGGGTGATTTTGGCAGCCTGGCAGCACTGGTGGGGCCCTGGAGGGAGATAGGACAATGGGCCACGAGTGAACAGACTGGAACTGCTGGAAGAAAAACTGGGGTGAAGAGGCCCCCGCAGGAGGCAAATTGGAGAAACCTGGAGAATACCGGGCCCAGGGGGCGATTGAAGAGGCAGCAAGTGGTGGAAACTGGAGAGACAGCACAGGAGCTGGAGCTCTGGGATTACATGTACCCATGATGGTGCTGGAGGTCAGTGAGGGGGAGCAGCGGCTGAGTGTGATCCCAGAGGTGTGATATATGAGAGGTGCCACCCCGTGGAGGAACCGGAAATATGCTTGGACAGTAAGTGCCTGAGGCTGCCCATGGGGAGGAGGGGCGCTTGAAGGCAGTCCCGCCATAGCGGAGCCTCCATTGCCTGAAGGGTACTGACAACTGTGAGGAGCTGAGGGAGCCTGTTGGAGGGTCCCTTTCCCTCCCCTTCCTGGGGATCTGACAGCGGAAGCCACTGATTAAGGAGGATTGGCAATAGGAGGGTACCTAGCAAGTCGTCGTGCCCTAGCAGAGGGGACAAGCGAACAAGTGGCTGACAGAGGCCGCAAATAGAACCATAGGCGGATGGCATCGGCAGGAGATACGCTGAGCGGGACCACAGGAGAGGGTACGGCTGGCATGAATGGCAGATGGAGTATCCCAGCAGCCGACAGGCTGCATTGCCGCGCTGAAGGATTGACGAGGGTGGACATTGCGTTGGAAGGCTGGCCTGCTGCACTGACCATTTAGGTGGGGGGCCCGCGGACACCTGTGACACAAGGGATGCAGTAGCTGACATCAGCTGGGGCCCATTTTTGGAGGTGGGCCACTTAAGCACAGCTGGGGAGTGGTTACATCCGAAGGCTGAGACAGTGGAAGCACTGAGACGGGCCGACCTTGGAAGATAACCCCACTGGGGTGTGACTCTGCACGACGGTGCAGAAGCGGTGTGAAGCAGGCTGATTTGTGCCTGGGGCGTGGCACAAATGCTTTGATCCTGCTGAGAGGCCGCAACTACTAAGAGGCTATCTGGAGGCTCTACAGAGTTGGCAACCCGAGGGAATATGGGTAAGCCGAGAGGAAAGCAGGCGGGGGCGCCTGCGGAGCAGGAAGAGGAGGTGGCCTCTGGAGAGGTGCAACAAGGTCAGCAAGTGCGTCAGGAGGGGATGCTCCAGCAACAGGTCAACCAAATACTAAAGGCCATAACGGACACTTGGAAGGCCCTGCAGCTGGACATTGCGCATGCGACACAGGGCCTGGGGCTGCTCCGGGCAGACCACGAAAAAATTGGCTGATAGTGTGAAACAAACGGAGACGGCCACAGAAGTCTTGGAGCCAGCTCAGAAGTCGATGGTATACTGATAAAGCGAGTAGGTCACCCAACTACAATTTTATCAATACTCACCTGGGCCCAAGATTCAATTTACCAATATTTACTCAATTGGGTAACCTACACTCTACTACCAGTCTATTTTAATACTACTAATTCCTATACCATTGACTTACCAATCCTTGTCATTGGTACCTATGACCACAATAGATCAGGGAATTTAGAATAATAGGCAAACAGTCAAGAATACCATAACATTTACACTCATATAATAACCACAGACTCGGGGAAGTTTTAAACTCTTTATATAATCATCATCAAAAGTCATAAGCCACACATTAAAAGCAATTAAACTATCAATAACCAACATAAAACAGTGTATAGCTATGCAAAAGAAATATTATGCCAACCATTTAGCAAGTTTGAATTAAAGGGAAAGAAAAACAAGGAACATGCTATTTTGAGAAACAGACTTTTCAATTTAACTAAAGGGTGGGGAATGGAACACACTACAGGATACATGTTAAGCAGTTGTCAAAGAGGTAGGGAAAAAGGGAACATAATATGCAATTACAAACCTAATTTAGCATATGACTATAGGGAAGGTAAGAAAAAGGAACACACTAATAAATCGAATAATCAAACCTAATCAATGTTAAGGGAGGGAAGAGAAATAGGACGCTATTTATCCAATTATTAGACGTTTGACATTCGGCTAAACAGGAGGGTAAGAAAATGGAACACGCTAATAGATCAATAAAACGCAAATTTAATTTACTAAAGGGAAGGGTAAGAAAAGGAACATATATAATCAAAGCTTTTACCGATTGCGGGAAGGGAAAGAAAAGGACGCAAATTATAATGACAATTACCCACACAGATTTATATGTACCTAGAATGGTGTGAATACCAACCCTTGCCACGGGTCAGTTGAAAGGACAGAAGAACCCCAAAGAATGAGGTTGCCAGTAGGCCAGCAGGTGCAATATGGAAACAGGACAGGGTAGACCAGATTTGGATCAGGACAGGCCCACCAAAGATTAAGACTGGCACCCGCAGTTCAGTTGCAACGCCTGCGCTACTCCCTCTCTGCAAGGAATCAGCCAAAACCCCGACTGGGTTATAACATGTACCAGCAAAGTGCTTCACCAGCACTTCACCTTCCCCGAATCCCGATTGGGTCAGCGAGTCTGTCTGAGAGAGTGTTCCGCAGCCCTCTGCTCTTAGTCACCTATTGAGTGCGTTGGGTCAGTGACAGGTCAGCTATTCGGACAAGTCGAACAATTTCTCTAGCTAGTTATACAGTTTTCCAGGTCAGTGTACCACCCCCAAATGTTGCAAGTGTAAGGATCCCCAATTTCGATTGGACAAAGGAAGAGGACAGGTCATCACACCACCTAATATTTCGAATGTTGCTGTCTCCTATTCAAATTTATGTTCACGCCCATCAAATTCAGGTTCTCATGAAGTCTTCAACTCGTAAAACAATGGATGTTCTAATCACAATTACAATGTATTTTTCCAGAGTTCATTAGGTGAGATTCCCAGGAGCATCTTCTCAGTCAGGCAGCTCCTTGGTTAAAGTCCAAAGGTCACTGCTCTGGAGACTTGCGAATCTCGCGCAGTCGCAGTTTCAATCAAAATGGAGTACAGCGTTATACGAAAGGCCAAGTTTCAAAGTGCAACATGAAATGGAAAATAAACAGTTTTAAAACACAGAATAAATGAATACACTGTATACCATGAATTTCTACACTATACCCATTACTTTATAATAAACTATGGCATTAGGATTAAGCAGAACGAACAGCTTAGCAATAGCAGCAGTGCAAGCTTCTCGCATGTGAGAACACAGAGCAGCTATTTTAGCTCTAGTGCACAGAAGCATCAGATTCCTTCCAAAGCTGCGAGTACATCATGTCACGTGGGTATGACAGACGTTTGCGCAGTAGAAATTCCCGCGTAGCAGCAGCCATTTTATTTGCAAGCGTATTAGGATTAGTAAACACATAAGCAAGCTTCACTCGGATACCCAGTAATGAAGAAAAAGGGACAAATTAGTAAGACAAACATGTTGGTTAATTCGTTAACGTTATTTCGAGGTAATTGAATGCAAGCAAGTCGCTTCATATGCGAATCCTTGCTCCATTAGTAACGCAGATGGCACATTTTTAAAATAGGCTGAAGATACTAGAGAAGCGGACAGAGGATGCTGAAGAGAGAAACCGAAGGAACAACATCCGGGTGGTAGGGCTGTCCAAAGGGGTGGAGGGGACCCACATGGTGAACTACTTGGAGGAATGGTTGAAAGAGACTGTGGCGCCGGAGGGACTGTCGCCCTTCTTCACCCTGGAGAGGGCCCACAAAGTGCCGGCCAGGCCCTTGGCCCCTGGGAGACCTCCGAGGTCGGTGGTGGCCAAGCTTCTTCACTACAAAGATAGGGACCTTCTACTGAAAAAGGCACGTATGGCGGGCCCATGCATAGTGGACAATAGCAAGGTTACATTGTTCCCGGACTATGCGCTTGAGATTTAGCGCAGCAGAATGTCATTTGTGGCAGTCAAGAGGGCACTTCGGGATGAGGGTATTCAATACTATCTGATGTTTCCGGCGCACTTGAAGATTGTAGTGGATGGCAAGATGTCCTTCCATGACAGCCGGGGGAGGTTTGGGACTGGCTGGAGATGTATAAAGTGGGTATTGGAGAAGCAGGAAGCGGCGTGGGTGAAGGAGTGGAGGGACCTCACCCACACAGACTGAGACGTAATTGGTGACGGCAACCAGTGGTTCAGAAGCCAACTGAGATGCAAACGGACAAGGAAAGGTTGGCTGCCCAGCAGGCTGTTACACTGCGAGGGCTTTGGATTGGGGGAGGGGCCCGGGGAGGGAGCTAGATGAGGAACAAGCTGGTCAGGATGAGAATAACCTGGATCAGGGTAACTGCGCGGACTGTGGGATATAGGTGAAAAAGGCCTTACAGATGGGAGGCCCAGTAAGGGGCTGGTACGACATTACGGGGTTGGACGCAGGTGGGAGGCCTATTGGTGTCCAATTTCCTGAAGCAGAGGGCTTACCCTCCGTAAGTTTGGGTGGGTGTAGCTCCTTGATGGCACAGAGGGAGCTGTTGAGTGGTAGTTTGGATGTGTTCTAACGTTGTAGGGCCTGTTCTGGGGGAGCAAATTGGGGAGGGGCTGGAGGGCGGTTGGAGGGAGTTAGAGACCTAATTGATGTTTTAAACGAGGTTTCCTTTTTATTGCAAGATTTGCGTTCTAAACATATTAATTATTCATTTGCATTAATTTGGGGCAGTGATTTTAATTTGTCACTTTGTAAAAAGAATAGTACTAACAATTGTGGTATTCAGGATGAAGGTGGAAATAGTTTAACTCATTTTACGCATACAAATGTTGGTATACGAATGAACGAGATAATGATTTCTTTGGAGTTAGGTTTTGGAAATGAATTAGTTAGTCCCCCTGTTCCTTTTTCTCCCACTTTTTATGGGAGTGGGCTTACAAGCACAATTGATTTTATACTTGTTTCCTACTGCATTGCACCTAATATCCAAAGGTTTGACACAACTATAAATGCAGTAAGTGAGCACTTTCCCAACATTATCTCAATAAATGTTTCTACTTTATTGAAGGAACTAAAAAGACTCAATTGCCTCTCCTTAAAATGGGGAAAACTAGACCAAGAGCTAGTAACGGCCAACGTGGTCAAGAGAGCCTTGCCTTCTCTTGAAATTTGTCTCGATCTTAACTCTACATCGGAGCAAATACTGTCTAGTTATACAATTATTACCAAAATTATTGAAGAAGAATTACTCGGGAAGAAAACAGGAAAGGGGACTGCTAAGAAGGGATGGTTTAATTCAGAATGCACAAAAACGTATTCAACATTAAAAGTTGCACTGCGTAAAAGTAACAGGGATAAGGAAGAAATTATTAGATTTCAAAAGACCTATAACTTAGCCTTAAAAAAACTTAAAATACAGATTAAAAATGACCTATGGAAGCAACTACATGATGGTTGTTCCGTAAAGGATAGTGCCACATTTCGGAGAATATTTAAATCTTCCTTTCTCTCTGAAGCTAGCGATTCCCCAAAATTAGACGTAGCAGTAGATGCGAATACTTGGGTTCAACATTTTTCAAAAATGTTTAGTCAGATAGGAGATACAACTCTGAAGCAAGTTGAGGGCACAGAGAAGGAGCCTCATCCAACTCAGACATTTTTTCGCGTAGAGCTACGTTTTACCCATAAAGAGTTATTAAGCGCCCTAAAAGCTTCTAAATGGGGGAAAGCACCAGGGCCGGATGGGGTTCCCGTGAATCTTTTTAAATATAAATTAGATCTATGATCCCCAGTGCTTACGAGTGGGTTGGAAGCAGCCAATGAGGCCGGCTTAGTTGATGCCTGGTCCACGTCAATCTTGGTGCCAATCTTTAAAAAGGGCGAACGCCATAGCCCAAATTGCTATCGGCCTATATCCTTTCTGGATTCTTTAGGAAAGGTCGTTGGACGTATCCTTCTAGATGGACTCCAGGATTGGGCAACAGATCATAATGTAATCTCTGATCTACAATATGGGTTTCGTGAGGGGTTGGGCACAGTGGACCAGGCCTTGAACCTTTCACTCTTAATTGGGAAATATGTTCAAGCAAAAGGAGGGTACTTGCACATGGTTTATGTTGACCTAACTGCAGCCTTTGACTGCGTCAGTCATACTAAGCTGTGGGCAATTATCCTAGCTATGGGGGTGGACCCTGTGTTGGTAAATTTTCTACGTGAACTCTATTCAGGGGCATCGGCTAGAGTCAGGTACGGAACAGGGGGAGAACTTACTGAGTCCTTTCGGATAGAGAGGGGGGTCAGTCAAGGCTGTGTTCTGGCCCCTTCCTATTCACATTATATACAAATGAGCTTGAAACGGTGATGGTGGAAGGGAGCCAGGACCTGCCAACAATTTGTCGTCGGCCTATACCAGCGCTACTATATGCCGACGACGCAGTGATCCTGGCAAGAACCCCCCTCCAGCTTCAGCATTCGCTAAATAAGTACTGTACTTTTATGAACTGCCTGAACCTTAAGGTACATATAAAAAAGACCTATGCCATGCACGCTGACCCCAGACCAAAAAAAACCAAAGCTATCTCTGTTAATCACATCGTATTAGAGTGCACGGCAACATATCCCTACTTGATTCTGATAGATAACAAGTCCAAATGGACAATAGCCATAAATGCAAGGAAACTCTTATTTCTGAGGGCCACCACTGCATTGGTGGTATTTGCTCAGAAGTTGGGGAAGAGATCCTCGCAAGAAATGTTAAAGATCTTTCAGGCTAAATGTGTCAGTGTTGCTAGTTACGGTTCGGGGTTATGGGGACATCTGAATACAGAAGCACTACAGAGGGTCGAGAACTCTTTCTTGCGATATTTATTAGCGGTCCCCCAAAGTACTTTAACATATGGCTGCCACATAGAATTAGGGCTGGATTACATATCGGATGTTTTAAAAATTCAACCGATTATGTTATGGCGCCGCGTTTGGACTACGGTCCAGTGCGATTTAACACAACGCCTTTTACAGGAGTGCATGACGCTCGACAATATGCATAAGATTAAATGGCTATCCTATGTGAAGTCCTTTTTTAACGATTTAGGTCTCCAGAGATATTTTTACCATCCATTAACTAGCTCCGAGATTCCCAAGAAAGAGCTGAAAAACGAATTCTCTTGCATTTGGCCAGTTACGACTAACAACTGAGATAGGGAAAAGCTCAGTTCAGCATGCATTGTCCATTCAAACTACTTTTTGCATTCAACCGTATTTAACATCTGACTTGAACCAATATGAAAAATTTCTGTTAACTCGTTTTAGATTCGATATCTTTTTCCGGTTAATTTCCTTTCGGCAACCGAATGACTGGTCAAGGAACCTACCACCATGCCCATGCAACACTATTTCTCTACAATCCTCAATCCATTTATTTCTGTTTTGCAGATTCTATGAAATTTCACGTAGAAGTTGGATTGTCCCCATACTGAGATCTATGGGGCTGCAAGCTTGCCGCCCAGCCTTTTTAGCGCTCCAATTTTTGGATAATGAGGTACACGCTAAATCTATAGCTTGTGTTTTGAAATGTTGTATAAATTGCTGCCCCAATCTTGGTTAGGTGCTGATATACATGTATATTTAATTTGGAATCATGAAGTTTTAATTTTATTTTTATTTAACTAATTAAAGTATGTAAATGGATTGTTGTATGACTTTTGCTGATTCCAACTTATGCATCATATTGTTTTATTTGTACTTTTATGGTTTTTCGAAAAATTATGGAAACCGAATAAAGATAATTTTGATTTTGATTTTGAGTTAATGATAAAGCCTTTATCTTGCAGGAAAGCTCTGTTCACAATAGATCATAAACAACCTGACAACCGTTAAAAAAGATAACGCTGCCAACTGCACTCAAGATTTCTGTAACACACTGGCGCATGCGTTTAAATCAAAGGTTGATCAAATTTATGATCAATTTGCCTTGTATACACCTAGCACTAATGTCATAGAACAGGAAGATAAGATCGTAACGTCTCTCTTAAATTTTAGCCATACCTCCCCAGAGCAAATTGCCACCCTTCCTTTAAGGACCAAATCTGGCTTTCCGGATGATCCCTGCCCCCTGTGGATTCTACATAATATTAGCCATATTATTAGTCCTCAGCTATCTGGCATTTACAATCAGATCCTCTTACAAGGAATATTTCCAACACTTTGGAAACAGGCCATATTTTGCTGTTATTGAAAAAAACAATCTAGATATACAGGATGCGGCCAATTATCGACCTGTTACGAGGCTTCCGCTTTCTGTGAAAATTTTTGAAAAAATCGTAAATGTGGAACTTTCTACTTACATTTTAGAGAACCACATATTAGACTACAGTCAGTTTGGATTTAGGTCATGTCACAGCACTGGGACAGCTCTGATGAAGATAATAGAGGAAATATGCACCACATTAGATGGTGGAGGGTCAGTGGGTCTGATCCTCCTTGACCTGTCCGCGGCATTTGATACAGTGAACCACACTTTATTGATAGAAAGTCTAAAGACCATAGGTTTGGGAGGAAAGGCCCTTTCACTTCTAACATCGTTTTTAGCAGATAGAACTCAGACACTGCAATTAGGCGATTTTAAATCTGCACCTTTTATACTACCTTGTGGGGTACCACAGGGCTCTTCATTGAGCCGTACGCTTTTTAATATTTATGTGTCTGAACTAGCACCTTTGATCAGAAGTTTCGATCTAATCCCAAGCTTGTATGCCGACAAAACCCAATTGGTTATTTCAACAATACAAAAGGATGTAAACTACTCCATCAAACTTCATGACTGTATGGTCTCCTTAAGCAATTGGATGAGTAGGCATTGCTTGAAGTTAAACCAAGCTATTTGGAGAGCTTTTTCCTCTATGGTCACCAGTTTGGTGGCCAAGTACTCTGGGCCCTCTCCCTACACAGGTAGCAAAAGCTAAAGATTTGGGGGTCATGATAGATGAAAAGCTTAATTTTAAATCTCAGATTTCAAGGTAGTGTCTTCTGCATTTTTTATCATCAAAACAGTGCATTCAATTCTTATTGTCCATCCCTAAAAAGACCAGAAAAACAGTTTTAACTTCCCTGGTTTTATCAAAGTTGGACTATTACAGTGCCTTATATGTTAACGTGCAGTCCAATCAACTCAGATGACTACAACCGGTACAAACTGCTGCCACCAGATTAGTGCTAGACGTTCCCAAACATCAGTCGATTAGGGCTGGTATTCAAGTGTTACATTGGCTACCAGTCACCCAGCGCATGAAATTCAAGGCACTTTGTATCGCACGCAAGGCACTTTATAGAGAAGGTTATTATTAACACAAGGAGGTTCCCCTGAAATATATTACAGGGAGGGGGGTAATCACATTCAAAAGAAATTATGTATCCCTGTCGTATGAAAGGCGGATTTCATTCGCTAAGTTTGTCATTAATGGAAATGGTCTAACTTCAGTGTGGTCTAACTATCTATACCCATGTAAATTAGAGACACATAAGGCAAAGTGGACAACTGCACCAATGAATAAATTTAAGTAAATATACCAAGCAAACAGTAATTATAAAAAAGGATCCAAAAATGTATTTGTACCTCCCAACTGGGTTACAATCTAAAACATAATCAATAGCAAAAAATAAAAAGATTTAAAAACAACCACCATCGGTGGCAATACAATGAAATTTTCAAGCAGTCAAAGTTAAAACAGTGCTCGCGTCTTCGTGGGGATTCGAATCCCCACGAAGACGCGAGCACGGAGGAGCAGGGAGGCCGCAATTACAGGCTTTAAAATAGGTTGTGAGAATGAGGGACCGGTGATGTAAGATATTTAGGCTATTTTGGTAATTCTTGCTATTGCATGGCCACAAGTCATTAGAGTTATGGAAACTATGTGATATTTTGGTTGGAACTGTCCCCCACATGATAGAATGTATCCATGAGGGATCCATATAACCCAATTTTGAAAAAATAAATAAATAAAAATTCAAAATGTGTAGAATCAAAAGGTCCCGCGTACCTCACCAGTTTTTGTAAATGTGGAAGAAAGTTCTTGATACTAATTTAATTCATCACCATGATCTGTTTTTGACATTTGGAATCAGTAAAAACGAGCACTGGTAAGGGCAAAATTGCCGTTTTCCCGCCAACTTCATTCCCACACACAACTTTCGCATGTTCCTACTAAATTGCCGCTCCCTGCCTAAGCACAGCGCTGAAATGGCACTTTTGTTAGAGGAATACACTCCTGATATACTGTTCCTGACAGAAACCTGGCTCACCTCCGACTCCGATCCCGCGGTAGTAGAAGCTCTACCGTCTGGCTTCCAAATCACACAGCAAGACCGACCTAAAGGGAGAGGAGGAGGCCTGGCTATTATCTACAAGGAACAATATCACTGCAGAATCACCTTTGAAACCATCCCGGACTGTGAGAGTCTTGGCTTTAATATCGAACTCTCACCCAACAGTTGCCTCTCTGGTACTCTTATCTACCGCCCCCCGGCCCCCCCAAGCAGTTCCATGAAATATTACCATCCAGTGTGGCTGATAGAGTCAGTACCACCTCTAACTTCACCTTGCTAGGTGATCTCAATTTCCACTTTGGCTCCCTCTCTGACCACACAGCCGCCACCCTGACAGACGATCTAGCGGCCCTGCAACTCACCCAACGTGTCACCTCCCCCACTCACGCCAAAGGCCACTTGCTGGACCCTGTCTTCAGCAACTGCCCCGACCTCTTAGTCGGCTCACCAATCCCTCTGCCCTGGACAGACCACCTTTTGGTCCCCATCAGCTGGACTTCGTTTAAACCACCGTCACCCGCCCCTACCTCAAGGCTCAGGCGAGCCTGGTCGCGCCTCGAGGTTGACAACTGGTCTACCAAACTCACCAGCTCTCAACCCAGTGATAAGAAAGACCCTGTCCTAGCAAATCAAGCCTATGTCAACTGGATCACTCAAACTCTTGACGCTACTCTCCCAATGAGGAAGACTATGCTGAAGCGTTCCCAAAAAACTGCCTCTTGGTACACGCAGGCTCTCAGGGACAAGAAACGCCTATGTAGAAGGTCGGAAAGACGCTGGCGTTTAGATGACTCAGCAGACAATCAAACTCGCTACCGAGAATCTATCGGCGACTACAAAGTTCAAATAAAAGCAGCCCAGTCCACCTATTTGGCCGAAAAAATTCTACAGGCCAAGTCCAAACCTAAGGAGATCTTCCAGATCGTTAAAAAGTTAACGAACCCCCCTCCTGCATTGCAGGTCGAGAAATCCGTCACTCATTGCAATGATGTTGCTGAATTCTTTTATCAGAAAGTAAACACTATCTATTCAGCCTTCCCCCCCAAAAAAATCAACTCATCTACCCAATCCAACTCTCTATCTCAACACACCATGTCCCACTTTCCCCTACTAGACCTTACCACCCTTGAACCACTAGCGCGCAGTGTTAAGTCCGGATCGCCGGATGATCCTGCTCCACCAGACATAATAATGGCTGCCTCTCAGATCACCCTGCTTATGATTAGGGAGGTACTAAACGCATCCATCACCTCCAGCACTGTACCGACCATCTGGAAACAGGCCATGGTCAGGTCGCTGCTTAAAAAACCCAATTTAGACCCGTCTGACTTGGCCAACTATCGCCCCATCTCCCTGCTCCCATGGGTGAGTAAGGTCTTAGAAAAATATATGAATCAACAGCTAGTGAACTTCCTGGAAAATCATCACGTACTAGATCCCACCCAGACGGGCTTCAGACCGAAACACAGGACCGAGACCGCTCTCCTCATGGTCACCGAGGTAGCTAGAAAAATCCTGGATCAAGGAGGATCAGTGGCAGTGATCCTCCTTGATCTAAGCGCAGCATTTGACACGGTCAGTCATGACACCCTACTGGACCGTTTGTCCTGCGCCGGGATCAAGGACAAAGCCTGGACATGGTTTAAATCCTTTCTGGAGAACAGATCCTTCAGGGTCTTTGAGGGTGAGTCCGTCTCCTCTAGCAGACCTCTTAAGTGCGGAGTTCCTCAGGGCTCCTCTCTGAGCCCCGCACTCTTCAACCTGTATATGAGGCCACTGGCTGATGTCGTCCGCCCATTCGGAGTTAAGATCATCTCCTATGCGGACGACACGCAGCTGGTGGTCTCACTGGCGCAGGAGACTACCCGGCCTGCGTCAGGTGGGCTTAGAGAATGCCTAGAGGAGGTGAAGACCTGGATGTCTTCATCATCCCTCAAGTTGAATGGGGATAAAACAGAGCTGATGCTCTTAGGCCCCCCAGATCTTGGCCTCCCCCCCTCCTTGTGGCCTCCTTGTCTGGGCCCCCCCCCCCCAGCCCCCAAGAACAATATTAAGAGCCTCGGAGTGTGGCTAGACAGATCTCTGTCCTTCAACGCTCAAGCCACAAAACTATCAGCCACCTGTTTTGGCATCATGAGGATGCTAAATAAAATCTTCCCCCTCCTCCCCCTGGAAGCCAAACAGGTGGCCATACAAGGCCTCATACACTCACGCCTCGATTTCAACAATGTGCTCTATCTAGGCGCCCCAGATTACACTCTGCGCAGACTGCAGATAGTGCAGAACTGCGCAGCGCGTTTACTGCTCAAGATCCCTCGGAGACAATCAGTGAGGGCCGGTCTGGTCAGCCTTCACTGGCTACCGATTCGGCAGAGAGTCCTTTTTAAAGCTATGTGCATAGCCCACCAAGCATTCTGGGACATAGGCCCCAGCATTTCACGTGACCTAGTTACTCACTACATTCCCAACCGAAGCCTTCGCTCCAGCCAGACCTTTTTAGCAGTGGCGCCAAGAATAAAAAGATCCAGGTCAGGCGGAAGGACGTTCGCCTACAATGCGTCCAGAACCTGGAACACTCTGCCACTACATCTCAGAGCCAATCCCAACCTCACTGTGTTTCGTAAACAATTAAAGACTTTCCTGTTTAATTCCCCCCACTAATCCCTAGCTTCCTCCTCATCTGCTCTTCGGTAGGTTCTGGTTACCCTAGCGCTTGGACGCCTCCGGGCAGCAATCGCGCTCTACAAGTCTACAGGTTTACAGGTTTACAGTATGATAGCAATTTATTTTGTATAATTCAGTCAATTTGGTTTAAATTGCACTCTGCTCCACTAAGACTACAAATAGGAAATCCACAAAAAGAGTAAAGGGATATAACGCTATGTCTCCGCTCCAGTACGGGCCAGATTTTGTATACCTACTATGGAGTCCCCGTAAGACTAATGTGTCACCAATATATGAAAAAATCTCTCAGTAATCTGACACTACTTTTTTGATGTGCTCCCACCTCGCATGCATGTATAAATATAAAAAACCCAAAACATACCCAGGATTGGGCCATGACCCGCTGGATATTTAGAAAACACCAAACCATAAAATTACAAAAAATTATGAAAATTGGAACTGTTGATGGAATGTTGTCACTAAATGTTGGTCTCATCACAAATGTATATTATGTAATGCTTGTTTTCCTGTTGTAAGCACAGTACAAAACCTAGGAGTGGCTACTCCAGATAGGTCCTTACACAATCGTGTTGGCCTTCTTTTTAAATGATTGTAATGTTTTTATTCACTTTGCGGTCTTTACTATATGAGTTTGGACCCTTATGTATTTTGTTTATGTTTTTATCTACAGCCCTGACGAAGTTCTAAGAATGAAACCCGTTGGCTGTTGCTTTTATATTTTGGAATTATATCAAATAAAGAATTTGGCAACGAAGAAACTGATTGAGCTTCATTATTATCGCTTGGATATTCTAGTAGTGCACAACTCCATCATCATCAGTGACTTTCTTCCCATCTTCTTGGGTTGTACCCCGCAACGGTGGGTGCAGGAGTTATGTTCGCACAATAACAGCTTATAAGTACTTTTTTGACACGTGTGGAAATAATCAGGGGTTGGTGCGGTATCTAGAGTCCACCGTTGGCATCCTGTACCTGCTACTAGCATCAATAATATGCACATTCAATTTATAAAAGTAATCTGTTATTAAAGCAAGTTTCAAATCCGGAAAGGCATATTCTACTCAGCTTTAAGGTTATTTATTCATTAGCATTTATACAGCTCATTGAAAACAAAAACAGCCAAAGGTCAATGTTAATGAACAACTCAATACCAATATGATTATTTTTCAGTGAAATTGTTTTCTTTCCTATTATAATTAAACTGAGTTGACTGGATACTCTGGAAGTCGCTTACTATACGGATATTATAGTTCCCTGAAGAATCAGCCACATAAATCTAGATGATCAAGAAAACAAAAAAAATACATTTGACTGATAAGTCTACTGAAAGCAAATGCCCAGTCCAGCCAAGGACACTTACACTCAAACCTTTCCTTCTGGGAACCCACATTTCCTTTCAATGAGGTCCAATATTTATGTGTTAAACAAAGAGTGTGTTCATGCACTATATTCTGATGTTATGGTCTAAGTATTTTTTACTATCATATTTGCACTTTCATAAAGAGATTCGGCAGACTACATACACTGCACTTATTAGTGTTTGCATTAACTAGTCAATGCAAGAACAAAATTTGTATCAACTGAAAATTGTCAGTGCAAAATTATCTGGTAACTAGTGGCAAATTGCTCAGTCACAAATTCAGCAGATGTACTTCTGCCACTTTACTTCAATATTTTTGGCTAGTGCACTCTTTACTGCAAAATTGAAAAATACGTAAATTCATCTCCATAAACAACACCAACTGGTTAGCAAACAGGGCTACATTTTGCAATGTAAATGACCTGCTTCATCACATAATATACAATTACAGAGGTTGCAAAATCTCCTTCCTCAAGTCAAGTCAAGTCAAGTCATTTATATAGCGCACTACATACCCAGAGGGTCTCAAGGCGCTTGAGGGAGGGTGGAGAATTACTTGTCGAATATCCAGGTTTTAAGCTGCTTTCTGAAGGCTAGGTGGTTTTGAGTAAGGCGGAGGTGAATGGGAAGGGAGTTCCAGGTTTTAGCCGCTAAGTAGGAGAAGGATCTTTCCTCCATGGTGGTTTTGTTGATGCGTGGAACAGCAGCGAGGGCTTGGTTGGAAGAACGTAGCTGGCGGGAGGGGGTGTAGAAGGATAGTCGCGTGTTGAGGCATTCGGGTCCAAGTTCGTAGAGTGCTTTGTGTGCGTGGGTGAGGAGGCGGAACGTTGTCCACTTATTGACGGGGAGCCAGTGGAGGTCTTTCAGGTGACCGGAGATGTGGTCTTTGCGCGGGATGTCTAGTATGAGTCTGGCTGATGCGTTTTGGATGCGTTGGAGTTTTTTCTGAAGTTTTGCAGTGGTACCGGCGTACAGGGTGTTTCTGTAGTCCAGGCGGCTTGTAACCAGTGCGTGGGTGACCGTTTTTCTAGTTTCGGTGGGGATCCAGCGAAATGTTTTTTTGAGCATGCGAAGAATGTTGAAGCATGATGATGAAACGGCGTTGACTTGTCTGGTCATCGAGAGTGAGGAGTCCAGGATGACGCCCAGGTTCCGTGCGTGGTCCGTTGGGATGGGTGCTTTTCCTAGGGCCGCTGGCCACCAGGAGTCGTCCCAGGCGGAAGGGGAGGTACCTAAGATGAGGACTTCTGTCTTGTCCGAGTTCAGTTTGAGACGGCTGTGCTTCATTCATTCGGCTACTTCTTGCATCCCTTCATGTAGGTTAGTTTTGGCGGTGTTTGGGTCTTTGGTGAGAGAGAGGATCAGTTGAGTGTCATCAGCGTAGGAGATGATGTTGAGGTTGTGTTGGCGTGCGATGGTCGCGAGGGGGCTCATGTAAACGTTGAAGAGGGTAGGACTGAGTGAAGATCCTTGTGGCACGGCGCAGATGACTTCGGTGGCCTCTGACTTAAACGGTGGGAGGCGGACTCTCTGAGTTCTTCCGGCAAGGAACGAGAAGATCCAGTCCAAAGCTTTTCCTTGAATTCTGATGTTGTTGAGGCGATGTATAAGGGTGCTATGACAGACTGTGTCGAAGGCTGCAGAGAGGTCAAGGAGGATGAGGGCGACTGTGTCTCCGTTGTCCAGTAGTGTTCGAATGTCGTCTGTTGCTGCGATGAGGGCGGTTCCGGTGCTGTGTTTGGCTCGGAAGCCGGACTGTGAGGAGTCGAGGGATTTGTTGGTTTCGAGGAAGGCGGCGAGCTGGTTGTTGACGGCTTTCTCAATGACTTTGGCTGGGAATGGTAGGAGCGAGATGGGGCGGTAGTTTTTGAGTTCGGTGCGGTCTGCTGTGGGTTTTTTCAGAAGGGCGCTGAGTTCGGCGTGTTTCCAGCTTTCCGGGAAGGTGGCGGAGTTGAGGGAGCAGTTGATGACGTCTCGGAAGTGGGGTGCGATGATGAAGTCTGCTTTGTTGAAGATGTGGTGGGGACATGGGTCTGTGGGGGATCCTGAGTGGATGGAGTTCATCAGGCGAATGGTGTCCTCCTGTCAGAAGCAGTACCTGAAATATCCAGATTTCCGTGGGAGCGAGCGGCAATCTTCACTGATGCTAATTTCCGAATTCCCAAACACCCCTGCACCCGGATTGCTCCAAGCCCAGGAATGGAAGGGAAAGGGGAAGTGGATAACAAACAACAAAGAGAGTCTTCCACACTGGTGCCTCGTACTACCTCTGGAAGGAGTGGCTGGGGAACACCTGCAACAGGGAGCAGAACATTACTAACGTTCTAATAAAATCATGGATTACACACTCACTCAATCTCGACTCTCCTCACTCATACCTGGTTATAGTGTGGAGTTAGCTTCTCTCTTAATGAGTCCCAAAGATGAGGTGAGGGTTGGTACTCTTGTTGCTTGTGTAGAGATGTGGCAAGACGATGAGAAGATTAGAGGTGGTAGACAACAGTATTACCATATGCATATAATAGATACTCTCATTTACTAGACGAATTTCACAATCCAGAAGGAACTCTCAAAGGCTGGTCACAACTGAATGTTCAGAACAGTTCTGGCAACAATCACTGAAGGAACTGAATAGATGACGGGCAAGCACAGGGCAGAACTGAACCGGCAAGGTTGAAGAAGGAAAGTTCTTACCGCGGTTCTGAGACAATGCGGATGGTACTTGCCCACAGGAACGAAACTCCGACGAGGAATGCTTGACTGACTGAGTCCGCACGGCCAGAAACTGGCCGCGTCAAGTCGGGGCACAATACCGGAAAAGCAGGAAATCTCCGGAATGAAGCGAGGAAACGCTTCCAGGGATAACGGGACCAAGTCTCTGTGAAGGCTGACTGGAAATTTGCGGAAACTATGACAGAACGCAGTGAATTGACAGGAGTCGAACTCAGGGCGTCTAACTGCTGGAAAGGGACAGTTGAAGTGCGCCACATAGAACGTGCGGCGTTAGGAAATGGCCGACTGCAGAAAAAGACTAGAACGCTAACTGCATCGAAATGGCGGCACAGCCGGGGAAGAGCTACTCCTCCGACCAACCGTGATTGTGAGCCAATTTCTGCAAGGAACCCCAAAGCGGGAACAGCCTCCCAACAGGAAATCTTCCCCTAGTTGCCGGGACCGACAGGGGTCTCTTGCTGGGGGTCGGCACAGTCCTGACAGTACCCCCCACCAAAGCCCCCTCCCTGGGTTTTTGGGGGTGAACCTTGTGGAATTCGCTGACCAACCTTGGGGCATGAACGTTGCTGCTGGGCTCCCATGACCTCTCCTCGGGACCATAACCCTTCCAGTCTACGAGGTAAAAGAGTTTCCCTTTCTTGAGTTTGGAGTCTAAAATCCTCTTCACCTCGAATTCCTCTGAACTCTGAATTTGAACTGGAGCTGGGGGCTGGACACGTCTGAAGTTCGGTGGACTTCTTTTAACCAAAGACACGTGAAACGTAGGATGGATCTTCAATGACTTGGGGAGAGCCACTCTCACACTCACTGGGTTTATCATTCGCACCACCGGGTAGGGGCCCACAAATCTAGGTTGGAACTTTCGATTTCCTCTCAACCTCATGTGCCTAGTGGAAATCCACACCTTTTCTCCTGATTTATACTCTGGACTCTCTTTTCTCTTCTTGTCTGCCTGAACCTTGTAAGCATCTTTGGCTTTCTGGAGATTGGAAGAGGCTAACTGGTAGGATTTCTCTAGCTCATGTATAACCTCTTCGGCTGCTGGGACCTCCACATCTACCCGACCCACTAGCATGTTGGGATGCCGACCTGAGTTCAGATAAAATGGGGAAAATCCTGTAGACGAATGGACGGCATTGTTGTACGCGAACTCTGCAGTACTCAACAATGAGGGCCATTCCCCCTCCTGATCCATCAAATACAAGCGCAGATACTGTTCCAAATCCTGATTCACTCGCTCCGTCTGTCCATCCGTTTCCGGGTGAAAACTGGTGGACAAACGGGAGTCCACTCCTAGACCCTTGAGGAAAGCCTTCCAAAATCGAGAGACAAACTGTGGGCCTCGATCGGAGATGACCACCTTGGGAACCCCATGTAGTTTCACAATGTGATCCACAAACAGAGTAGCTAACTGAGAGGCTGTGGGGAGGGACCTCAAAGGGACAAAATGGCTCATTTTGGAGAACATATCCACCACCACCCAAATGACGGAATACCCTTGGCTAGATGGCAGGTCTACTATGAAGTCCATGGAGACTGAATGCCACGGAGACGGGGCAATGGGCAACGGCATTAACAGACCCTGTGGGGACTGTCTCATACTTTTACCCTTAACACAGGGCTCACAAGTGGCGATGTACTGTCTCACCTGAGCATCCATGCCGGGCCAACTGAAGGTTCTCTTGATTAATTCCAGAGTCTTCTTCGCTCCTCTATGGCCTGCTAGCGGGTGGTCGTGAAAATGTTGAATGACTTCTCCTTGCAAGGTCTCACTGGGGACAAACATTTTTTCTTGCCAAAAGGGACTTTGGTTTCTCACACTGCGGTCTGGGCCACCTGATTCCCAATCGGAATATTCGGCCTTGGAAAACTCTTTCTTTATTCGGGCCTCCAAATCATCCTCGACAGCTATGGCCACTATCTTCTCCTCCGGAATAATGAATCCTTCCATCTTGGTGTTGATTTCCTCTCCCATACTCAGACGGGACAGAGCATCCGCCTTTCCATTGGAGGAGCCAGGCTTGTACGTGAGGACAAAATCGTAATCTGCAAAGAAGAGCGACCAACGCAACTGCCTGGGGGTGAGCGTGCGCGCTGACTTGAGGAACTGTAGATTCCTATGATCGGTGAAGACCGTGACTACATGCTTCGCTCCCAACAGATAATGCCTCCACACTTTGAATGCTTCTTTGACGGCCAAGAGCTCCTTGTCTGCAATGGAATAGTTTATCTCCGCTGGGGTGAGCTTGCGGGAATGGTACGCCACTGGATGAAGTTGCCCGGTGTTCTTCTGGCGCTGCGACAGAATCCCTCCGATGGCCAAATTGGAGGCGTCGGCCTCAATGAAAAAGGGCTCACTCGAACAGGGGTGTTGCAGGACTGGGGCTGTCACAAATGCCTTTTTTAATTGTTGAAACGCCTCCTCCGATTCTCGTTCCCAGACGAATCGTACATTTTTCTTTAGCAGCCTAGTGATGGGGCTCACCTTCTCGGAGAAGTTCAAGATGAAGCGTCTATAGAAGTTGGCGAAACCCAGGAAACTTTGGATCTCCTTCACTGATCTGGGCGCCGGCCAAGACTTGATCGCTTGCAACTTAGAGTCGTCCATTGCAACTCCTTCCGGAGACAAAACAAAGCCCAAAAACTCCACTCGGGAAGAGTGAAAGACACACTTCTCCAGTTTGACAAATAAATGATTCTCCAGTAGGCGTGTCAAGATGGCTCGCACATGATGAACGTGTTCCTCTAAACTGTTGGAGTAAATAAGGATGTCATCGATGTAGACCACTGCGAACCGGTCCAGACACTCCCGAAGCACATCGTTGACAAAATGCTGGAACGCTGCGGGGGCATTGCAGAGCCCGAGGGGCATTACTTGATATTCATACAAACCAAACCTGGTTCGAAAGGCAGTTTTCCACTCCTCTCCTTCGGCCATGCGCACCAAATGATAGGCCCCCCGTAAATCCAACTTAGTATACACACTGGCATCTTTGACTTGATCCAAGAGTTCGGAAATCAGGGGCAGAGGATAACGGTTCTTCTTGGTGGCCAGGTTCAATGCCCGATAATCAATGCAAGTCCTCAAGGTCCCATCCTTCTTCGGAATGAAGAAGAGGGGCGAAGACACCGGGGACTGAGAGGGGCGGATGAATCCATTGGCTAAATTTTGTTCAATATAGTCCTTCAAATGGAGATTCTCTGGTTCCGACAATGCATAGATTCTACTGCATGGCAAGGACACCCCTGGTTCCAACTCGATTCGACAATCATATTCTCGATGGGGTGGCAACTTCTTAGCCTCCTTCTCATTGAACACCTCTTTCAGATCCTGGTATTCCTCGGGGATCTCTGGGGCCTCCAGAGCACACACCATTTGAACCTGATTGGCCAGGTTTTGGGACAACGTGGAACTTGGTCTCTCCGAAGCCAACTGGAAACAATGCTCAGAGCAAAACTCGGAACTCATCTTCACAGAACGCTGTGACCAATCAATCTGCGGGTTATGCTCGGTGAGCCAGGGTAACCCCAGTATGAGTTGGAACTGGGGGGCATCTATGAGATTAAATCGAATGAAGCTTCGGTGCTCTCCGGGGCCCACCACTGTCATCAACTCAGTATCGTAAGCGATGGGTCCCGACGACAACTGGGTGCCATCAACTGCTCGCACTGGTTCCGGTCTGGGTTTCTTCTCAAACTGTATTCCCCAGGTCTTGGCAAACTGGATGTCGCAGAAGTTCCCGGTAGCCCCCGAATCTATCATCACCGAAACCTCCTCCTTCTGAACTTTTCCAAACTCGATCCTGCACAGTAAATTCAGATGCGGGGCGGCGGATTGCAGGGTGTTGGCTAATTGTTGTGGCTTGGGAGTTGGCTCATCACTCGCTCCCACCAGTGCAACTCCGTCTACTGGTGGAGCCGATCTTTTACCCACGAGCTCGCCTTCGATTTCTTCGGACATTCCTTGACAAAATGGCCCGATTGCCCACAATACATGCATAACCGACCTTGGCGCCTCTTTTCTCGTTCCTCCTGCGTCAGAGGGCCTCGAATGGTTCCCACCTGCATCGGCTCTTCCTGACTTTGGCCTTCTGGGTTTTTTACAACCTCCGATCGAGACCGATCGAATCGTGGCGGGAGAGTACGGATATCCTTTCGTCGTTCACTTCGCCTTTCTGCAAGCCTCTGATCAATCTGTAATACAAGGTCGATGAGCTCGGACACATCGGTGGGTCGTTTGGGAATCTGCGCCAAACCGTCCTTCAGCTCATCCTTGAGGCCTCGGTAGAAAATGGCCGCCCGCTTAGCCTCTGGCCAACTTGTTTCGACAATCAATTTATTAAATTGCGCCAGGTAAGCCACCAAATCACGATTCCCTTGTTTTAGTTCCAATAGTTCATTGTCGGTGGTCTGTGACACATTTCTTCGATCAAAAATACGCAAAAACTCAGCTTTGAAATCTTCAAATTTGTACAACACTGGATCGTTGCTTGCCACCAAAGGCAAAGACCAAGCGGCGGCATCTCCGCTCAGATAAGACAGGACAAAAGCCACTTTCGACTGATCTTCTTTAAACAGAATGGGCTTACACAAGAAGTGCAAGGAACACTGGGTCAGAAAAATTTGGGCCTTGTGGGGATCTCCCTGAAATCTCTCAGGCGGGGCCAATGGAATGGTAGGGGACATAGCATGCACCACCTGTGTGGTGAACTCCGTAGCAGAGGATGAGGAGGGAGCGGAACCAAAGGCAGACGATTTTATACCACCAAAGTTGGGGCGCGGGCTCTCAGCAAGTTCATCTAATCTCTGTCTAAAATAACTAGCCTCCTGGTTGGATTTCCTAACTTCCTCCCTCGTCTCACTCAACTGTTTCTGAAGTCCCTCTAACACTGAAGCCAAGGCCTTAACATCCAAACCCTCGGCCATCTCGCTCAGACGGATGATAATTGAGGCACTTCAATCTGTCAGAAGCAGTACCTGAAATATCCAGATTTCCGTGGGAGCGAGCGGCAATCTTCACTGATGCTAATTTCCGAATTCCCAAACACCCCTGCACCCGGATTGCTCCAAGCCCAGGAATGGAAGGGAAAGGGGAAGTGGATAACAAACAACAAAGAGAGTCTTCCACACTGGTGCCTCGTACTACCTCTGGAAGGAGTGGCTGGGGAACACCTGCAACAGGGAGCAGAACATTACTAACGTTCTAATAAAATCATGGATTACACACTCACTCAATCTCGACTCTCCTCACTCATACCTGGTTATAGTGTGGAGTTAGCTTCTCTCTTAATGAGTCCCAAAGATGAGGTGAGGGTTGGTACTCTTGTTGCTTGTGTAGAGATGTGGCAAGACGATGAGAAGATTAGAGGTGGTAGACAACAGTATTACCATATGCATATAATAGATACTCTCATTTACTAGACGAATTTCACAATCCAGAAGGAACTCTCAAAGGCTGGTCACAACTGAATGTTCAGAACAGTTCTGGCAACAATCACTGAAGGAACTGAATAGATGACGGGCAAGCACAGGGCAGAACTGAACCGGCAAGGTTGAAGAAGGAAAGTTCTTACCGCGGTTCTGAGACAATGCGGATGGTACTTGCCCACAGGAACGAAACTCCGACGAGGAATGCTTGACTGACTGAGTCCGCACGGCCAGAAACTGGCCGCGTCAAGTCGGGGCACAATACCGGAAAAGCAGGAAATCTCCGGAATGAAGCGAGGAAACGCTTCCAGGGATAGCGGGACCAAGTCTCTGTGAAGGCTGACTGGAAATTTGCGGAAACTATGACAGAACGCAGTGAATTGACAGGAGTCGAACTCAGGGCGTCTAACTGCTGGAAAGGGACAGTTGAAGTGCGCCACATAGAACGTGCGGCGTTAGGAAATGGCCGACTGCAGAAAAAGACTAGAACGCTAACTGCATCGAAATGGCGGCACAGCCGGGGAAGAGCTACTCCTCCGACCAACCGTGATTGTGAGCCAATTTCTGCAAGGAACCCCAAAGCGGGAACAGCCTCCCAACAGGAAATCTTCCCCTAGTTGCCGGGACCGACAGGGGTCTCTTGCTGGGGGTCGGCACAGTCCTGACACCTCCGTTGCGATTGGGTTCCAGTCATAAAAGATGTTCAAGGGGGGTTTAGGTTCGGAGGTAGGTTGGGTCGGTTGGTCTCCGGGTTGGTTGTCAAAGCTGTTATGGATGTTGGTGATTTTGTCGTGGAAGAATGAAGCTAGGGAGTCGCAAAGGATTTGAGAGGGAGTGATGTCGTTGGAGTTGGCAGTGGGGTTGATAAACTCTTTGACGATGTTGAAAAGTTACTTGCTGTTGTGGGCGTTGTTGTCTAGTCGGTCTTTGAATGCGGATTTCTTGGCTGTCCGGATCAGTTGGTGGTGTTTACGGGTGGCGTTTTTGAAGGCGTCTCTGGTGCTAGTGTTTGGGTCTTTTTTCCAGGCTTTCTCAAGGGAACGACAGAGTTTCTTGGATTTCTTAAGGTCATCGTTGAACCAGGGGGCGTTTTTGCTGCCTAGCTTGATTTGACGTTTTTTCAAGGGTGCTAGGTTGTCGGCGCTGTGGGTTAGCCATTGTGTGAGGTTGATGGCTGCTTGGTTAGGGTTCGATGAATAGGCAGGGGGGTTTTGAAGAAGCGATGTGGAGATCTGGTTGATGGTGATTTTGTTCCAGTTTCTTCGCAGAGTTGGTTGAGGGTGGTTGTGGATTGTGGTCTTTTTTTAGTTAAAGTGAATGCAGCTGTGGTCCGTCCAATGGAGAGCTGTGGTGTGATTGAAGGAGATGTGCTTGCTGGAGGTGAAGATAGGGTCGAGTGTGTGTCCTGCGTAGTGGGTGGGGGTGTTTACTAGTTGTTTGAGTCCGAGGTTGGCGAGATTGTCCAGAAAGGTGGTGGTGTTGCTGTCGTTGCTCTTTTCAGGTGAAAATTGAGGTCTCCCAGTAGAATGTATTCCTCGGAGGGGAGAGCGTGTGGGGTGATGAAGTCAGTGATGTCTTCACTGAATTGTGTACGGGGTCCTGGTGGCCTGTAGAGGAGGGTGCCTCTGAGTGTGGTCTTGGGGTCGGTGTGGATCTGGAAGTGAAGATGTTCGGCGATAGCGAGGTTGTCGTCTGAGCTGCTTGAGACGCGGATGGAGTTCTTATGGACGATGGAGATGCCTCCTCCTGTTTGGTTGGTGCGGTCTTTTCAGATGATCTTGTAGCCGTCCGGGATGGCTATGGTGATGTCTGGAGCTGAAGAGGCGTTCATCCATGTTTCTGTTAGGAAGGCGACATCCGGAGAAATGGTGTCCAGTAGATTCCAAAGGTCGATGGCGTGTCTGTGGACCGAGCGGGTGTTGAGCAGGATGCATTTAAGGTGGTTAGTGTCGGATCTCTGTTTGGTGTTTGTGGATTTGGTGTGGGTCTTGGTGCAGTCGAACTTGCAGGAGAGGCAAGTGAAGGGTCCATGGGTGTGTCCCAGTGCAGCTTGGTGGCAGTTTGGTGGGCGGCCGGGGTTGAGTGCAGTGAGAGTTGCGGCGTTGTATGTAATGTGGGAGGGCTGGGAATTGCGGGGGCCAGGGGGTCTGGCGTTGGGTGCGGTCCAGGCGCGGACGGGCGTAGACGGGCTTACCTTTGGCGCACCTTCGGCGCGACCGCTGCGCGTAGGTCCATCTGTCATATATGGATAGAGGAGGGGGCGGAGCGAGGGAGGTGCCGCAGGGAGGAGTTATCGGGGTGGAGGGGTGGGCTGGCAGGCACAACAACAAAATGGCAGCTAATGTAAACACAAACATGACGAGATCGGCACAATCCGGGCAAAAAATTCTAAAATGTGGGCAGAGGTACAGCTAGTCTAGAAGCAGGCAGAACAACAATGTAAGTAGCTCAGCAGGCAATTTAGATTTAAACTCGCGCTACAACAATACAAATCACTCGCGCAATGTTAGAGGCAAAGTTGACTAGTGCTACGATATTTCAGAACACAAACTGATGGCGGCAATTGCTGGTCAAGCGTTACGATACCCTCATGAATATTTGCAATTCAGAAAGGATCATAAAAGCCAGTTTGAGAACCAGATAGACATTTTCAGACTAGAAAAACTGCTTTTGTACATGGTACAAAGATATTTTGCAGTTACAAACCGGGAATTTTGTGAAATTCAGACTTTATACTTGCAAAATATCTTTGTACATTTGACTTGTGGTTCTCTGCTCTGCATGCTCTGCATGATCTGTAATACAGGTTACATGTCTGGTATTTAGAAATACTTCATGGTTTTATGCAGATTGTTTTGTTAATCACATTCTATTTGATAACTAATTATGAGAGTATATGAAAACAGAATGCTTAAAACCTCATATTGTTCGAGCATATATTTTCCATCATTATAATGAAAGACAAGTCATACATAGAAACTTTGGGGGATATTACCAACAGGAGGCGAAAATTATCGCTAAACTCATTTAGCTCGATTTTTTTATCGCTGCGCATCGCCTGTATTTATCGCCGATGCAGCAACGTATTATCAATATGACGCTAGCCGGCGATATTTCCCACCCAATGCGATAAAAGTAGGCGATAAATTTAGTGTGACGTCGCTAACGTGGCGCACGCTAGCGTGAAAAAAAGGACGTTGGGCCAATCAGCGATAAATATCGCAAACCAATAGGCCCCAGGCTTACATAAAACATGTTAGCAACCCGAAAGACGCCCGCTAAGCCAAAAAAATTACCAAGCAAAATGCCTAATACTGTAGATGATGGTGAGCAAGCAGGGACAAGTGCAGAGGGCAGAAACAACACCCTAGAAGGACAGGCAAAGACCCAAGGAAAGGCCAAGAGGAAGAGGAACCCCAAGTTCAGTCCAATGGAGAACCAGGTACTGGTTGAAGAGGTGACGCAACACCAGTAGTAACTCTTTGTGAGTTCCACCGTCACCATGGCAAGGAAGAAGGAGACATGGCAGGTCATCAAGACCAAAGTAAATGCCGTTGTGGAGAGAAGGAGGACAGCGGACGAGTGCAAGAAGCGGTGGCATGATACTAAGAGTAAGACAAAGAAGAAACTGGGAGCCAACCTTAGGGCAGCAAGGGAGACCGGAGGCGGCGCACCAGCTCCACAGGAGGAGCTGGATGAGCTGGAGGAGCAGATGTCCCATGTCATCAGTGAGGAGACTGTAGTTACAGTCGCAGGCCAGGATAGTGCTGATTTGGAAAGCCCACAACAACACCAGGGTGAGCGTCAACCAGGGACGGGGGGGAAGGGGCTGGATGGCACAGTGGCACACATGTACTATGAAAGTCATTGTATTGCATACCCTCATGAACTGTACAACAAGTTCTGGATACCCCTGTGCATGTTGGCATAGGGACATATCACCAATCGCAAACAGCAACTCACACAACACACGGGCATATTATCAAGCCCCTCATTGCTGCGTCATTGGCACTTTTCTGCCGATAACGTGGAAATATGTGCATTGCTCTATTTTCAAAGCAGCGTTAAGGCAATTAACTGTGCTCAAAGCCATGTAAATTGTTTTAACGCTGGCTTTGTAATAGGGCCACTTTCACAATAAACTCATCCTGAAAGGGGCTGTGCAGTGGGTGTTGTGGTGTGCGTTCCACTGCAACACCCATTCACTTTGATGCTGCCAACTATTATCAAGCTTGGTGACAACAGGTGGCAAGTCCTGTCCTGAAGGTGGTGAAATGTGGAGAAATGCTTCATATCTCCTCGTTTTTGTTTCCACCATGTTTGCTGCCTCATGCAGCACACATGGCAAAACCAAATTGCCACGGCGTGTTCATGTCCTGGAAGGTGTCCCTTCCTGTACATAAACAAACAACTTTAAAAAATAGCAAATCTGTGAAAGCATCAAACATGTAATTTACAAAATA
Source organism: Lissotriton vulgaris (assembly GCF_964263255.1). Classification (NCBI taxonomy): domain Eukaryota; kingdom Metazoa; phylum Chordata; class Amphibia; order Caudata; family Salamandridae; genus Lissotriton; species Lissotriton vulgaris. The sequence goes on along the minus strand of NC_141695.1, from coordinate 489,920,273 downwards.
GCATTTACTCTTTGTTTATGTGCATGAAGGAACTCCTTCCTGAACATAAACAAACCTCCCTGCTGCCTGTGCCGGCGATAAGTAGCAAAAACTACCACCATGGCAGTGGGAAACGCTAGGCTGCACCATATCCTTGGTAATATGCTGCAGGCTAGCATTTCCGAAGTGGCGAAGAGAGGTGTCAAGCCAAGATGGCTACCGCCTCTCTTTCCCACTTTGTTGAGAATATTCCCCATAGGGCCACAGTGACAGGATTGACACCAGTGTAATCAATGCATTAGTAGCAGCTCACAAAGCACTGAGGAGGGGCATGCCAATATGATTAATTTAATGTAAATAGTATGCCAGGTGCACACCAGAAGCCTCTATTGCTAATTGAATACAATAATGCATATCAGCATGCACTGTTGTGTCGTAGAAGCAGCATCTCCCTCATGAAAATGCTACTACATTGTTGGTGAACACATTTCATATCATGCAACCCAGAGAGAACCCCAAATGTGCTGCGAAAAGCTAGGCAAACATAGTCAAATCACAATGCCAGAGCACCACAATCAATCAATCAATCAGAGTACTTGTAAAGCGTGCTACTTACCCGTGAGGGTCTCAAGGTGCTGAGGGGAGGGAGGGCCGCTACTGCCAAAGAGCCAGGCCTTGAGGAGTCTCCTGAAGGTAAGTACGTCCTGGGTCTGCCATAGGTGGGTAGGGAGGGTGTTCCAGGTCATGGCGGCGAGGTAGGAGAAAGATCTGCTGCCGCAGGTTGTCAGTTGAATGCGGGGGACAGTGGTGAGGGGGAGGCTGGCGGAGCGGAGCTGGTGGGTGAGGGTGTAGAAGCTGATTCGACTGTTCAGGTAGGCAGGTTCGGCATTGTGGAGTGCTTTGTGTGGGTGGGTGAGGAGCCCCAAAGTGATCCTCTCGTCTATGGGGAGCCAGTGTAGGTCTCTCAGGTGGGGGGTGATGTGGCAGTGGCGGGGGACATGGACGATAAGTCGGGTGGAGGCGTTTTGTATGCGTTGTAGATGGCGTAGGTGTTTGGCTGGGATTCCTGCGTAGAGGGCGTTGCCGTAGTCCAGTCTGCTGCTGACAAGGGCCTGTGTCACCATTCTACTAGTTTAGCTCGGGATCCACTTGTAGATCCTGCAGAGCATGTGGAGGGTGTTGTAGCATGAGGAGGAGACGGCGTTGACCTGTGTAGACATGGAGAGGGAGGAGTTGAGGATGAATCCTAGGTTGTGTGCATGGTTGGTGGGTGTCGGTGCTGTTCACAGTGTGGTCGGACACCAGGAGTAGTCCCAGGCTGAGGGGGTGGCTCTGAGGATTAGTACCTCTGTCTTGTCCGAGTTCAGCTACAGACGGCTGTTCCTCATCCAGTCGGTGACGGCCTTCATTCTCTCGTTGAGATAGGTTTTGGCGGTGTGCGGGTCCTTGGTGAGGGAGAGGATGAGCTGGGTGTCGTCAGCGTAGGAGATGATGTTAAGGTTGTGTTGGCGGGCCACTTGTGCGAGTGGAGCCATGTAGAATGTTGAACAGCGTCGGGCTGAGGAATGAGCCCTGGCGGATGCCGCAGAGGATGTCGCTGTCCTTGGATTAGAAGGGCAGGAGTTGGACTCTCTGGGTCCTGCTGGAGAGGAAGGACGTGGTCTTGTCAAGGGCCTTCTCTTGGAATCTTGCTCATAGCAGGCGTGTGTTTAGAGTGTGTTGGCAGACCGTGTCAAAGGCTGCTGACAGGTCCAGGACGATGATGGCTGATGTTTTGCCTTGGTCCAGTTGGCGCCTGATGTCATCTGTGGCGGCGCTGAGGGCTGTCTCAGTACTGTGGTCTTGTTGGAACCTGTACTGGGATGGGTCCAGGAGGTTGTTGTCTCCCATGTGGCTGCCCAGTTGCATGTTGATGTTGTTCTCGGTGAGCTTCACTGGGAACGGGAGCAGGGAGATGGGCTGGAAGTTCTTGAGGTCCTTGGGGTCCGCCTTGGGCATCTTGAGGAGGTCGTTGATTTTGGGGTGTTTCCAGCGTACCGTAAATGTTGCTGTTCCGTAGTTGGGGTGTGATGGCAGCGTCTGCTTCTTATAATCCATGGTGTGGGCATGGGTCTGACGGAGAGCCTGAGTGGATGGAGGTCGTTGTTGATGTTGGACCAGGAGGTCAGGCGGTTGGCGCTGGTGGTGTTCACAGTAGAGGTGGAATATTGCATAGTTGGGGTGTGTCTCATGTTGAAGCTGTCATGGATGTCAGCGATCTTGCGTTGGAAGAAGATGGCCAGTGAGTTGCACAGTTCTTGTGAGGGAGGTATGTTGTTGGTGTTGGTGCTGGGGTTGGAGAGTTCCTATACGATGCTGAAGAGCTCCTTGCTCTTGTGAGCGATGTCATCCAGCCGCTCTTTGAAGGAGGATCCCTTGTCTAATCTGATGAGGTGGTGATATTTGCAGATGGCGTCCTTGTGGGCTGCGTGGTTGTCCGGAGTGCGCTCTTGGTGCCATATCTTTTCCAGTTTCCGGCATGCACGTTTGGAGCTCTGGAGCTCGTCGGTGAACCAGGTGGCACTCTTGCTGGTGTAAATGTAAATGTAAATGTATTGCGATTTATATAGCGCACGTATCACCCGCAGGCATCAAGGCGCTTGCCTTGGGAACCCGTCCTGGTATTCCCCTGTGAGATAACCCCAGCAGGGTATCCACAAGGTGAAAGCCAGGCATCCAGCCGCGATGGGCCGTAGTGGAGATTAAGCAAGCTATTGCCCAGAGTCGCAGAGTGTGAACCCATGAGTCGAGTAGGCACCGGAACGAGAATTATCGAGTCTGTGGAATTTTTGAGCCCAAGACCCGCCGAGGCGGGGAATTGAACCCTGGTCCAGGACCGATCTCAGCTTCCGGGTCTGCTGCCTCTAACCCCTGAGCCACACTTCTCTTCTGGTGTGGTTGTTGGAGGTTTCCTGCAGTGGGGCAAGGGTGTTGGCGCAGTTGTCGATCAACTGTGTGAGGTGGCAGGCTGCAGTGTCTGAGTTGGTGAGGTCGGTGTGTGGGTTTTGGGTGAGTGTGGTGATCAGCTGCTCTTCAGTGACTTAGCTCCAGCAGTGGCGAGGTAGCTGTTGGGTGCGGTGGTGCGTGGGTAATTCCTTGAAGGGGAAATGGATGCAGTGGTGGTCAGTCCAGTGGAATTCGGTGGTGTGGTTAAAGGTGACATGGGTGCCTGTGGAGAAGACAGGGTTCAGCGTGTGACCAGCATTGTGGGTGGGTTGGGTGACGAGTTGTCTGAGGCCGAGATTGTCCAGGTTGTCGATCAGGGTGGTGGAGTTGGTGTTGTTGTTGTTTCTGAAGTGGAAGTTCAGGTCCCCGAGGAGAACGTAGTCCGTGGAGGTGAGTGTGTGGGTGCTGGTGAGGTTGGCGATGGAGTTGCTGAATTGATTTTGGTCTCTGGGGGGTCTGTGGAAGAGTGTTCCTCTGAGGGTGGTGTTGTGGTCGGTGTGGATCCAGAAGTGCAGGTGTTTGGCGGTGTTGAGGATGTTGTCTGCATGAGTGGCGAGCTTGAGGGTGGACTTGTGGACGATGGCCATTCATCCTCCGGTTCAGTTGGTGCGATCCCTGTGGGTGATCTTGTAGGCGAGCATGGCACAATGGTTAGAGCGGCAGACCCTGATGCAGAGGTCTGGCCCGGGACCAGGGTTCAATTCCCGCCTCGGCGGCTCTTGGATTGTATTTCCCTGGACCTGATAATTCTCGCCTCGTGCCTAGTCTAATCATGGGTCCCACTCTGCTTGGATGCCTGGCTTCACCTTGGGGGTGCCCAGGAGTGGACATTTCACAGCAAATCCAGGATGGCTTTCACAGCGGTACGAATACAGCGCTACGAGACCTCTGGGTAGAAGTACGCTATATAAATACAAACACATTTACATTTAGGCATCCGGGATGGCTATGGCAATGTCAGGCACAGGGTAGTTGGTCCACCATGTCTCGGTCAGAAGGGCCACGTCTAGGGTGGAGGTGTCGAGCAGATCCCATAGATATACGGTGTGTTTGCGTGTTGTGCGGGTGTTGAGGAGTATGCAGCGGAGGTTGTTGGGTCCAGTCCTAGGAGGTTTTATGGTACTGTTGCAGGTGAATCTGCAGGCGTGGCATTAGAAAGGCCTGTGAGTCCATTTTTTGGCGGCTTGGAAGCCGTGTTGTTCTTGACAGGGTTGAGTGTGTGGAGGGTGCTGGCGTTGTAGCGACGTCTGCTTTTGTGGCGTTTGTGTGGTCCTGGGGTTCTGGCACTGGGCGCGGTCCAGGTGCAGTCAGGCTTGCCTTTGTTGCGCCTTCAGCACACCAGCTGGCCACCCGCTGTGCGGCCTCCATAAGAGGGGGATAGGGAGGGAGTAGCAGCTGGGAGGCGGGAGCGGGGTATCCAATGGGGAGCAGGGGAAGCAGGGACGCAGCAGCGAGAAGGAGCGGAAAACGGCAGCAACACAGGTGTGTGGCAGGGAGCAGGCCCGAGGCAGCTGGTGGCCGTGTGGTGGCGGGGGCAGCAACCTGCCTGCAAGCAGGGTCAGAGTGCATCTGCAAAACACACAGTGGCACAACAACATTACATGTAGAACATTTACAAAATGAACCATTTGCAACATCACCATGCACCTATAAATTGGCTGCACAACTACACATGTCACTCGGATGCCACATTGTGTATGATCAGGAAATGTCAATGGGCCCGATTCACAGAATGAACTTAAGACTCAATCCTAAACTTACTACTATTTTGGTATTCACAGAATGCACTTACTACTTTTGGCATTCACAGAATGAACTTACTACTTTTGGTATTCACAGAAGTTAGGATTTTGTCTTAAGTTTGTCTTAAGACAAACTTAAGACAAACTTAAGACAGACTTAAGACAGACTTAAAACAAAATCCTAACTTCTGTGAATACCAAAAGTAGTAAGTTCATTCTGTGAATGCCAAAAGTAGTAAGGGCATTCTGTGAATTCCAAAATAGTAGTAAGTTTAGGATTGAGTCTTAAGTTCATTCTGTGAATCGGGCCCACTGTCCCTGCGCACAATCAGGCATGCCTTCACCAACGTCTGCACACCTGCAGCATTGCCCACATGTGTCTGAGTAGTATCCAAGCTTGTGCAACCATTGCCAGCCTGAAACATACACACTTGCCTGCAGACTACTCAAGCAGTTGTACTCAATGTCACATGTGTGCCAATGTCCGAGGCACCATGCCTAATTGTGCACATGAACATCAACATACACAGTGGATCCACAATGTGCCATCACAGTTGCATGTGTCTGTGTGCACACAAATCAAATGTGTGTGGTGAATATCAAAATAGCAGATTAAGACAACACCAGCAATCTCATGGAATGTGCGTCTGGGCCTTTCCATGAGATGTTTGGCCACATTACCCAGATCGGTGACAAAATCATTCCTGCCTTGCAGTACAAAAATTCAACTAAAGTGTTGGCAAGAGGCGTGATGAAATCCCCCATAGAATTGCATCCAAGATCCAGTGTATGTGCTGAGCCTAGCCTCATTTGTGGGCCTATCAACAACAAATTGCAGACAGTCACGTACAAAGGCTTGTCTTACTTTAGTAGTCTGTTTAACCTCATTCCACCTACCATCTCATTCCACTGTCCTGCAACGTCCACAAACACTCACCTGGGACACATGCATGGATTTGCAGAAAATATACCATTCATTGACTATCGCACAGCAAACTCATCCACTTCTCCTGGCTCTGACACTCACAATGCCATGTTCCTATGTACAATTTCTAATGTGCAACATTGGGCTATGCAACTCTGCGCATCACACTTCATATGTTGTGCTTCAAAAATTAGATGTCAATAGACTAGGCCATGCCAAATCCTAAGTAATCTGTCAATCTTGCAAGTCAACAGATCCTACAGCTAAGGTTTACTGAACACTATACATGCAGCAGAGTAACAGGTCTCATCCATAGTCACACATGCAGGGATTACTCCACAGATGGCATGAGTATCATACAATGTATCAAGATCCACACTCTGCATCCTACCCGACATCATTGCAAGCAGTAATAAATTCAACAGTATTTATTCTTACAAATTTAACTTACAAAAAAACTACACTAATCCCTACAGCTAACACTATATCTAAAATACCTAAACACGTATTAAACTCAACTACACATGTAATACTAACTATCCACTACTACACATACTAGCAAAGGACATCAACCCCCCAGCCAAATATAAAAGAAACTTTGCCCCAACACTATATTAACCTATCCTATAAATATTTTACACTACAATACTAACTATACCTATTCTAAAACTAATCTATATCTAATTACAACAAACACTAATTACCCATCTAATAAAAAGGAACATTGAGGGAAGGCAGAAGAGGGGCGTGGGGGATAACAATGGAATGTTCATGGCAGTGCAAGTTTCTCCCGGATTTCATGGATCTGCCAGTTTAGGGATAGCAACTCTTTCTTGACATCCAAAAGCAAGTTATTGTTCCTCTGCTGTTCCTTCCACAGCAACATCAGTGCCTCGGTCATTTGAGGCAGAGTGGTGGGTGGGACAAGATCCTGGTTGGTTGGGGGTTGGCTTTTCCCCTGGCTAGTTACAACTGGCACCGGCACCTGGCTGCTTGTTGCTAGAACCGGCACCTGGCTGCTTGTTGTGGGAACTGTCCCCTGGCTGGTTGGTTTTGAAACTGGCCTGATGATGGGTGTAGACATTGCCTCCACAAAACTAATCAGTCCAGCCCTGGCATCAGCGGTGGAGGTGGTGTATTTGTCCTGCACTCCAACAGCCTATGGCATAGAGGGCCACTTCCCTGACTTTCTGTCTGACAGGTGCTTCCGGGCCATGTCCCAGTACCCCTTCTTGACCCGTCGTACATGGTGCCACCTGTCCTTTGCCACCTGGTAGGCATGCACCTGTTCAGGAGTCATGTTGTCTGAAAAATATGGGAAATGTTAATTCACACCCAAGCACACTAGGTCATTGGCCAATTATAAAATATTTGCACAAATCCTATACAACATGGAAGGCAACACACATGTGCATTCTGTAAAGTCTCTAAGTGACCTGTCCGCATAAATGTCAAGCCATTTGTTGCACACTACAGGCTATGGATAGTGACATGACAGCGCATGGCAGGTGAGATGCGTTGACAAATCAAAAGAAAAATGAGACTGTCATAACATGTCACCATTGTGCATCCTGAGTGTGTGCAACTAGTCCAATTCACATTAGTAGGGTGGCATTACCCTTCCATGGCCAGCACCACCCACATCTCATCCTGTGACACACTGCTGCTACTTCTGTACAATGCGCATGTGCAGACATGTGTGTCTACCTGCAAATGGGTACAGTTCATGTAGTCAGTGACAAGACTGGCACTCTTTTACATGAGTGCTAGTGTGGCAGTGTTCATGTGTCAATGGCAACCCATTGTAAGCTCAGCCTACATGCACAGAAACAAGACTGGGACACCCCTACTAACAACTGGGGGCTATAATATCAAGAAAGGGCGACACGGGGAGGAGGAGCTACGCGGGGGTCGAAGATGGTCGCATAAGCAGAGGGCTCCCGAGACCCACGCCGCCCTTTCGCGACTATCCTCAAAATATCCTGGTTATTATGATGGGCTTTTGAAGATCTACTCTTGCTGACTCTATTATCCTTTCAAAATTTGAATTTGGACGTCGGGAGCCGATTCTACGTCAACTTCATTTTTCTGGCCTACCCCGATCAAGACTGGGGACTCAGCTGCTTTGGGGGGCCGGGGAGTAAGTCAACAACAACGGCCGGAGGGACGTCTCCCCAGTCGGCCTCATTGTAGCTTTCGGTTTCGTTTTCTCCTCAGCCCCTTGAGTGACTATTCTACGAGCGGATCGGATCCCAAGTCGGTGCAGCTCCGACCCGCCGTGATGTCCTGCCACGTCTTTCTATCCTTGATTTATCCATTGGTCTTCACTCTATTGTTTTGGCCCTAAAACTTCTGATCCTGTATCCCATCAGCACCGGCCATTTTCACCAGGTCCAGAGGGCTCCTCCGGGGCACGGATTCCAATATGGCCTCCAAGCCTGAGTTTGAGAGGCGCAAGACAAAGACGCCGGTCCGTGGGGGACCTACTCAGACTAACGTTATGGACCGCTATTCTCAACCGAAGGGTTCCCCCGGCGGTACCGGCCGCTCTCTTCCAGACCCCAGGACGGACTCTACTGTGCCATCGGAGGTTTCGCTTCAGGACCTTATAAGCGCCATTACTGGGATAAAATCTGCCATGGGACAACAGTATGAAGCTCTTGCCTCCAAGATCGATACTGTGGCTGTCCATGTTACACTTATCAGAGCTGATCTGGTCAAAGGCCAAAGGGTCAAGGCCTTGGACTTAAAGACGTCTAGTCTTATCACTGATATGGCGGACGCACAGTCGGAAATTGGCAACCTACGATCGTCGTACGACTTGATGGCCCGACGACTGGACGAACATGAAAATAGGGCTCGGCGGAACAACATACCTTAGTGAGAGTGCCGAAAAATCCTGAAAACACTGCCGTAGACCTTCTTGTTGAGGACTTGATCCTCAACCATCTTGCCCCCGCTGGACTCAGCAAATTCTTCGCTGTTGAACGTGCGTATCGCTTCGCGGGTGGGAAGATCAAACCAGGGGCCCCCCGAGGCCTATTATTGCAAGGCTTTTCCATTTCCGGGACAGGGATGCTATCCTTCAAGCTTCCCGAGGTCATGGTCCCTTGAGGATCGATAACAGTGCTGTCCACATCTACCCGGATTTTACTCCTCAGGTTCAGCGACAAAGGATGGGGTTCCAGGAAGTGAAGAAACGATTGCGGGACTTGGGCTTTAAGTATGGGATGTTGTTTCCAGCTCGACTACGCATCGAATATGAGAACAAACCTTTTTCTTTGATCGCCCAGACTGCGCCAGTGACTGGCT